>NW_027411977.1:238421850-239101850 GCF_047663935.1 Musca autumnalis | reverse complement strand
ATTTAAGTACAGAAGAATAGTTGTTGTTGCTGTTGTAATAGCATAAAACCTACATAGAACTATAGATTTTATGCCGGTTGGCAGCCTCTGGCCGAAACACTACGGTTTCGGGCCAATCTGGTACGAAAGAACCCACTGCCGTGGGATTGACAGAGGAACAGTAGGTCTTCTTGTAGAAGATCAGTGGGTTTTTACGACACCATGCCCACGCTTCTTTGAGTTTACTTACAGAGCTCCTAGAAAATGCAGACACCAGGCTTCACTTCCCTAATTGTAAGAGAGATGAAGTCTATCTTTCACCAGAAAAAAGTCTCAAGTCTGACTTTGTGGTGTCAGATGTTGTGCTCTCTAGCAGTTTTAGTTCCACAAGCATCGGAACTGGGACGCACAGTGAATAGGTAACACAAGTGTGACAATGCTGAAGACGTCTATTCACCACAATTACATATGGACGTGGCTTTCTCTTCCGCTCTGTGGCTGACGATGGCCAACCTATTTATGTGTGAAAGCGCCCACACCGAACTTACAGGTTTATCACGCAGACACCAGGCTTCACTTCCCTCATTGTAAGTGAGATGAAGTCTATCTTTCTCCAGAAAAAAGCCTCAGGTCCGACTTTGTGATGTCAGGTGTTGTGGTGTCTAGCAGTTTTAGTTCCACAAACATAGGAACTGGTCGCTCAGTGTGCCATAAGCTAGGGACGCACAGTGAATAGGGAAAAAGTAAGACAAGTGTGACAATGATGAAGACGTCTATTCACCACAATTACATATGGACGTGGCTTTTTCTTCCGCTCTGAAGCTAACGATCGCCATCCTATTTATGTGTGAAAGTGCCCTCACCGAACAGACTTATCACGCAGACACCATGCTTCACTTCCCTCATTATACGGGAGATGAAGTCTACCTTTTCCCAGAAAAAAAGTCTCAGGTCCGACTTTGTCGTGTCAGATGTTGTGCTCTCTAGCAGTTTGAGTTCCACAAACATCGGAACTGGGACGCACAGTGGATAAGGAAAACGTAACACAAGTGTTACAATGACCACAATTACACATGGACGTGGCTTTATCTTCCGCTCTGAAGCTGACGAACGGCAACATATTTATGTGTAAAGGTTCCCTCAACAAGATCGTAAAGAACTGGGATAGTATGGAGAATTGAGATTTACCAAAATCTCTACATCACCCAGTATATCAGAAAACTTGCAGTTTCAATTCCAAGTGATAGGCTGGTAACCTCTACTAGAATGGGTTTTGCAGGTCTATTCAGACCGTTATTCTCCTTCGAGAATAGGCTTGGGGGTAAAACGGCTAGAAGATCAGCATGTCTTCTTATATAGGAATGGTAGGTCTTCCCATGGGGTAAGACCAGAAAGACTTCTCATAAAAGACCTTCTTATAGAAGTTCACTACGTTGTCTCAGGAAAGACTCGTATAACGTCTTTTGTGAACGCCATTTCTTAGAAGTACTATAAATCCTCTCATACATCTTCTCATAGAAGATCCGCAGATCATACCATATACAACCTGCAGGTCGTTTCATAAAAAAACCCGCAACTCTACTTACGGAAGAACTGCAGATCTTTTCATAGAAGACCCCTATCGTCTCATAGAAGACCGTTAGTTCCTCCCATAGAAGACCCTTAGGTCCTCTCATTTAACACCCTAAGTTTTTCTCTTAGAAGACCCTTTGATCCTCTAATAGAGAACCCTAAGGAATTCTAAGGAAAGATCTTTTGGTCTTTTCATAGGCCATCTCTTAGAAGACCCTTTAGGTTCTGTCATAGCAGACCATTAGGTCTTCTCATAGAATATCCCTGGGACTCTTCATAGAAGGCCCTTAGATCTTCTCATTGAAGCTATTGTGTCTTCACATAGAAGATCCTTAGGTCTTCTTACAGAAGGTCCTTATGTCTTCTCATAGAAGTACCGTAGGGTCTTTTTATAAAAGACTAAAAGAACTGTGGGTCTTTTTTATAGAAGAGCCTTAGCTTTTCTTACGGAAGAACTTCTCAGAAAAGAGACTTAGTTCTATTCACAGAAGTCCTGTAGGTCTTCCCATAGAAAACCTGTAGGTCTTCGAATATATAACCTGTAGGTATTCCCAAGTGAGACCTTCCCAATAGAAGACTATTCGGCCTTCTCATAGAAGACCGTTGGTCTTCCTTAAGAGACTCTCGGTCTTCTCATAGAAGGATACTCCGTCTATTCATAGAAGGCCCGCCGGGCGAAGGCCCTCTTAGGTCGTTTCAAAGAATCACCCTAGACATTATCATCAACGATTTTCAAGTCGTATCGGAGAAGATCCTCAAGTCTTCTCATAGAAGACCTCAGTTCTTCTCATAGAAGACCTCAGTTCTTCTCATAGAAGACCCTCAAGTCTGCAGATTTTCCTATAGAATACCTCTAGGTCTTCCAATAGAAGACCTGTAGGTCGTTACCTAGAGGACCAATAGAAGACCTACCTAGAGGACCTGTAGGTCTTCACCTAGAAGACCTGTAAGACTTCCCATAGAAGACATGTATGTCTTCACATAGAATACCTGAAGGTCTTCACATAGAAGACCTGTAGGTCTGCACATAGAAGACCTGTAGGTCTTCACATAGAAGACCTGTAGTTCTTCACATAGAAGGCCTGTAAGTCTTCACATAGAAGACCTGTAGGTCTTCCTATAGAAGACCTGTAGGTCTTCCCATAGAAGACATGTAGGTCTTCCATAGAAGACATGTAGGTCTTCCCATAGCAGACCTGTAGGTCTACCCATAGAAGACCTGTAGGTCTTCCCATAGAAGACCTGTAGGTCCTCCCATAGAAGTCTTGTAGGTCTTCCCATAGAAGACCTGTAGGTCTTCCCATAAAAGACCTGTAGGTCTTCCCATAAAAGACCTGTAGGTCTTCCCATACAAGACCTGTAGGTCTTCCCGTACAAGACCTGTAGGTCTTCCCATAGAAGACCTGTAGGTCTTCCCATAGAAGACCTGTACATCTTCCCATAGAAGACCTGTACATCTTCCCATAGAAGACCTGTAGGTCTTCCCATAGAAGACTTGTAGGTCTTCCCATAGAAGACTTGTAGATCTTCCCCTAGAAGACCTATAGCTCTTCTCAAAGAAGACCTGTAGGTCTTCCCATAGAATAACTGTAGGTCTTCCCCTAGAAGACCTGTAGGTCTTCCCATAGAAGACCTGTAGGTCTTCAACTAGAAGACCTGTAGGTCTCCACAAGGAAGACCTTTAGGTCTTCACCTAGAAGACCTGTAGGTCTTCCCATAGAAGACCTGTAGGTCTTCCCATAGAAGACCTGTAGGTCTTCCCATAGAAGACCTGTAGGTCTTCCCATAGAAGACCTGTAGGTCTTCCCATAGAAGACCTGTAGATCTTCCCATAGAAGACCTGTAGGTCTTCCCATAGAATGAAGGAAGATAGGTGTTCCCATAGAAGACCTGTAGGTCTTCCCAGAGAAGACCTGAGAGTCTTCCCACAGAAGACCTGTAGGTCTTCACTTAGTAGAATTGTAGGTCTTCCCATAGAAGACCTGTAGGTATTCATAAAGAATACCTGTAGGTCTTCCCATAAAAGACGTTGAGATCATCCTATAGAAGACCTGTAGGTCTTTCCACAGAAGACCTGTAGCTCTTCACATAGAGGTCCTGTAGGTCTTGCCATACAAGACCTCTAGGTCTTCTCACAGAAGACCTGTAGGTCTTTCTATAGAAGACCCGGGGGTCTTTCCATAGAAGACCTGTAGGTCTTTCCATAGAAGACCTGTAGGTCTTCTCATGGAAGGATAGTCGGTCTATTCATAGAAGACTCGTCGGGCTTCTCATAGGAGACCAGCTGGTCTTCCTTAAGAGACTTTCGGTCTTCTCATTGAAGGATAGTCGGTAGAGCTTCTCGTAGAAGACTCCTTGGTTTTCCCAAAGACGAATGGTCGGTCTTTTCATAGAAGACCCGTTGGAAACCGTAAGAAACTCTCGGGCTTTTCATGGAAGACTCGACTCTCATAGAAGAAGACCCGCCGGCCCTCTCGTAGACGATTCCATGCTCTTCCAACAAAAGAGTAATCGGTCTTCTCTTAAAATGACTAATCAGTCTTTTCATAGAAAACTCGCAAGGCTGCCTAAAGAAGACACCTCAATCCTCTCAAAAAAGATTCGCCAGTCTTTTTATAGAAGAGTCGCCGGGATTCTTATAGAAGTCTCATTAGTTTCCTTATAGAAGACTCGTCGGAGTTCTCATAGAAGGCTCTTTGGGCATCTGATAGAAGATCACCACTTCTTCGCTAAGAAGACTCGCCGTGATTCGCATAGAAAACTCGTTGGTTTTCACGAAAAGGAACTATCGGTATTCCCAAAGAAGACTCGTCGGTCTTCTCAAAGAAGATCCTTTGGTTTTCCCTAAGAAGACTCATCTGTCTTCTCATTGAAGACTCATCGGGCTTCTCATTGAAGTCTCTTTGGCCTTCCCAAAGAAGTATCGTCGGTCTTATCATAGAATATCGTTAGGAATTTTCATACAGACCCTTTGGCATCCTCATAGAATACACTTTGGTCTTCTCATAGAAGACCCTTAGTTCATCTCATATAAGACCCTTTGGTCTTTTCACAGAAGATACTTAGTTCTTCTGATAGAATATCCTTTGGTCTTCTAATAGATCTTCGCATAGATCTACTCATAGAGGGCACTTTGGTTTTCTAATAGAGGGCCCTTAGATCTTCGCATAGCAGACTCTTATGTCTTCTCACAGAAGACCCTTAAATCTTCTCCTAAAATATCCTTTTGTCTTATCAAAGAAGATCCTTTAGTATCCTCATAGAAACCCCTTCGATCTTCCCATAGCAGACTCTTAGGTCTTCTCACAGAAGTCTTTTAAATCTTCTTATAGAAGACCCTGGTGTCTTCTCATAGAAACCCCATAGGTCTTCTCATAAAAGACGCTTAGGTCTGCTCAAAAGAACCCTTAGGTTGTCCCATAAAAGACCCTTAGGTATTCTTTTAGAAGAAGTTTGATGATATCGTAGAAGAAACTTAGGTCTTTTCATAAAAGACCCTCAAATCGTTTTATAAAGGTCTCGTAGGTTTTCTAATAAAAGCTCTAATAGCTCTTCATAAAGAAAACCAAGTATTTAGCAAAAGAGTAATCGTCCTTCTTATAGAAGGCCAATAGGTCTTCTTATGGAATATCCGTTGGTATTCTTAAAGAAGATCGGTAGTTGTTCTTATAATAAGCAGAGCAATAGGCGTTCTGTAGAATTCCGGAATATCTTATCAAAGAAGATTTGTACATCGTCTAGTAGAATTCCAGGTGGTATTCTCTAGAAACATCAAACACTTTTCTACGGTGGCAAAGTACCCCTCAGTAATGTTGGCGACATT
The DNA here is from genome assembly GCF_047663935.1 of Musca autumnalis. Lineage (NCBI taxonomy): Eukaryota > Metazoa > Arthropoda > Insecta > Diptera > Muscidae > Musca > Musca autumnalis. Next base: position 239,096,476 of record NW_027411977.1, on the reverse strand, counting down.
TTCTTAGTATTTCAGCCTTGTACAACTTCTCTACAAGTGGTGTCTTAGACACGCCGTTCGGACTCGGCGATAAACAGTAGGTCCCATATCATTGAGCTAATTGAATCGGGGTGCACTCATTGATGTGAGAGAAGTCTCCCCTGTCCCGCCTGGGATGTTTGTGGAACAATTATTATTATTATTATTCTCTAGAAAGTATTTCGGTCATCATGACATAGAAGACAAGTAGCTCTTGTCCCTGCAGCCAACGAGGAAACACAGTTGTCTTATATGAGAAGACCGGAAGAAGATAGTCTTCAGTAAGGAAAGAGAACTTCTACAAAAATTCCACTCCGGACCCACTTAGGTCCTCATCTTTTTACAATTTGTTACATTTCCTCAAAATCTACCTTGTAGTAATGGGGTAAGAAGACTAAATTCAATTTCTTTTCATTTCCGAAACGCAAAAAATGCTGTCATCTATAAATCCGGCTTTAAAATTGAAATATCAAAATCAGCAAAAGAAGAAAAAATACCAAATAGAATGGAATGGAAATGTGAACAAATATCCCCTAGATGTTTATTTGCTACCTTTGGTAAATAAGGAAAAATGTTTTATTCGCCCCCCCCCCACAATTGACAAACAAAGTCCGCAAAACACCCACACATGTGAAATATCAAACCCAAAGCGGAACCCCACCCAAGGCGGAAGTGAATAACGAACTTGTGACGAAAAACAGAAAAATCAACCACCAAAAATTACGAAAAAAATTGTTTTTGGTCGAAAATAATAAAATTGAGTGGGAAGGGAAGTTGCAAAAGTTAACAAAAAAACCAAGAAAACGAACTCCAGCCCTAACCATACCCAATAAATTCCATGGTCGATGGGTTGCGTGGGCTGTTGCCAAATACATAAAAATCAACCACCATCATTTCAATGACCCATTGGGATAGGCTTTTTTACAACCACCACCATTATCACCATCACCACCGCGAGTCTCCCTTGGTGCTTTTACTGCGTGGCAGGAAACAAGTCAACAATTGCTACGCAATTTCGTTGTCGTATAGAGAAAACGAAACTGATATCCTGAAGGCATAAACACACACACTCATACAAAGAATATTGAAAGTACGGGTATTTATCTTAGCCCTAATTTTTACGACTCAAATTCATGGTCATCAGCTAGACCATGAATTTTGAGTCGTAAAAGTATTTTACCAAGGGGTGGTCGTAGTATGGCGAAATATGTAACAACTTTGCAATTGTTGTTGCTGTTGTTTTTGCAGGGTGGAATAGATTGGAACACGTGTCGAATGTTGCTGATAATGTTAAAAATTAAAGATTTCAGGATAATGATTTAAAAGTGGTGGGTTGATATTTTTCAAATTAAATTTTTAATGGGAGGAATAAAATCCTTTTGCGTTTCAAAATATTTCGTAATTTTGTAGGAAGAATCCCATAAGAATCCACTAAGAATTCGTTTTGTATACATTCTAATACGACAAGTCTAACCTAAAACTAACTAAACTAACTGCAAAACACCCTGTATTTTCGGTGCTGGAATCCGCCTAGCGTTGAATAGTGAAACTACCATATAGCTGCGACACACACCACAAACTGCATTTCCGGTTAACAAAATGCATTCCCACCAATAATAACTGTGTGAGTATGGGTGTGTGTTAGTGCATGCACCTATCTAACACAAAAAGTTCCATTAGAAATAAAACTAAGCTTTCGAACAAAAAGTTTCATTTGAAAAACTGCATAATTTTTAATGCAGTTGGCGCTGCAGGTTACGAAAGCTTACCGCAGAATAAAAACTTAACAATGAAGAGCAAAACTTATCATAAAATGTTATGATACTATATGAGAGGGAAAACATACTGATATTATATAGGAAGACCTACTGGCTATAAACGGAAAGACCTGCTGGTCCTCTAGGTGAAGCCCCGCTGGTCATCAATGAGAAGAAGACCAACTGGTCTTCTATCATAAGAGGACTTGTTGATCTTCTATAAGAAGAGGATCTAATGTTCTTCCTTAAGAAGAATACCTGCTGATGTTTTCTATGAGACGACCTATTTGTTCTCCTGTGCGAAGACTCACGGGTTTCCCTTAAGAAGATCTTATTCTTTTCTACAGGAAGAACTGCTGCTCTTGTATAGGAAGACTTGTAGATCTTCTGTGATTTTATAGACCTTTTTTATATAAAGGTTGCTTATATAGACCCTTTCTGATAGAGAGGTTGCTTCTATAGACCCTTTTTGATAGAAAGGGTGCTTCTATAGACCCTCTCTTAAAGAAAGGGTACTTCAGTAGACCCTCTCTGAAGGAAAGGGTGATTCTATAGACCATTTCTGATATAAAGGGTGCTTATATAGACCCTTTTTGATAGAAAGGGTGCTTCTATAGACCATTTCTGATAGAAAGGGTGTTTCAGTAGACCCTTTCTAAAAGATAGAGTGCTTCTATATACCCTTTTTGATAAAAGGGTTGCTTCTATAGACCCTTTTTGAGAGAAAGGGTGCTTCTAAAGACCCTTTTTGATAGAAAGGGTGCTTCTATAGACCCTTTTTGATAGAAAGGGTGTATCTATAGACACTTTTTGATAGAAAGGGTGCTTCTATAGACCCTTTTTGATAGAAAGGGTGTATCTATAGACCCTTTTTGATAGAAAGGGTGCTTCTATAGAACCTTTTTGATAGAAAGGGTGCTTCTATAGACCTTTTTTGATAGAAAGGGTGCTTCTATAGACCCTTTTTGAGAGAAAGGGTGCTTCTATAGACCCTTTTTGAGAGAAAGGGTGCTTCTATAGACCTTTTTGAGAGAAAGGCTGCTTCTATAGACCCTTTTTGAGAGAAAGGGTGCTTCTATAGACCCTTTTTGAGAAAAGGGGTGATTCTATAGACCCTTTTTGAGAGAAAGGGTGCTTATATAGACCCTTTTTGAGAGAAAGGGTGCTTCTATAGAGTCTTTCTTAGAGAAAGGGTGCTTCTATAGACCCTTTTTGAGAGAAAGGGTGCTTCTATAGAGTCTTTCTGAGAGAAAGGGTTCTTCTATAGACCCTTTTTGATAAAAGGGTGCTTCTATAGACCCTTTTTGATAAAAGGGTGCTTCTATAGACCCTTTTTGATAAAAGGGTGCTTCTATAGACCCTTTTTGATAAAAGGGTGCTTCTATAGACCCTTTTTGATAAAAGGGTGCTTCTATAGACCCTTTTTGATAAAAGGGTGCTTCTATAGACCCTTTTTGATTAAAGGGTGCTTCTATAGACCCTTTTTGATAAAAGGGTGCTTCTATAGACCCTTTTTGATAAAAGGGTGCTTCTATAGACCCTTTTTGATTAAAGGGTGCTTCTATAGACCCTTTTTGATAAAAGGGTGCTTCTATAGACCCTTTTTGATAAAAGGGTGCTTCTATAGACCCTTTTTGATAGAAAGGGTGCTTCTATAGACCCTTTTTGATAAAAGGGTGCTTCTATAGACCCTTTTTGATAAAAGGGTGCTTCTATAGACCCTTTTTGATAAAAGGGTGCTTCTATAGACCCTTTTTGATAGAAAGGGTGCTTCTATAGACCCTTTTTGATAGAAAGGGTGCTTCTATAGACCCTTTTTGATAAAAGGGTGCTTCTATAGACCCTTTTTGATAGAAAGGGTGCTTGTACAGACCTTTTTTGATAGAAAGGGTACTTCAGTAGACCCTTTTTGATAGGAAGGGTGCTTCTATAGACCCTTTTTGATAGAAAGGGTGCTTCTATAGACCCTTTTTGATAGAAAGGGTGCTTCCATAGACCCTTTTTGATTGAAAGTGTGCTTCTATAGACCCTTTTTGATAGAAAGGGTGCTTCCATAGACCCTTTTTGATTGAAAGTGTGCTTCTATAGACCCTTTTTGATAGAAAGGGTGCTTCCATAGACCCTTTTTGATAGAAAGGGTGCTTCTATAGACCCTTTTTGATAGAAAGGGTGCTTCCATAGACCCTTTTTGATTGAAAGTGTGCTTCTATAGACCCTTTTTGATAGAAAGGGTGCTTCTATAGACCCTTTTCCATAGAAAGGGTGCTTCTATAGTCCCTTTTTCATAGAAAGGGTGCTTCTGTAGACCCTTTTTCATAGAAAGGGTGCTTCTATAGATCCTTTTTCATAGAAAGGGTGCTTCTATAGACCCTTTTTGATAGAAAGGGTGCTTCTATAGACCCTTTTTGATAGAAAGGGTGCTTCTATATACCCTTTTTGATAGAAAGGGTGCTTCTATAGACCATTTCTGATAGAAAGGGTGCTTCAGTAGACCCTTTCTAAAAGATAGAGTGCTTCTATATACCCTTTTTGATAAAAGGGTTGCTTCTATAGACCCTTTTTGATAGAAAGGGTGCTTCTATAGACCCTTTTTGAGAGAAAGGGTGCTTCTAAAGACCCTTTTTGATAGAAAGGGTGCTTCTATAGACCCTTTTTGATAGAAAGGGTGTATCTATAGACCCTTTTTGATAGAAAGGGTGCTTCTATAGACCCTTTTTGATAGAAAGGGTGTATCTATAGACCCTTTTTGATAGAAAGGGTGCTTCTATAGAACCTTTTTGATAGAAAGGGTGCTTCTATAGACCCTTTTTGATAGAAAGGGTGCTTCTATAGACCCTTTTTGATAGAAAGGGTGCTTCTATAGACCTTTTTGATAAAAGGGTGCTTCTATAGACCCTTTTTGATAGAAAGGGTGCTTGTACAGACCTTTTTTGATAGAAAGGGTACTTCAGTAGACCCTTTTTGATAGAAAGGGTGCTTCTATAGACCCTTTTTGATAGAAAGTGTGCTTCTATAGACCCTTTTTGATAGAAAGGGTGCTTCTATAGAGTCTTTCTGAGAGAAAGGGTGCTTCTATAGAGTCTTTCTGAGAGAAAGGGTGCTTCTATAGAGTCTTTCTGAGAGAAAGGGTGCTTCTATAGACCCTTTTTGATAAAAGGGTGCTTCTATAGACCCTTTTTGATAAAAGGGTGCTTCTATAGACCCTTTTTGATAAAAGCGTGCTTCTATAGACCCTTTTTGATAAAAGGGTGCTTCTATAGACCCTTTTTGATAAAAGGGTGCTTCTATAGACCCTTTTTGATAAAAGCGTGCTTCTATAGACCCTTTTTGATAAAAGGGTGCTTCTATAGACCCTTTTTGATAAAAGGGTGCTTCTATAGACTCTTTTTGATAAAAGGGTGCTTCTATAGACCCTCTTTGATAAAAGGGTGCTTCTATAGACCCTTTTTGATAAAAGGGTGCTTCTATAGACCCTTTTGGATAGAAAGGGTGCTTCTATAGACCCTTTTTGATAAAAGGGTGCTTCTATAGACCCTTTTTGATAGAAAGGGTGCTTGTACAGACCTTTTTTCATAGAAAGGGTGCTTGTACAGACCTTTTTTCATAGAAAGGGTACTTCAGTAGACCCTTTTTGATAGAAAGGGTGCTTCTATAGACCCTTTTTGATAGAAAGGGTGCTTCTATAGACCCTTTTTGATAGAATGGGTGCTTCTATAGACCATTTTTGATAGAAAGTGTGCTTCTATAGACCCTTTTTGATAGAAAGGGTGCTTCTATAGACCCTTTTTGATAGAAAGGGTGCTTCTATAGACCCTTTTCCATAGAAAGGGTGCTTCTATAGACCCTTTTTCATAGAAAGGGTGCTTCTGTAGACCCTTTTTCATAGAAAGGGTGCTTCTATAGATCCTTTTTCATAGAAAGGGTGCTTTTATAGACCCTTTTTGATAGAAAGGGTGCTTCTATAGACCCTTTTTGATAGAAAGGGTGCTTCTATATACCCTTTTTGATAGAAAGGGTCCTTCTTTAGACCCTTTTTGATAGAAAGGGTCCTTCTTTAGACCCTTTTTGATAGAAAGGGTGCTTCTATAGACCCATTTTCATAGAAAGGGTTCTTCTATGGACCCTTTTTCATAGAAAGGGTGCTTCTATAGACCCTTTTTGATAGAAAGGGTGCTTCTATAGACCCTTTGTCATAGAAAGGGTGCTTCTATAGACCCTTTTTCATAGAAAGGGTGCTTCTATGGACCCTTTTTCATAGAAAGGGTGCTTCTATAGACCCTTTTTGATAGAAAGGGTGCTTCTATAGACCCTTTGTCATAGAAAGGGTGCTTCTATAGACCCTTTTTGATAGAAAGGGTGCTTCTATAGACCCTTTTTGATAGAAAGGGTGCTTCTATAGACCCTTTGTCATAGAAAGGGTGCTTCTATAGACCCTTTGTCATAGAAAGGGTGCTTCTATAGACCATTTTTGATACAAAGGGTGCTTCTATAGACCCTTTTTGATAGAAAGGGTGCTTCTATAGACCATTTTTGATAGAAAGGGTGCTTCTATAGACCCTTTTTGATAGAAAGGGTGCTTCTGTAGACCATTTTTGATAGAAAGGGTGCTTCTATAGACCCTTTTTGATAGAAAGGGTGCTTCTGTAGACCCTTTTTCATAGAAAGGGTGCTTCTATTGACCCTTTTTCATAGAAAGGGTGCTTCTATAGACCCTTTTTCATAGAAAGGGTGCTTCTATAGACCCTTTTTGATAGAAAGTGTGCTACTATAGACCCTTTTTGATAGAAAGGGTGCTTCTATAGACCCTGTTTGAGAGAAAGGGTGCTTCTATAGACCCTTTTTGAGAGAAAGGGTGCTTCTATAGACCCTTTATGAGAGAAAGGGTGCTTCTATAGACCCTGTCTGAGAGAAAGGGTGCTTCTATAGACCCTTTTTGAGAGAAAGGGTACTTCTATAGACCCTTTTTGAGAGAAAGGGTGCTTCTATAGACCCTTTTTGAGAGAAAGGGTGCTTCTATAGACCCTTTTTGAGAGAAAGAGTGCTTCTATAGACCCTTTTTGAGAGAAAGGGTGCTTCTATAGACCCTTTTTGATAGAAAGGGTGCTTCTATAGACCCTTTTTCATAGAATGGGTGCTTCTATAGACCCTTTTTCATAGAAAGGGTGCTTCTGTAGACCCTTTTTCATAGAAAGGGTGCTTCTGTAGACCCTTTTTCATAGAAAGGGTGCTTCTATAGATCCTTTTTGATAGAAAGGGTGCTTCTATATACCCTTTTTGATAGAAAGGGTGCTTCTATAGACCCTTTATGAGAGAAAGGGTGCTTCTATAGACCCTTTTTGAGAGAAAGGGTGCTTCTATAGACCCTTTTTAAGAGAAAGGGTGCTTCTATAGACCCTTTTTGGAGAGAAAGGGTGCTTCTATAGACCCTCTTTGGAGAGAAAGGGTGCTTCTATAGACCCTCTTTGGAGAGAAAGGGTGCTTCTATAGACCCCTTTTGAGAGAAAGGGTGCTTCTATAGACCCTTTTTAAGAGAAAGTGTGCTACTATAGACCCTTTTTGGGAGAAAGGGTACTTCTATAGACCCTTTTTGAGAGAAAGGGTGCTTCTATAGACCCTTTTTGAGAGAAAGGGTGCTTCTATAGACCCTTTTTGAGAGAAAGGGTGCTTCTATAGACCCTTTTTAAGAGAAAGGGTGCTTCTATAGACCCTTTTTGGAGAGAAAGGGTGCTTCTATAGACCCTCTTTGGAGAGAAAGGGTGCTTCTATAGACCCCTTTTGAGAGAAAGGGTGCTTCTATAGACCCCTTTTGAGAGAAAGGGTGCTTCTATAGACCCTTTTTGGAGAGAAAGGGTGCTTCTATAGACCCTTTTTGAGAGAAAGGGTGCTTCTATAGTCGTCTTCTGATGGAAGGGATGCTTCATAAGACCCTCTCTGAGGGAAAGGGTGCTTCTATAGAACTCTTCTGATAGAATCGGTGCTTCTGTAGACCTCTTCTGATAGAAACGGTGCTTCTATAGACTTCTTCTGATAGAAACGGTGCTTCTATAGACCCTTTTTGATAGAAACGGTGCTTCTATAGACCCTTTTTGATAGAAAGGGTGCTTCTATAGACCCTTTCTGATAGAAAGTGTGCTTCTATAGACCCTTTCTGATAGAAAGGGTGCTTCTATAGATCCATTCTGATAGAAAGGGTGCTTCAACAGACCCTTTCTGATAGAAAGGGTGCTTCAACAGACCCTTTCTGATAGAAAGGGTGCTTCAACAGACCCTTTCTGATAGAAAGGGTGCTTCAACAGACCCTTTCTGATAGAAAGGCTGCTTCTATAGACCCTTTCTGATAGAAAGGGTGCTTCTATAGACCCTTTCTGATAGAAAGGCTGCTTCTATAGACCCTTTCTGATAGAAAGGGTGCTTCTATTGACCCTTTTTGATAGAAAGTGTCATCTACTAATAAGAGACCAATACATTTTCTCATGGAAGATCAGTAGGTTGTATTATCATAGAAGACCATATATCTTCTGCACATAGAAGACCAGTAGGCCTTCTTCTGATGGAAATGCAACATTGTAGACCAGTTTATCTTCTTCACATAGAAGATCTGTAAGTCTTCTTCTCCAAAGAGACGAGTAGTCCTTCTTCTAATATGAAATCAGAATACAATGAGAAGAAGGCTAACTGATTTCTATGAGCAGAAGAGCTACTCGTCTCTGTGGAGAAGAAGACATGCTGGTCCTCTATGAAAGATAGACCTGCTGGTCTGATTTTAGGGTTAGTTTCGAAGTCCTTGCTGTGGTAAGGAGGCTATACCTCCATTTCATCAATATCTCATGGATAAACGAACTTTCAATAAAAAAAAAACGAACCAAAAATCCAAAACCCACAAAAATAAACCTTTGCCAGCAGTTCAAACTCTGTTGTTGCAGAGAAATGGAAGTAGCTAAGGGCAGGACGGAACTCAAACAGACAGAGCACTCTGCTCCTTAACCTAATTGAAGAAAATATTACCCTAATTCTCTAGGAGAAAAACATTCCGGTTGACTTTTGGGAGATTATATCGCTGACTGAAGAGTATGAAGCCATGTGCACGATCTATGTGCCAACCTCCAGTCATGATACTGAGACCCAATCCGATAGTAAAGTTGCTGAAACGACTTGTTACACTGGGCAGGACGGAAAAATCCTACATACCAATGCTTCTCAGGCAAAAATGACTGGAGGAGTAAAGCGGCAAGATTGAATCATCCATCAATAAAATGAATGATCCACTGACATCGCAAGCCTCCAAAAAAGGCAATGCAAAGATCAAAAGGAAAAGGAAGCAGGACAGTCAGTTACTTCCATACGTATGTGAATAAAGATTTAAGCACCATCAGAGTAATGGAATTTCAGCTGATACGATCTAACGATCTACAGGTCTTGCATAGGAAAATGCAAAGGTTTTTTTATATAAAGATCCACGGGTCTTTTATAAGAAAACCCATAGGTGATCTATAGGGAAGTCCTACTTCTTGGCCCTATGGACTATGTTCTCATTTATGTGGATTAATAAATTAATTAAAATTAAATTGAATGTTGTCTGGTCTTCTATAAAACGACCTGCTGGTCTTCCATGTCAAGATCTACTGGTCTTCTATGAGAAGTAGAGCATTCCTCTAAAAGTGGTGTATTCCTATCTTCCTTATGAGGTAATTTCATAACGATAATGTCCTGCATGAGAGAAGTCTCCCTTGTCCCGTATTGGATGTTTGTGGAACAATTATTATTAATGTCCTGTATAACAGTTGTATAACAGTTTGAATTTCTAACATTGCCGTTTCTCTTAAACTCTTTATGTAAAATTTTAACAACTGTCTTCTCTTTAAATAACACACACATCAAATGCTGTAGCATCCTGTTAGCCCAACCATTATTTTCTTCAAAACGATAGATAACAACAAAACGCTTGTGACAGTAACAAATGACGAAGCTCTAAACGAAGTCAACATCAAATAACAGCAACAACAACAAATCCTACAAGTTGCCAATATAGTTCGGAATAAACGATTCCAAACTACCGGCAATCGGACAAAAAAAAACAACAACTGTTGCAACTATTTGCAAAAACGAAACGAACGAGCAAAAAAATAGGTCACAAACGAGGGCAAAGTGGGACATTGGTCGGGAATAGAGGTGGGTGGCACAGCGGCACCTATCAAATAGACAAATATGACAATTTGTGTATTCACACAATGAGAAAGACGGTGACAAAGAGAGAGATAGTGAGAAAAATTTTGAGGGTATGGGAGAATGTTTACAGAGAAGAAAGATGGCAAGCTCAAGGTTTGGAAGAGACAACAAATACAAAGAGGTGTAAATGGGTAGGGAATCCCAACTATCTTCAATTATCCATTACGCTTCTCCACAATGTTAAGGTTAAGGTGAAGGTAATTTCAAAGATTCCAGAGAGGTTGTTGTTATTGTTAGAAGAGGCATCTGTGTAGATTTGCATTGGCCTTTTGTGCTTCAATATCAAGAATGAAGGTAATATCTGTGAGTAAGGTTGTGTGTGTGTGGGTTAGATTAAACTTGTGTGATTTGTATTAGTGGTCAATAGCATTTAAAGTTTTATTTTAAGTTTAATTTTTTATGAAGAATGATCCAAAGGTACATTCCCAACCTTTAATTTACAAGGGCATTGTCTTGAAGGTCAGTATCAATCAAGCGTTTACTTTGATGATGATAATCACCCCAAACTGATACAATTCAATAATAAAATATCGAATAACTTACTCAGATGAAAAAAGGAAACGCTTAAAAGAAGAATTACGTTACATACCTGAAAATAAACAAAGGAAAATTGTTATTTAAAAGAATTGAACATTTTCTTTAGTATTCTAAAAAATATCATCATTATTTTAATCACAAGAATCATTTGTGTTACATTTTCCATGGGAAAATAACGAGCCCATCTACTATACAGTAGACGGCCTACGAGCCCATCTACTATACAGTAGACGGCCTACGAGCCCATCTCCTATACACTAGACGGCCTACGAGCCCATCTACTATACACTAGACGTCCTACGAGCCCATCTACTATAGAGTAGACGGCCTACGAGCCCATCTACTATACAGTAGACGGCCTACGAGCCCATCTACTATACAGCAGACGGCCTACGAGCCCATCTACTATACAGTAGACGGCCTACGAGCCCATCTACTATACAGTAGACGGCCTACGAGCCCATCTACTATACAGTAGATGGCCTACGAGCCCATCTACTATACAGTAGACGGCCTACGAGCCCATCTACTATAGAGTAGACGCCCTACGAGCCCATCTACTATAGAGTAGACGGCCAACGAGCCCATCTACTATAGAGTAGACGGCCTATGAGCCCATCTACTATAGAGTAGACGGCCTATGAGCCCATCTACTATAGAGTAGACGGCCTATGAGCCCATCTACTATAGAGTAGACGGCCTATGAGCCCATCTACTATAGAGTAGACGGCCTATGAGCCCATCTACTATAGAGTAGACGGCCTATGAGCCCATCTACTATAGAGTAGACGGCCTATGAGCCCATCTACTATAGAGTAGACGGCCTATGAGCCCATCTACTATAGAGTAGACGGCCTATGAGCCCATCTACTATAGAGTAAACGGCCTATGAGCCCATCTACTATAGAGTAGACGGCCTTTGAGCCCATCTACTATAGAGTAGACGGCCTAAGAGCCCATCTGATATACAGTAGATGGTTTAAGAGGCCACCTACTATACAGTAGACGGCCTACGAGCCCATCTACTATACAATAGACGGCTTACGAGCCCACCTGCTATACAGTAGACGGCATACGAGGCCATCTAATATACAGTAGACGGCTTAAGAGGGCATCTACTATACAGTAGACAGCTTACGAGGCCATCTACTATACAGTAGACGGCCTACGAGCCCATCTACTATAGAGTAGACGCCCTATGAGCCCATTTACTATAGAGTAGACGGCCTATGAGCCCATCTACTATAGAGTAGACGGCCTATGAGCCCAACTACTATAGAGCAGACGGCCTATGAGCCCATCTACTATAGAGTAGACGGCCTATGAGCCCATCTACTATAGAGTAGACGGCCTATTAGCCCATCTACTATAGAGTAGACGGCCTATGAGCCCATCTACTATAGAGTAGACGGCCTATGAGCCCATCTACTATAGAGTAGACGGCCTACGAGCCCATCTACTATACAGTAGACGGCCTACGAGCCCATCCACTATACAGTAGACAGCCTACGAGCCCATCTACTATGCACTAGACGGCATACGAGCCCATCTACTATACAGTAGACGGCATACGAGCCCATCTACTATACAGTAGACGGCATACCAGCCCATCTACTATACGGTAGACGGCCTACGAGCCCATCTACTATACAGTAGACGGCCTACGAGCCCATCCACTATACAGAAGACGGCCTATGAGCCCATCTACTATACAGTAGACGGCCTATGAACCCATTTACTATACAGTAGACGGCCTATGAGCCCATCTACTATACAGTAGACGGCCTATGAGCCCATCTACTATACAGTAGACGGCCTATGAGCCCATCTACTATACCGTAGACGGCCTATGAGCCCATCTACTATACCGTAGACGGCCTATGAGCCCATCTACTATACAGTAGACGTCCTACGAGCCCATCTACTATACAGTAGACGGATTACGAGCCCATCTACTATACAGTAGGAGGCCTACGAGCCCATCTACTATACAGTAGATGGCCTATGAGCCCATCTACTATACAGTAGACGGCCTACGAGCCCATCTACTATACAGTAGACGGCCTATGAGCCCATCTACTATACAGTAGACGGCCTATGAGCCCATCTACTATACAGTAGACGGCCTATGAGCCCATCTACTATACAGTAGACGGCCTATGAGCCCATCTACTATACAGTAGACGGCCTATGAGCCCATCTACTATACAGTAGACGGCCTATGAGCCCATCTACTATACAGTAGACGGCCTATGAGCCCATCTACTATACAGTAGACGGCCTATGAGCCCATGTACTATACAGTAGACGGCCTATGAGCCCATCTACTATACAGTAGACGGCCTATGAGCCCATCTACTATACAGTAGACGGCCTATGAGCCCATCTACTATACAGTAGACGGCCTATGAGCCCATCTACTATACAGTAGACGGCCTATGAGCCCATCTACTATACAGTAGACGGCCTATGAGCCCATCTACTATACAGTAGACGGCCTATGAGCCCATCTACTATACAGTAGACGGCCTATGAGCCCATCTACTATACAGTAGACGGCCTATGAGCCCATCTACTATACAGTAGACGGCCTATGAGCCCATCTACTATACAGTAGACGGCCTATGAGCCCATCTACTATACAGTAGACGGCCTATGAGCCCATCTGCTATACAGTAGACGGCCTATGAGCCCATCTACTATACAGTAGACGGCCTATGAGCCCATCTGCTATACAGTAGACGGCCTATGAGCCCATCTACTATCAGCGTTCGAAAACTTACACTAAGGTACCGTACAATAACGTTTTGTAGCGTACCTAGCATGAAAAGTTACACTACGATAAGGTACCGTACATGTACACAAACTTTAAAAAAAATTTTAGAGTTTGTGTACATGTACCCAACGAAAATCGTAGCGTACATGTTTGGTACGCAACCACCATTGTAAAGTAACAACCACGTACCCAACCGAAATGGTTGGGTACGTACGTTGTAAATGTTGCGTGTACATTAAAAAACCACGTAGCGTACATCATTATGTACCCTAAAAAATAAATAGAGGTTGCGTACACCTGGGTGATGTTTATAAAGAGGTTGCGTACACCTGAGTGATGTTTATAAAGAAATATAAAATATGAATGGCATGAGGAAAAATGCAACCATAAAAATGAGAGTGAATATCGTATAAATAAAATACAAAAGTAACTATATTTATATTTAACCAGTAAATATGAAAACATTTATTTATTTTATAAAAAATTAACGAATATAAAAAATATTAACATACTAAAGAAAATAGAATTTAATAGGAGAAAGCTCAACTTTCATAATTGAAATCCCCATTAACTTTTACCATTAATATATGTTCAAGATTTGTTGCTGAAATGCGGTTGCGCTGATCAGATAATATGTACTTCATAGCAAAAAATAAGCGTTCCACGCTTACTTGGGTTGACGGTATTGCCTGTACAATATTAGCAATCTCACTGATGATGGTTTTCTGAGAGTTCCAAAACGGTATTATATTTTCATTTAGTGGCAATCTTGATTGCCGCTCATAATTGGCAAAATCAGCTTCTAAATTGTGTAAATTAGATGAACTCGGAATTTCTGTGGTAGGATCTATAATTTGCAGATAATCGGAAAAAGATTTGGCTGCATCTGGTCTACTCGGTGATGGAGCTTCCTCTAATATTGGGTGACTTGTATTGTGTTCTGAAACATAAAAGATGAATGATATAAATAAATAGGCATTGTTCTGGTTTACTTAAGCAAACTTACCTTCTGTTGAGTTCATGCGTTTATATAACGATAGTATGTAGTTCTTCGCCCTTTGTTTTTGTTCGCAGGTTTAGCATACTTTGATTCGTGGATCCAAGAACACAGCTGCGTTAAACAGTTCATTTTCTAAAAGTTTATCCTTTCTTATCTTCAAGGACTCCTTGAGAAGGGTTTTCATGTTGCTATCCGGTAAAGCGTCAATTTGAAATGTTATATGCATAACAATAATGTAAAGTTCACTGTAGCACAACTGTTCGCTTTGTAACTTAATGGTAGCATTGTAAATAGGTTTAAATAGTCCCAAGAATTCAGTTGCGAAAGACCATTCTTCAGATTCAAGAAATAAATCAGGATAATCCTTGCTTAGTGTATTTATAATTTCCTTCATTTCCAGGCATCTTTCAATCATTTTATATGTTGAATTCCAACGTGTTGCACAATCAATGATAGGTTTTTTGTAGAGTTCACTTTTTAGAAAATTTAAAATCGTTTTACTTCTAAGTTTTTTTTACAACGAATCGTATCTTATCGACATTGTCTTTTACTGCCGACTGTTTCAGAACATCGTTTACACACAGTTGGAGAGTGTGAGCACCACAACGAATGCTAGTAATTGTGTTCGATGAGATGTTAAAATCAATTGATTCAATTGTGTCAATAGCTATTCGGCAATCGATATCATCTTCATCTTCTTCGAAATCAACGGCATCATTATTTATCGACAATTGCATTTCACAGTTCAGGATTCGTACAGTTTTGAGCATATTTGATCCGTTGTCGGTTGTAATAGTTAAAATATTACGTATATCAACATCATATTCCTTTAGAACATCCAGTATAACTGTTTTTAAATATTCAGAAGTGTGACTTGATCTAAGCTGCTTTATAGCCAACGTTTAAACAACGATTTTACCATGTTTAATGTGCTGAACCTTTATACCCAGCATACTTAAGTCCAGCCTTGTTGCGACATCCATCTTAAGGGAAAATAATATCCCTTTAAGATCGTTTGAGATTTCGGTTTTAATATTTTTTGAGAAAGCGATAATTCGTTCCATTACGTTATGTTCATACAGTTATCCCGAGTACACTTAAAACAGGTTTTATAAGAACTTTGAAGGCTTTATCTTCGGCCATATGTGAAGGACGTTCATTTTTTGTAAAAAGTTCCACCAATGCTGTTTCAATGTTTTTTGGATTCACACTTTTTTTAATAATACTTTGATGACTCTTTTTTCTTTTACGTTTTCCCGTTTTTGATCAATATAGTTCGCATACAAATCGGGATGCACAATTTTCAAATGTCGCTCTAAATTTGCGGAATGCCAATTTAAAACATTGTTGACACAATTGCACACTGTTTGCTTTGATTCGTTTGTACTGAACATATCACGAAGAACAATATTTTTTGGTCTTGGCATTTTTATTATTAGTTTCACTCAAAGTTTAAAAATGAACTAAATAGCATTTGCGGGGGTTCTTTGCATATATAGTTTGCAAAAAATGAATTTTGTTAAAAAATTACGCTACCTGCAACTATTCCAAAGGCTTTTCGCGAAATTTTCCGTAAATTATACAATAAGACTACGAGTGTAACAAACTCAAAAACTAGATCATTCATGTGGTACCTGAATGGTTATATTTTATTACAATACACAAGAAAGGTAAAAACCAATATTGTGGTTTACAATTGTACTCATAATTTTTATGATGTAAAAAAGGACAGGTACTTTATGGTGTTGGTGTGCGAGGAATAATATTTCCACCTAGTTCTGACTTTCTAACTTATCAAAACCAAAAACTCAGATAATTCTACTGTAAACAAACTATAAAAATATAGCAGACCCAAAGACCGGATGTTGCCTTCACAGCTAGGTACCAGTCCTTGGGTACCTCAACGGCAATTCATAATTTGGAAAAACACAAAGAAGCAAACAGTAATTCTTATTGTGGTGGTGTAGCATTTCTTTTTGTAAGATGATGTTGATACTGAAAACAACATACTTGAAACTGTTCTTCGATGCTTTCTTGACTTGGCTAAAATATTGAAAATGAACCACCTGTTTTCACAATACAAATGATACGATTTTTAATAATAAAAAAACACCTCCATAACCTACAGCCCTATAGCAACCCTTTTCTAAATTGTCTAGATTTTAGATATTCGATGAGAGCGTTTTGTTTAGGCATTACTAACTTCTTGCATATGTATTTATAACATTTAAATAATGATATTTATAGTCCTAATTAGTTGAAGATACATATTCATTTATATTTACTTGTATTTCATTTGTATATATGTATTCCACAAAAATTAAACTTAATATTTTTAATACCTTATTAACCAAACAAATGTAAGTGTACCCTAGCAACACTTTCTTTCTAAAGGTACATTATGATGTACTCTACGTGGTTTTTTAATGTACGCGCTGGTGTACGCAACCTTTTCGGTTGGGTACGTGGTTGTTACATTACGATGGAGGTTGCGTACCAAACATGTGTGTTTGACGAACTTTTCGAATCTCGTTGGGTACACTTACATAAACACTAAAATGGATTTTTAATGTTTGTGTACGCGTACATAAACTTTATAATTTTTTTTAGTGTTTGTGTACATGTACGGTACCTTATGATAAGGTACTGTTTGTTTCCGAACACTGTCTACTATACAGTAGACGGCCTATGAGCCCATCTACTATACAGTAGACGGCCTATGAGCCCATCTATTATACAGTAGAAGGCCTATGAGCCCATCTACTATACAGTAGACGGCCTATGAGCCCATCTACTATACAGTAGACGGCCTATGAGCCCATCTGCTATACAGTAGACGGCCTATGAGCCCATCTACTATACAGTAGACGGCCTATGAGCCCATCTACTATACAGTAGACAGCCTATGAGCCCATCTACTATACAGTAGATATTTTTTCTATGAGCCCATCTACTATACAGTAGACGGCCTACCAGCCCATCTACTATACAGTAGACGGCCTACCAGCACATCTACTATACAGTAGACGGCCTACCAGCCCATCTAATATACAGTAGACGGCCTACGAGCCCATCTACTATACAGCAGACGGCCTACGAGCCCATCTGCTACTTTTATATAGAAAAATATCACCACTGTTAATTTTTCTGTAGAAAAATATCACTATTAATGCAATATCAAAATATCATCGGTGATAACTTTCCATTGAAAAATATCACAAGTGATATTTCTTCCACAGAAAAATATCATCGGTTGTAATTTTCCTATAGCAAAATATTATCAGTGATAATTTTCCTATAGAAAAATATCATCAGAGGTAATTTTACCATAGACAAATTTCATCAGTGATATTTTTTGTATATAGAAAAATATCATCGTCAGTGATATTTTTCGGATAGAAAAATATCATCGTCAGTGATATTTTTTCTATATATAAAAGTATCATCGTCAGTGATATATTTTCTATATTTTAAAAAATATTATCGTCAGTGATATTTTTTCTATATAGAAAAATATCATCGTCAGTGATATTTTTTCTATATAGAAAAATATCATCGTCAGTGATATTTTTTCTATATAGAAAAATATCATCGTCAGTGATATTTTTTCTATATAGAAAAATATCATCGTCAGTGATATTTTTTCTATATAGAAAAATATCATCGTCAGTGATATTTTTTCTATATAGAAAAATATCATCGTCAGTGATATTTTTTCTATATAGAAAAATATCATCGTCAGTGATATGTTTTCTATATAGAAAAATATCATCGTCAGTGATATTTTTTCTCAACAGAAAAATATCATCGTCAGTGATATTTTTTCTATATAGAAAAATATCATCGTCAGTGATATAGAAAAATGTCATTGTCAGTGATATTTTTTATATATAGAAAAATATCTTCGTCCCTTATATTTTTCTATATAGAAAAATATCATCGTCAGTGATATTTTTTCTCAATAGAAAAATATCATCGTCAGTGATATTTTTTCTATATAGAAAAATATCATCGTCAGTGATATTTTTTCTATATAGAAAAAAATCGTCGTCAGTGATATTTTTGCTATATAGAAAAATATCATCGTCAGCGATATTTTTTCTATATAGAAAAATATCATCGTCAGTGATATTTTTTCTATATAGAAAAATATCATCGTCAGTGATATTTTTTCTATATAGAAAAATATCATCGTCAGTGATATTTTTTCTCAATAGAAAAATATCAACGTCAGTGATATTTTTTCTATATAGAAAAATATCATCGTCAGTGATATTTTTTTCTATATAGAAAAAAATCGTCGTCAGTGATATTTTTGCTATATAGAAAAATATCATCGTCAGCGATATTTTTTCTATATAGAAAAATATCATCGTCAGTGATATTTTTGCTATATAGAAAAATATCATCGTCAGCGATATTTTTTCTATATAGAAAAATATCATCGTCAGTGATATTTTTTCTATATAGAAAAATATCATCGTCAGTGATATTTTTTCTATATAGAAAAATATCATCGTCAGTGATATTTTTTCTATATTTTAAAAAATATTATCGTCAGTGATATTTTTTCTATATAGAAAAAAATCGTCGTCAGTGATATTTTTGCTATATAGAAAAATATCATCGTCAGCGATATTTTTTCTATATAGAAAAATATCATCGTCAGTGATATTTTTTCTATATAGAAAAATATCATCGTCAGTGATATTTTTTCTATATAGAAAAATATCATCGTCAGTGATATTTTTTCTATATAGAAAAATATCATCGTCAGTGATATTTTTTCTATATAGAAAAATATCATAGTCAGTGATATTTTTTCTATATAGAAAAACATCATCGTCAGTGATTTTTTTCAATATAGAAAAATATCAACGTCAGTGATATTTTTTCTTTATAGAAAAATATCATCGTCAATGATATTTTTCTATATAGAAAAATATCATCGTCAGTGATAGTTTTTCTATATAAAATTTTTTCTGTATAGAAAAATATCATAGTCAGTGATATATTTTTTCTATATAGAAAAATATCATCGTCAGTGAAATTTTTTCTGAATAGAGAAATATCATCGTCAGTGATATTTTTTCTATATAGAAAAATATCATCGTCAGTGATATTTTTTCTATATGAAATATTCATCGTCAGTGATATTTTTTCTATATAGAAAAATATCATCGTCAGTGATATTTTTTCTATATAGAAAAATATCATCGTCAGTGATATTTTTTCTATATTTTAAAAAATATTATCGTCAGTGATATTTTTTCTATATAGAAAAAAATCGTCGTCAGTGATATTTTTGCTATATAGAAAAATATCATCGTCAGCGATATTTTTTCTATATAGAAAAATATCATCGTCAGTGATATTTTTTCTATATAGAAAAATATCATCGTCAGTGATATTTTTTCTATATAGAAAAATATCATCGTCAGTGATATTTTTTCTATATAGAAAAACATCATCGTCAGTGATATTTTTTCAATATAGAAAAATATCAACGTCAGTGATATTTTTTCTTTATAGAAAAATATCATCGTCAGTGATATTTTTTCTATTTAGAAAAATATCATCGTCAGTGATATTTTTTCTATACAGAAAAATATCATCGTCAGTGATGTTTTTTCTATACAGAAAAATATCATCGTCAGTGATATTTTTTCTATACAGAACAATATCATCTTCAGTGATATTTTTTCTATATAGAAATATATCATCGTCAGTGATATTTTTTCTATATAAATAAATATCATCGTCAGCGATGTATTTTTTTCTATAAAAAAAAATATCATCGTCAGTGATATTTGTTCTGTATAGAAAAATATCATCGTCAGTGATATTTTTTCTATTTAGAAAAATATCATCGTCAGTGATATTTTTTGTATATAGACAAATATCATCGTCAGTGATATTTTTTCTGTATAGAAAAATATCATGGTCAGTGATATTTTTTCTATATAGAAAAATATCGTCGTCAGTGATATTTTTTCTATATAGAAATATATTATCGTCAGTGATATTTTTTCTTTACAAAAAATATCATCGTCAGTGGTATTTTTTCTATATAGAAAAATATCATCGTCAGTGATATTTTTTCTACATAAAAAAATATCATCGTCAGTGATATATTTTTTCTATATAGAAAAATATCATCGTCAGTAATATTTTTGTATGTAGAAAAATATCATCGTCAGTGATTTTTTTCTATATAGAAAAATATCATCGTCAGTGATTTTGCTATACAGAAAAAATATCATCGTCGGTGGTATTTTTTCTATATAGAATAATATCATCGTCGGTGATATTTCTCCTATATAGAAAAATATCATCGTCAGTGATATTTTTTCTATATAGAAAAATATCATCTTCAGTGATATTTTTGCTATAGAAAAATATCATATAAAGAAAATAATCATCAGTAATAATTTTTGTGTACAAAAATATCATCATTTGTCTCGGTCCACACTAGCGTGAATTTCATTTAAAAATTTCATGAAATTGGGCGTTCTTAAATCGAATTCCCCACTACAGCAATTTTATGATTTTACTCTACTATGGAAGTCGATCTAGAGACGCATAATTTTATGCAATTTTTTCAATGAAATCACTCTAGTGTGGACCGAGACTTTATAACTTTTATGTATAAAAATATCATCATAGATAGTTTTTCCACAAAAAATCAGTGGATACATATTTCTGCTATATAAAAAGAATTCATGCCTTATTTATTTCCTTTATTTCCGCTAAAAATATCATCAGCGACACTTCTGCCCTTGAAATCCATTCGCTTTTGTTTCCATATGGACAATTTCATTTTATTTTATAACAATTTAATTGTTTATAAAACACTTAAATATAAAGATATACATTAATACTAAATCTCTTTATGAGTTAATTGCTTTAACATTGATTATCTCTTAATTTATGGCAGAAAGAGAATACATTCCCCCAACCCATTTGAAATTCCCCCTTAAATCAATGGTGGGCAAATTGCGAGAGACTCATGTATTTTTTACACTTTTGTGTATGAGGCCGAGCATTTCTGCCCAACAGTGCCTTAAATAACAGAAAAAAACGAAGAAGATACTCTCTTCTCTGCCACAGTTAATTATCATTACTCAGAGATAACAAATTTGCCCCCTACTCACTCTACCCTACCAAAAAAAAAAATAAATAAAAAAATAAAAAAACACAAACCACTCTCCTATTAGTTTAGTGTTTTACTTTGTTTGGCATATATTTAACATTGTTATTGTTGCAAATTTGTTGTTGATGTTGTTGTTGCCAGAAATATTCAAAAGACTTTGTGTATCACACAGATACACACATGCACACACACAAACAAAAGTATCTACATATGACAATATTTTTGGCTGCCTTCGTGGCTGTCTGTTTGACTTTCAGTCTGTCGTTGGGGCTTGGCGCTAGCACCTCAATTGTAAATTAGTGTGAAATTGAGTGCTCCCGTATGGCTAAGCTTGAGTGTGTGTGTGTGCATGTTATGTACACTAGGGATATAACTTTTTGGACTTTTTTGTAGATATCGAAAATACCACCACACAGCCGTGTAGAGCATGAAAAACTATTATGAAATAAGGTGTAATTTTTTCTCTATCGCGAAAAAAGTTTCCGCACCAAATGCATTGAAGTTCAGTAATGCATTTTTTAATTTTATCTGTTATAACAACATGTTTGCTTTTCATTAAAATTTTTATTTTTTTGTAATCTAATTTAAAATCATTATCAAAGCGTTCTTGACCAATTTGTTCTCAAATCGCGCCATTTCGGACCATATTAGGATTTTTTGACACTATTGCAATTTTTGGTTTTTCTTTATAAACTCGCGAATTTTATGTTTATATTTTTTGTACCTATCGGACAAGAGAATTTGGGGTCATTTGCAACAAATTCGCGAAAGTTACAGACCATTTTTAATGACTTTGCCTGTGAGAAATGTTTTTTTGTCTATAAATATTTATTCAAACAAAGCAAATTTGAAATTATAAGTAGAAAAAATATCAAAAGGGTTTTAGTAATTGCGGTGGGTGCTGAAACTTTTTTCATCGAATCGATCTTAGAAACGCGTTTTCATTATTAGGACAAAATTCCCCACATGGTACTGGTGGTATATTTTAGTAGAAAACAAATACAATTCTCACAGGCAAGGTCAACAAAAACAGACTGTAACTTTCGCGAATTCGTTGCAAATGACCCCAAATTCTCTTGTCCGATAGGTAAAAAAAATATAAACATAAAATTCACGAGTTTATAAAGAAAAACCAAAAATTGCAATAGTGTCAAAAGTTCCTAATATGCTCCGAAATGGCGCGATTTGAGAACAAATTGGTCCAGAACGCTTTGATAATGATTTTAAATAAGATTACAAAAAAATAAAAATTTTAATCAAAAGCAAATATGTTGTTGTAAAAGATAAAATTAAAAAATGCATTTCTGAACTTCCATGCATTTGGTGCGGAAACTTTTTTCGCGATAGAGAAAAATTGACACCGCATTTCATAATAGTTTTCCATGCTCTACACGGCTATTTGGTGGTATTTTTTTGGTTATAGCCCTAATGTACACACACAGTCACTGACTATAGGCAACGAACGAACGCCACAAATAGCGTCGCTGTCGACCTTGACCATCACAATATTGTTTGCTCTTCTTCGTGTTGTTGTTAGTGTATGTTTTTACTTTTTTGTTGTTGTTGCTGTTTTTAGAGAAATGTGAAATGTTTTGTTATGTAGATTATTTTTTTGTTTTTTTTTTTTGTTATTGTTGCTGGCTTTTAAGTTGAAATCATTGCGATTTTAAGTGATTGTGTATGTATGTCATTCTGTGCGCTTTTTCCTTTGCTACCCTGTACGACCTTTTTTTCTGTGCAAAATGATGATACAATTTGTTTTTTTTTTTTTCAATGGTTTTGCAAAGAAAATTAAAAATTAAAATGTTTATTATTTGGTGCATTTTTTATTGTGGTTGTTGTTTTTTTTAATATAAAGTGATTATGAAATACACAGAAAGAAAAAGAAAAATAACTTTCTATAGAAAATCTTTTGCGTATATGAGAAATCTAAAGAAGACTTAGTATACATCTACTACAGAATAGATGGACTCGAAAAGGTTTTATTGGGGATTAGATGAGTTCAAATCAAAGTCATACTACTGCAGTCATATCACATCAAATACTACTGATAGTCTCTAGTAGATGCAGAAAACTGTCAACTGCATCGAATATTTGCTCGTAAGCCATTTACTGTCTGGTAGACGGACTCATAAATTTACTGCCGATTTTATGGGCTCATAGACCTTTTACTCTTTAGGAGATGAGTGAATATGCCATCTACTGTATAGTACATTTGATCTAAGTCCATCTACTGCATAATAAATCGATTCGAAGTTAATCTGCTGAGCGAAAAGACCACTGCTATTGCTGAGAAGATGAACCGAAAGACAATCTATTGCTGAGTAGATGGGATCAAATACCATATATTGCTGAGTACAAGGGCTCAGAGGCCCCATACTGCAGCATAGATTGGCTCAAAAGTCATCTACTGGTTACTAAACTGGCTCAAAGACCATTAACTGTCAAGTGGATGGGCGCACAAACCATGTAAAGCTTAGTAGATAAGCTCAAAGGCCATATATTGCTAACTTAGATGTGCTCAAAGGCCATCTATTGCTGAGTAAATGAAGCCATATACTGCTGAATAGACGGGCTTAAAGACCATATACTGGTAAGAAGATGGGCATAAGGTCGTCTACAGGGCCGTAGATGGGCTTAAAGATCATCTACTGGTGCGATGATCGGCTAAAAGGCTATCTACTGGTGTGTAGATGATCTTAAAATCCAAACACTGGCGCAGAGTTGGTCTTAGAGGACATCTACGGGCGCGTAGATGGGCTTAAAAGCCATCTACTGGTGCGTAGTTGGTCTTAAAGGCCATCTACGGGTGCGTAGATGGTCTTAAATGCACTCCACAGGTGTGTAGATGGTCATAGAGGCTATTTACTGGTGCGTAGATGGTCTTAAAGGCCAAGGTGCGCAGATGGGCTAAAAGGCCATCTACTGGTGTGCAGATGGGCTTAAAGGCCATCTACAGGTTAGATTAGCTTAAATGCCATCTACTGGTGTGTAGATGGTTTTAAATTCAACCTACTGCTACGTAGATGAGCTCAAAGGCGTAGATGATCTTATAGGCCATCTACTGCTACGTAGATGGGCTCAAAGGCCACCTACTGCTAAGTAGATGGACTCAAAGACCATCTACTGCTGAGTAGATAGGCTTAAAGGCCATCTACTGTAGAGTAGATGGGCTCAAAGACCATCTACTGCTGAGTAGATGGGCTCATAGGCTATCTACTGCTGAGTAGGTGGGATCAAAGACCATCTACTGCTGACTGGACTTAAAGGCCATCTACAGCTGAGTAGATGGACTTAAAGACCATTTACTGCTGAGTAGATGGACTCAAAGGCCATCTACTGCTGAGTAGATGGGCTCCAAGGCCATCTATTGCTGAGTAGATGGGCTCAAAGGCCATTTACTGCTGAAAATATGGCTTAAAGGCCATTTACTGCTGAGTAGATGGGCTCAAAGGCCATCTACTGCTGAGTAGATGGGCTCAAAAGCCATCTACTGCTGAGTAGATGGGCTCAAAGGCCATCTACTGCTGAGTAGATGGGCTCAAAGGCCATCTACTGCTGAGTAGATGGGCTCAAAGGCCATCTACTGCTGAGTAGATGGGCTCAAAGGCCATCTACTGCTGAGTAGATGGGCTCAAAGGCCATCTACTGCTGATTAGATGGGCTCAAAGGCAATCTACTGCTGAGTAGATGGGCTCAAAGGCCGTAGGCGGCCTACGAACCCATATACTATACCGTAAATGACCTAGGAGACCATCTATTATACCGTAGGTGGCCTAGGAGACCACCTCCTATACCGTAGATTGCCCACGAGACCGTCTACTATACTGTAGACGGCCTACGAGCCCATCTACTATACAGTAAATGGCCTTCGAGCCCATCTGCTCTAGAGTAGAAGACCTATAAGCCCATCTACTATACAGTAGACGGCCTAGGCGAACATCTACTATACCGTGAATGCCCAACAAGCCCATCTACTATACCGTAGATTGCCTGCGAGACCATCTACTATACCGCAGACGGTCTACGAGCCCATCTTCTACACCCTATAAGTCCTTTAAGTCGATCGAACATACCGTAGGCGGTCATCTACAATATAATGTTACTAGTTTTTTTATAAACACGTATCACATTCTACTTTTAGAGGCTTTAGTAATTTCATAAGGTCTTCGATAATTTTATCCATCATTTGCATATTTTCCCATTAATATTACCTAAGGTCATTGCTATTGACGTCTGTAGAGATTACGTCGTGTGCTTGTGTTGGTTTTCTCCATTTTAGAATTTTTCCTACATAGTATTCTGCTTCCGATTTGATTGCAACACAGTGGGCATTATGCCAGAAGCTATCAAAATTCAAATCAACAATTAATTGCTGCTGGTGCAGTGATGGTGGTCATAACAAAAAAACTTTGCAACAATGTTGAGGTGTTCCCTTACAATACACAATTAGTTCTGGTTGTTGTAGTTGTAGTGAGAAAAATCTGATTTGATTATGAATAGGAACGGAAACATTTAATTATACAAAAAATCTTTTGAATTACAAAGTAGCAAATGGAATTGGCAACAATTTCTTTTATTTCACAACAATTTCGTGTTAACACTTTCCATTTCCGATACTTTTGCATTGGCAATTGATTTTCGATTTTCTTTCCTGTAATAAATTTTCATCGACATTAGGTCAAATAGTTGTTAAAACAAATTGACTCTTCTTCGTTTCCTTTCTAGCCAAAACATTTTTCATTTCCTTTAAGGCTAAACGTGAATTACCTTGCAACAAATGTCAAGTAATTTGGCCATGACCTAGCCTTCGTTGCTGAATTCGGTGGCCCTCATTCGAAGTGTCTTCTACAACCTCCTACTCTTATACAAATGTAAAACAGTGGGCCAAGGAAGAGGAGAAGATGGAAAACAAAATTACAAAAAAAAAACTAAACTACCAGTATACTTTAGAGGCCAAGGCATTTGATGTCCCTGACTTAGCTTGGCCTCCAAACACCAGCAGTACCAGCAGCACTAAAAACTACTTCCCTTCCTCCATGATTATTTGTGTGCATTGGCAGTGCCCCAACACCGACAACCGCCACTAACCGGTATATTGTTGCATCTTTGCAATGTATCGTTTGCCTCTTTGCACCCCATCCCCCCTTTCTCTCTGTGCTCCAACAACAACGTGACGTGACATTAACTCACAGACTCAACGACGTGTGCAACAGCAATAAACCAACCAACCACATTGTTGGCTGCTTCGTGTTCGGCATATGCCACCACAGAAGCTCTCTGTGGCCGGGAAAACTGAAAACAGAAAAATTCAATGTCATTGTCAAGCGGCAAAACAGCCATGAAAACCAGTAAAACGAGAAAAAATGCAAAAAAAACGAAAACAAAACTGAAATGAAATTGAAAAATCGTATGGCTGGTTGGCTGGCTGGGCTACATGCAAATCGGTGAAAACAAGAAAAACCTTCAGCGATTTTCATGTTCAATGTCAGTCAATAAACGTTGAAATTGATTGTAATCACAAAAAAACTACACAAAAACAAAATAAGCTGTGGCTAAATAGGGATTTAGGTGGAATGCTAACACTTTGTTAAACTTGTTATATAGGAAAATATAATTGGTGATATCTTTTCTGGTCATCTACTGTAGGGTAGATGGGCACCAAAGCCATCTACTGCAGAGTATATGGGTTCGCCTGAAGAGTAGATGTACTCCCAGGACATCTTCTATAGAGTAGATGGGCTTATAGGCCATCTACTGCTGAGTATATGCGCTCATAGGCCAATAGATAAATAGTGATTAATTAGCCCATTTACTTTACAGTAGGCCATCTACTGCACAGTAGATAGGCCATAGGCTATTTACGGCTAGAGTAGATGGGCTCATAGGCCATCTACGACTGAGTAGGTGGGTTCATAGGCCATCTAGGGCTGAGTAGATGGGCTCATAGGCCATCTACGGCTGAGTAGATGGGTTCATAGGCCATCTACGGCTGAGAAGATGGGCTCATAAGTCATCTACGGCTGAGTAGATGGGCTCATAGGCCATCTACGGCTGAGTAGATGGGCTCATAGGCCATCTACGGCTGAGAAGATGGGCTCATAGGCCATCTACGGCTGAGTAGATGGGAACTTAGGCAATCTACTGTAGAGTATATGGGCTATTAGGCAATCTACTGAAGAGTAGATGGGCTTACAAGCCATCTACTGAAGATTAGATGGGCTCTTAGGCCATCTACTGTAGAGTAGATGGGCTCATAGGCCATCTACGACTGAGTAGGTGGGTTCATAGGCCATCTAGGGCTGAGTAGATGGGCTCATAGGCCATCTACGACTGAGTGGATAGGCTCATAGGCCATCTATTGCTGAGTAGTGCGGCTCATAGGCCATCTACTTCTGAGTAGATGGGCTCATAGGCCATCTACTGCTGAGTAGATGGGCTCATAGGACATCTACGGCTGGGTAGATGGGCTCATAGGCCACCTACTGCTGAGTAGATGGGCTCATAGGCCATCTACTGCTGAGTAGATGGGCTCATAGGACATCTACTGCTGAGTAGATGGGCTCATAGGCCACCTACTGCTGAGTAGATGGGCTCATAGGCCATCTACTGCTGAGTAGATGGGGTCATAGGGCATCTACTGCTGAGTAGATGGTCTCATAGGCCATCTACTGCTGAGTAGATGGTCTCATAGGCCATCTACTGCTGAGTAGATGGTCTCATAGGCCATCTACTGCTGAAGAGATGGGCTCATAGGCCGTCTACTGCTGAGTAGATGGGCTCATAGGCCATCAACTGCTGAGTAGATGCGCTCATTGGCCATCTAATGCTGCGTAGGTGGGCTCATAGGCCATCTAATGCTGCTTAGATGGGTTCATAGGCTATCTATTGTAGAGTAGATGGGCTCATAGGTCATCTATTGTAGAGTAGATGGTCTCATGGGCCTTCTACTGTAGAGTAGATGGACTCTTAGGCCATCTACTGTAGAGTAGATGGGCTCCTAGGCCATCTACTGTAGAGTAGATGGGCTCCTAGGTCATCTACTGTAGAGTAGATGGGCTCTAAGGTCATCTACTGTAGAGTAGATGGGCTCTTAGGCCATCTACTGTAGAGTAGATGGGCTCTTAGGCCATCTACTGTAGAGTAGATGAGCTCTTAGGCCATCTACGGCTGAGTAGATGGGCTCATAGGCCATTTACGTCTGAGTAGATGGGCTCATAGGACATCTGCGTCTGAGTAGATGGGCTCATAGGCCATCTACTGTACAGTAGATGTGCTCATAGGCCATCTACGGCTGAGTAGAGGGGCTCATAGGCCATCTACGGCTGAGTAGATGGGCTCATAGGCCATCTACGGCTGAGTAGATGGGCTCATAGGCCATCTACGGCTGAGTAGATGGGTTCATAGGCCATCTACGGCAGAGTAGATGGGCTCATAGGCCATCTACTGCTGTGTAGATGGGTTCATAGGCCATCTACTGCTGAGTACATGGGTCCATAGGCCATCTACTGCTGAGTAGATGGGCTCATAGGCCATCTACTGATGAGTATATAGGTTCATAGGCCATCTACTGCTGAGTACATGGGCTCATAGTCCATCTACTGCTGAGTAGATGGGCTCATAGTCCATCTACTGCTGAGTAGATGGGCTCATAGGCCATCTACGGCTGAGTAGATGGGCTCATAGGCCATCTACGGCTGAGTAGATGGGCTCATAGGCCATCTACGGCTGAGTAGATGGGCTCATAGGCCATCTACGGCTGAGTAGATGGGCTCATAGGCCATCTACGGCTGAGTAGATGCGCTCATAGGCCATCTACGGCTGAGTAGATGGGCTCATAGATATTTACCGCTGAGTAGATGGGCTCATAGACCATCTACTGTAGAGTAGGTGGGTTCATAGGCCATCTTCTGCTAAGTAAATGGGCTCATAGTCCATCTACTGCTGAGTAGATGGGCTCATAGGCCATCTGCAGCTGAGTAGATGACCTCATAGGCCATCTACGGCTGAGTAGATGGGCTCATAGGCCATCTACGGCTGAGTAGATGGGCTCATAGGCCATCTACGGCTGAGTAGATGGGCTCATAGGCCATCTACTGCTGAGTAGATGGGCTCATAGGCCATCTACTGCTGATTAGATGACCTCATAGGCCATCTACTGTTGAGTAGATGACCTCATAGGCCATCTACTGCTGAGTAGGCTATTTACTTCTGAGTATGTGGGTTCATAGCTCATCTACTGCTGAGTATATGGACTCATAGACCATCTAATGTAAAGTAATTGTTAATTTGAAATTGTTAATTACCGGTTGAAAAGAAAAATAAAACCAGTCTCCCTTTTTCCTCTCTCTTTCTGACATTGAAATTGAAAAGCAATGAAAAGCAACATGAACTTGAAACTTTATGTCCTGGAAATATTTGATGCCTGTTTCTAGGCCATTTAAAATCAATTGAACTTGAAATAAAACAAGTAGCCTTTAAGTTAACTCAAAAGGAAGCTATAATTTTTTCTCGCTCTCTCAAAGTTTTCTCTTTGAGTGAAATGAGATAGTAGCAGTTAAGAGCCGGTAAGGAAAACATTTACACAAAATGTTAAATTTAACACAAATTTGTTCTCTTTAATGCTGTTAAAATTTCTGGCTGCTCTCATGAGAGAAAATCTTAAATCCTTGAAGAAGATGAAGGATGTTGTTCGAAAACCTACTGTGACATTGGTCATGTTCATGGTCAAATCCGGTAAAATGTACAAGAACAATTAAAAATATTTTTATTGTTTCTCTTCTCTCTTATAATAAGAGCATTGTATGACAAATAGTGTATATATATATTCCTCTCTTCAAGTAAGCCATAGTCAGCTGTTACACATAAAATCATACTTTATCATTGCCTCCTACCCATTTTCCCCAAACCTTAAACACAAATACTTGTGGGTTATATCTTTCATGTGAAAGTGTGTGTTTGGGTGCTCTTGAATAAAAATGTAGTTTAGGTAGATGGCCTTAGTTTTTATGTAAGGGTAGAGGTAACAGCCAACATTTATCAGGCCATTATAAACACACAAGGCCAAGGACTTTTTGTTTAAGTTTTTTTTTTTTTTTATTTTGCTTTGTCATTCTATGGCCACAATATTCTTGATATTTGTTTGGTGCTGCTTGTCACCCCCTTCGTCTATACCACCATAGTTTTATTAACATGTTTTTTTGTGGGTTCTCAATACTAGGAAGTGTTGTTGGCATTTACTATTTGTACTTTTACCGAAACACTATTACGACACTTATCAAAATAAGACATGACACCGAGGGCACAGTGGATAGATGGATGGATAGATTACAGGGTAAATAGAAATTGAAGAAGAAAATATAGGACAGTTCATAAATAGAAATAATTTGTTAGGTAAATAAATATAAATTTATTCAAGATAATCGGGTCAACAATTATAGCATAACCGTAAGA
Source organism: Musca autumnalis (assembly GCF_047663935.1). NCBI lineage: Eukaryota > Metazoa > Arthropoda > Insecta > Diptera > Muscidae > Musca > Musca autumnalis. The sequence goes on along the minus strand of NW_027411977.1, from coordinate 239,065,556 downwards.
AGGGCGTATACTTTATATTAATTGAATAGTATTAATTATACGACAATGTGCCCAATGCCCATGACAATACGGCGTATGACAAATGACGCCATATCTGTTATTCATACGTATTCAATGAATTGCGATTTCAACCAACATTGAGGATGGTATTCTACCCGTTTTCAGTAGGAGATGTGCTATGAGTTAATTACCCATATAACAGAAGTTCTCAACAACTCTGAAACCTACTGTAGATAACAGCTGATCCATCTACTCAACGATAGATGACCATCTAACTTGCAGTGGAAGGCCTATGAGTCCATTTCCTCCTTCAAGAATGTGCTCAGTAGTCTCCAAATGGAAAATATTTTTAAATTCCAAGAAAATATATTATCATCCTGAGAAACTTTTTAAATATATTTGGCTGACTTATTGCCCCTTCTTCCACCATTACACCTCCAATGAAACACCTTGCCCTTGCGAACTCATTTTAATAAGCCGCCACCGCCGTCAACAAAAATATCTATCGCATCATTTGGCACATTTCAGTTTGGGGAGGACCGCAGCAATGCCAAAATCATGTTTTTTTTTCTACCCAAACATTTGTTTCGACGCCCAGTCTTGCCATGGCGATTTGAATCACTTTCACCCGATCAACCAAGTGAGCAAAACAAGCAACCAATTGCCGCCTTTTGCAACCATTCAATTTGTTTTGTCTCTTCCTCCCCTTCGTCCGCTCCCTCCGCACCACATTTTGTTATTATCTTTTACTTTTAAACATCTATTCTTTCAGCTGTCTTTGCAATTTTATTGCCACTCAAGGTCGTTGTTGATTTCGATTTCCTTATTTGTCAGTTATTGTGTGTGTGAGTATGTATCGGTATCTGTGTGTGTTATTTTTTCTAGTATTTTTCATTTTCAATTGCAGTGCTGGTGGTGGTATGTTGCCATTCAACAAGATATTTATTTGGCCAACTTATTTCGGGTTTGTTGACGTATTCAATTTTTCACTTTCAATTTTACTTTTTGCTCGAAAGCGAGATGAAAAATTGTGGGAAAGAAACACGTTTTGAAAACGGCCAATGAGGCCATCTACTATACAGTAGACGCCCAATGAGGCCATCTACTATACAGTAGACGGCCAATGAGGCCATCTACTATACAGTAGACCGCCAATGAGGCCATCTACAAAACAGTAGACGGCATAAGAACCCATCTACAATACAGTAGACAGCCAATGATGCCATATACTATATAGTAGACGGCCAATGAGGCCATCTACTATACAGTAGACGGCCAATGAGGCAATCTACTATACAGTAGACGGCCAATGAGGCCATCTACTATACAGTAGACGGCCAATGAGGCCATCTACTATACAGTAGACGGCCAATGAGGCCATTAACTATACAGTAGACGGCCAATGAGGCCATACTGTATAGTACAGTAGACGGCCAATGAGGCCATCTACTATACAGTAGACGGCCAATGAGGCCATCTACTATACAGTAGACGGCCAATGAGGCAATCTACTATACAGTAGACGGCCAATGAGGTCATCTACTATACAGTAGACGGCCAATGAGGCCATCTACTATACAGTAGACGGCCAATGAGGCCATCTACTATACAGTAGACGGCCAATGAGGTCATCTACTATACAGTAGACGGCCAATGAGCCTATACAGTAGACGGCCAATGAAGCCATCTACTATACAGTAGACGGTCAATGAGGCCATCTACTATACAGTAGACGGCCAATGAGGCCATCTACTATACAGTAGACGGCCAATGAGGCCATATACTATACAGTAGACGGCCAATGAGGCCATACTGTATAGTACAGTAGACGGCCAATGAGGCCATCTACTTTACAGTAGACGGCCAATGAGGCCATCTACTATACAGTAGACGGCCAATGAGGCCATATACTATACAGTAGACGGCCAATGAGGCCATATACTATACAGTAGACAGCCAATGAGGCCATATAATATACAGTAGACGGCCAATGAGGCCATCTACTGTACAGTACACGGCCAATGAGGCCATCTACTTTACAGTAGACGGCCAATGAGGCCATCTACCATACAGTAGACGGCCAATGAGGCCATCTACTATACAGTAGACGGCCAATGAGCCTATACAGTAGACGGTCAATGAAGCCATCTACTATACAGTAGACGGCCATCTACTATACAGTAGACGGCCAATGAGGCCATATACTATACAGTAGACGGACAATGAGGCCATATACTATACAGTAGACGGCCAATGAGGCCATCTACTTTACAGTAGACGGCCAATGAGGCCATCTACAGTTATGGTACAGTATGTACACTCAGAGGCCACTTATGGTACAGTAGAAGGATTCAGAGGCCATTTGTTGTGCAGTAGATGGACTTAGAGGCCATCTATGGTACAGGATATGCGCTCAGAGGCCATTTATGGTACAGTAGATGTATTCAAAAGTCATCTATGGTACCGATGAGGGTCTCAGAGGCCATTTATGGTACGGTAGATTGACTCATAGGTCATCAATGGGACAGAAGATGGACTCAGAAGCCATTCATGTTACAGTAGATGGACTCAGAGGTCATTCATGGTACACTAGATTGACTCAGAGAACATTATGGTACAGTATGTGGACTTAGAGGCCATCTATGGTACATTATATGCGCTCAGAGACCATGTATGGTACAGTAGATGTACTCAGAGATCATATATGGTACAGTAGATGGATTCAGAGGCCATTTGTGTTGCGGTAGATGGACTCTATGGTCCAGTAAATTGACTCGGAACCCATCTATGGTAAATTATATTGAATCAGAGGTCATTTATGGTACAGGAGATGGACTAAGAGGCCACTTATGGTACAGTAGATGTATTCAAAAGACATCTATGGTACATATGAGGGACCAGAGGCCATTTATGGTACGGTAGATTGACTCAGAGGTCATCAATGGGACAGTAGATGTACTCAGAAGCCATTCATGTTACAGTAGATGGACTCAGAGGTCATTCATGGTACACTAGATTGACTGAGAGGACATTATGGTACAGTATATGGACTTAGAGGCCGCAGGGATCATCTGTGGTTTAGAAGATGGACTCAGAGGTCATGCATGGGACAGTTGATGGACTCAGAGGTCATCTAGATGGACTCAGAGGTCATTCATGGTACATTAGATTGACTCAGAGGTCATCTATGGTACATAAGATGGACTCAGAGGCTATCTGTGCTATAGTAAATGGATTCAGAAGCTATTTACAGTACAGTACATTGACGTAGAGGCCATCTATGGTACAGTAGATGGACTCAGAGGCCATTCATGATACAGTAGATGTACTCAAAGACCATTATGGTATATCTACTTAGAGGCCTTGTATGGTACATTAGATGGACTCATAGGTAATCTCAGTGCTCTTTTTTATGGTACAGATACCATCTATGGTACAGTAAATGGACTCAAAGGTCATTTATGTTAGGGTATGTGGATACAGAGATCATCTATGGTTTAGAAGATGGACTCAGATTTCATGTATGGGACAGTAGAAGGACTCAGAAGCCATTCATGGCACACTAGATTGACTCAGAGGATATTATGGTACAGTATATAGACTTAGAGGCCATATATGGTACATAAGATAAACTAATAAGGTAATCTGAAGTGCAGTAAATGGATTCAGAGCCCATTTATGACACAGATGACATTAATGGTACAGTATATGAACTCATAAGCCATTTATGTTACAGAAGGTGGACTCGAAGGTAATGTATGGGACAGTAGATGGACACAGATGCCATTTACGGTACAGTAGACGTGCTGGGAAGTCGTTTAAGATACAGTAGATAAATCTCAGAGGCGATCTATGGTACAATAAATGGGCTCAGAAGTAATCTATGGTACATTAGATGGACTCAGAGGCTATCTGTGCTATAGTAAATGGATTCAAAAGCTGTTTACAGTACAGTACATTGACTTAGAGGCCATCTACGGTACAGTAGATGAACTCAGGGGCCATTCATGATACATTAGGTGTACTCAGGGACCATTATGGTGCAGTATATGGATTTAGAGGCCATCTATGGTACATTAGACGGACTCATAGGTAATCTAAAGTCCAGTAAATGGACTCAGAGCCCGTTTATGGTACAGATATCATCTATGGTACAGTATATGGACTCAGAGGTCACGTATTGTACAGTTGATGGACTCAGAGGTCATCTAGATGGACTCAGAGGTTATTCATGGTACAGTAGATAGACTCAGAAGACATTATGGTAAAGTATATGGCCTTAGAGGGCATCTATGGTACATTAGATGAACTTATAGGTAATCTGAAGTGCAGTAAATGGACTACGAGCCCATTTATGGCACAGAGGACATCAATGGTACAGTATATGTACTCATAAGCCATTTATGTTACAGAAGATGGACTCGAAGGTCATGTATGGGACAGTAGATGGACACAGATGCCATCTACGGTACAGTAAATGTGCTCGGAAGTCATCTAAGATACAGTATATGAATCTCAGAGGCGATCTATGGTACAGTAAATGGACTCAGAAGTCATCTATGGTACATTAGATGGACTCATAGGTAATATAAAGTCCAGTAAATGGACTCAGAGCCCGTTTATGGTACAGATATCATCTACGGTACAGTGCATGGACTCAGAGGCCATTTATGTTAGGGTATGTGGACGCAGAGACCATCTATGGTACAGTTGATGGACTCAGAAGCCAGTAGATTCAATCAGAGGTCGTCTACGGTACAGAACATGATTGCAGAGGTTATTTATGGGAAAGTGCTTACCTCTGACCTCGTCAATTCCTTAATACATGGTATATGAACTCATGAACTCATTTTTATTCCTTAATAGTTGACACCCAAAATCCCTACCTATGTTGCTAAAAAGTCAGATTGCTTTTATCATTCAACTCACATTAAGGCAAATTTATGCCAAGTCTTAACAAAAGTTTCCCACTTGGAAACTACCTTTGAAAAATTATTGACTTGTTTGTCTCATTTGTAATTTATAACAGCAAAGCTCTGCTCAGCCAGCCCTTGGTTTTCATCACGATTCGCCACCGCCTGTTCTCCTCCAATCTGTCTGTGCTGTTTATTTTTGTGGGCAATTCACGAATTAATTTGCATTTAAGTCTGGCAATTGTCTGGATATTGGAATTTTGTTTTCTAGATTAGCTGGCGGGAGAGAAAGAGATACAAAGGTCTGGCCACTTTTGATTTTTTGTATTTGTTTGTTTTTTCTTTATATGCATGTCAAAATATACTCCATTTTAAATCAACTTCTCAATGCAACAATGATTTATTTTTTTGCCATATCATTTTTTCTTTAATGTTCTGAATCATTTATAAAATCCCAAAGATATGAAAGCCGGCTGTGTGCGTGTGTGTGATTAAAGCACGAAATGCAGACAAAAGACCAGCCCAGTTTGGTGTTTTCTTTCTTCAGATAAAATACATTGGCTTATTCAGCAACAACTTCATCTTCAAATTATTGCAAAAAAGACGAAAACAAGAACAATGAATAAAATATAAGAAAATAAAATTCGCAAAAAAATAAACCAACCCAAAATCGTTGGCTTCGAAATGACGACAATGCAGGCGTCGACGCCACCAGAAACCTTGAACTTTACACAGTTCTTTGCTGAGCAACAGAGACTGAAACTGGCAACTGCCAACGCATGCAAGTAGTGGGGAATAATTTAAAGAAGCAATCGAAAGAAAAGACAAACAAATAACAACAACCAAACATTTTACATGAGAAGTTGGGGTCATAGATGATCTAATTTCCAAAGGAAATCTTTGAATTTTTACCTCAATTTCGTACATCATCCAAATTAACCCATTTGCTGTCAATAACGTCTCTCCTGTTGTGGTTATTGACCTAAGTCAAGGGCACTGCACTTGTACCAGAAAACTACTTTAGAAACAAAAAACGAACTGGACTTGCTGCCAATTAACCAGCCAAGTGTGCAATACTTCATCGCAGTGGCAGGTTCCATCGAAAAACCTGTTTCCCCCTAAAATCTCATGTAAGCCAAGAAACCAAGAAAACCAGCTTGGCCAGGCCTTCCTTCCTGTCCTCATCGCTGTTGGCTGGCTGGCTGGCTGGCACGAAAGTAAGTCAGTCTTGAACCAGATTTGTGGGTTCTGCTGTTGCTGACGACGCTGTTCATGTTGCCTGCCAACGTGACTTGATTTATACGAAACCAATAAATGATTATAGGCCACCACAGCAAGACATTACACACACACTCACCACACACATATGGCCAGCCAGGGAACCACGGGAAATGCGAAGAAGCAGGAGCAGCGAAGACCGGGCAAAAAAAATCCAAGTTAATTACTGAAAATGAAACTGAAAAAGACCTGCTATGCTGAGGCATTTTAAAAAGGCAAAAATTTCATCGAAGCATGACTGATGACTGCAGAGAACGCTATGCTTGGATTTCATTGGAGCTGTTGTTGTTGCCATTGTCGTCGTTGTTGTTCTTTGTGATTGTTGGAATTTTGGTGATGAATGTATTTATCTTTTTTTTTTTTTGCTTTTTGCATTAAGACTTCCACGCTTGCGCTCCCGCATATCATTCCACGGGAATCAAAACGAAAGTCGTTGACAATATCAAGGTCTTTGTGTCGTCTACTTAGTCAGAATGGACTGTATCGTATTTCAGCGAAAAAGAGAAAGACAACTTGAGGCGGTGACTTGAAATGTTGGCAAATAAAATATATTAGAATCGCTATAGAGACTAATGATTCTCAGTGGTCATTTCCCATCGAATATAAGGACCCAGGGGCCACCACCACATAGAGCAGAAGAGCTCAGATACCGGCTGCAGTAAGGTTAGGTTGTTGGGCAAAACGACCTATGATACAGTAGATGGATTCAGAATCCATGTATGGACTCATAGGTAATTTATGGTACAGTGAATGGACTCAGTGACCATCTGTGATACAGTAGATATACTCAGAGGCCATCTATGGTACAGTAGATAGACTCAGTGGTCATCTAGGGTACAGTAGAAGGACCCTGAGGACATTTATGGTACAGTAAATGTACGCAGAGGCCATCTATGGTACAGTAGAAGGACTCTGAGGACATTTATGGTACAGTAGATAGATTCAGAGGCCATCTATGGTACAATAGATGGACTCTGATGCCATCTATGGGAGAGTAGATGGGCTCAGAGACCATCTGTGGTACAGTAAATGGTCTCAGACGCCATCTATGGTACAGTTAATGGAATCAGAGTCCATCTATGGTACAGTTAATGGACTCAAAGGCCATATATGGTACAGTAGATAGACTCAGAGGCCATCTATCATACATTAGATAGACCCATAGGCCAATTATTTTACAGTAGATGGACTCAGAGGCCATTTGTGATACAGTAGATAGACTAAGAGGCCATCTAAGGCACAGTAGAAGGACTCTGAGGATATTTATGGTACAGTAGATAGACTCAGTATTCATCTATGGTACAATAGAAGGACTCTGAGGACATTATGGTACAGTAAATGGACTCAGAGGCCATCTGTGATACAGTAGATAGACTCAGAGACAATCTATGGTACAGTTAATGAACTCAGAGGCCATCTATGGTACAGTAGATAGACTCAGAGGCCATCTATGGCACAGTAGAAGGACTCTGAGGACATTTATGGTACAGTTAATGGACTCAAGACCATCTATGGTACAATAGACAGACCCATAGGCCAACTATTTTACAGTAGATGGACTCAGAGGATCCTTATGCTACGGTAGATGACCAAAGGGGTCATCTACGGTCCAGTCAGTGGACTCAGCTGTCTAAGGTGCAGTATATGGACTCAGATGTCATCTATGAGACAGTAGATGGACTCAGTGGTCATCTATGGTACAGTAGAAGGACTCTGATGACGTTTATGGTACAGTAGATGGGCTCAGAGACCATCTATGGTACAGTAAATGGACTCAGAGGCCACCTATGGTACAGTAGAAGGACTCTGAAGACATTTATGGTACAGTAAATGGACTCAGAGGCCATCTATGGTACAGTAGATAGACTCACAGGCCATCTATGGCACAGTAGAAGGACTCTGAAGACATTTATGGTACAGTAAATGGACTCAGAGGCCATCTATGGTACAATCGATGGACTCAGATGCCATCTATGAGACAGTAGATGGGTTTAGATACCATCTATGGTACAGTAAATGCACTCAGAGGCCATCTATGATACAGTAGATAGACCCAGAGGCCAATAATTTTACAGCAGATGGACTCAGTGGCTCCTTTATGGTATGGTAGATGACCAAAGGGGTCATCTATGGTCCAGTCAGTAAACTCGGCTGTCTATGGTACAGTATATGGACGCAGATGTCATCTATGATACAGTAGATGGATTCAGTGTCCATCTATGGACTCATAGGTAATTTATGGTACAGTGAATGGACTCAGAGGCCATCTATGGTACAGTAGATAGACACAGTGGTCATCTATGGTACAATGGATGAGCTCTGATGCCATCTATGGGACAGTAGATGTACTCAGAGACCATCTATGGTACAGTAAATGGACTCAGAGACCATCTATGGTACGGTAGATAGACTCAGAGACCACCTATGGTACAGTAGATAGACTCAGCGGATATTTATGGACGCAGATGTCATCTATGAGACAGTAGATGGACTCATAGGTCACCTATGGCACAGTAGAAAGACTCTGAGGACATTTATGGTACAGTATATAGACTAAGGGATCATATATGGGTCAGTAAATGAGCCCCGAGGCCATTTATAGTGCAGTCAATGAATTAGAGGTTATCTAGGATAGCATAAATGGACTCAGAGGCCACCAACGGAACAGTAGAAGGGCTCCTAGGCCTTCTACTGTCCAGCATAAGGGCTCATTGGACTTCTACTGTCCAGAAGAAGGCCAACGAGCCTTTCTACTGTCCAGTAGAAGGGCTCATTGGCCTTTTACTGTCCAGTAGAAGGGCTCATAGACCTTCTACTGTACAGAAGAAAGACTCATACTGGGCTTCTACTGTCCAGTAGAAGGGCTCATACTGGTCTAGTAGAAGGGCTCATTGGCCTTCTGCTGTCCAGTAGAAGGGCTCATTGGCCTTCTAGATGGGCTCGTAGTAAATTTACTGTCGAGTAGATGTTCCCATAGACCATCCACTGTCGGGTACATGGGACAGTAAATGAGCCCCGAAGCCATTTATAGTGCAGTCAATTAATTTATAGGTTATCTATGATAGCATAAATGGACTCAGAGGCCACCAACGGAGCAGTAGATGGGCTGAAGGGCCTTCTACTGTCTAATAGAAGGGCTCATAGGCCTTCTATTGTCCAGTAGAAAGGCTCATAGGCCTTCTACTGTTCAGTAGAAGGGCTCATTGGCCTTCTACTGTTCAGTAGAAGGGCTCATTGGCCTTCTACTGTTCAGTAGAAGGGCTCATTGGCCTTCTACTGTCCAGTAGAAGGGCTCATTGGCCTTCTACTGTCCAGTAGAAGGGTTCATTGGCCTTCTACTGTCCAGTATAAGGGCTCATTGGCCTTCTGCTGTCCAGTAGAAGGGCTCATTGGCCTTCTGCTGTCCAGTAGAAGGGCTCATTGGCCTTCTGCTGTCCAGTAGAAGGGCTCATTGGCCTTCTGCTGTCCAGTAGAAGCGCTCATTGGTCTTCTACTGTCCAGTAGAAGGGCTCCTTGGCCTTCTACTGTCCAGTAGAAGGGCTCATAGGCCTTCTACTTTCCTTTCAAATATATGTGCTTAGAAAAAGGTATATTTTAAGCCAAATCACAAAGGTTGATCACAACGTATACGCACTCAGATACGCCATTATTTCAAGCATTTTCTGTTGACATTAAAGATTTTTTGTGAAGGATAGTTAAGGATAAAATTTGAAAAACAAACAAAAACAACATTTGCTGACATTGATGTTTCACAACAGAAGCTTTCTTTATTTTAAAGGATGCCATAATTTTCTATTTTATTGCACAATGATATCGGAGCGACTTCATGGCCGAAAATGGGTGGGCTTAAAAGCCGCAAACGTGTAATATGTTGTCATTCGGAAGTATCTATCCACAACTTGTGATGAGCAAGGTTGGCATACTAACGGTATACCACCTGTGCACGCCCATTCAAATGTTATTCTAATAATATTTGCTTATAAAATCTTATATTTAAAGTTCATCTGTGCGTATGATTACTGACACAACGTATACGCAATCAGATACAACATTAAATGGAGAATTTTCTATTTAAAGTAATTATATATTTCCTGGGAAAATTGTTAATTGGAAACACAAAAACCACTAACGCTTTTTGAAATCCCAGATATGTTTATTTTTGCCTACGGACATCATTTGCTAAATTGATATTATTCACCTAAGTACCCCACAACAACAACAACTTCAAATTGCCTTCTTTAAATATTAGCAAACCATTTGATTATCCAGTTTCTTCCATCAAGCAAAAGTGTGTCAAATACCTGCCTATAAATAAATAACTAAATTACCAAGTAAAATACTGAAAGCGGAATTGTGTTGCCACCTAAATGGATCTCACTTAGAAATTCCAAAATAAGTAGTACACAATAAAACAATTGAATTTCTTTTTTCGTGTGTTTTTACGGTTTTTTTATTTTGCTTTGTGTTGAAAACAAAATTCAATGTCAATGTCAAACGACAATTCAACACGCTTTCGTGATATCAGAGCAACCAACCAAAAAAACAACTAATAATACGTCACAACAACAAAAAGTAGCAGCACGCGTTGTGAATTGTTGATAATATTTGCGTTTGGTAATTATTCTTATCAGGTGGCCGCCTAAATTCACTCCATTTTCACTCTCTAAATTTATTTGTTTTTCAAGAGATATTTATAAATTGACTAATATTCGATAGCTTATTTTAAAGGAAGATACTCAAACATGAAGAAATTTTCTAATGGAAATTCTGTGAAGAAAAGAGAAGCAATGGTATAAAATAAAAAACTGTAAGAATTTAAGTCGAAAGAAAGTTTCTTTCGGTATAGAACTTTGAAACGTGTAGGAAGAATGTTATATTCGTGGATTACATGGCTTACGTGCCCACAACGTCACTTGTTTTTCTATCAAAATTACGAAAACCTAGAGTTCCAAAGATTTATTTCATTACTGCGAGTGTGAGCGTATAACTATTGACATTACGCATACGCCAGACTCAATTCAATGGAAAGACTTCATCGGTGGAGGAGATTTTAATTTATTAACACCATCCATGTTTTATAATCCCTTTATTGTTGTTTTATTCTTATTGGCCTTCTATACAGAATTAAAAATAATTGACGTTTTTAAATTAATTCTCCGAAGTGATTTAGGGCGTATAACTACTGACAGTATGTATACGCCAAGGTCTAACCAAATATTTTCCTCAATATTTTATTATATTTTTTATTAATATTTATACATTTTCATATTCCTTAATGTGATCTGACTCACATTTTTCATACTTATACACGTTTCGCCTGTCCAATACCCCGACTACATATTAAACTATATTTTATACGGGTTCCGCAAGCTAAACAATAAACGCTACTTTGTGTTAACTTATTTATATGGTCATGTAAATAAATGGTCACATTTTATACGTAAAAATCTGTTCGAGACATAACGTCAACAAGTGGTGCTGGTGCTGATGTTAATGATGGTGGGTTACAAAATTGGCAATCGTAGAATAAGTTAACACACAAAATAGAGCTAGCCCAACAACAGCGATAGCAGCAACAATAATTAATTCAAATGGCCAAGTTAAATCATTCGCAGTAATTGTTTTACTCATTCGATGGATAAGTGTATAACCGCAAAACAAACAAAAAACAATGTCTAGGTCTAGGTGTGAGCGAGCAATGAATGTGGGAGTGAAGGGTAAATGAGACTCATGCAAATGTTAATTGCAAGCAAGCAAAAAAATGTTTAATAAAATTCAAATTTCAATGCCATTTCCGTATTTTTTTGCAAAAACAATGAGCTATAATGCAAAAATAGCTCGGTATTGTTTGTTGTTGTTTTTTAAGGAATAAATATTCAAATTTTATTTTGGAAAAAAAAAGAAAAATGGAGATTGCAATATAAAAACACTTTCATTCATTGATTTTGTAATGGACTAGATGAGCTCACAGGCCGTCTACTGCGGGGTAAATGGACTTATATACCATCTACATGGGCTCAAAGGTCATCTACTGTGGAGTATATGGGCTCAGAGGACATCTACTGTGGAGTAGATGGGCTCAGAGGACATCTAGTGTGGAGTAGATGGGCTCATAGGCCATCTACTATAGAGTAGATGGGCTCATAGGCCATCTACTATAGAGTAGATGGGCTCATAGGCCATCTACTCCACACTAGATGTCCTCTGAGCCCATCTACTCCACAGTAGATGTCCTCTGTGCAGTAGATGGACTCATAGGACATCTACTGTGTAGTAGATGGACTCATAGGACATCTACTGTGTAGTAGATGGGCAGATAGGCCATCTACTGCGTAGTATATGGGCTTATAGGCCATCTACTGTGTATTAGATGGACTCATAGGCCATCTGCTGTGTAGTAGATGGGCTCATAGGCCATCTACTGTGAAATAGATGGGCTCATAGGCCATCTACTATAGAGTAGATGGGCTCATAGGCCATCTACTATAGAGTAGATGGGCTCATAGGCCATCTACTATAGAGTAAATGGGCTCATAGGCCATCTACTATAGAGTAGATGGGCTCATAGGCCATATACTAAAGAGTAGATGGGCTCATAGGCCATCTACTATAGAGTAGATGGGCTCATAGGCCATCTACTATAGAGTAAATGGGCTCATAGGCCATCTACTATAGAGTAGATGGGCTCATAGGCCATCTACTATAGAGTAGATGGGCTCATAGGCCATCTACTATAGAGTAGATGGGCTCATAGGCCATATACTAAAGAGTAGATGGGCTCATAGGCCATCTACTATAGAGTAGATGGACTCATAGGTGGGCTCATAGGCCATCTACAGTGTAGTAGATGGGCTCAAAGGCCATCTACCGTGTAGTAGATGGGCTCATAGGCCATCTACTGTGAAATAGATGGGCTCATAGGCCATCTACTATAGAGTAGATGGACTCATAGGCCATCTACTATAGAGTAAATGGGCTCATAGGCCATCTACTATAGAGTAGATGGGCTCATAGGCCATATACTAAAGAGTAGATGGGCTCATAGGCCATCTACTATAGAGTAGATGGGCTCATAGGCCATCTACTATAGAGTAAATGGGCTCATAGGCCATCTACTATAGAGTAGATGGGCTCATAGGCCATCTACTATAGAGTAGATGGGCTCATAGGCCATCTACTATAGAGTAGATGGGCTCATAGGCCATATACTAAAGAGTAGATGGGCTCATAGGCCATCTACTATAGAGTAGATGGACTCATAGGTGGGCTCATAGGCCATCTACAGTGTAGTAGATGGGCTCAAAGGCCATCTACCGTGTAGTAGATGGGCTCATAGGCCATCTACGTTTTGTAGATTGTCTCATAGGCCATCTACCGTGTAGTAGATGGGCTCATAGGCCATCAACTGTGTAGTAGATGGGCTCATAGGCCATCTACTGTGTATTAGATGGGCTCATAGGCCATCTACTGTGTAGTAGATGGGCTCATAGGCCATCTACTGTGTATTAGATGGGCTCATAGGCCATCTACTGTGTATTAGATGGGCTCATAGGCCATCTACTGTGGCTAGTAGATGGGCTCATAGGTCATCTACTGTGTAGTAAATGGGCTCACAGGCCATCTACTGTGTAGTTGATGGGCTCATAGGCCATCTACTGTGTAGTTGATGGGCTCATAGGCCATCTATGTGTAGTAGATGGGCTCATAGGCCATCTACTGTGTAGTAGATGGGCTCATAGGCCATCTACTGTGTAGTAGATGGGCTCACAGGCCATCTACTGTGTAGTAGATGGGCTCATAGGTCATCTACTGTGTAGTAGATGGGCTCATAGGCCATCTACTGTGTAGTAGATGGGCTCATAGGCCATCTACTGTGTAGTAGATGGGCTCATAGGCCATCTACTGTGTAGTAGATGGGCTCATAGGCCATCTACTGTGTAGTAGATGGGCTCATAGGCCATCTACTGTGTAGTAGATGGGCTCATAGGCCATCTACTGTGTAGTAGATGGGCTCATAGGCCATCTACTGTGTAGTAGATGGGCTCATAGGCCATCTACTGTGTAGTAGATGGGCGCATAGGCCATCTACTGTGTAGTAGATGGGCTCATAGGCCATCTACTGTGTAGTAGATGGGCTCATAGGCCATCTACTGTGTAGTAGATGGGCTCATAGGCCATCTACTGTGTAGTAGATGGGCTCATAGGCCATCTACTGTGTAGTAGATGGGCTCATAGGCCATCTACTGTGTAGTAGATGGGCTCATAGGCCATCTACTGTGTAGTAGATGGGCTCATAGGCCATCTACTGTGTAGTAGATGGGCTCATAGGCCATCTACTGTGTAGTAGATGGGCTCATAGGCCATCTACTGTGTAGTAGATGGGCTCATAGGCCATCTACTGTGTAGTAGATGGGCTCATAGGCCATGTACTGTGTAGTAGATGGGCTCATAGGCCATCTACTGTGTAGTAGATGGGCTCATAGGCCATCTACTGTGTAGTAGATGGGCTCATAGGCCATCTACTCTGTAGTAGATGGGCTCATAGGCCATCTACTGTGTAGTAGATGGGCTCATAGGCCATCTACTGTGTAGTAGATGGGCTCATAGGCCATCTACTGTGTAGTAGATGGGCTCATAGGCCATCTACTCTGTAGTAGATGGGCTCATAGGCCATCTACTGTGTACTAGATGGGCTCATAGGCCATCTATTGTGTAGTATATGGGCTCATAGTCCTTCTACTGTGTAGTATATGGGCTCATAGGCCATCTACTCTGTAGTAGATGGGCTCATAGGCCATCTACTCTGTAGTAGATGGGCTCATAGGCCATCTACTGTGTACTAGATGGGCTCATAGGCCATCTATTGTGTAGTATATGGGCTCATAGTCCTTCTACTGTGTAGTATATGGGCTCATAGGCCATCTACTGTGGGGGATATGGACAATCTACTGTGTAGTAGATGGAATCATAGGCCATCGACTGTGTAGTAGATGGACTCGTAGGACATCTACTCTTTAATAGAAGAGCTCATAGGCCATCTACTATAGAGTAGATGGGCTCATAGGCCATCTACTATAGAGTAGGTGAGCTCATAGGCCATCTACTATAGAGTAGGTGGGCTCATAGGCCATCTACTATAGATTAGATGGGCTCATAGCCCATATACTATAGAGTATATGGGCTCATAGGCCATCTACTGTGGGGGATATGGACAATCTACTGTGTAGTAGATGGAATCATAGGCCATCGACTGTGTAGTAGATGGACTCGTAGGACATCTACTCTTTAATAGAAGAGCTCATAGGCCATCTACTATAGAGTAGATGGGCTCATAGGCCATCTACTATAGAGTAGGTGAGCTCATAGGCCATCTACTATAGAGTAGGTGGGCTCATAGGCCATCTACTATAGATTAGATGGGCTCATAGCCCATATACTATAGAGTATATGGGCTCATAGGCCATCTACTATGGAGTAGATGAGCTCATAGGTCATCTACGGTGGAGTAGGTGGACTCATAGGTCATCTACGGTGGAGTAGATGCACTCATAGGTCATCTACGGTGGAGTAAGTCGACTCATAGGTCATCTACGGTGGAGTAGGTGGGCTCATAAAACCTTTACTGTGGAGTAGATGGGCTCATAGGTCATCTACTGTGTAGTAGATGGGCTCATAGGCCATCTGCTGTGTAGTAGATGGGCTCATAGGACATCTACTGTGTAGTAGATTGGCTCATAGGTCATCTACTGTGTAGTAGATGAGCTCATAGGCCAGCTACTGTGTAGTAGATGGGCTCATAGGCCATCTACTGTCTAGTAGATGGGCTCATAGGCCATCTACTGTCTAGTAGATGGGCTCATAGGCCATCTACTGTCTAGTAGATGGGCTCATAGGCCATCTACTGTCTAGTAGATGGGCTCTTAGGCCATCCACTGTCTAGTAGATGGGATCATAGGCCATCTACTGTGTAGTATATGGGCTCATAGGCCATCTACTGTGTAGTAGTTGGGATCATATGTCATCTACTATGGAGTAGATGGGCTCATATGCCATCTACTGTGTAGTAGATGGGCTCATAGGTCATCTACTGTGTAGAATATGGACTCATAGGCCATCTACTGTGTAGTAGGTGGGCTCATAGGCCATCTACTATGGAGTAGATGGGCTTATAGGCCATCTACTGTGTAGTAGATGGGCTCATAGGCCATCACTGTGTAGTAGATGGGCACATAGGCTATATACTGTGTAGTAGATGGACTCGTAGGCCATCTACTGTTTAGTAGAAGGGCTCATAGGCCATCTACTTTCGAGTAGATGGGCTCATAGGCCATTTACTTTGGAGTAGATGGGCTCATAGGCCATCTTCTTTGGAGTAGATGGTCTCATAGGCTTTTGGGTAGTAGGTAAAGTTTCTCTTCTTACCCTACCCCTATTAAAACTTCTTTCACATAACAGTACATCACTGCGTATACGTTGCATCAGTAGTTATACGCACCACAACACCCTGAGGAATATATTTTAAAATACCTATTTTTACAACCAGTAGTCAATTTTGAATTGATCGAATCTAGATTAGATTATTAATGGACTATTTCCGTTTATATAAAAATTAATCACTATTTAAGCCCACAACTAAATTGTCTCTTCCCACCGGTATCATATATATTATTACAACAATTTCCTTCCCTCCCCTTTCCCTCTCCCTCCATCACTCTTTCTCGCATAAAATTATACAACGTAATAATAATCGCTGTCGTTTTTACTACTTGCCATAATTGATTTGTCTAACTTCGAAATGAGCGTTTCATTATTTTCCAACTGTTATTTGTAGTCTAACATTTTCTTATTGTTAGTCGATAATAAATTAAATTCTAAATCGTTTTTTTGTTTTTAGTTAAAACACTATTTCTTCCCGCTACCAATTTAAACAAACCTATTAAGTCACCTAGTCTTCGTGGTCGTCGTCGCTTGCTGTCCGTAACAAAATGTCAATATAATCTTCATTGAACGATCAACTTCAAACGTAAGTAGGAAATTTTTTACAAACAACCTGTTACGGCTGTTGTTGCTGTAGTTGTTGTAAAATAACAGTAAATTATAGTATACAAGGTGTATTACAATGAATGTCTGTATACATTAGCTGTTGTTGTTATATATAACCGGCTCACCTCACCCTCTCTTTTTTATTCTAAATCGTGAATGAAATGAAATTGAATGGAATGAAAAATAGCGAAAAGTAAACGACCTTGTAATGCAAAACAAAACAAAAAAAAAAAAAGAAATAGAAAAAAACTAATTTGAAATAGTAGACAATGTAGAAGAGTAGAATATGAAATACCCACAGCGTAATTTCTGAGACAGGCATATTCTAAGCATTTAAAGAAAGACAAATACAAATGCCGACATGAATTGTTTGATTTAGAATTTTTAAGTTTCGATGTTTGTAATACATAAAAGGGATCGGCGAAAATAGTTAACATGCCATCTACTGTAGAGTATATGGGTTCATACGGCTCAATAGATGGGCTCACAGGCCATCTACGGTGAAGTAGGTGGGCTCACAAGCCATCTACGGTGGAGTAGATGGGCTCATAGGCCATCTACGGCCGAGTAGATGCGCTCATAGGCCATCTACGGCTGAGTAGATGAGCTGATAGGCCATCTACGGCTGAGTAGATGGGCTCATAGGCCATCTACGGCAGAGTAGATGGGTTCATAGGCCATCTACGGCTGAGTAGATTGAATCATAGGCCATCTACGGTTGAGTAGATGGGCTCATAAGCCATCTACGGTTGAGTAGATGGGCTCATAAGTCATCTACGGCTGAGTAGATTGAATCATAGGCCATCTACGGTTGATTAGATGGGCTCATAAGCCATCTACGGTTGAGTAGATGGGCTCATAAGCCATCTACGGTTGAGTAGATGGGCTCATAAGCCATCTACGGCTGAGTAGATGGGCTCATAGGCCATCTACGGCAGAGTAGATGGGTTCATAGGCCATCTACGGCTGAGTAGATTGAATCATAGGCCATCTACGGTTGAGTAGATGGGCTCATAAGCCATCTACGGTTGAGTAGATGGGCTCATAAGCCATCTACGGTTGAGTAGATGGGCTCATAAGCCATCTACGGTTGGGTAGATGGGCTCATAAGCCATCTACGGCTGAGTAGATGGGCTCATAGGCCATGTACGAGTTATAGATCATCTACGACTGCGTAGATAGGCTCATAGTACTTCTACGGCTTATTAAATGGGTTAATACTTTGGATTAAATGCATTCATATGTCTTTTAAGAGTGAGTAGACGGTCCATCAGACATCCACTGTTGAGTATATAGGCTCTTAGACACCATAATGCTGAGTAGATAGGTTCATCGGACATATGCCGCTAAGTATATGGGCTCATCAGCCAGCTACGGTTGCTTAGATGCGCTCATAGGCCATCTACTGCTATGTAGATGAGCTCCTAGGACATCAACGGTTGTGTAGATGGGTTCACAGGCAGAAAATGGACCCATAGACCATTGATAGGCTCATAGGTCATCTGCGGCTGAGC
Source organism: Musca autumnalis (assembly GCF_047663935.1). Classification (NCBI taxonomy): domain Eukaryota; kingdom Metazoa; phylum Arthropoda; class Insecta; order Diptera; family Muscidae; genus Musca; species Musca autumnalis. The sequence goes on along the minus strand of NW_027411977.1, from coordinate 239,046,808 downwards.
AGATGTACTCGTAGGCCCTCTCGTATTAAGTTGATGGGCTCATAAGCCAACTACTGCTGAGCCAATCTACTCCACCGTAGATGGCATGTGAGCCAATCTATTCCACCGTAGATGGCCTGTGGGCACATCTACTCAGCCGTAGATGGCCTGTGAGCCAATCCACTCCACCGTAGATGGCCTGTGAGCCCATCTACTCCACCGTAGACGGCCTGTGAGCCCATCTACTCAGCCGTAGATGCCCTGTGAGCCCATCTACTCAGCCGTAGATGCCCTGTGAGCCCATCTACTCAGCCGTAGACGCCCTGTGAGCCCATCTACTCAGCCGTAGACGCCCTGCGGGCCCATCTACTCAGCTATAGATTTTCGATGAGCCCTTAGATGTTCGATGAGCCCATCTACTCAGTCGTAGATGCTCTGTGAGCCCATCTACTCAGCCGTAGATGCCCTGTGAGCCCATCTACTCAGCCGTAGATGCCCTGCGGGCCCATCTACTCAGCTATAGATTTTCGATGAGCCCGTAGATGTTCGATGAGCCCATCTACTCAGTCGTAGATGCTCTGTGAGCCCATCTACTCAGCCGTAGATGCTCTGTGAGCCCATATACTCAGCCATAGATGGCCAGTGAGCCCATCTATCCAGCCGTAGATGGCCTGCGAGCCCATCTACTCACCCGTATATGGCCTATCAGTCCATCTACTCGCCCGTAGATGGCCTAAGAGTAGATGACCTAGATGGTTTGTGGGGCCATTTATACAACATTTGATGAACTATAAGAACATTTGTTAAATAGTTTATGACCTTTGCGCTCATCTTCTCTACAGTAAATGGTCTGTGAGTTCATTCATTTTTTTATTCCAGGCGTATACGTTGTGTCGATACTCATACGCCCTGATGATGATTGTAGATGTATTTTAACTGATTTTATGGTATTATTGATAGTTTTCTTACATTTTATTCAGATTGCTCTCCACATAGTTTGAATCGAATGTTTATTTGAATTCAGATTTGAACCATTTTAATTTTCTTTTAATTTGTATCAAATTTATTTCTGACGAATATCTAAGCGGCTTACATTTTATTTATTATAATTTTTCGCTACTTACTATGGCGGACTTTAGTGTAAACAAAAATAAAATAATATTGAATCATAAACATTGAATGGCTACTTGTCAGCATTGCTTGTAGAGCAGCGGTATGAATTGCAAGAACTTGATGTTGTTTAATTGTTAAATATCTCTTGGCGCACCTTTTGAGGAATACGGAAACTTTTTAACATTGATGGACTTTTGGAGATTAAAATATAACAACAATCAACTCATTTTGTAGAATTGGTATTTTGGAAATTCCAGAACACTTGGCAAATTTAAGAATGTCTATAGATATTGTGAAAGATGTGTGAAAGATTTGTCTCTTCTTATGGAAAATACGCTTGGCCTAATATCTCTTACCACAAACAAAATAACAAAAATTATTTCAATATACTTATCAATTTCTTATGACTCTTAAATCGCTGTCATCACCATTCAGATTGATCTTTTATTAGGGCTTTGAATTATGTTTCAGATAGTACCAATGTCTTGGTGTCTTTCTAAGCATCTTGTCTCCCTGTCCCATTTCTAAGAATATCCCCCCATATACATAAGTGATGCATGTGTGTGTTTGTTTATGAAACAATGTGGACAACCTTGACTTTTTATGGCAAAACAAACTAAGAATGAAACAATAAAACAAAGCAGTAATAGAAGGAGACAACAAAAAATAAAAGCTTTTGCATGGCCAGACTTAGGGAAGAAAACTGATTTGTTTTTATATTGCGTTTCATATTCCACAAAGAGACAGTGGGTAAATGATAATGAGGAACCTGATCAAACTAAATCAGGAAAAATTCCCCTAAAAATTCTTTGATATCCGTTCACTGTACTATTTTTGTTTTTTATTTCAATCACTGCTGTCTATAGGCTTCTGGAATTTAAATGTCGCCAATACTCACATCCAAGTAACATCATCTGCCTGACTAAATACACCCAATAAAGTGTTAATGCAGAGGAGTTAGAGCATATATTTCGTCGAATAACATGAAATCACTAATCTGTGGTTTCCTAAGTAAAAAAAATTATGATAATCTTGAACATTTTCTGGGCAGATGGGGAATTACTAACGATTTATAATTAGCTTCATAAGTAACCCAACCGAGGGGTATACGTTGTGACACTAGTCATACGCCCTATTGTCCAACGTTGAATTTCACGAATGCAATGGCTTTCTACATGGTTTCGTATTAGCTTTTTCCCCTCTTTATTGAATCTTGCAAGTAACCTACTACATACATGTTATTACAGGGTTCCACTGTATCAACATTTAATGCTCTGTACGTGATAATGTGTCATATTATTAATAATGTATAATTTTATAGAATTGAAGCAAAAAAAAAAACAGCAATCAAATTGTTATGGGATTAGAAATAAACGGAGAAGCACAAAGAAGAAGAAAAAACTGAAAGCAATGAGGAACAACACATCATATTTTGCACATCGTATTAATACAAGACATATACAGGCTCCAGCCATCAATGCTGCTCTGGGTGATCTCAAAAACGTACATAAAGAAAAAATATAAAGCAATCGCTGTCACTTTCAATTTGCCAACAATAACAACAAATTAACACACAACTCAAATTCTTTTGTTAAGAGTTGGGATTTTTTTTTTCATTTTGTTATGAATGACTTTGCGCTTAAGAGCTATTCTTAGAACTACGCAAACCACCAAAACCGGTTACAGTCAATTAACTTTAACCAGTAGCCAGAAATAATAAACAAACAAAAACGAATCAAATCCCTCCAAAAATAAAATATGTAGTGCGGAATGAAGCTTTGTTTTCTGTTGTAGTTCAGATTAAACTCGAAACTTATGTGGGAATTTATGCAAATTTGTGTTATGTCATATTTGAATCATTAATTCGAATAAATTTTATTCTAAAACTTTCAATTGAGATTTTTTAATGGTTGAAATTCCACTTGGGTGTTCAAATTGTAATGAAGTCTGGTATTTAGGAAATTATTCAACAGTAATTATTCAACAGCAAATTATTCAACAGTAGATGGCCTATGAGTCCATTTACGCAACAGAGCAGTAAATGGCCTATGAACTCATCTACTCATCCATAGATAGCCTATGAGCCCATCTACTCAGCCGTAAATTGCCTATTACCCAATCTACTCAGCTGTAAATGGCATATCAGCCCATCTACTACGACGTAGATGGCCTATGAGCCCATCTACTAAGACGTAGATGGCCTATGAGCCCATCTACTAAGACGTAGATGGCTTATGAGCCCATCTACTGAGACGTAGATGGCCTATGAGGCCATCTACTAAGACGTAGATGGCCTATGAGCCCATCTACTAAGACGTAGATGGCCTATCAGACCATCTATTCAGCCGTAGATAGCATATTAGCCCATATACCCAGCCGCAGATGACCTACGAGAGTATTTGCTCAGCCGTAGATGGCCTATGAGTATATCTACTAAGCTGTAGCTGTAGATCTACTCAGCCGTAGATGGCCTATGAGTATATCTACTTAGCCATAGATGGCCTATCAACCCATCTACTCAGCCGTAGATGGCCTATCAGACCATCTATTCAGCCGTAGATGGCATATTAGCCCATCTACTCAGCCGTAGATGACCTACGAGAGGATTTACTCAGCCGTAAATGGCCTATCAGCTCATCTACTCATCCGTAGATGGCCTATCAGCCCATCTACTCAGCCTTAGATGGCCTATCAGCCCATCTACTCAGCCGTAGATGACCTACGAGAGGATTTACTCAGACGTAGATGGCCTATCAGCCCATCTAATCAGCCGTAGTTGACCTACAAAAAGATTTACTCAGCCGTAGATGCCTATGAGTATATCTACTAAGCTGTAGATGGCCTATCAGTCCATCTACTCAGCCGTATATGGCCTATCAGCCCATCTACTCAGCCGTAGATGACCTACGAGAGGATTTACTCAGCCGTAGATCGCCTATCAGCCCATCTACTCAGCCGTAGATGGCCTATTAGCCCATCTACTCAGCCGTAGATGGCCTATCAGCCCATCTACTCAGCCTTAGATGGCCTATCAGCCCATCTACTCAGCCTTAGATGGCCTATCAGCCCATCTACTCAGCCGTAGATGACCTACGAGAGGATTTACTCAGACGTAGATGGCCTATCAGCCCATCTAATCAGCCGTAGTTGACCTACAAAAAGATTTACTCAGCCGTAGATGCCTATGAGTATATCTACTAAGCTGTAGATGGCCTATCAGTCCATCTACTCAGCCGTAGATGACCTATCAGCCTATCTACACAGACGCAGGTGGCCTATCAGCCCATCTACTCGGCCGTAGATGACCTATCAGCCCATCTACTCAGCCTTAGATGGCCTATCAGCTCATCTACTCATCCGTAGATGGCCTATCAGCCCATCTACTCAGCCGTAGATGGGTTCGCAGGCAATCTACGGCAGATTATATTGGTTCACCGAGCATCTGTGGCTGAGTATATGGGCTCGTAAGACAAATACGACTGAGTAGATGGACTTATGGGCTCACACGACTGAGGAGATGGGTTAAGAGGTCATCTATAGCTGGGTAGATGAACTCCTAGGCCATCTGCGCCTAAGTTTATGGACTCTTAGATCATCTGCGCCTGAGTAGATGGGCTCATAAGCCATTTTTTAATTAATTCTTTTTTTCTCAGATTTATCCTCACCAACCTCGTCATTTAAAAGCTGTGAAAACCAGTCAATCGACTAGGAAATAAAATTCATGCCATTTTCAAATGAAAGAGAAAACGTAAATGTAATAATTGAATTCGAATGCAAACTTGTTGTCACTTGTGTGGAGGTAAAATTAGCCGGTGGGGAGATGAAAAGGCGAGAGAATGCATGTAAAAGCATTCATATATCTTTCAATTTTTTTTTTTTAATTGCTAAAACAAAATTAAGGTCAGTAGAGGCAAACACACAAATGGCTAAAGAAAATTGCAGTTTAATAGGCGAGCTATACAAGGCTTAGATGGGGGCAGAGAGGTAGGATCAAACAAAGCTTACACATTTTTGTGCTATGAATGTTTATAAGTTTAACCAATAGGTGGTGATCACATTTCCCTCTGAGACATCTGTGAATGGTGCGAAAATATTTCAGGGCTTTCTGGGAAGGAAATATTTCTAGCAGATTGTTTATAACTCGTATCATAAACCAAAAAACAATCGCGGGCTTGCAATTTCATGCTGAAATTAAAACAAAATATAAATAAATAAAACAACAATCCGGCATGGTGATGATGGTGGCATGATATTAATTGTTTTCCATTCCCCAGCCACGTTGAAAACTGGACTGCACAAAATAAAAAAATTAAAACAAACATTCATTCGTTTAAACCGTTATTTAACCTCGTAATTTAATACCCGACAAAGTCAGATGAGAAATGGTTTCATTAGAATACAAGATTTTTGTTTCATTGTTTATTTTGTGTGGAAGTTGTTGTTGTTATTGCTGTTATATTGTGTAATTAAATAAAAAAGTCTGTATTTATTTAAACAATTCAAATAAAAACAGCAAAAGCTGCAACACTTGTTTTGTCTCCCAGAACAACACAAAACAAAAAACCTCCAAAGCTGGACATTTGAAATTCTCATGACGTCCGTTTTGGTGGGGAATGCGTCACCACATAGTTTTTTTTTTGTCTTTTGATATTTACGGAAATGCAAACACACAAAAAATTGAAAGTGATATTAAATATTTCCAAAATCATTTCAAGAAAAAAACAGGTGACACAACAGTCGGGAAATTCAGTCTGCACAGTGAAACATCTGATAATGATATGAGGCTGTTAGACTTTGCAGCTGCAAGAAACATGGTAGTTAGTAGTAGCAGATTTAAGCATCTCGATATTCATAAGGGCACCTGGCTGTCGCCAGATCAAAACAAGAAATCAAATTGATCACGTTGTGATAAATGGCCATCTACGGTCGAGTAGATGGGCTCATAGGCTATCTACGGTCGAGTAGATGGGCTCATAGGCCATCTACGGATGAGTTGATGGGCTCATAGGCCATCTACGGATGAGTTGATGGGCTCATAGGCCATCTACGGATGAGTTGATGGGCTCATAGGCCATCTACGGATGAGTTGATGGGCTCATAGGCCATCTACGGCTGGGTAGATGGGCTCATAGGCCATCTACGGCTGAGTACATGGGTTCATAGGCCATCTACCGCTGAGTAGATGGGATTATAGGCCATCTATGGCTGAGTAGAGGAGCTCATAGGCCATCTATGGCTGAGTAGAGGAGCTCATAGGCCATCTATGGCTGAGTAGAGGAGCTCATAGGCCATCTACGGCTGAGTAGATGGGCTTATACACCATCCATGGCTGCGTAGATGGGCTAATAGGCCATATACGGCAGAGTAGATGGGCTAATAGGCCATCTACGGCTAAGTAGATGGGTTCATAGGGCATCTACGGCTGAGTAGATGGGCTCATATGCCATCTACGGCCATCTACGGTTGAGTAGATGGGCTCATAGGTCATCTACGGCTGAGTAGATGGGTTCATAGGCCATCTACGGCTGAGTAGATGGGCTTATACACCATCCATGGCTGCGTAGCTGCGCTTATACACCATCCATGGCTGCGTAGATGGGCTAATAGGCCATCTACGGCTGAGTAGATGGGTTCATAGGCCATCTACGGCTGAGTAGATGGGCTCATAGGCCATCTACGGCTGAGTAGATGGGCTCATATGCCATCTACGACCATCTACGGTTGAGTAGATGGGCTCATAAGCCATCTACGGCTGAGTAGATGGGCTCATAGGCCATCTACGGCTGAGTAGATGGGCTCATAGGCCATCTACGGCTGAGTAGAATGGCTCATAGGCCATCTACGGCTGAGTAGATGGGCTCATAGGCCATCTACGGCTGAGTAGATGGGCTCATAGGCCATCTACGGCTGAGTAAATGGGCCGATAGGCCATCTATGGCTGAGTAGATGGGCCGATAGGCCATCTATGGCTGAGTAGATGGGCTCATAGGCTATCTACGGCTGAGTAGATGGGCTCATAGGCCATCTACGGCTGAGTAGATGGGCTCATAGGCCATCTACGGCTGAGTTGATGGGCTCATAGGGCATCTATGGCCGAGTATATGGGATCATAAGTCGTCTATGTCTGAGTATATGGGCTCATAGGTCATCTATGTCTGAGTAGATGGGCTCATAGGCCACCTACGGCTGAGTAGATGGGCTCATAGGCCATCTACGGCTGAGTAGATGGGCTCATAGGCCATCTACGGCTGGGTAGATGGGCTCATAGGCCATCTTCGGCTGGGTAGATGGGCTCATAGGCCATCTTCGGCTGGGTAGATGGGCTCATAGGCCATCTACGGCTGAGTAGATGGGCTCATATGCCATCTACGGCTGGGTAGATGGGTTCATAGGCCATCTACGGCTGTGTAGATATGTTCAGAGGCCATCTACGGCTGAGTAGATGTGTTCATAGGCCATCTACGGCTGTGTAGATATGTTCAGAGGCCATCTACGGCTGAGTAGATGTGTTAAGAGGCCATCTACGGCTGAGTAGATGGGCTCATAGGCCATCTTCTGCTGGGTAGATGGGCTCATAGGCCATCTACGGCTGGGTAGATGGGCTCATAGGCCATCTTCGTCTGTGTAGATGGGGTCATAGGTCATCTACGGCTGAGTAGATGGGCTCATAGGCCATCTACGCCTGAGTAGATGGGCTCATAGGCCATCTACGCCTGAGTAGATGGGCTCATAGGCATCTACGGCTGAGTAGATGTGTTCAGAGGCCATCTACGGCTGAGTAGATGTGTTCAGAGGCCATCTACGGCTGAGTAGATGGGCTCATAGGCCATCTACGGCTAAGTAGATGAGCTCATAAGCCGTATACGGCTGAGTAGATGGGCTCATAGCCATCTACGGCTGAGTAGATGGGCTTATAGGCCATATACGGCTTAGTAGATGGGCTCATATGCCATCTATGGCTGAGTAGATGGGCTTATACACCATCCGTGGCTGCGTAGATGGGCTCATAGGCCATCTACAGCTGAGCAGATGGGATCATAGGCCATCTACGGCTGAGTAGATGGGCTCAGAGGCCAGCTACGGCTACGTAGATGGGCTCATAGGCCATCTACGGCTGAGTAGATGGGCTCATAGGCCATCTACGGCTGAGTAGATGGGCTCATAGGCCATCTACGGCTGAGTAGATGGGCTCATAGGCCATCTACGGCTGAGTAGATGGGCTCATAGGCCATCTACGGCCGAGTAGATGGGCTCATAGGCCACCTACGGCCGAGTAGATGGGCTCATAGGCCATCTACGGATGAGTAGATGGGCTCATAGGCCATCTACGGCTGGGTAGATGGGCTCATAGGCCATCTTCGGCTGGGTAGATGGGCTCATAGGCCATCTTCGGCTGGGTAGATGGGCTCATAGGCCATCTACGGCTGAGTAGATGGGCTCATATGCCATCTACGGCTGGGTAGATGGGTTCATAGGCCATCTACGGCTGTGTATATGTGTTCAGAGGCCATCTACGGCTGAGTAGATGTGTTCAGAGGCCATCTACGGCTGAGGAGATGTGTTCAGAGGCCATCTACGGGTGAGTAGATGGGCTCATATGCCATCTACGGCTGGGTAGATGGGCTCATAGGCCATCTTCTGCTGGGTAGATGGGCTCATAGACCATCTACGGCTGGGTAGATGGGCTCATAGGCCATCTTCGGCTGTGTAGATGGGGTCATAGGTCATCTACGCCTGAGTAGATGGGCTCATAGGTCATCTACGACTGAGTAGATGTGTTCAGAGGCCATCTACGGCTGAGTAGATGTGTTCAGAGGCCATCTACGGCTGAGTAGATGGGCTCATAGGCCATCTACGGCTAAGTGATGAGCTCATAAGCCGTATACGGCTGAGTAGATGGGCTCATAGCCATCTACGGCTGAGTAGATGGGCTCATAGGCCATATACGGCTTAGTAGATGGGCTCATATGCCATCTATGGCTGAGTAGATGGGCTTATACATCTACAGCTGAGCAGATGGGATCATAGGCCATCTACAGCTGAGCAGATGGGATCATAGGCCATCTACGGCTGAGTAGATGGGCTCAGAGGCCAGCTACGGCTACGTAGATGGGCTCATAGGCCATCTACGGCTGAGTAGATGGGCTCATAGGCCATCTACTCAGCCGTAGATGGCCTATGATCCCATCTGCTCAGCTGTAGATGGCCTATGATCCCATCTGCTCAGCTGTAGATGTATAAGCCCATCTACTCAGCCATAGATGGCATATGAGGCCATCTACGGCTGAGTAGATGGGCTCATAGGCCATCTACGGCTGAGTAGATGGGCTCATAGGCCATCTACGGCTGAGTAGATTAGCTCATAGGCCATCTACGGCTGAGTAGATGGGCTCATAGGCCATCTACGGCTGAGTAGATGGGCTCATAGGCCATCTACGGCCGAGTAGATGGGCTCATAGGCCATCTACGGCCGAGTAGATGGGCTCATAGGCCATCTACGGCCGAGTAGATGGGCTCATAGGCCATCTACGGCCGAGTAGATGGGCTCATAGGCCATCTACGGCTACGTTGATGGGCTCATAGGCCATAGTAGATGGGCTCATAGGCCATCTACAGCTGAGTAGATGGGCTCATAAGAAATCTATGGCTGAGTAGATGGCCGTCACAGATGCCCTATAAACACAAATGTTCATAATTCAATGTGTTATTGGTCCTTCCATGTACCCAAAACCCAACAATATTGTTTTAGTTTTTCTTCATCTACAACTTTTTAAATTTTTTCTTCTATAAAATAAAAACGTTAACAAAATCACTCTAGAATTAAGAAAATACAATTTTCCGGTACACAATATATTCCCTCTTTATATATACGTGTTGACTCTTTTGGGGACACGACATTTTGGGGACACGACTTTTGGTCCTTCGATGAGGTTTGAATTTATTGCTTTTGATATTTTCTATATTTCTATTTGGTAAGAAGGCACCCTTATAACTATATTGCCTTAAAAACAATCAACAATTTCCAATATCTTACCCACAAATTGTGTCACCCTGTATAATCGGCATTGTCTGACAATCTTGGTGGACCACTTTGGATTTTGTTGCTATTTTTTGTTAAGACACAGTTATGTTAGCAAGTGTATCTTGTCATGGTAACACACACTCATAAAACTCTGTATGTATTTGTTTAGAAATAGAAAAAGAAAACAAATACACATACAAATCTATGGCGAGACATATTGTCATATACCCACAACGGACAAATGCACATACGGACCCTCAGTACATATTTATTTATTCAGGGTCAACTTGTTTTTTTCTTTCTTACAATATATGTATGTTTGTGTTAAGAATAGAATTTATGTTGTTGTAACACTTATTAGTTTGTTGTTACAATTCGCTTTTTTTGTTACTTAGTATGAGAGGAAAAAAACCGGCATTACCAACAACGGTATTTACTACTGTAACAGGTTTCTCTATATTGTTTTATTTAAGCATACTAAGCGGAATAGCACCCCTGAACATTATTCCGTTATATAAATGACATAGAAATTTATTAAGAATTCCAAATGACAAACAACAATGAACAAAAATAACAAATGAATATTTCATTGGAAATCAAACGTTATGTGTTTTTTTTCTGTTTCTATTTCTCGTCTCGTTCAAGGACATTGCCAAAGGGTGTGAAAAACACATACACAAACATAGAGATATTATCTTAAGGTATTTTCTTATATTCATAGGAATTATTGTTTGGCAAGGAAATGGAAAAAAGTTATGTAATAGCAAATATGTTCACACAAAGGCAAACATTTTAATATAAATAAGTTAATTGATTTTTGGTCCTTCGATCCACCAAAATAGAGTGCCAGTGGTGTTCCATTCTCCACTTATTACCTTTGTTGCTTCCTTTAAGAAAGAATATTTGAAAATTAACAAACCACAAAACATTGAGTAATAAGTGACACTGGTGTTCTATTCCCCACATATTGCTATTTTTTCTACCTTTAAGGGCAACTGTTTGCAATTTCCATGAAAGAAAAACAATTTTGAGAAGATCATAATCAACTAGAGGCGCTCACCGCCAGAACTGACTAACCCACATACCCAAAAAAAATCAAAATGACTATAAAGAGTTAACCAAAACCTTTTGAAACAAAAACAAGTAAGCAAAGGTTATAGCCGGACTCGGTCGACCATGTAATACCTTACACCACTGGCCCTGCCAGTGGAACAAATAAGCTTGTCGATACTGCCACCTTATCACCTTAAGCTTGGGACCTACAGTTTATCTCCGAGTCCGAACGACGTGTCCTAAGACACCACTTTTAGAGAACTTTTATATGCCTGAAATACTCAGAAAATGTCGCCAACATTACTGCGGTGTATTTTGCACGGTTGAAAGTTTGATGTTACCTCGCCGGGAAATCGAACCTCCGACATTCTGCGTACAAGGCGGATGTGAAGTTGAAATATAGCTCCACTCCATGGAATAATATTAGAAACGAAGATATGTAATGATTTTTTTGCTTTCAGCATATTAAATGTCTCCGAAGTCTATTCCTCAAAAAAATTAATATTTCTATGTTTTGACATATCTAATAGGATGCCACCGTAGTGTAATGGTATGCACACCCGCAATGCAATTTGCCATATCTGACGGTGAAATTTTCGACAGACGGACACCGCTCTAATTTTATAGAACACTACAAATGCTATATACAAATGGTCAAAGGGGACATTGTGAGTTTATTGAAGATCTATTGTCCAAAAAAAGTGCAAGTACAAGTGCTCCATACATATGCGTGGAAATGCACGCGATTTTGCGCTCTTTATGGTATTTCGAAAATAGTTAATTGTGGATATATGTATATTGTAATATCAAAAATATATTTTAACCAGTAAAAACAACTAATAACGAGTTGAAATTCAAATAATTTGCACGCAAACAAATTTATGACTCCCAAAAGTATTCATATTTAATTATACGCCAAAAAAACTTTGACGGTAGCGACACCGAGTGTATTTTGAACAAGTAAGAAAAGCGTTAAGTTCAGCCGCGGCGAACTTTTTATACCCTCCAACACAAATTTCAGCCATTTCGGTGGATTAATGTGACCACAACCTTCAAAAAACCGAAATCCGGAAGGTACCGTTCTATGGGGGCTATATGATGGCGTGGACCTATACCTAAAAATTTCTGGGGGAAAGTTTTATAAGCCTAAAGAAGACTAAATACCAAATTTCAGCCATCTCGGTGTGATAATGAGGCTAAAACCTTCAAAATATCGAAAATCGGGAGATATCGTATCGTATATCAACACGTGGACCTATATAAAATTTTATGGTAGAAATGTTTCTTAGGCTCTGGAAACACAAATACAAAGTTACAAGCGATTCTTTGGTCAAATGGGTCGGATACATTCAAAATATATTAAAATGACGCGTACTTTATAAGGGGCCTTATGTGGGGGCTATACCAAAACGTGGACCTATATAACCCAACTTTGGTAGTAATGTTTTCTGGCCTCTGAAGACACAAAGTACCAAATTACAACCAATTCCGCGGTCAAATGGGTCGGATACATTCAAAATATATTAAAATGACGCGTACTTTATAAGGGGCCTTATGTGGGGGCTATACCAAAACGTGGACCTATATAACCCAACTTTAGTAGGAACGTTTTTTGGCCTCTGGAGACACAAAGTACCAAATTACAACCAATTCGGTGGTCAAATGGGTCAAATACATTCAAAATATACTAAAATGACGCGTACTTTATATGGGGCCTTATATGGGGGCTATACCAAAACGTGGACCTATATAAATAACCCAACTTTGGTAGGAATGTTTTTTTGGCTTCTGGAGACACAAAGTACCAAATTACAACCAATTCGGTGGTAAAATGGGACAAATATCTTAAAAATTCCTTAAAACGACGACGCGTCACGCGTCATTTTGTATGAGGGCTATACGAAAGCGTGGACCTACATAGCCCGCTTTCAATACCAAAAGTCCTACGTATGTACATATAATATATTTTCCCAAAATTCCATCAACCTACGTCAATCCGTTCGGACGCTAGAGTGATTTCCACAGACGGACAGACGGACGGACATGGCATATATCGATGTAGAATTGCACGCTGATCAAGAATATATATAGTTTGTGGGGTCTACAATGATTATTTCGAGTAGTTACAAACTTAATATACCATCCTATGGTGGAGGGTATAAAAAAGGTGCCGAAGCGACCCCATGCTGATATATGTATGTATAACAAATTCAATTGGACTAGGGCTCCTCGTAATTTGCAATAATGCTGGGAATTTCTCTATCATGATAGATTGTAGCGTGGGAGGAAAATGTTGTATTCTTCACAAAACCTAATATAAATTAGGCCCGTTAGTTATCCATAAGACACATTATTGCAATTTGCATCAGGAAAAGGTCAGTAGTTCTTTTTCCATATGTAGGCTACTTTGCTGGTATTTTTTTACATTTTTATATTTTTCATACAAAAGTAATTATCCGTTTAACCCTCTAGATAATATGAGATAATCATCCAAAATTGTAGACATGTTATTTGACTTAAACTCTTACATCGTGCAAAATCTCGTCACTATTGATCTATAATTGCGACCTCTAGCGGGCTTCTATTTACACTACAAAAAATAACTCGATATATTAGGCTGTAACTCTGTTATCTGAGCACGTACATCAACATAATTGACATCAATGGAAAGGTCAAATGGCCTTCCAAATGTTATTTACATGGGTGGAATATCTCTTCCAGGAATAAAGATATAGAATAAAGTTGTGGTCCATTTAACTCTCTAAATATTACCTGATCGCCATCTTAATTTGCAAGCTTCTTCTTTGTCATACACACTTACCTTATTTAAAATTTCGCGTTGATCGGACTATTATTGTTACCTACAGAGCCGCTACAAAATTGGATAAATATTATGTTTTGGTCCATTTCACCCGCTAAATATTTCACGATCATCACCAATATAAAATAGGGATCTATTCAGGAACCCGACCTCCATACAAAATTTCGTGACAATTTATAATGGACAGACGGACGGACACACATCTCAAAATCGCTTTATCTTGTCGAGATATGAAGATTGCTGTACCACATTGGGGGTCTCCGACTAATATATCGCGGTGTTACATGAATTTTTACCAAAACAAACTTATAATACCCTTTCCACATAGTAGTGTAGGGTATAAATACTAAACAACTCGATATTACATTATTTTTATATAAAATGAATAGAGAAAGGGTTCACAATACTCAAGATACAATTTTGAAATTAGGTAAAGAGTAATATATATTATGCATTACTTCTTGAATATTTTGAATTGAAAATGAACCATATAAGACCACATTTGGTATGGTTATCCGTATTTTTAAGTTATTAACCACATATGCTCACATTTTGGTATATCCACATTCGCTCTTAATTGGCATTTTGGTTTCTAATTTCCGCAGAGAATTGCCACTGTTTTCGCTATCCCAGCAAACCAATAGTACCGACATCGTAATGAAATCGGAACAAAATTCGGACGCTACGTCCGCTGTCGGATCCAAAATCGTAACGATATCTTAACGAAAGTTGTATGAAGTGGTTGACATAATTTCGGAACGTAATCGGATAGATTTAGGTCAGAATTCGGAACGAAATCGGAAGAAAGTCCTTGGGAAATTCAGAAGGGGAATTTTTCTTCCGGATTTTCGTACAGATTTCTGACTGAATTCGGAATAATGTCGTATGAAAATCGGTGGTATCTTTCGAATCTTCGTAAAGATTTCTGAACGATTTTGGAATAATGTCGTATGAATATCAAAGGAAAAAATTTTCTCTGACGCCCAATTTTTTATTAATTTATCTTTGTTATGTTTTTATTGGAAGATTGTAATTTCAAACGTTCTAATGATTTTCACTGTTGTTATTATTTCGTAGTTATAGTAGAACAAAGTAAACTTTGTGTACGAATATGTTAAGTCTATCATCACTAACTTGAATTACTATATATTGCATTTATATTAAAAATATTTCAAAAATTGTATATGCGAATTTCATAACCAGCCATTTTCGACAACAAACTAACATGAAACCAACCACCTTTTGTATATATCGAACAGCAAGGACCTAGATATATACAAAAGGTGGTTGTTTTGCGAAGGGAAATTTATTTCCGACATTCTCTCCGAAATCGGAAAGAAATCTGAACGAATTTCCCTACGAAAAATCATATAGAAATCGGAACGAAATCTGAACGATTTTGCTTCCGAAATTGTTAAGATGTGTCGGACATCCGACATTTGGTTTGCTGGGATCTTCCCTTAATTTCTAAGAATATCGGCTTTTATACGGATTTTGGGATTCCCTTGGTTGAAGAACCTCCATGCTGAAAGTGATTAAAATAGATCCACGCTTTAATGCTTATCGAGATATTGCCCTTTAATTTCAGTCCCATGTTTCAAAAAGTTTTTAGTTGGATAAATGTTTGACCCCAATAAATTACATCTTATACAACTTCTAATTGAAATTTGGTTTACTGTAATATGTTAAGGTATTTTATTATCTTTTTTAAATTATTTATTTGAATAGACACTAAATGACTTCTATGAATGGTATAGTGGATATAGACCTTTGGAGGTCTATAACCGCGAAAGTTGATGAGATAGGGAAAAACGGCGAGACACGAGTCTTCTTGTTTTTGGTCTTCTATCACGCTGCGGTGTCAGAATATGGTTAATAATTTTCCTGTCGCATGGTGTTATATTATGGAAAGCAAGTAAACCATATCAGTCGGCTTTTCCGCCTCTGTGGATTGAGATGTTTACCTATCGACAGATCAAAATTCGGCTTCACAGAAAATATATTTTCCCCAAAATTTTTATTCTGGGAGTTTTCAGAATTTGGTGGCCTTTTTTAACGATTGTGGACAAATAAATGCTTACGTTTTTCTAATAAAAAGGAATGTGCCGAGTTAGTCCATTAAACAAGTAGATTTCATTATGAGAGTCATTCCTTCTAATGTAATCGCGCACACCAGCCATATTAGTTGGTCAACGTAGAAGATGACCAAATTGGATATTTGCGCACAATTTTAGCGAAAATGTTTAGCTTTTGTGGTGGATGTACTCGAAGAGGTGGACTAATATGACTTATACTAAGTTTGGAAAAATATTATGTCGTCCAAACTTTGGACCAAATCGGTTAATCCGTTTGAGAGATGTCATGCGCTCCAGACATAGGGGCAGACTTGGCTAAATGAGTTGGTTTATTTTTTGATACTAGAACGATATTGCATGAAGAAGTAATTCAGAAATTGCAAAGTTCAAACAAAAAATTTGAAAACTTCAAACAAAAAAAATTGAAAATATTTCTTACAAAACTTATAAATGAACACGGTGCTCTTGAAACAATTTTAAATGGAAGGTGCTTACACCTCCGAAATTTTTGCGGATTCTGAAACTACAATGTTTATAGATGAGAACAATCAAAAAACAAAAAAAAATCGCCGGAGCGCTTTTTAAATAAATCGCGATTTAAGTTGACATTTTTAGGGGTTGTTTAGGTTTTCGCGATTTTGCTTAGAAACCGCATTTCCTATCAAAATTGGACTAAAACAAATGTTGTAGATATGAAAATTCTCTTCAAGATTGGCCTTTATGATATTCTCGTCGGTTTTACCGTTTTTGTGATATAGAAGTTCAAATTGGGACAATTCAAATTCAATTCAATTCTGTATCGCCCCCTTATAAAACAATGTCATGACTGCAAATTCCCAACTTAAACTTATATATCTAAAAAAATGTTACAACTATGGATAAGTTACTTAAGCCAGTCTTGTAGAGAATTTTCACAGCTTTAAGATTTTCTCAGGTCACATGTCGATACGACTTACCGTATTCAAGCAAATTCGCGAAACCCTAACAAAAAAAACTAAAAATGTAAACTGAGCTTCCTTATCTCAAAAATGGTACAAGCTGGGAACAAATGATAAACTCAATCCTCTAGAGAATTTTGACAGCTACAACATTTTCTTTAGCTCCATTTCGATTTTACTTGCGGTTTTCAAGCAAAATCGTAAAAACCTAAAAAACACCTAAAAATGTGAATTTTGACCGCGATTTATTTAAAAATCCCTACAGCGATTTTTTCTTGTTTTTGGATTTTTCTCATCTATGAACACTGCTGATTCAGAATTCACAAAAACTTTCCCTGTGTAAGCGGTTTTCATCAAAAGTTAGTTAAGGCGCACCCTACATGACATTGTTTTATAAGGGGGCGATACAGTCAGTGCATTGTCCCAAGTTGAACTTCTATATCTCAAAAATGGTAAAAACTACGAAAATACCATAAAGGTCGATCTTGTAGAGAATTTTCATAGCTACAATATTTGTTTTAGTCCCATTTTGATAGGAAATGCGGTTTCTAAGCAAAATCGCAAAAACCTAAACAACCCCTAAAAATGTCAACTTAAATCGCGATTTATTTAAAAAGCGCTCCGGCGATTTTTTTTGTTTTTTGATTGTTCTCATCTATGAACATTGTAGTTTCAGAATCCGCAAAAACTTCCGAGGTGTAAGCACCTTCCATTTAAAATTGTTTCAAGAGCACCGTGTGAAGTACGTTTTTAGTACATAAACATCAAAACTACATTTCATTGAAAATCTCAACAAAAAAATATTTATGTTTACAAAAATCTAATAATTTGTTATAGTAGCTCAGCAAATATTGTTCGACCAAACAAAAACGGGGGGCGGGGCGGTCCCTGGCCCCCCTGGCCCCACCCTGTGTTCGTCCCTGTAACCTAGTGTTTACAATGCACTATGGAGTTTTTTAGTAGTTATTTGCAAAGGTTCCGGCTAAATTTTTATAGTCAATTTTATTTTTTGGGGCATGTGGGTTAGACCGTTTTGGCGCTGAGCGCCTCATATATGCCTTAAATCTTTCGAGGACATGACGCCCATCATTTTAAGTCATGAAAAAATAAGTAAAATATATATCAAAAGAAGTGCATGTACTTGTAACGCTATGCAGGTTATTCTATTGCCCGTTCTGATAATAAATTTGATAGTATTGGTCCAGGCCAATTGTGTTGGTGGTCCTTCGAGCTCATTTTATATACGAATTTCCACCAATGTTGACCCTTCATGTTATAGAATTATGAGAAATAATAATAATTCATCTTCAATAACCTTTTATACATATACTCATTGCATATTATAAGGACATTATATACACCACTTCATTTGGTCCTTCGATATTAAAAATTCGTGAAAAATAAACACTTTAATCTATATTAAGGTAAATATGGAAATATTTATCTTTGTAACACACAGTTCGTATGGAAAGCTCGGACAAACACTCCTTAAGGATTAATGGTCCTTCGAGCTGATGTTTGGTCCTTCGAGTGTTTAAATATATAAAAATTTCACGCTTTTTCCGTACAGAGCATAATGTAGAAGTATTTTTCTTACTAAGCCACTATTTTGCGTCATGTGCCCTGTTAAACACTACTTTTGGACTTATGGTCCTTCGAGCTGATTTTAAACTAAGACGTAGTTCTTGTACTCAAACAAAAAATGTGTGTTTGAAGACTACTTATGGTTTCTAGAATCATTTAAAACAAGAGGACACAATTTTGCCACCTCATTATCGACATTATCTATACGCATTGTATCGTTTAGGGACATTTAGTCCACAATTAAATTTGCTCCTTAGAGATAATAAATATGTGACAGAGAAACTTCTGTACTTGGCATATACATCGGTAATAAAGTAGAGGGCGGGTCCGGCAGTATTGGCAACACATTTGATGCTTTATGGGTAATACTGTCACCATTATTTCGTGGCCACTCGCCACTGATTCTTCCTCAGATTTGTTTCTCTGAGATGTAAAATGTCAAACATTTGTTGAGTCTTTTAAAAGATATTTATTTACAAATTCTAAATTTCTGTCCGATTTGGTCCTTCGATTTCCAAGCTCATGTACAAACGGTTTAAAATAAACGAATTGAATCTTTTGGGGGCATTACATACAACTGTTGGTTTGGTCCTTCGAGAGCATAATATGGCAATATTTCTATTACTAACCCCACATTTTGAATCGAATTCCCTAATAAACTCTTTGTTAAGACATTTGGTCCTTCAAGCAGTTCTTAGTTCTCTAAATCAAATTCAAAAATACTTTTTTTGTACTTACCTAAATCTGGTATCGAACTGGATGGTTCTTCACAGCTGCCATTTAAACTCATCGATGTTGAGGAAGTTGCCATTGATGACGGCTGTGGGCCTAAAGATGTTGACGAAGATGATGATGGAGAGCAGGTCATGTTTGCCGACCTATCAGTAATGCAATTACCCTGGCCACCTGGACCACCTATAACAACGGCATGATGTGAACCACCCAAACCCAAGGCATTTGAAGTGTGTTTTATTTTAGGTGGCGGCGGTGGTGGTGGTGGACGCATGGCAGTATTATTGTTGTTGTTGTGGTTGGGCGTTGAGGTACAGGAATTGTTGTTGTTGTTGTGATTCATGGAAGAATTAGAAGAGGAGGAGGAGGAAGAAGAAGACGTAGAATTTGTTAAGTGATGACCGCTACTGCTGGAAACTACAGGAGTACGAAATATGTGAGTTGACGACGAATTAGAAGAATTCAAAGTGGATGGCGATGAGGATAATGAAGATGATGATGATAGAGAAGAAGATGGTGATGATGATGAGGCATGCTGCTGATGATAAATTTGTTGTTGTTGTTGCTGGTGATTGTGAAGAGATGACGCTGAGGAAGATGAATGTTGGTGATTACTTGGTGTTGATGTAATAATGTGATGCTGTTGTTGTTGCTGCTGTTGAGTGTGATTTGGAGCATAGGCCAAGTGAGTGGTGGTGGCGGCCGGCTGGTGCTGATGTGAGTGTTGCTGCTGGTGATGATGATGCTGTGACTGTTGTTGCTGATTACTATTTGTTATGAGATTAACCACATATTTGCGTGTGGCTGGTGAGTTTGTAATGATATATTTCTGACCTGTAATTGAAGTTCCTGAAGAAGCAGAAGACAATGAGGAGGAGCAGGAGGCGGAAGAGATGGCGGCGGAGTTGCCACAATTAGAGGAAGCGGCGCCTGGATTTTGTGGTGGTGGTGGCGGAGGCGGCGGCGATGTCACGTTGTTTTGTGGCGTATAACGTCTTATTAGACCGACAGCCCCGCCGTTGGCTGGTGAAACCGGCGCGGAACGCGTATAATGTTGTAACGGCGGCGGTGAAACCGATTGCCTTCTTAGGCTATTGGCCGCACAGGCAATGGTCGTTTCTTCATAGAGACGACCATCACGTATGACGCGCACATGTTGTTGCTGTTGTTGTTGTGATGGTTGCTGTTGAATTTGTGTTGTTGTTGCTGTTGCTGTTAGGGAACCTGAGCTTAATGATTGCTGTTGCTGGTGATGTAAAGGCGGTGGTGATGAAGGCGCTGAATGGCTATTCTGACTGTTGTGTGACACAGCCAATGAAACTCGATGATATTGCGAGGGACTGGCGGAATGACGCCGTGATATATGATGTTGCTGCCCCGGTGACCCTGTTGAAGAGACTGTGGTGGCCGAGGGTAGAGTGCGTGTTATAATGATTTGCTGAGAAGTGTTGCCAGCCGTTATGCTGCGTTCCCCACTAACGGGAATTTGTACATATTCCACCCGCGGGGTGAGAATGACTTTTTGTGAGTTGCCATTATTGGTAATGCCCTGACGTGGAGGTACTGTTTGTACTTGTACATGTTGGTAGCGCTGTGGAGGTTGGGGTGGTGGTGCAGTTGATGCAGCGGTGATAATATTGGTATTACCATTATCACCATCAACTCGGGCCAATTGACGCTCCCTCAAATCTTTTTCTTCCAAATGTAACATTTCATAATCCAATGGCTCGGTTTTAATGATTTTTATACCCGGACCAAGGGTGGTGGTGGTGGTAGTTGTGGTGCTGTTACTGCCATTACCATTTGAGTTATTGGAATTGTTGTTATTAGCTTCGCGGGCCAAATTGGCAGCAGCTTCTAGGCATCTCAATTTCTTCAACATTTTGCTGAGAGCTTGCTTGCTTCTTCTTCTTCTTTTAGAAAAATATATAACTTTGTTCCAAAACTATGTGTATTTGTTTGTTTTGTTTTTTGTGGATTATATCCAAATCACTTGTTTTTGTTGTTCTTGTTCTTTTTGTTGTTGACTTGAGTAAGTGTATATCTTAAAGAATGATTTTTGATCTATGGCTGGTTTCTGATTTAGCATTGACTCCCTTATGGTTTTGAGTTTTTTTGTTTCTTAAATCCTTAGATGCTACAAATTTGTTGTCCTTATAAAAAATCAGTCTCTTCTCTTCTGAGGGTGTGTTTGTGTGTGTTTCCTTGATTTGATCTTGGAGTTGTTGAGGGGGGGTAATGATAAATTTCCTTTTTATATAAAAAAATTTTGGTATTAAATTTAGTTTCTGAAATATACGGCCACCTTGCTTATTCGCTTGCTTCTAGCTTTGCTCCTTAAATTAGCTTAAATTTTAGATTTGTATTTCAAATTGTATTCAAAATATGTTATCAGCCTTCAATGTTGCATATCCTTAAACTGCCTTAAATTACCAAAAGTAAAACACATAGAATTGTGGTTCCAAAATTGTTTCCTCTTATTTTTGAGGGGGGTTTCCTTAATCCGAAAATTGTTTGTTGTTCCTTTATATAGAAATATATACTTTATATAGAAAATTTTTGTATGTAATAATGATTATATATGTATGTTTTGTTGTTGTTTATCCTCTGATTTCAGTTGCTGTTGTCACGTTGTCCTTAAACCTGCTTCTGTTGCCTTAGTATAAATCCTAGGGGGTTGGTTTTGTTGATGATTATATAGTACTTTAATATATTATTTTGTGTTTTTACTAATGATTTATTTTTGCTTTATGGGAAATTTTTGAAAATTGAGAATCCCTTTATTATGTTTTTTGTAGTTATTGCCTCAGTAGGGAAGTTAAGGTGATGTATTGTATCCTAATAATACTTGTTGTGGTAGTTGATGCAAATATTTTTTTATTGTTGGATTGGGTTTGATGCTTAATAATTTTTAAAATAATTTTAAATTATTTTAAAATTATAATTGATTATATTAATTTATGATGTAAAAAACTGGAAAGAGAAGAAAGAAAAAGGGAAATTATTTAATTAAATAATATTTAATAAAATAATTTAGTTAATAATATTCAATAAAATAATTTATAACATCAATAAAAGAATTTATTTGGTCCTTCGACTACTAAAATTTGAATTTTTTATTTAAAGAATATTTTGTGTCAAAAACGGGATTTTTTAAGATTATTTTTGTCAAAGAGCTGTTGAATTTTGGACCAAAAATTCTTTAAAATACCCACGTTTGAAGAGCTGTTGAATTTTGGAACAAAAATTCTTTAAAAATCCACGTTTGAAGGGCTGTTGAATTTTGGGCTAAAAATTCTCGAAAAGTCTACGTTTGACGGGCCGTTAAATTGCGGACCAAAAATTCTTTAAAAGTCCACGTTTGAATGGCTGTTGAATTTTGGACCAAAAATTCTATTAAAATCCACACTTGAAGGTCTTGAAATTTTGTACAAAAATTCTTTAAAAAATTCACGCTTTAAAGGCTGTTGAAATTTGAACAAAAATTCTTTAAAAAATCCACGCTTGAAGAGCTGTTGAATTTTAGACCAAAAGTTCTTTAAAAAATCTACACTTGAAGAGCTATTGAATTTTGAACAAAAATTCTTTAAAAAATCCACATTTCAAGGGCTGTTGAATTTTGAACAAAAATTCTTTAAAAAGTCCACACCGAAGGGCTGTTAAATTTTGAACAACAAAAAATCGTTAAAAATCCGCGCTTGAGGATCTGCTGAATTCCTGAACAAAAATTCTTTAAAAAGTCCACGCTTGAAGAGCTGTTGAATTTTGGACCAAAAGTTCTTTAAAAAATCCACGTTTGAAGGGCTGTTAAATTTTGGACCAAAAATTCTTGAAAAATCTACGTTTGAAGGGCTGTTGAATTTTGGACCAACAATTCTTAAAATAACCACGTTTGGGCTGTTAAATTTTGTACAAAAATTCTTTAAAAAATCCACACTTGAAGGGCTGTTGAATTTTGGACCAAAAATTCTTTAAAATATCCACGTTTGAAGGGCTGTTGAATTTTGAACAAAAATTCTTTAACAAATCCCAACTTGAAGGGCTGTTAAATGTTGAACAAAAAAATTCTTTAAAAATCCGCACTTGAAGGTCTGCTTAATATTGAGCAAAAATTCTTTAAAAATCCGCACTTGAAGGTCTGCTTAATATTGAGCAAAAATTCTTTAAAAATCCACGCTTGAAGGTCTGCAAAAATTCTTTAAAAACTCCACGCTTGAAGAGCTGTTGAATTTTGAACAAAAATTCTTTAAAAACTCCACGCTTGAAGAGCTGTTGAATTTTGAACAAAAATTCTTTAAAAACTCCACGTTGAAGAGCTGTTGAATTTTGAACAAAAATTCTTTAAAAACTCCACGCTTGAAGAGCTGTTGAATTTTGAACAAAAATTCTTTAAAAACTCCACGTTGAAGAGCTGTTGAATTTTGGACCAAAAATTCTTTAAAAAGTCCACGCTTGAAGAGCTGTTGAATTTTGAACAAAAATTCTTTTAAAAATCCACGCTTGAAGAGCTGTTGAATTTTGAACAAAAAT
Source organism: Musca autumnalis (assembly GCF_047663935.1). Classification (NCBI taxonomy): domain Eukaryota; kingdom Metazoa; phylum Arthropoda; class Insecta; order Diptera; family Muscidae; genus Musca; species Musca autumnalis. The sequence goes on along the minus strand of NW_027411977.1, from coordinate 239,022,961 downwards.
TTTTAAAAAAAAAAATCCTCACTTAAATTTGTTAAATTTTGAACAAAAAAATCCTTAAAAATCCGCGCATTAAGGTCTGCTGAATTTTGAACAAAAAAATTCTTTAAAAATCCGCCCTTGAAGGTCTGCTGAATTTGAACAAAAATTCTTTAAAAAATCCACACTTGAAGGGCTGTTGAATTTTGAACAAATTTTTTTTAAAAAATCTACACTTGAAGAGCTGTTGAATTTTGAACAAAAAATTCTTTAAAAATCCGCGCTTAAAGGTCTGCTGAATTTTGAACAAAAATTCTTTAAAAAAATCCACATTTTAAGGGCTGTTGAATTTTGAACAAAAATTCTTTAAAAAGTCCACACCGAAGGGCTGTTGAATTTTGAACAAAAATTCTTTAAAAAGTTCACACCGAAGGGAAGTTAAATTTTGAACAAAATATTTTAAAAAAAATCCTCACTTGAAGAGCTGTTGAATTTTGGACCAAAAATTCTTGAAAAAATCCATGTTTGAAGGGCTGTTGAATTTTAAACAAAAATTATTTAAAAATCCACACTTGAAGGGCTATTGAATTTTGAACAAAAATTGTTTAAAAAATCCACGCTTGAAGAGCATATGAATTTTGAACAAAAATTGTTTAAAAAATCCACGCTTGAAGAGCATATGAATTTTGAACAAAAATTGTTTAAAAAATACACGCTTGAAGGGCTGTTGAATTTTGGACCAAAAATTCTTTAAAATATCAGCGTTTGAAGGGCTGTTGAATTTTGGACCAAAAATTCTTTAAAAATCTACGTTTGAAGGGCTGTTGAATTTTATACAAAAATTCTTTAAAATATCCATTTAAACGGCTGTTAAAATTTGAACAAAAAAATTCTTTAAAAATCCGCGCTTGAAGGTATGCTGAATTTTGAACAAAAATTCGTTAAAAATCCACGCTTGAAGAGCTGTTGAATTTTGGACCAAAGCTCTTTCAAAAATACACGCTTGATGGGCTGTTTAATTTTGAACAAATTTTTTTTTAAAAAATCCTGACAAAATATTTTTTAAAAAATCCTCACTTGAAGCGATGTTGAATTTTGAACAAAAATCCACGCTTGAAGGGCTGTTGTATTTTGGACCAAAAATTCTTTAAAAATCCACGTTTGAAGGGCTGTTGAATTTTGGACCAAAAATTCTTTAAAAATCCACGTTTGAAGGGCTGTTGAATTTTGAACAAAAATTCTTTAAAAAGTCCACACCGAAGGGCTGTTAAATTTTGAACAACAAAAAATCGTTAAAAATCCGCGCTTGAGGGTCTGCGGAATTTTGGACAAAATTTGTTTAAAAAGTCCACGCTTGAAGAACTTTTGAATTTTGGACCAATAGTTCTTTAAAAAATCCACGCTTGAAGGTCTGTTGAATTTTGGACCAAAAATTCTTTAAAATATCCAGGTTTGAAGGGCTGTTGAATTTTGCACTAAAAATTCTTGAAAAATCTACGTTTGAAGAGCTGTTGAATTTTGGACCAAAAATTCTTTAAAAATCCACGCCTGAAGAGCTGTTGAATTTTGGACCAAAAGTCCTTCAAAAAATCCACGCCTGAAGTGCTGTTAAATTTTGGACCAAAAGTTCTTTAAAAATCCACGCTTGAAGGGCTGTTAAATTTTGGACCAAAAATTCTTTAAAAATCCACGTTTGAAGGGCTGTTGAATTTTGAACCCAAAATTTATAAAAAAAAATCCACGCTTGAAGGTCTGCTGAATTTTGAACAAAAATTCTTTAAAAAATCCACAAATGAAGGGCTGTTGAATTTTGAACAAAAATTCTTTAAAAAATCCGCACTTGAAGGTCTGCTGAATCTTGAACAAAAAGTCTTTAAAAAGTTCCTCGCTTGAAGAGTTGTTGAATTTTGGACCCGAAGTTCTTTAAAAAATCCACGCTTGAAGGACTGTTGAATTTTAAACAAAAATTCTTTAAAAAATCCACACATGAAGGGCTGTTGAATTTTGAACAAAAATTCTTTAAAAAATCCTCGTTTGAAAGGCTGTTGAATTTTGTACAAAAATTCTTTCAAAAATCTACGTTTGAAGGGCTGTTGAATTTTGGACCAAATATTCTTTAAAATATCCACGCTTGAAGGGCTGTTGAATTTTGAACAAAAATTTTTGCAAAAATCCACGCTTGAAGGTCTGCTAAATTTTGAACAAAAATTCTTTAAAAAATCCACGCTTGAAGGGCTGTTGAATTTTGAACAAAATTTTTTAAAAAATCCGCACTTGAAGGGCTGTTAAATTTTGAAAAAAAAATCTTTAAAAATCCGCGCTTGAAGGTCTGCTGAATTTTGAACAATTTTTTTTTAAAATCCACGCTCGAAGGACTGTGACAACGGTGACAAAATACCCCTCAGTAAATTTGTGACATTACCTGAGTATTTCAGCCATGTTAAAATTTCTCTACAAGTGGTGTCATTAGGTCACGCCGTTCGGACTCGACGATAAGTAGGTCTCTTATCATTGAGATAATATGAATCGGGGTGCACTCATTGATATGAGAGAAGTCTCCCTTGTTCCATCTGGGATGTTTGTGGAACAATTATAATCTCTAAATAATATTTTACATATTGTATTTCAACAATTTTAGCTAAACAAAAGCTTTTATTGGCCAGAAAATTGTCGTAAAAGTACGTTCACTGTTAGTTTTGGCTGATGGTGTGCACTCCCCTTTTACTTAATTTTTTTCGATATTCCTAAACGATTGTTACAGTATTGGCAATATTGTAATGAGATAAAAAACTGCTCCTTCGAATTTTTTTACGAAATCTTTCAGTTAGTGGTACTTCGATTCAATGTCAGCGTTAAATATTTTTGTTGTACTGTTGGTAATATTGTAGTCAAACAAAAATTTGGTCCTTCGATCCAATATTAAAAAAAACGGTATATCAATTAATGGTTCTTCGACTCAATTTTACTTTTAGCTAATCTTATAAATAAAATAAAAAATTAATTATGAAATAAACAACAAATTTACCCTTAGATCTGATTACTTACGAAATCTATCAGTTAGTGGTCCTTCGAACCATGTTTAGCTTTAGATAATTTTTTTATGATCCAGTAACGATTTCTTGTTGCAGCGTTGGTAATTTTGTGGTGAAATAAAAAGTTGGTTCTTCGATCCAATTTCTTTGAAGATTCATCAGTTAGTGGTCCTTCGATTCATTCGATATTGTAGTCAAATAAAAATTTTGGTCCTTCGATCCAATTTCTTAAAAAAGTTAGCAATTAGTGGTACTTCGATTCAATTTTAAATTTTAGCTAATTTTTTGTCGATGTGAGCAAATACAAATTTGGTTGTTCGATTCGATTCCTTACAAAACCTATCAGTTATTGGTCCTTCGACTAAATTTTAGCTTTAGCTAATTTGTTCTTTGTCCCAACAACGACTGTTGCATTATTGATAATATTGTAGTCAAATAAAAATTTGGTCCTTCGACACAATTTTTTCTTTAGCTATATTTTCATGTTCCTATAACGACTGTAACAGTGTTGGAACAAAAAGTTGGTCTTTCGATCCGATTCCTTACAAAATCTACCGGTTAGTGGTCCTTCGTCATAAATTTAGCTTCAACTCAAATTGTTGCAGTGTTGGTAATATTGTAGTCAAATAAAAATTAGGTCCTTCGACCATATTACCAACACTGTAAAAAATTTTAAAAAATATCTTTGACTGACAATTTTAGCAGTGTTGGTAATATTGTACTAAAACAACTTGGTCCTTCGATTTCTTACAAATCTAACAAGTTACTGATACTTTGACTCAAATTAAGTTTTAGCTATATTGTAAGCAAATAAAAATATGGTCCTTCCTACAAAATCTATCGGTTAGTGGTCTTTCGCATGGGCGTATCCAGGAATAGCTAGGGGTGGGCAGCTGGATTTGGTCCTTCGATCTAAATAAAATATAAAAAATTAATGATTTCTTACATATGTGATGTATGTAATTCCATATTTACATTAGGCAATTTTCCTTGCAACAATTGTCAGTTTGTGGGTGAGAGAGGGTGTTGAAATGCAAATGGTTACCACATACCTCACCTCTCTCTCCAGCAAACTGACAATTGCCGCAAAGAAAATTGCCTAATGTTAATATGGAATTACATACATCACATATGTAAGAAATCACCGTGGTGCAATGGTATGCACACCCGCCTTGCACGCTAAAGGTCGTGGGTTCGATTCCCCGGCCAATCAACATCAAATACTTTCAACGGTGGCAAAATACCCCTCAATAATGTTGGCGACATTTTCTGAGTATTTCAGCCTTGTACAACTTCTCTACAAGTGGTGTCTTAGACACGCCGTTCGGACTCGGCGATCCAATATCATTAAGCTAATCTGAATCGGGGTGCACTCATTGATATGAGAGAAGTCTCCCCTGTCCCGCCTGGGATGTTTGTGGAACAATTATAATTATAATATGGAGTATGTTAGAAATATATTAATTTTGTATATTTTATTTAGTTCGAAGGACCAAACATTTATATAAGTTGGCCCTTAAAAATGTTATATAATTATTATTGTTTAATTATTATTGTTATTTACTTAATACATTTTCATTAATTATTTTTTATATTTTTTTATTTAAGCTCTTACTACTCACCTTAATATAAATTATATTATAAAAATATTTTTTATGCTGCAGTACTTATAATATTTGATGATGTTGAGATGTAATTTAAATAATATTCATAGGTTAGGTTTTTGTGTCGGGGGGATATTTGATGTTTGATTATAGTTGGAAAATATTTTATGATTTTTTTTTATATTTAAATTATATTTTTTATTTTTAAATTATATTTTTTCAATTACATTGGTAAATTATATGCACAAAAGATTAAATTATGATTTTTTACTTAAGATTCACAAAATGATTTGAACCATTAAATATTTTATATATTAAATAATTAATGATGATTGGTTAAGTATATACACAGAATTTTTTTCACATATATGTATATGTATGTATTTTTGTAACAAAAATATATATTTTTAATTTATTTTTTGTAATTTTATTTTTTTTATTTGTTTTGTTATTTTTCACCAACTAGTTTTTGTATTAGCCATTTTTCTTTATTGTATTTTGTTGTAAATAAAAAACCTGAAAAGAGAAGAAAGAGATCACGAATTAGATTTATTGAAGAGAAGTATAAAAAATAATAAATTAAATATTTTTAACATAATTATTTCAAATAATATATAAGATTCAAATTTTTATTTGGAAAACATTGTTCCATAAATGTATTTTAATTTTTAATTTGAGCCGGAACATTAGCGGTTTAGACAGCATTTTTGAACGTAAGTCCATTAATTAGTATGTACGAGAGAAGATACAACAAGCCCATGGCGAAGAAACCCATCTACTATACAGTAGATGGCCCATACTGTAGACGGCCAAAGAATCCATCTATTATACAGTAGACGGCCTACAAGCCCACATAATGTGCAGATGATGATCCAGGAACCCATCTACTAAAAAGTAGATGGTCAAAGGCCCATCTACTATACAGTAGACGGCCTACGAGCCCATCTACTATACAGTAGACGGCCTACGAGCCCATCTACTAGACAATAGACGGCCTACGAGCCCATCTACTAGACAGAAGACGGCCTACGAGCCCATCTACTAGACAGTAGACGGCCTACGAGCCCATCTACTAGACAGTAGACGGCCTACGAGCCCATCTACTAGACAGTAGACGGCCTACGAGCCCATCTACTAGACAGTAGACGGCCTACGAGCCCATCTACTAGACAGTAGACGGCCTAAAGAGCCCATCTACTAGACAGTAGACGGCCTAAAGAGCCCATCTACTAGACAGTAGACAGCCTACGAGCCCATCTACTATACAGTAGACGGCCTACGAGCCCATCTACTAGACAGTATACGGCCTACGAGCCCATCTACTAGACAGTAGACGGCCTACGAGCCCATTTACTATACAGTAGACGGCCCATGAGCCCATCTACTATACAGTAGACGGCCCATGAGCCCATCTACTATACAGTAGACGGCCCATGAGCCCATCTACTATACAGTAGACGGCCCATGAGCCCATCTACTATACAGTAGACGGCCCATGAGCCCATCTACTATACAGTAGACGGCCCATGAGCCCATCTACTATACAGTAGACGGCCCATGAGCCCATCTACTATACAGGAGACGGCCCATGAGCCCATCTACTATACAGTAGACGGCCCATGAGCCCATCTACTATACAGTAGACGGCCCATGAGCCCATCTACTATACAGTAGACGGCCCATGAGCCCATCTACTATACAGTAGACGGCCCATGAGCCCATCTACTATACAGTAGACGGCCCATGAGCCCATCTACTATACAGTAGACGGCCCATGAGCCCATCTACTGTACAGTAGACGTCCCATGAGTCCATCTACTATACAGTAGACGGCCCATGAGCCCATCTACTATAGAGTAGACGGCCCATGAGCCCATCTACTATAGAGTAGACGGCCCATGAGCCCATCTACTATAGAGTAGACGGCCCATGAGCCCATCTACTATACAGTAGACGGCCTATGAGCCCATCTGCTATACAGTAGACGGCCCATGAGCCCATCTACTGTACAGTAGACGTCCCATGAGTCCATCTACTATACAGTAGACGGCCCATGAGCCCATCTACTATAGAGTAGACGGCCCATGAGTCCATCTACTATAGAGTAGACGGCCCATCTATAATTGCATTTCATTGTCTTTTGATCTTGATTTTGTGTGTTCACTCCTCTTCTCGTATTTTTGAATCATCTTATTTTCTTTTTTAGAATTTTATTTGATAATTTCTGTCTCTAATCATTTGTTTTCACTTTTTTTGGGATTTCTTCAATGTTTATTTTTTATATTTAATTTTTTTTTTTGTTTGGTATTTGTTGTTATGTTTAGCATATTTTTGTTGTTGTTTTTGTTTTGCTTTTATTTCATTGCTTTTTAGCTGGGCTAAAATAAACATGCGTTCTAAAAAATAAAAGATAACCTTGAAATATTTTACTGCCGCAAACAAAATAAAAAGTACAAGCAAACGTACATACACACATAATCAGAGATCACACGATATACCTACACTAACTAGAAATTTTTATTGGAAATATTGCTTTTATAAAGTCAAAGAAAAAAACTTTTGGATTTTTTGATCTAATAAAATTAATATTTCGTTCAGACACATTTGCTGATGGGAGACGGATTTGTTGTGGCTGCTTATTTATCACCAATGTTCCAATGAATGGGAGCAGCAAAGCATATGTTTCATCATCATTAGTTAGTTGTCATGGGATGCTTTGAATATCAACTAGGAAACTGATTTGGCATTCGTAATGAATTCTTGAATTTTTAGAATAATTAAATTGTAAAATGTATTTATAAATTAATTGTTTCATTGGAAAATGTGTTTAGTATCACTCACAATGGTCCTTCGAGCCTCACTGAAACTTTCCATTTAGAAAGCATTACTCTTAGTGTAGCAATTCATTAATTTTTCAAGGTTAACTAGCGCAGTTATTAACAACTTCAAAGGCAAATCAAATAACAATAAAATTGACCCAAATGTCATAAAGCTGGCAATTATCAAGTTCAACACGACAGCAACAAATAAACGAGAAAGAGAAAAGTCCTAAACGTCAAACAACTAAAAAAACATGGTCAACTCATGTTTCCGAACGCATTTCCGTTGACAAACTAACCTCGCTGAACAGCAGCAATACACAATAATTATTTCAACAAAACTAACGGTATATTAATATAAAACACGCCAACAATAACAAAAAAATTTTGGGGGCCAAGCAAGCAATATTTACACGTTTATCATCACACCTGTGAAGGAATTAAAAAAACTGGTAAACTTGTATATTTATAAAACACCTCAATTGAAAAGGAAACCCCGAGAGAGAGGGGAGAGAGTAGCGAAAAAATGTAAACACCACCTACTTTGTGTAGAAAACCTGTCAAAAACTACCTCCCCAAACACCTCACAACAATAACACCACCCCATAATAACAGTAGCCACCAAACAGCAAAAACAACTACAGCAACAACAACAAGAACAACTAATGTTAAAAACACAATAGCCGACTTTGACATTGGCAGTGACAGTGAATGACGACAATGAGGAAAATCACGACATGAACACACACATCGACACTCATACGCAACTCATTGTAACAGTTGTGTTCCTCAATAGTTTTCAATGTGAAATTAAGTAGAGCGAGGAAAACTTAACATCATTACGAATGAGAAAGAGAGAGATTGTCCCCCAAAATAACATTACACAATTATAATGTTATTTTTCTCCCCAATGTTAACATCCAATTTTTCTAAATGTAATGAGAATACATTACAGAGTAAGAGGGAAAATAACAGACCACAGCTATTTTGTGGGGGAAATACAGATTCTCTGTTTACATTTACTGTGTTGTAGGGGAACTTCAATGGAAAAGTCGGTATTATAGGTTCTTCAAACGGTTTTCACTATGCACAGTGCTTGTCAGAGAAGATACGACAAAACACATCAAAATAATGATCGTAGACCCACCTTTATACATACCAAACGTAATGACTCGACGAGCTGAAACGATCTGGAAATGTGTCGAATGAACGTACATAGCCAAATCTTAACCTTGTAATTAAGTTACAAGTCACAATTTTTATTGGATCGTCACTGCATACACAGCATGCCTGTATGCTTTATTCAGCAGCCCTGGCAACAGAATCGGAAATTTTGGGCCTAGCAGAAACACGTTGGCCAGAGCAAGGTGAATTCCCAACAAACAACAACTTCACACTTTTATTCTCCGGAAGACCGAAAGGCCAAGCTACCGCCAGTGGTGTTGGCCTCTTATTATCCAGGTATGCACAAAAAGCGATGTTAGATTGGAAGCCTCATACAGATCGCATTATTGAAGCTCGGTTCAGGACGAAGGCCAGAAACATGACTATAATACAATGCTATGTTCCCACAGAAGCAACCGAACTTGCGACAAAAGAAGAATTTTATAACAGCCTAAATTCAGTACTGACAAATATACGGCGAGGCGATATAGTTATGCTTATAGGAGATTTTAATGACCAAGTTGGAAGTTGGTGGATACAAACACCAATCTCCATAATGTAATGGGTACCCATGGAGTCGGACGTTTAACTGAGAATGGTAAACTTCTTGCAGAAACAGGTTCTACGCACAATCTTCTGATTGGAGGTACGCTCTTTCCGCATAAAAGAATTTATAAAGTAACTTGGATATCACCGAACTATCACACGGAAAACCAAATCGATCATATTTTGATAAGCAGGAAATGGAGAGGCTCTTTACTCGACGTACGAACCAAAAGGGGAGCGGATGTAGGAAGTGAGCATCATCTTCTTGTTGCAACCGTCCGTTTAAAAATAGCTTCAATAAAGAACCACGACAAGCATTCACGGAAATTCGATATTGAAAGTCTAAAAATCAGGGAAGTTTCAACGCATTTGCAAACCCATTAAGAGACGCCCTCAACAACATCCCCGTTGAACACCGAACCTCATGGAGTACTGTCAGAGATCTATATCTAACATCAGACAAGAACAACATTGGATATGCCAACAGTAAAAGGAAGCAGATGAAACTTGGAATAAATAGAAGACAGAAAACTTGCTAAAAAAGAGATAAATGTTGCAAAAACCAGGAATGCAAAGATTGAGAAAACAAATGAATACAACAGAATAAACAGCGAGGTAAAGAAAAGTGCCCGCACAGACAAACGGAAACGCATCTATTGCAACGGAAGCCCAGCGAGCAATTGAAACAAATCGCAACCGTGACTTATACAAAGCCACAAAGCTTTTATCAAACCGACCTTTCACAGCTGTCAAACCTATCAGGGATGATGATGGTACCCTGATCACGGCAAAAAACAAACAAATCGCTGTCTCGAAAAGCTTCTGCAGTGAACTGTTATCAAACGATACGGCCAATGATACCGAACTCCAATGTATCCCACAGTGAAAACCAAAACATGGAAACCTACATCCCCTCCATAAACGAGGTAGTTCACGCTAAAAATGCATTAAAAAACAACAAAGCAGCTGGAGTTGATAATATAGCTGCAGAGCTGATGAAAGCTGACCCTCTAGTCAGCGCAAATCTCCTATACCCCATCACCGCAAACTTCTGGGAAAACGGTACTCTAGACGGGGTAATAAAAGAAGGCGTTATAATAAAGCTCCCAAAAAAGGGAGATTTGTCTAGATGCACAAATTGGCGAGGCATAACTATATTGTGCACCATCAATAAGGTTATAAGCTACATTATAAACCATAGGATCAACAAAGCATACCCTAAGCTGTGTCGAGCAGAGCAAGCTGGGTTTCGTCCCCACAAATCATGTGTGGATCATATCAACAGCCTTCGCCTAATAGTCGAACAAAGTGTCGAATATCGTTCTCCACTATATCTTATATTTATCGACTTTCAGAAAGCTTTTGATAAATTACGGCACGACGCAGTATGGACTGCAATGCGGTGCAAAGGGTTCCTCGAGAAAACAATTGAGCTTATCAAATGCCTATACAACCAAGCAAGCTGCCGTATACTGCACGAGGGAGTTCTTAGTGATGAGGTCTTTATCAAAGTAGGAGTAAGACAAGGCTGCATATTATCCCCAACGCTATTCAACATAGTCCTAGATGTTGTCATGAAAGAAGCACTCCAAAACCAAAGGGGAATTAGGTGGGGCCTGCATGGATTTCTGCAAGACCTTGACTATGCTGACGACATCTGTCTACTCGCTCACACGTACGATGATATGGAGCGTAAACTCAACTCCATAGCTAAAGTTGCCGCAAATGCCGGATTATTTATTAACATCGAAAATACAAAAGCAATGCGAGTAAATACATCGAATAATCGCGTATTTCATATAAATGGGAAAACGCTGCAAGATGTTCAATCCTTTACATACCTAGGTAGCACTATCACAAACAACGGTGGAAGCGCACACGATATCGAGTGCCGTATAAAGAAGGCGCAGCAAGCTTTTGGTCAACTAAAGAACATTTGGACATCTTCATCTATTTAAATTCGAACCAAGGTACGCATTTTTATACCCTCAGCCTTTAGGCTAGAAAGGGTATATACACTTTCATACGGGCAAAATGAGCCTCATCGAAATAATGGGGGTCTAACCCCAAGTATGTTTGGACGAAATACGTTTCAGACAATTTGGAGTCGATTTAGCAATGTCCGCCTGTCTGTCTGGCTGGCTGGTGCGCACGATAACTCTCGAACGTATGATCCGACTTTGTCCAAAATTTGGCTATCGTAATATTTTGTCCAAACTTAGTTCGAAGATGGGCCATATCGGCCTACCTTCAGGTACCTCCCCCACAAAAGTTCGAAAATGTTCGGAAAATTTGTGCGCACGATAACTCTTGAAGGAAGTAACCGATTTGGTCCGTACTTTTGCACATCGTGAAATGTGTACCAGACTTAGACAAGGTTTCGATATGCACTCACTCGGTCCACTACTCCGGGTACATCCACAAAAATTTGAATGGTACAAAAAACACCTATAACACCGTGTATAGTGGTTGGAGCGCAAGATAACTCTCGAACGGATCTGCCGATTCGGTCCAAAATGTGGCCTTCGTAATATTTTGTGCAAACTTAGTTTAAGTTCGAAGATAAGCCATATCGGCACACTCCTTCAAATACCTCCCCCACAAAAGTTCAAAAATGTTCGTAAAAATTGTGCGTACGATAACTCTTGATGGGAGCGACAGATTTGGTCCATACTTTACACATCCTAATATATCTACCAGGCTCTAATATGGACTATATTTGTCCACTCCGTCGGGTACCTCCCACACACATTTTTGAATAAATTCACTTTAAGACCTGATCTCGGTTCACTTTGATTTTTGTTGAAGCAACTTGCATTCGCCGCCTCAATTACGACTTACTTACTTAGCTGGCCCATTACAGAACATTTGTTCTATAGACCGAACTAAAAAAAGATCTCAAATTCTCTCTGTTTCGTGCTTCGCTTTTTGGAATACCGCGCCTTGTCATCTCTTCATCCACTTGTTTGCGCCATCTATTCTTTGGCCTGCCAATTCTGCGTGCACCGCCTTGTGACTCGAATTTATACGCCCTTTTAGCGGGTTCATCATCGCTCATTCTTATTAGATGGCCTAGCCAACGCAATCGCTATATCTCGATACGTTTAAATATATAGATGTCGTTGTATAGCAGATACCGACGTCGATATTCACCGTCAACGCATATCGGTTCGTAGATCTTTCGAAGAATTTTTCTCTCACACACGCCAAGCACTGCCTTATCTGCTTGCGCAAGTACTCAGGCTTCGGAACCATACATCAGAAGGGGCAGTATCAGTGTTTTGTAAAGCGTTACTTTTGTTTGACTAGTTGTGGCTTTGTTTTTAAAGTGCTTACTTAAGCCAAAGTAGCATCTGTTGGCCAATACAATTCTTCTTTTTATTTCACAACTGATGTCGTTTGTTGTGTTTACGGCGGTGCCGAGGTATACGAAATATTTTACTACCTCAAAATTATAGGAACCAACTTCAACAGTTGGTCCGATCTCAATGGACGCATTGCGCGTCGACGCCATCAGCTTGGTCTTCTCGCCGTTTACCGCCAGACCCACTTTAGCAGATTCTCCTTCGACCTTCATAAAGGTATCGGTTACTTCTTTTACTGATCGTCCCATGATGTCTATATCGTCAGCATAAGCAAGTAACATGTGGCTATTTGTGTAGATTGTGCCACTTCTTTTGACGTTTGCCTCTCGTATAACCTTTTCCTTGCCTCCTTGCCTGAAACCTCTTTTGGTACAAAACTCTTCGGAGAGGTTCTTTCCTATTTTAACTGAAGATCTTGTGTCTGTTAGAGTCATTTTACAAAGCCGAATGAGAGAAAGCCGGCGATACCAAATTCAGACATGGCTTGGAATACCTTTGAACGTAGCGGGCTGTCGAAGGCTCCAGGATTTGCCGCAGGGTAAATATCTGGTCAATGGTGGACTTGCCATGTCTAAAGCCGCATTGGTATAGTCCAATTATTTCGTTGACCATGGGCTTTAGTCGTTGCACAATATCCCTGACACTATCTTGTAGGCGATAGGGAGAAGACTTATGCCCCTATAGTTGGAGCATAAAGTCTTGTCTCGTTTCTTATGAACGGGACACAGGATGCTCAGGTTCCAATCGTCGGGTACGCGTTCTTCCTGCCAGATGGTGCTAACTAGACTTTGCAGCTGCAAAAAACATGGCGTCGCCACCGGTTTTAAACAGCTCGGCTGGTAAGCCATCGGCTCCTGCTGCTTTATTATTCTTCAGCCGGTTGATTGCTGTTTTTACCTCATCTTGGCCGGGAGGTATACATTCTATACCATTTTCTGGGATTGGATCTGTGGATTGGAGAAATGTTCCTTCCATATCCTGAGCACGCTATCTGTATCTGTTACCGGATTACCTTGCTGGTCTCTACAGGAGGATGTGCCCGTACCAAAGCCATCTGTTTGATGTTTCACTCTTTGGTAGAATTTTCGGACTTCATTCTGGCTCCTGTATATCTCGATTTTTTCACACTCCCGCTTTTCCACTTCTCTCTTTTTCTTGCGGAAAAGACGTTTCACTTCTCTCCTTTTCTCCCGAAATCTCTCTCGTGCGCTACGCGTTGCTACTGATTGTAAAGGAGCTCTATATGCCGCATTTTTCTCTTCGGTAGCAGCACGACACTCCTGGTCATACCATAAATTCCTTTGTGGAGGTCTCTGGTATCCAAGTACTGATTTTCCGGCTGTTTGCATGGAGGGGGCAATGTTTTGCCATTGTTCTGTTATGTTATGGGTTCGAGGAGTGCTTTCATTAAGCAGTTGGGCCAGTTGTGTGGAATATGCTGTGGCTATCTGTTGTGATTGCAGCTTACCGATGTCTAACTTTCGTGTTGTGTCTGTTCGTACTTTGTTTGCTACGTTTAAGCGGGTGCGTATCTTTGCTGCAACAAGTTAGTGGTCCGAATAAATGTTTGCGCCTCGGAATGATCGTACATCCAACACACTCGATGAATGTCTTCCATCTATCACAACATGATCAATTTTATTACTTGTTCTTTGATCTGGAGACAGCCAGGTGCCCTTATGAATATCGAGATGATTAAATCTGGTACTGCTAACTACCATGTTTTTTGCAGCTGCAAAGTCTATCAGCCTCATACCATTGTCAGATATTTCACTGTGGGGACTGAAATTCCCGACTGTTGGGCCAAAGATATTCTCCTTTCCAATTTTGCCATTAAAATCGCTTAGAATAATTTTAATGTCATGGGCAGGGCAACGGTCATATGTTTCTTCTAAGCGCTCGCAAAATATATCTTTGGTCTGTTCGTTCTTTTCTTCAGTGGGAGCATCAGCGCAAATAAAGCTGATGTTTAAGAATTTAGCTTTTATTCGAATTGCAGCAAGTCTTTCATTCACTGGCGTGAAGCTGGATAACAGATGTTTTAGTCTCCGACTAACTACGAATCCGCAACCAAACTCATGCTTTACGTCATGGCAGTTATAATACAGTGCGTCACTTTTAGGTGTTGTAGTGACGCCTTTCCCAATCCATCCTACTTCCTGTATGGCAGTAATATCGGCCTTGTACTTTTCAAGTGCGTCTGCCAATGCGAAGACTGCACCTTCTCTATAAAGAGTGCGAACATTCCAGGTGCAGATTCGCAGATCATGGTCCTTAAAACGTTTGCGGAGTTCGTCAACTTTAGAGGGGTTCGTTTTTCTTTTCTTTTGTTTTTTCATAGTAGGCTGTTTTTTCTAGGGGAGGGTTACTAACCCGACGCCCAAACCCAAGTTTGTAACGTTCTTATGGGTGAACGCGCGGCACATATTAGCTCACTACCTTTAACGGGTGTTAAAGGCAGTTCCCCAGGTGACACCACGGGGAGGTCAGTGTCCACTTGAGATGAAATAGGGAACAAGATAAATCCTGGGCTTTGCCATGTTAAAACCGGTTAGGACCATTCCTTGGTATCTTCCATCCCCTACGTCACCCCTGCATTTCGAACACTGTATTGAATTTGGTTCTGAACTCAAAATACTAAAGTCATGCCCATACACACTTCACAATCAAACATTTAAAACTAGGCAAGAATGTATTCATTTCAATGTCCTCTAACAGTTTGGATTTTGTGGTGTCGAATGCCTTTGGAAAGTCAAGAGCAATATATAACTAATATTGCTGGATTTGTCGTTTAACTGCTTCTTAATAATTGAAGGGGTGTTATCTCAAGCAATTTCGTAATTGGCGACAAAGGTAAGATAGATCTATAAAATTCGCATATATGTAGTTCATACCTCACCAGCCACGTTTTTTTATTTATTTATTTTTATTTGAAAAAATTTTGTTAATACATTACATTATGTTCTAGGTCCCACGAAGCTGTAATTAGCTTGTGTGTGGGTGTAAGATCTATAATGGTTATTCATATATTGACCTTACTGGCCTTAGACTTCAATGTTATGTTTGATCATTAATAAAATATTTTTTCATTAACTTAGTTCTAGTGTGTTTGTTTCTTTCATTGGTGACTTCTTGTGGCAATCCAGTTAGTGCGGTTGGTAGTGATACTGAGAGTGAGTACTTCGCATAATCGTTTTTGTACTTTGGGATGTTATATTTGCCTTCTGCTCTTCTTCTTGTATTTTGATTGTGATCCACTTTCTTCACTAAACTAGCGTCTTCCATGAATTCAGTGATAATTGTTATTGAGTACAGTTGATTAATGTTTAGTATTGACATGTTTTTGAATATTTCTTTCGTGGTTTTATCTTTGTTTTGTTGATTTATTTGCTGAGTTTGGTTCATCATTTTGATATTTAGTAGCTTTACTATCCGATTTTGCGTCGTTTGTAGGAGTCTGGTGCATCTAGCATTTCCCCATGCTGTAATACCATGCCTGAGATCCGATTCCACTAAAGAGAAGTATGCTTGTCTCAATACATAATATGGTGCTGTGTTGCCCAGGTGATAAAGTGCATAAGCGGATTTTCGAAGTTTATTTTGTATGTGTTGAATATGCACTTTCCATTTCAAATTATCATCCAGATGAACTCCCAGATACTTGTAGCATTTTACGAATTCAAGTTTTGTGGTGCATTTGCAATTATTACATTCTTAATTTTGGTTGTTTTTGATGTGCAGACAATCTGTGTCATGGTACATTATTTGTGTGTTTGATTTCGGTTTGCTTCTAGGCCGAAAGTGCATTATTTTGGTTTTGGAAGAATTAACTATTAAGCCATTGTCGTGACACCATCTGTTGATTATATTCAGTTCACTTTGAAGGGTTTTTGTTGCAGTGTCTACTGATTTATTGCTAACAATAATGGCGGTGTCATCAGCGTACGCGAATGCAGTGCTGTTTTTAAGCTGGTATAACATTTCATTTGAAAAAATTAAGTAGAGAATTGGGCACAGTTTGGAACCCTGCGGGACACCATAGGAAGCATCCGTCATTGTGCTGCATGTGTCGCCTAATTTAACACAAAAAGACCTTGATGAGAGGTAATTTTCGAACCATTTCAATGTAATCCCTCGTATACCGCTTCTTTCGAGTGTCTCTATTAATTTTGTATGTGGAAGAGTATCGAAAGCTTTGCTAAAATCAATGAATAATGCTAGGCAATTATTATTTTGGCTTATCGATTCACTGATATGATTGGAAAAATAGCCCAGTAGTTGATTTATATTCTTTCCTTTTTGGAAACCAAATTGCTGTTTATGTATAATCTTGTATTTTTTCAAGAAATTTGTTAATGTCAAAACTGTCTTTATTCAACGTACTTTCGTGATTGGTCAAGCTTTTTAAAAAATGTATCAGTAGTTATTTCACAATATATACGACAATGTGAGTATCATTTTGTAATGGTTTGAAAATTCTTATTCTCACACCGTAAGATCACCTATATTTCATATATCCGAAGCTCTCGGACAACCGTAGGAAAAATCCTAAACCATATTGGAAAGGAATACAATAAAATGGACTTATGCACGACCTGTAAAATAAAAGCTTTGCCTTAATGGTTGTTAATTTACACGAAATATCTGCAAATGCTCCTTTTGCTTTGTTCGAAGTAAATTCCTACATATTTACAATCGCTCTTTTCTACTTACAAAGTGTTTCAGAGACTTATGTACTTTCAGGACCCACATATCTACAACATTTTCCCAAAGCATTCCTGTGGTATGATTTCTTAACCAATTTTTTAACGAGTTTTCTATTTCGCGTTTTTTTTTCAGATACACGTTTTGAAATATCTTCTTTTATACCACGATCCAATATATTTGGTTTTTTTTTTTTTAATCCAAACTTTCTATATTTCACAACTTTTATTTTTATTTCCATAACCCATGTCGTTTGTTTAATATTCCACAATGTAGGGTACCCTATTACTCTTCCATTACTGCTAATTCAGTTAACATTTTACACTCTCAAAAAGTCAACATTAACATTTGTTGTTATGTATGTTTTTTCGCTGTCATGTAGGAGGAACTGTTAACGATGGTAATGAAAAGTTTTGTTTGCGGAATCGTAAAGGTTGGCTGGCTAGGCTTGGGGAAGGCCAATTTCTATGGCCATTTCTCCCCTTTTCAATAATAACAATAACTGAGAGCAAAATTGAGAGTGGGCAAGAGATTTTGGGGAGCGACAAGGATGTGGAGAAACCTTTCTATAACATTTAGCATTAACCAAGGACAAGGACACAAATACACAAGTTTTTCTTTTTTTTTTCAAATACCAAAATAATTGAATGTCAACATTCTCAAATTTTTAACATTTGCTTGCTTCCGCGGGGAGATTGTGGTAATTGTTATTATATTTTAACATATGTGGGGATTATTTGTTTAAATATTTTATTTTCACTATTGACCCACCTTTTATTTTTTTCTGCCTTTGTTTTGTTTGTATTTCTTTTTTGTTTAATTTTATTTTTTTCTATGGATTTGTTTGACAACAATTAAAATATTTAGCCATTTTTTTACTTTTTTTTTGTTATTTCTTTTC
Source organism: Musca autumnalis (assembly GCF_047663935.1). Lineage (NCBI taxonomy): Eukaryota > Metazoa > Arthropoda > Insecta > Diptera > Muscidae > Musca > Musca autumnalis. The sequence continues at coordinate 239,004,850 of NW_027411977.1, read as the reverse complement.
ACTTTTCATTTCATTTTTTCCACACACATTTGTAACACTTTTTTGTTGGCTGCTGGCTTATTGGCCGTTTCCATTTCCTTTTTTTCCCTTCTTTACTTTTTCATTTCCATTTGTTTTATTTCCTTTCTTGCTATTATTTCTGTTGTTGTTATTTCGAGATTTGATTTGTTTTGTGGTTTGTTGTACTTTTTTTGTAATACAAAAATTAACAAAAGAAAGAAAACGAAACACAATAATAGTAGCCGTTGTATTTGTACTCTCGTTACGAAGACGATGGCGACGACGACGAAAAGGACTTGTTCAAATGGAGCGCGTAGTTAAACCGTTTCATTTGACGTACTTTCTCTAACTAAAAAAATCGCTTTTATTTGCAAAACACAGAACGAATGCACTCCCCAAGTTCTCTTTTGTTAAGGCAATACGGGAGAGAACAGCATATAGCCAATACTCACAAATCGGCAGCCCCACATACATAGCCCCAAAACACTGTTGGGCAGAAATGCTCGGCCTCATACACAAAAGTGTAAAAAATACATGAGTCTCTCGCAATTTGCCCACCATTGCCCCAAAAACATACCAACAAACGAACACACACATGCCAATACTCATTCGTTCACTTGCAAAATTGCAAATCTCTTTTAGAATTTTTGCCGTTTGTTCTTTTCTTCTCCATAACCACTCTCACTATCATTTGTTATTATTGTTGTTGTTGCGCTGTTATTAAATAGTGGGGGGTTGGGGGATAGTTGTTGTTGGCGCATGTCTGCTGAAAGTGAAACCGTTAACAGGATAATGTTATTTAACAGAATTGAATCTCTTTTCTTGGGAGGCACATTGAATTTTTGCTATTCTCTGAGCCTCTTAACATTGTAAACTTTGCTAAACATTCTTTAAATAATTTATTATTCTCGGTAAAGAAATTTGCAAAATTGATTCGTCTAGAAGAGGTGGGTATGAACAGTTTGGGGAATTTCTGGGTTTTCTATTGTACCATCACTTTATCGTTCACAAAGGGTCTATAGAAGCACCCTTTCTTCCTGAAAGGGTCTATAGAAGCTCCCTTTCTTCCTGAAAGGGTCTATAGAAGCTCCCTTTCTTCCTGAAAGGGTCTATAGAAGCTCCCTTTCTTCCTGAAAGGGTCTATAGAAGCACCCTTTCTTCCTGAAAGGGTCTATAGAAGCACCCTTTCTTCCTGAAAGGGTCTATAGAAGTACCCTTTCTTCCTGAAAGGGTCTATAGAAGCACCCCTTCTTCCTGAAAGGATCTATAGAAGCACCCTTTCTTCCTGAAAGGGTCTATAGAAGCACCCTTTCTTCCTGAAAGGGTCTATAGAAGCACCCTTTCTTCCTGAAAGGGTCTATAGAAGCACCCTTTCTTCCTGAAAGGGTCTATAGATGCACCCTTTCTTCCTGAAAGGGTCTATAGAAGCACCCTTTCTTCCTGAAAGGGTCTATAGAAGCACCCTTTCTTCCTAAAAGGGTCTATAGAAGCACCCTTTCTTCCTGTAAGGGTCTATAGATGCAGCCTTTCTTCCTGAAAGGGTCTATAGATGCACCCTTTCTCCCTGAAAGGGTCTATGGAGGCAGCCTGACGTTCAGAAAGGGTCTATAGAAGCAGCCTGACGTTCAGAAAGGGTCTATAGAAGCACCCTTAAATTCAGAAAGGGTATATAGAAGCACCCTTACTTTCAGAAACTGTCTATAGAAGCACCCTTTTCTTTCAGGAAGGGTCTATAGAAGCACGCTTCCTTATAGAAAGGGACTATAGAAACACCCTTTCTTGCGGAAAGAGTCTATATGAGCTCCCTTTCCTTCAGGTAAGGTACATAGAAGCTCCCTTCCTTTCAGAAAGGGTATATAGAAGCACCCTTACTTTCAGAAAGGACCTATAGAAGCACCCTTACTATTAAAAAGGGTCTATAAAAGCACCAGCACTTTCAGAAAGGATCTAAAGAAGCACCCTTACTTTCAGAAAGGGTCAATTGAAGCACCCTTACTTTCAGAAAGTGTCTATAGAACCACCTTCACTATTAGAAAGGGTCTATAGATGCACCAGCGCTTTCGGAAACGGTATATAAAAGCACCCTTACTATTAGAAAGGGTCTATAGACGCACAATTTCTTTCAGAAAGGAAGGGGTGTAGGAGCACCCTTTCATTCAAAAAGAGACTTTTAAAACACCCTTTCTTGTCGTCAATAAGAAGACCTTTAATATTTATGTATAGCAGACGACTTGAAGACTTAGGTTCCTGTAGAAGTAGCCTTCTAAACGATTTTTGGTATTTCGTCCATATTCGTATCTAGTTCGAAGATGGCCCATATCGATCCACTCCTTTGGGTACCTCCCACAAAAATCAAAATTTTATTTAAAATGAAGCCGTCTATAACTTTTTAACTGATCAATCTAACTATATTTCTAGCTAGACCAAATATGACTTTTTGGAAGCAATATGTTCCAAAATAGTGTGAAAAATGTTTATTTTGGCGGGACCCTCGGGACCTCGAGACTCGGACCAATACCTTGTTGCAGCAACAGCAAAGGTACGTACCCTGTTAAACGTAGCAAATAAAGTACGAACAGACACAACACGAAAGTTAGACATCGGTAAGCTGCAATCGAAACAGATAAACGCAGCATATTCCGCTCAACTGGCCCAGTTGCTTAATCAAAGCACTCCTCGTCCCGATAACATATCAGCACAATGGCAAAGTATTGCCTATACCATGCCGCAAAATCCATACTTGAATACCAGAGAACTCCACGAAGGAATCCATGGTATGATCAGGAGTGTCGTGCTGCTACCAAAGAGAAAAATGCGGCATATAGGGCTACTTTACAATCAGTAGCAACGAGTAGCGCACGAGAGAGGTATCGGGAGAAAAGGAGAGAGAAGCAACGTCTTTTCCGCAGGAAAAAGAGAGAGATGGATTAGCGGGAGTGTGAAAAAATCGAGATGTACAGGAGCCAGAATGAAGTCCGAAAATTCTACCAAAGAGTGAAACATCAAACTGATGGCTTTGGTACAGGCACCTCATCCTGTAGAGACCATCAAGGTAATTTGGTAACTGATACAGATAGTGTGCTCAGGATATGGAAAGAACAATTTTCAAACCTGTTGGTATCCAATAGCAGGGAAGACGACGAAGATACTACAGATCCAATTCCAGAAGATGGTATTGAATGTATACCACCCGGCCAAGATGAGGTAAAGACAGCAATAAACCGGCTGAAGAATAATAAGGCAGCAGGGGCCGATGGCTTACCAGCCGAGCTGTTCAAAACCGGAGGCGACACGCTGATAAGGTGTATTCATCAGCTAGTTAGCACCATCTGGCAGGAAGAACGAGTACCCGACGATTGGAACCTGAGTATTCTGTGCCCCGTCCATAAGAAGGGAGATAAGACTGTATGCTCTAACTATAGGGGCATAAGTCTACTCCCTATTGCCTACAAGATCGTGTCAGGGATATTGTGCGAACGACTAAAGCCTATGGTCAACGAGATAATTGGGCCATACTAATGTGGCTTTAGACCTGGCAAGTCCACTATTGACCAGATATTTAACCTGCGGCAAATCCTGGAGAAGCCCCAAGAGATGCAGATCGACACCTGCCAGCTCATTCGGCTTTGTAAAATGACTTTAACTGACACGAGATCCGCAGTTAAAATAGGAAAGAACCTCTCTGAATAGTTTGGTACCAAAAGAGGTTTCAGACAAGGAGACAACCTTTCGTGTGATCTCTTCAACATCCTGGTGGAAAAGGTTATACGAGAGGCAAATGTCAAAAAAAGTGGCACAATCTACACCAATAGCCACATGTTACTTACTTATTCAAATGATGTAGACATCATGGGACGATCAGTAAAACAAGTAACCGATACCTTTATGAAGGTCGAAGGAGAATCTGCTGTAAACGGTGAGAAGACAAAGTTAATGGTGTCGACGCGCAATGCGTCCATTGAGCTCGGACCAATTGTTGAAGTTGGTTCCTATAATTTTGAGGTAGTAAAAGACTTCGTCTACCTCAGCACCGCCGTAAACACAACAAACGACATCAGTTGGAAAATAAAAAGAAGAATTGTATTGGCCAACAGATGCTACTGTGGCTTAAGTAATCACTTTAAAAACAAAGCCGCATCTCATCAAAAAAAATATCGCTCTACAAAACACTGATACTACCCGTGCTGATATATGGTTCCGAAGCCTGGGTACTTGCGCAAGCAGACATGTTTGAGAGAAAAATTCTTCGAAAGATCTACGGACCAATCTGCGTTAACGGTGAATATCGACGACCCATGAACCACGAGCTGTGTCTGCTATACAACGACATCCATAGTTAAACGTATCGAGATGCAACGATTGCGTTGGCTAAGCCATATCATAAGAATGAGCGATGAAGAACCCTCTAAAAAGGCGTATAAATACGGGCCGCTTAGCGGTGCACGCAGAATTGGCAGGCTAAGGAATAGATGGCACAAACAAGTAGATGAAGATATGAAAAGGCACGGTATTCCAGAAAGCGAAGCAATAAACAGAGAGAATTGGAATTGGAGGCAAAAACATGACCACGCCAATTTTTTAAAATATGTTACATCTACAAAACTACTGAACCTATTTTCTTGAAATTGCCAGGAAATGTACAGGCGTGGCCCCCAAAACAGGCTACATATTTTATTGAATTCCAGAGGGGGCGCGGTACCTCCCCTATGCGATATTAAAAAAACACTATATTTGCAAATACTACGAATGAATCCTGTTTAAAAAATTTACGAATTAATCTACAATCCAGGTACTTCTTTGGGGCCTACAGACCCGACCACGCCTGATTTTTTTAAATATGTTCTATCTCCAATACTACTGAACCAATTTTCAGCAAAAGCTCAAGGTTTGCCGTTATTATGTATATTTTATGAATTTCGGAGGAGGTGGGGTACCTTCCCCACGCGTTTCTTTTAAACGCTATATGTATAAGCCAAACCTGGGATTATATCAGTTTCAGCATAAATTTTGGGAGACTATGGGGTTGTGTATTTACTAGGTACATATTTGGGGCCAAATTACCGCCACGCCCACGCCCACTTTTTAAATATGTTATATATTGAAAACTAATGACCACGCCCACTCTTTTCAATACATAATTCTTTGAAAACTACTGAACCCAATTTCATGCAGTTTTCAGAAAATGTTCAGGAATGCCCCGTGGTCCAAAATGACGAATTTCCGGGGCTTATTGTTTTATAATCGCTATATTTGCTAAACTTATGAATGGATCGATTTGCAAATTAATTTTCGAGACAACGGTGGTTGCGCCTCCGACCAAGAAAAACGATATATTTACAAGTTTCCTAAAATATAGAGGTTTAAGGGTCTATCAGTCATGAAAAAATAGAACATATAATTAAGACTTACTTAAACGGTAGAATTCGTCTTAACCATTTTTTTTTAACTTTTATAATTAGATCGCTTTAGTAACAATACAGGGGACATGGACGATAATAAATCCTAAACAGCATCAATGGGAGAATAGAAAGGTTACAGACAAAGTCTGTAGATACATTTAAAATCCTCCTCAGTTTGACAATGGGCCGAAAAAGTGAGCGTAAAGTCCATAAAAATCATTACGACGGGCCAGCAACGCGGACCGGGGTCTGCTAGTATTAATAATAATTGTTCCACAAACATCCCAGAAGGGACGAGGGAGACTTCTCTGATATCAATGAGTGTACCCTGGATTCATATTAGGTCAATGATATGGGACCTAATTGTTATTGCCGATTCCGAACGCCGTGTCTTAAGACACCACTTGTAGAAAAATTGTTATTGCCTCAAATACTCTGGTAATGTCGCATTACACTGATTTTGTAACCGAGATCTTGTATAATGTGGGACTCGAACCCCGGACCTTTAGCGTGCAAGGTGGATGTGCATTCCATTGCACCGCCGTGGCACCCAAGGCTTATCTAGTCATATTTTAATAAATATAGCAAATGCACCTTAACTAAGAAAAGTATTTAAAAAATCTAGAACGTTTACATTTAATTTCTTATCATTTAGAAAATGCTACATTTTATAAATAATCCTAAAATTCTTTTCATTGCCATACCTGCCTCGTTTCTAATGCATGATAGTGTATCAATGTCTTTACTCTGCTTTCTTAGGCCGATAGCAAAACATTGAGAATTCAAATACAAAAAAAAAAAATAATTATTATTAAGTTCTCGCTCAGGGTAAGGTCTCAGACCCTTAGAAAATTGTAACGATTTACAAACATTTCGCCAAACACAAAGAAATTGAAAGCTAATAGAAGAAAAACATTTCTTACACAAATGTGTTAACATTGCCATAAACAGCGAAACGGAAGTATTTAATTTATTATCTTCGCCTTAAAAATAAATAATTCCAACGGTAATAGAACAACGCACACACACAGGAGTGCAATTATCTTAATGAGCGAAGGTGAGTAATTATCTCCATGATGGGATGGGAGTGAGGAACAGAGAATTGATAAATGTGCAAAAAAACAGTAAAAGAGAAATATGGAGCGTTAAAAATAGCAATGCCATGTTTGCTATGCCAAAGAGGATGCGGATGTGTGGTGTCCGAGCATTTGGAAATTGACAAGTGGGGTACTAGAGAACGTATGACATATGTGGCAACATCGTAGAATATATTACGTCGCCTCATAAGCCCACATATTAACAAGTTTTTTTCCGTTGTCTTCTCTTTTCTCTCTCGGGTGCTCTTTTCTCTTTTCAATGTCTACTCAGTACATCTCAGTACATTTTTTGTTGTTGTAAATAAGTGTCTGTATTATTTTTGTTACATTTCTGGTTGGGGTAGGCTTGTTCCTCGCTTGGTTTTTTGTTGCATGCCTGTGTGAGTGTGAAGAGCCGGAGATGTTTCACTGTTGCCTTCGGGTGTTGTTATTAAAAATATAATATAAAATGTTTGCTATGTGTTGTGTTTGTTCACATCCACACACACATCCACACTGGAGGAGATAGACAGTGTGCGATGTTGAGGCAGGTTGGGATTTTATTGGTTTCAGTTGCTTTATTTTGATTACAGAATGGGATTATGTGGAGTTGTGTAGAGAGAAATTTATTGTAAGTTTGATTGTGTTCCTCTGTAGGGGCTCACTATTGCTGGTGTGCTATCATTAAGTCCATGTAAATGAAAAAATACCTGTTATAAGTGCATTCTGTGGATAACAAATTTACTATATCTACGACCTATAAATGGAAGTCCTACTATTGGATCCTTTGCGTTCTATCGGATAGATAGATTTGGATAGACGACCACTTATAGAGACCTTTTATAGACAGATGACTAACTATATATGTCTATATAATGAATTCTGCAGATAAAAGAGCTCCCATAGGAAACTTCTATAGATAGAGGTCCTTCTATAAGAACCTTTTATTAACAGAAAAACTCATATTCTCTTCATAAAAGATAAGCTATAGCTGTCTTCAATAAATGAAAAAGCCCTTCTATAAAGCGTTTCTATAAATAGAAACCATTCTAGAAGATCCATTTGCAGAACATCCTCTGAAAAAGCCTTCTTGAAATCTAAACTTTCCTAAAGGACCCTTAAATCTGTAATATACGCCTTCTGTTGATCTTCTATAGGAGATATCCATAAACAGCAATTTCACCCAAAAATAGGTATACATTACCCAGCTCCAGAGCAAATGAAGTGAATAGTCCTCGCCCCTTGCTCCAGATCAGTGTGACGACCGTGTTACCCTATTCCTATTCCTGATCTTGTCCAATTTCTCACGCCTGTAGCGACCAATTTTCCCTATTTTCTTTGGAACTAAAACTGGTAGTAGTGCCGATTACGAAGTTTAAACAGAGAATTTGTTTCTGATAAAATCTGGATATTAACACCAAGAGGGGAATGGAGCCTACAGTTATTGTCTGCGCGATAAACTGCGGAGGGCATCCACTTTCTAGGAGCACTATAGGTACTCCCAAAAGGGCGGTGGCCACATTTGGTATCGGCGCCCCCTTGCTAAAACCTCGCAAAATATCCTGTCTTTGGGCAAAAAAATATAGCAGAGTCTGACTCGTAGAGTGCGGCTTGCTAGCTCGGGTATTCTGTTCTTATGGTATATCTTCCTTATGGATATGAAGACCATTGAGATCTTAATTTTCATACTGCAACATTTTACCACCTGTAAGTACCTTCAATAGATAAAAGACCTCCTCTTAAAGAAAACTTTTGCACAGCTAGAAAACTTTCAATGGGAATCTGCTGCAGATAGAAGATCTTTATAATTGAAAAAAAAAAAGTAAAAATGGCCTTAAGTTCGGCCGGGCCGAACTTGTTATACTCTTCACCACGAGTTGTAATGAAGTAAAATGGAACTATTAGTTTCCTTTCCTTTATGAAGAAGACTAAATATCAAATTTCATCAATTGCAAAATGCCGAAATTCGGGATGTACCGTTTTCTGGGGGCTATATCAAAACTTCGACTATACCGACAAATTTCTGGCGGAAAGTTGTTGGACTCAAAGAAGACTAAATACCAAACTTCCCATATTTCGGTAAGATAATGTAAGATAATGAAGGTTTCAAAATACCGAAAATCAAGAGGTACGCTTCTATGGAGGATATAGGAAGACGTGGACCTATACTAATAATTGTTTTCTGGAATATTTTATAACCCCATATGGAAAGTTTTATACCCCAAATGAAGGATAAGTTCCATGTTTCAGTGGATTATTGTGGAATATTGATACCACAAACTTCACAATACCGGAAATCCGAAGGTACCGTTCTATGGGGGCTATATGCAGGCGTAAACATATACCGACAAATTTCATATGAAAAGTTGTACACCCCAAATAAAGATTAAATACCAAATTTCAGCCATTTTGGAGGAATATTGAAGCCACCCCCTTCAAAATACCGAAAATCCGAAGGTACCGTTCTATGTGGGCTATATGAAGGCGTGGACCTATACCAACAAATTTCATATGAAAAGTTTTATACCCCAAAATGAAGACTAAATACCAAATTTCAGCCATATCAGTGGATTATTGTGGCCACAACCTTCAAAATACCGAAAATCGGGAGGTACTGTTCTAGGGGGGCTATATGAAGCCGTGGACCTGTACCGACAAAATTCAGGCGGAAAGTGTTATACCCCAAATGAAGGATAAGTACCAAATTTCAACAATTTCGGTGGAATATTGATGCCACCAACTTCAAAATACCGGAAATCCGAAGGTACCGTTTTATGGGGGCTATATGAAGGCGTGGGCCTATACCGACAAATTTCATATGAAAAGTTTTATACCCCAAAATGAAGACTAAATACCAAATTTCAGCCATTTCAGTGGATTATTGTGGCCACAACCTTCAAAATACCGTAAATCCGAAGGTACCGTTCCATGGGGGCTATATGCAGGCGTAAACATATACCGACAAATTTCATATGAAAAGTTGTACACCCCAAATAAAGACTAAATACCAAATTTCAGCCATTTGGAGGAATATTGAAGCCACCACCTTCAAAATACCGAAAATCCGAAGGTACCGTTCTATGTGGGCTATATAAAGGCGTGGACCTATACCAACAAATTTCATATGAAAAGTTTTATACCCCAAAATGAAGACTAAATACCAAATTTCAGCCATTTCAGTGGATTATTGTGGCCACAACCTTAAAAATACCGAAAATCGAGAGGTACTGTTCTATGGGGGCTATATGAAGGCGTGGACCTATACCGACAAAATTCAGGCGGAAAGTTTTATACTCCAAATGAAGGATAAGTACCAAATTTCAACAATTTCGATGGAATATTGATGCCACAAACTTCAAAATACCGGAAATCCGAAGGTACCGTTTTATGGGGGCTATATGAAGGCGTGGGCCTATACCGACAAATTTCATATGGAAAGTTGTATACCTCAAATGAAGACTAAATACCAAATTTCAGCCATTTCAGTGGATTATTGTGGCCACAACCTTAAAAATACCGAAAATCGAGAGGTACTGTTCTATGGGGGCTATATGAAGGCGTGGACCTATACCGACAAAATTCAGGCGGAAAGTTTTATACTCCAAATGAAGGATAAGTACCAAATTTCAACAATTTCGATGGAATATTGATGCCACAAACTTCAAAATACCGGAAATCCGAAGGTACCGTTTTATGGGGGCTATATGAAGGCGTGGGCCTATACCGACAAATTTCATATGGAAAGTTGTATACCTCAAATGAAGACTAAATACCAAATTTCAGCCATTTCAGTGGATTATTGTGGCCACAACCTTAAAAATACCGAAAATCGAGAGGTACTGTTCTATGGGGGCTATATGAAGGCGTGGACCTATACCGACAAAATTCAGGCGGAAAGTTTTATACTCCAAATGAAGGATAAGTACCAAATTTCAACAATTTCGATGGAATATTGATGCCACAAACTTCAAAATACCGGAAATCCGAAGGTACCGTTTTATGGGGGCTATATGAAGGCGTGGGCCTATACCGACAAATTTCATATGGAAAGTTGTATACCTCAAATGAAGACTAAATACCAAATTTCAGCCATTTCAGTGGATTATTGTGGCCACAACCTTAAAAATACCGAAAATCGAGAGGTACTGTTCTATGGGGGCTATATGAAGGCGTGGACCTATACCGACAAAATTCAGGCGGAAAGTCTTATACCCCAAACGAAGACCAAGTATCAAATTTCAGCCATTTCGGTGTGATAATGTAGCTAAAACATTCAAAATACCGAAAATCGGGCGGTGCCGTTCTATGGAGGCTATATCAAAACGTGGACCGATATAGCCCATTTGCAATACCAAACATCCAAGGAGTAATAGAAACTTCTATACCATATTACAAAGCTCTATCTTAAAATATGCGACCTGTATCTTGATTTCAACAGACTGACAGACGAACGGACGGACGGACATGGTTATATCGACTTAGAATTTTACCCTGATCAAGAATATACATACTTTATAGGGTTTACGATGAATATTTCAATGTGTTACAAACGGAATGACAAATTTAATTATACCCTTCATATTATGGTGAAGGGTATAAAAAACTAACCGTTCCTAGATATCCACCTGAGAAACACAGTTCCTCCTTGACACTGGTGTTCCAAAAGGCTGCTAATAAAACCAAGCATTAAAATTCGCTCGGAGAAGGTTTCTCAAAAGTTTTAGAAAACTCAATGAGACCTTGCGTCTTCTACAAGCTTCTTCGCCTTACAAATCTTTCCTCGAAATTCAATAAATGTTGGCCGTAGAAACATTCATGGACCCTGAAATCTACTGCTATCTTATCAGTCAGGTCGCAAGTGTAATAGAGTTAAGCGACTGCTGGAGATCTCCTTCAATAGGCCTGAAAGATCCTTGGACCTGGAATCATCTTCATTACGCTAGGATGTTGAAAGAGAGATTTTAGGTAGATGTAACAGGCTTGAAATATCGTCTACCTAGCTGACACAGTCTATAGAGAATGATTAGAAGGATGTAATAGATTTAACAAGCTGCTGAAAATCCTATTCATTTGGCTTTTAACCTGTAATCTGGAGACAGAACGTTTAGCCAGGTGCAATAAAGGACATTCAGGAGACGTGAACAATACAACATCATAATTTTAAATTTTCCATCATTATCCAAAGATTCGAACGCTTACTTATTTCTGTTGATACATAGAGCTTGGAGATTGGTGATATTTTTGGGAAGGAAATCTTGAGTACAGTTCCAAATTAATTTGGTTCATCCTCATATCTTTAAACATTCCGCGATGGTATAGTGATTTGTGATTTGATATATTCCTCGATAGTATAGTGGTTAGTAAGCCTACCATTGTCTGTTCATGCACCGAGTAGTTTATACTACTCAGTACACCCATTCATAAACACCACTTAGTATGGATATTTGTTTTTAAATGTTTTGTAATAATCCTCTATAGAAATGTGGTTAGTACACCCATCCATGAACTGACCCATAAGAAAGCACTTCCTCTTCATATTACTACCTTAAATTGATGCAGAAAATTTCATCAAAATCATCTGTAACAAAAAAAAAAAGGTCCGTCGGCTTTGCCGACAGATATATACCCTCACCCAATGTGAAGTGAAACTTTCACCTACTGACTGATCGAATGTATTTAAGGTCTCTTCAGAATTTTGTGGCCTTTTTTGGACATTTGAACTTACCGACAAAAATGTGGATTAGGAATTAACAGCACTAAGACACAAATGTTGAACTTTTATAGGGCAGGTACCCTTAGGGAGGACCGATATGGGTCATTTTAGAAGTTAAACTAAATTTTGATAAAATATTGGACCAAATTGGTTGCCCCCATTCAAGTGATATCGTCCTAGCATTTTAGTGACATTTTTTAAATATTGGGGAGAAGTACCGAAAGTTGTGGACCGGTATTGCACATGAAACTAAGTTTGGATATAATATGACGAAGACCAAATGTTGGACCAAATCGGTTGAACATTTCGAGAGTTATCTGCTCTCCGACCGCCACATATGGTGACATAGGGGTTTTTTTACACCTTTCGGACTGTTTTCCCAAGAAATATGGACTTGCCCTTGAAAAAATTTTTACCGTCGTAATGGACGTAGCGAATGCAAATCGCTTCAACAAAAATCAAAGTGATTCGAAACCAGGTCTTAAGGTGAACTTATCCGAAATTTTGTGTGAGAGGTACCAGAAGGAGGAGACAAATATGGTCCATTCGAATCTGTTCTATGTCTGATAGATATATTAGGATGTGCAAAGTAAGGATTACATCGGTCACTCCCTTCAAGAGTTATCGTGCGTAAAATTTTTCCGAACATTTATAAAATTTTGTGTGGGAGGTACCTGAAGGAGTGGACCGATATAGCCCATCTTCGAGTTTAAACTATGTTTTGATAAATTATTACGAAGGACAAATTTTGGACGGAATCGACAGATCCGTTCGAGAGTTATCTTGCGCTCCAACCACTACTCACGGTGCCATAGGGGCTTTTTGCAACTTTTCGGCCATTTTCTCAGGAAGTACGGACTTGCCCCTGATGAAACTTGTACAGTCGTATGGGGGAAGTGAATACAAGTTGTTGCAACAAAAATCAAAGCGATTAAAGAGCAGGTCCTAAACTGAACTTATCCGAAATTTTGTGTGGGAGGTACCCAAAGTAGTACACCGATTGAGTCCATCAGGGACGTACGCAGGATTTCATTTCGGGGGGGGCACAACTTGACCAAAAATCATGAAAAATTCAAATGTTGTGTAGCGTTACGTAAAGCTATTATAAGGGGTTATGGCCACTTATAAGCATGAGAAAAGCCATTTTCATGCATTTTTTATAAGAAATCTATTAAACCTTAAGTTACCTTCTATTTTTTTTTTTTTTTTTGAAAAATCTTACATTCAAATGCCCGCTTATAAAGCACTGTTTTTACTAAAGCAGTTTGCGGTACCCACTGTAGTTTGAAAAAGAATAAACCGATCAGCATATATTTTTGTGGGATCATTACGAACCTAATAATCTTGTCCGTTATCGAAAAGGAATTAAAAAATCAATTTTTAAAAATCTTGAAAAGTTAAAATCAAAATTTCTATTTTAACAAAAACAAAACACTGTACAAAATTGATATTTTTTCTGACTCCGTCAGCAGTTTTTTTAAAGTACAAAGTATATAAATTCAATAGAAAGAATTCATAATATTTAGTCTCAATTTACATTAGGCGAGTTTACTTGCGACAAGTCTCAGTTTGTAGAAGAGACACGTAACGGATATGGAAGTGGAAAAAAATTGCTCGTACCGACAATTTTCAGGCAATTCCTTTTATATTTTTCGTTTTTAACATTATTTTCATTGTTTTGAAAACAAAACTTGCAGAAACAGAATTGCCTGTATAAACGCAAGAGGCAAGTTTAAAAGAGAACGAGAAAAATTGCCGCAAGAAAAATCGTTTAATGTAAATTGGGACTAAGGATACAATTTTAAATATTTACAGAGTAGGATATTTAGAATTGAAAATAGACAATATCGGGTCACGTTCGGTAATGTCGCCATGTAAAATTTATTGAAGTATATTGAAGTTTTTAATCATACAGGTCCACGTTATGGTTTATCGAAGAATTTTACAACCACAAAGAATTGCAGTTGTCGTTGCTATAGCAAAATTTTCACTATTTCGATGATCTTAGCCTAATTTTTAAGAATATCAGCTGTCGTTGTCGTTGATATGTTTCCAAATGAAAACATTAAGAAAAATTTAACAGTTTTGGACATATGGTGCGAAATGTATACAAATTATGGAATTTTTAGATGTATTATAAAATTTATTTTTTTTTTTCATTTCCCCAAATATTTTATTTTGGCCCTTATCTACAAATTTGCTGCAAAGGTCAGAAGAAGATTTGCATTGGTTTCATAGATATAGCCCCGAGTTGTTTAAAAAGTCGATATTTAACAATGTTTAGATGGGGCCATAAAATCCAAGCTGTATCTGACTCAACAAAACCGAACTAGGGCTTTTGTACTTTGGGTCTGTACTTTCAAAAAATCCTCACTTCAAATTATTTGCACAAGATTACCTTAAAAATTTTGCACAGTGTTATTTACCGAAAGAGATAGATTCTGATACCTGGATTATTTTTACTTTTAATATTATGTTACAAAAGAAGCGTTATAATTTGTTTTCTTAATTGTACGATTAGAAGTTTTTGGAGTCGATAACAAACACTTTAATGGACTTAGTTCTATATAGTTTTGACAAATAACAATCGATCCTTATTGAACCCCACATAATTATTTGAGAGACACTCCTCTCGATAGTTACCGCGCCCATAAGCTGTTTAGTTGGCCACCGTAGTATTTAGAGCTTTGTCAGGAAGCATAAACTTGTCCACAAAAAGTAGGATATCGCTGTAAACAAGACTACAAAATGTCCAAAGAATCATCGAACAGCCTTTAAACTGCAGTTATGTTAGACTTGTATAAGAGACCTGAAGATGTTATCCAAACATATTCTCTTGGACCTTGATGTACTTTTGCAAGTAAACTTGCGAACCATATTAGGTTCGATTTTAGACCGAATCGGTTAGTCTCTTCGACCATTTTAATGAACATTTTTGAATTTTTATGATACCTCGATATGACTTAAATTTAATTTGGACAAAACATTACGAGATCCATAACTTGGACCGAGAGTTATCATGAGTTCCAACCTGCCAGACAAACAGAGAGGTAAGTACTTCCATCTTGGCTGAAACGAATATCGTCCAAACATATGTGAAGACTTAAATCATTATTTTGATGAAATCTATACGATACAATCCTAGTGTATATAATCTCGTTATCTAAAGTCTGAGGCTACAATTATACTTCGGTGATGATAAGTAAAAACCAAGTGACGCACAAAAATTCATTTGTCTTCATTATTTTCTCATACTTTTTAGCAGCAAATTTGTCTAAAACAGAATAACAAAATTTTGGCGATGGCAGTAAAACAAATTTCTAATTGGCTTTCAATATGTAGTCCACGAAGGACCGACCCTTCATACATTTTATTCAATAGATTTTTTTATATATTTCCATTCCCACAATACTGAACTCGTTATTTTTGTTATGACCGGATGAGTTTTAAGCCTCGAGAGCTCTATACAGTTCGAATAAATAACACTGTGCCACAAATTGGAACTCAAGGTCTGTGCGGTGGAAAATTCCTTCTGGAGATGAAAGCCCTTAGTGAGTATATTAAGAACCCAAAAGGAAATTTTCCCCATAGGTCAAGTTTCTGAGATATCGCGCGATGAATTTTTTGAATTTTCGCCTATGACATAAATTCCATTTCACTCTAACTCAGAAGTTTGACCTACGGCATAACTTCATCCACTTTCATCGGCAAAAAGAATATTTAACCCACCAAGCTTTGATCTTCATATTTACGCGCAGTGATATTTTTCTTTAAAAACGGTTCAAGAATACTGGTTTTTTTGTTTTAGCACCGAACTCAGGTAAGATGCTATCAAAAAAATTATTTTCCCTGATTGGCAATTTTATTAGCTTTCTAATGGTATACATATAACCTTAATCGGTTACTTAAAATCGGTACAAAATCCGTGTTTTATATCGCTGTATCCGGTTCAAAATATTAGATGACCGGATCTATTCTCCAAGAAAATTTGTCATTAACGTGTTTAGCATATCGGGAGCTATATATGGTAAATATTTCAGATACATCCCAAATGTCAATATAAGCGATAACCAATGGGTATGTCTACCTACCAATACATAACAAATAACGAATATACAGAAAAACAAAACATAGGGTTTTTCTGAACAAAAACCGGGTAAATGTCAAAAAGGACAATGAAAACATGACAATATCTCTGAGCAATATTTTTGTGGAACATTTGGATGCTGTAAAATCTCATCTTGTGGTAATTTTACTACGGTTCAAGAAAGAAAGGAAGAAAAGGATATGAAAGGAATTGAGTTAGAAGAATGAAATATTTTACAAAAAGATTCGCCATTCGATTTGAATGAAGACATGTAATCTCAAAACGAAGCTACAATAACGGCAAACAGAGATATAAAGCTATTTTCTCAAGCATCATAGGCGAAAATTCAAAAAATTCATCGCGCGATATCTCAGACACTTGACCTATGGGGAAAATTTCCTTTTGGAAATTTCCACCGCACAGAAACCTTGTTGCACAGTGTAATTGACATGGGGTATATTCATTGAGGAATTAGCATTTGATAGTGGTATGATATGACATGAAGAAGTAATTCAGATTTCATTGGAAGTTTCTCTCAAAAACAGCTTACAAACAAAATTTTTTTTAAATATTTTCTTACAAAACTTGTTAATGATGTACATTTTCTGTTCAGAAACTTAAGAAAATATAAGTTTTACTTTGAAATTTTCAAATATATAAAACATTTTTATGAGAAAAAAATATAATAACTAGTTACAATAGCTTAAAAAATTTTGTTCGACCAAACCATTTCGGGGGGGGCCCGGGCCCCCCGTGCCCCCCCCCCTGCGTACGTCCCTGGAGTCCATATTGGAACCTCATCTTAATCTGGTAGAAATTTCACGATATGCAATGTATGGACCAAATCGGTTACTCCCTTCAAGAGTTATCGTGCCCACAAATTTTCCGAACATTTTGGAACTTTTGTGGGGGAGGTACCGGAAGGAGTGGACCGATATAGCTCATCTTCGAACTTAGACTAAGTTTGGACAAAATATTACGAAAGCCAAAATTTGAACCGAATCGGTTCATCCGTTCGAGAGTTATCGTGCGCACCAGCCAGCCAAACAGACAGACAGACGGACGGACATTGCTAAATCAACTCCAAATTGTCTGAAACACATTTCGTCCAAACATACTTGGGGTCTAAAACCATTATTATGATGAGGCACATTTTACCCGTATGGAAGTGTATATACCCTTTCTAGTCTAAAGACTGAGGGTATAATAAACACTGTTACAACAACAACAATTTGTGTATGCCCCTCGATAGTATAGAAGTAAGTACAGCCCAAACTGACTGCTCCATTAAAAAATAAATTCTGATTGACATACATCGTGAGAAAAAATTACTGCAGATATTTATTTTATTAATCCTTGATAGTATAGTGCCACCGTGGTGCAATGGTATGCACACCCGCCTTGCACACATAAGGTCGTGGCTTCGATTCCCCGGCAAGTCAACATCAAAATACTTTTGAACGGTGGCAAAATACCCCTCAGTAATGTTGGCGACATTTCCTGAGTATTTCAGCCATGTAAAACTTCTCTACAAAAGTGGTGTCTTAGACACGCCGTTCGGACTCGGCGATAAACTGTAGGTGCCATATCATTGAGGTAATATGAATCGGGGTGGACTCATTGATATGAGAGAAGTCTCCCTTGTCCCTTATGGGATGTTTGTGGAACAATTATAATATATAGTATAATGGTCAGTATACCTATCCACAAAGTGATCCAGATACAGCTCTTTCTTCTCATATTACAAAATTATAATTTTTGCAGATATTGATTTTAATAATCCTCGATAGTATAGTGGTTAGTACACCCATCTGACTGATGGAGCCATAAACACATATGTCGTTATTGCATCTTACAAAAATTATAATCGTCGATAATATAGTGGTCAGTACATCCAACCATAAATAGGCCCATAAATATCTCGTATTCCTCATATTAAAAAATAATAATTTTTGTATGACCATTTATTTTAATAATTCTCTATAGTATAGCGGTTAGTATACCCATCCACAGTAAACCCATAAGAAAGCTCTTCCTCTTCATAACACTGTCTTAAATTGCTGCAGGAAATTCCATTAAAATCATCTGTAACAAGTGAGAAAGTATCAGTCAGCTGAGCCGACAGAGATATACCCTCACCCACGTACCCGAAGAAAAAAAGTTAACACAATACTTCTGTAGGTTTTTTAGCTGTTGGGAAAATTTTCCAGGATGGAAAGGGCCGCAAAAAACTACATGTTGCAACAAAATTCAGAATAATCCAAGACGAGTGCATTTTTTCCAAACATTTGGTAGGGTGTACCCATAGGAGTGATCCGATGTAGTACATATTCGGACCTAATACAAATCTGTAGGAAATATTTTTTTTCTTTATAAGTCTATGGATATTTTCCTTACAGACTACATAATTAAATATGTTGTACTTAATTGTCTGAATTTAAATATATTACAATTTTACTTTTCAATTTACAAAGTTTGAGCTAAATCGATTTCTCTCTTAAAGGGCTATTTTACACATAAGCCAGTTTAGGTGGTGCCGGTAGGATTTTCTGGACCTTTTTGGGTCATTATCTCAGGAAGTATGGACTTTCTCACGAAAAAAATTACAACGTTGTAACAGGGGCCGCAAGTGCAACCTGCTGCTTCACAAATTAATAAGATCAGAGAGGAGTTGTTAAACTATACTTTTTCCAAATTTTGTGTGGGAGGTACTCAAATGAGTGGACCGATATAGTCCATATTAGAACTCTATCTATGCCTGAAAGTAATATTACCAATAGCAAAGTTTGGCTCAATTCGGTTATTCGCTCCTAGAGTTATCATGCCGACAATCTTGGCGAAAAATTTTGAACCTTTGTGGGGGAGGTACCCGAAGGAGGGGACCGTTATGGTCTATCTTCGAATTTAAACTAAGTTTGGACAAAATATTGAAAGACCTAAAATTTTAACCAAATATGTTGATCCGTTCGAGAATTATCGTGCACTCCAACTATGGGTTGTTTGCAATTTTCGTGCTGATTTCTGAGGACATATGGACTTGCTCTTGAAAAAAATTATATCGTCGTAATGGGGGTAGTGAATACAAGTGGCTGCAAAAAAATCAAAGCGATTCGAGAGCAGGCCTTAAACTGCACTTAAGCAAAATTTTGTGTGGGAGGTACCCGAAAGAGTAAACCAATAGGATCCATATTGGAACCTCATCTATGTCTGATAGAAATGTCACGATGTGCAAAGTATGGACTAATTCGGTTACTCCCTTCAAGAGTTATCGTGCGGACAATTTTTCCGAACATTTTTGAACTTTTGTGGGGGAGGTACCTGAAGGAGTGGACCGATATGGCCCATCTTCGAACTTAAATCAAATCTGGACAAAATATTTCGATACCCAAAATTTGAACCGAATCGATTGATCCGTTCGAGAGTTATCGTGCGCACCAGCCAGCCAGACAGACGGACAGACAGACGGACGGACATTGCTAGATCGACTCAAAATTGTCTGAAACGGATATCGTACAAACATACTTGGGGTCTAAAACCATTATTTCGATGAGGCACATTTTTGGCCGTATCAAAGTGTAAATACCCTCTTTAGCCTAAAGGCTGAGGGTATAAAAATCGAATCGAATTTATTGCATTAATACATCCTCTCATTTTCTTCCATTCTCAAAATATTGACAAATCATTAATCTCACCGATGATGGCTAAATGTAAAAACAACATTGTAAGCTCCCTAAAAGGCCGGAAAGAACATACAAAAATTCTATCTTCCGCTTGCACACACCGAGTATTTACACATGGCTATGTAAACATTGAATGAGACTTACACTCCACTCTCGCTCGATACTACAAAAATGCTAAGCCGCCTTCTTACACGCACATTCATAGCCAATCGGAAAAAACAACTATGTATATATAACAACAACAACATTGCAATTTACGTTGCTAAGTGTAAAAATAAATTGATATAACCATGTACACAAATGTAACATGACCTTAACACTGAATATTTGCAATAAAAACCCCGAGTAGCAGAGGTAGTGGGAAAGTCGTCCGCCGTCTGCTTCCACATGTCTGTCGGTAGATGATGTACTAGTCGTCGTTGACGTTCATTGCCAATCAGTCAAAAGAGAAAATACAAACGATGTTTCTGTGTGCTCTACTAAACGTGAATTATAACAGTTTTATACTAACATAGATACCCAAATATGAGAGAGCAGAGAAGAACAATAACAGAGACTTGCAAAATAAAACCTCATTTTTGTGTCTGCGGAGGAGAGAAAGTTTATAGTCTCTCTTGCTCTCTTAGAATGTTATTACCTAGCAGCACATAGTATGCCGTTAATAAAACCTTGCTATTCAAGTTCAGCTTAACATTTTAGTTACGAGAGCATCAAGTCTGAACTTTAACAGTTTACGATAATAGTTCGCTCTGAGAACTCTGAGTTATAACATGCCAATTTTAGTTGCTCTGTTAGTAATATTGCATTTTTGTTTTATTATCCTTGAGCTTGTCTGAAGGATAACATCATTAATTATATTGTTGCCTGATATCCCTTTTGTGTGGCAAATCATTGAACGGCGCACAAAGCGGAAGGCCATTAGCATTGAAATAACTCGTATTGGCATGCGAAACTTTGTTTTAAGTTGGACGACAACGACGAGGACATAGACATTTTTACATTGATGGCCAAGGATGTGACATTCACATTTTCTTCCTTGACATATGACAATTGGGGTTAACCATACGCATTCATTCGTCCCCCTCTTTTGACTGCTTTTAATACCATGGAGCCATTTTAAAGATAATATTGATGCTCCTCTTTGGGGGTGATATGTGTGAGTTTGTGTTTTTTTTGAGGTTTTTGCAAAGGGCATGTCATTGATATCTATGGTCTTGGAATTTTGAAGATTTGTGAATGCATATGTAATTTAGTTGTAACCTCATGGTTAATATAAGGATTTTTCAATATGGACTAGAGAATTTTGAATTTAATTTGTGAACACACCTCTGCACTACTCATCGAACTGTCACTGTCAATTTATTCAGTAAACTCAAAATTTTCATCATGCCCCCAGCCCCAGTGCGTATGATTGTTATTAATTAGAAAAAATTATGATAACAACCATACGCACTGGGGTTACAACGTTAAGAAATACAAAAATGTATAACTCACACGGTGCGCTTTAACTAAATTAAAATGAAAGGTGCTTACACCTTGGAAGTTTTTGCGGATTCTGAAACTACAATGTTCATAGATGAGAAAAATCAAAAAACAAAAAAAATCGACAGAGGGATTTTCAAATAAATCGCGGTCAAAGTTCACATTTTTAGGCCTTTTTTAAGTTTTCACGATTTTACATGAACCGCGAGTCGTATCGTAACGGGGCTAAAGAAAATGTTGTAGCAGAGAAAATTCTCTACAAGATTGGCATTTTTGACTTTTTCCAAGGATTTAACATTTTTGGATATTGAAGTACAAATTGGGACAATGGACTGACTGTATCGCCTCCTTATAAAACAATGTCATGCACAGAGCGCCTTAACTAACTTTAAGTGAAAACAGCTTACATCTGGGATGTTTTTGTGGATTCTGAAACAGCAATGTTGTTGGATGAGAAAAATTCGAAAAGAAGAAAAAATCGATGTAGGGATTTTTAAATAAGTCGCGGTCAAAGTTCACATTTTTAGGTTTATTTTAGGTTTTCGCGATTTTGCTTGGAAACCGCAAGTCCTATCGAAATGGAGCTAAAGAAAATGTTGTAGCTGTGAAAATTCTCTAAAGGATTGACGTTAATGATTTGTTCGCATGTTGTACCATTTTTGAGATAAAAAAGCTCAGGTTACATTTTTAGGTTTTTTTGTTAGGGTTTCGCGTTTTTGCATGAATACGACAAGTCTTATGGATATGGGACCTGAGAAAATTCTATAGCTGTGAAAATTCTCTACAAGATTGATTGTGTGATTTTTTCTTAGGCTGTACCATTTTTTAGATATATAAGTTTAAGTTGGGAAATTGCAGTCATGGCATTTTTTTATAAGGAAACGATACAGTCAGTCCATTGTCCCAATTTGAAATTCAATATCTCAAAAATGGTAAATCTTAGGAAAAAGCCATAAAGGCCAATCTTGAAGAGAATTTTCACTGGTACAACATTTTCATTAGTCGCATTATGATAAGAATCGCGGTTTCCAAGCAAAATCGTGAAAATCTAGAAAAGCTCTAAAAATGTGAATTTTGGCCGCGATTTATTTGAAAATCACTCCGGCGATTTGTTTCGTTTTTTGATTTTTCTCATCTATGAACAATGTAGATCCGCAAAAACTTCCCAGGTGTAAGCACCTTTCATTTAAATCTAGTTAAGGCGCACCCTGCTCATCTATTTTTTTTGTTCCACCTAATTATTCCATTTTAATTAAGACTATTTTATGGTGGAGGGTATAAAAAGTAAACTTAACGACTTTTTACTTGTTTTCAGTTAGTTGTTCTTGCTGCTCCCTATACGACGGTACAATTTTTTTCTTGCCCAAGTCCATACTTCCTAGGATATTGGCCTAAAAGCCTCAAGCAACCCTGACACGCTCCAACAAAAATGGTAAATCCGCAAGATAATTCTCGCAGCGAGTTTCTGATTGGTGCAGACTTTGCACATCGTATTTTTTTATCCAGTCATGTATCATGCTGCAATATGGATTACATCGGTCCACTCTTTTAGGTACCTCCCACACAAAATTCGAATAAAGTGAAGTTTAAGAGCTCCTCTCGCATAGTTTTGATTCTTTTTTCAGTAGGTTGTTCTAGCGGCCTTATTAACAACGGTACAATTTTTTCGGAGTATGTCAATACTTCTTGAGATAATGGCCCAAAAGTTCCGAAACCCTGCCGCACATACTAAAATGGCTATTTTTTAAAAAAATTCTTCCATGGCTTCCAATATAGCCATGTCCGTCCGTCTGTCCGTCTGTGGAAATCACTCTAGCGTCCGAACGGATTGACGTAGGTGGATGAAATTTTGGGAAAATCTATTAATTGTACGTAGGACTTTTGGTATTGAAAGCGGGAATGACGCGTGTCGGGTCGTCGTTTTAAGGAATGTTTAAGATATTTGTCCCATTTTACCACCGAATTGGTTGTAACTTTGTATTTTGTGTCTCCAGAGGCCAACAACATTCCTACCAAAGTTGGTTTATATAGGTATAGCCCCCATATAACGCCCCATAAAAAGTACCCGTCATTATACCCTCAGCCTTTAGGCTAAGGAGGGTATATACACTTTGATACGATGAAAATGTGCCTCATCGAAATAATGGTTTTAGACCCCAAGTATGTTTGGACGAAATGTGTTTCAGACAATTTGGAGTCGATCTAGCCATGTCCGTCCGTCTGTCTGTCTGTCTGTCCTGCTGGCTGGAGCGCACGATAACTCTCGAACGGATGAACCGATTCGGTTCAAATTTTGGCTTTAGTAATATTTTGCCCAAACTTAGTTTAAGTTCGAAGATGAGCTACATCGGTCCACTCCTTCCTCTACCTCCCCCACAAAAGTTCGAAAATGTTCGGAAAGTTTGTGGGCACGATAACTCTTGAAGGGAGTTACCGATTTGGTCCATACTTTGTCTAGCGTAAACTTTCTACCAGAGTAATATGAGGTTCCAATATGGTCTCAATAGGTCTACTCCTTCGGGTATCTCCCACACAAAATTTCGGAAAAGTTCAGTTTGGGGCCATCTCTCGAATCGCTTTGAATTTTGTTTTATCAACTTGTATTCACTGCCCTCTATACGACGGTACAAGTTTCATCAGGGGCAAGTCCATACTTCCTGAGAAAATAGCATGAAAGTTGCAAAAAACCCCAATGACACCCTGTGAGGTGGTTGGAGCGCAAGATAACTCTCGAACGGATCTGCCGATTCGGTCCAAAATATGACCTTAGTAATATTTTGTTCAAACATAGTTTAAGTTTGAAGATAAGCAATATCGGTCCACTCCTTCAGGGACCTCCCCCACAAAAGTTCAAAAATTTTCGGAAAAATTGTTCGTACGGTAACTTTTGAAGGGAGTGGCCGAACTGGTCTATACTTTACACATCCTAATATATCTAGCAGATATAGATCAGGTTCAAATATGGACTATGCTTGTCCACTCCATCCGGTACCTCCCACACAAAATTTCGGATAAGTTCACTTTAAGACCTAATATCGACTAACATTGATTTTTGTTGAAGCAACTTGCATTCGCTGCCTCAATTACGATATTAAAAGTTTTTTCAGGCGCAAGTCCATACTTTTTGAGCAAACAGCCCGAAGGGTGTAAAAACCCCCAATGGCAACATATGTTGTGGCTGGAGATCCACTTCCATAACGGTCAATGTCGATCCATTCCATTTAGTATCTCTATCTAATCAACATTTTTGTCGGTTCAAACGCCCAAATTTTTTAAAACCCCCTAAATACATACGTATTTTGGGAAAAAAATGTTTCAATACACACATGCTGAGGGTATACCTCTGTCAGCAATGCCGACTGATACTTTTTTACTTGTTTTATTATATTTTGAATGTATTAGTCCCATTTGACAACAGAATCGATTGTATTTTGTATCTTTGTATTTTGTGTTTCCAGAGGCTAAAAAATATTTCTACCATAAAATGTTTATATAGGTCCACGTTTTGATATAGCCCCTATAGGACGATATCTCCCGATTTTCGGTATTTTGAAGGGTTTGGCCACATTATCACACCGAGATGGCTGAAATTTGGTATTTAGTCTTCGTTAGCGTATAGATCTTTCCCCCAGAAATTTGTAGGTATAGGTCCACGCCATTATATAGCCCCCATAGAACGGTTCCTTCCGATTTTCGGTATTTTGAGGGCTGAAATTTGTGGTGGAGGGTATAAAAAGTTCGGCCCGACCGAACTTAATGCTTTTCCTACTTGTTTTTTTTTTCGTCAGTGGCTGAACTGAAGCTGAATGATACTTTCTTACTTGTTAACTATAAGATTTACTTAATTATTTGCCTAAAAGAATATTATGAAAGTGTGTTGCAAAGTATCGGATCTTTACGGATATTGTTTTGAAGGAATTATTGGAGGCATAAATTAAACCGAGACTACTATAAAAATAAAATACGCTATCCACTTTTAAGCTCTGATTGGCCACAAATCAAATAAAATGGAATGAATATACATCACAAAAGTTCCAATGCTATTCTCATAAATTCTTGCCGGAAACATCATAGAAACTCGTGAAAACCCTATCGCTACGAATATTGACGAAATTACTTCCACAATGTTGAAGGTACATTGTCATAAAGCAAGGGAATAATATCATACACCTCCTGAAATCCCTCAAGGGAACCACACCCGAACTTCTTTATATCCAATGGGGCAATTAGGACTCAAAGTGTAGAAATGAGTAGTTATGTCTGTTCAACGGTGGCAAAATACCCCTCCTATAGAAATGGGACTAAAGAAAATGTTGTAGCTATGAAAATTCTCTACATGATTCACCTTTATGATAATTTCGTAGGTTTTACCGTTATTGAGATATAGAAGTTCAAATTGGAACAATACATTGACATTATTTATTTATTTATTCAATTAAACATGTACAACAAAGCCAACAGGCCAATTAATGAAATACAATATTTTAAACCAGTGACTCACTACTCCAACAAAAGGACAAACGTCCAAATTAAATGCAATTACTAACGCAATGAAGAAAAAAACATTATATATAATACTATTAATTAGTAAAAAAATAAATCGTTTATAGAATGTGCTAGGGGTAATGCTAAAATTCTTGAGTGCAGTGGGTGGCATGTTGTACAACCGTGCCACACGAACCAGATACGAACCATCCATCAGATGGTGGACAATTGGGATAAGAATTTGATTGCGCCTAGTATACGAGCCAAACACAAATCGGTTTACTAAAAATAAGGGACATTGAAAGCTCAGAACTTAAAAAAAAAACTCAGAAGCAAACACGAATCAATATAGGACTGAAAAGAACAGCCAAAAAAACTGAAACTCATAAGGCGTCATATGAACACCGCTTCCTTATAAAACAAGTTCATACATGGTGCGCCTTAACTAAATTTATGTAAAAACCGCGTACACCTGGATTGTGAAACAGCAATGTTCATAGGTGAGAAAAATCCAAAAAACAAGAAGAAATCTCTGGAGAGGTTCTTAAATAAATCTCGGTCAAAATTCACATTTTTAAGTTTATTTTAGGTTTTCGTATATTTTTTCATATATTTTTTTTAAATCTGTTCAAAAATGTTTAAGTTATAAGGATTGAAATGTGAAAAACGCATCAAAAACAAAAAAAATGGTTTTCATCGGGCTCTATGTGGCTTAGAAGATACCAAACAATATAAGTGTTTATTATTGTAAAGAAATAAATTAATTAAACTTTTGAAAATGAAAAAAATAAAATGGTTTAAAAATATGTGGTGATATTTTGGTTTTTAACTTGTTTCGTTTTTAAACCAAACTAAACCCCTAAAATACGCTAAAATCGGGAGGTACCGTTCAATGGAGGCTATATAAAACGTGGAACTGTGCTGACAAATTTCTGGAGGAAAGTTAAGTAGCCCCAAAGAAGACTAAATATGTATTAAATTACACCAATTTCTGTGGGATAATGCAGCTAATTCCTTGAAAACTCTTAAAAATCGGGCGGTACCGATCTTTGGGGGGCAATCCAAAACTTGGACCAGTGATGACACATTTCGGGGAAAAGTTTTGTAGGTCCAAAAAGTCTCAATACCGTAATTTCCTCAGACGGACGGACGTGACTCTGTCGATGTAATTTTTAATGCTGATCCAGAATATATACACTTTTTGGGATCTAAAATGATAATTTCGAGGAGTAATAAACGGAACCCTTCATTATATGGTGGTGGGTATAAAAATAAATTTGATTAAACCGACGGCCTTTTTCGTTGAAATCACCATTTTATATTTGACAATATTTTTTAATTGGCATTTTTTTAAAGTCCCTCATTTAAAATCAGGCTTATCACGGTGCTCTTGAACCAACACTAAATGAAAGGAGTTTACACCTGGGAAGTTTTGCGGATTCTGAAATTACAATGTTCATAGGTTAGAAAAATCAAAAACAAAAAAATAGCCGGTTTTGCTTGGAAACCGCAAGTCCTATCGAAATGTTATTAGAGAAAATATTGTAGCTGTGAAAACTACAGGATTGATATTATCGTAGGTTATACCATTTTGCACTGACTGTTCATAGATGAGAAAAATCCAAAAACCAGAAAAAATCGCTGGAGAGATCGCGGTCAAAGTTCACATTTTTAGGTTTATTTTAGGTGTTCGCGATTTTGCTTGGAAACGCTCGTCCTATCGAAATAGGGCTAAAGAAAATGTTGTAGCTATGAAAATTCCTTACAAGATTGATCTTTGTCTTTCTTTCCTAGGTGTAAGCTCCTTTCATTTCAAGTTGGTTCAAGAGCACCGCGTTACACTATTATTAAAAGAAAGCCGTCCAAATACTGTGTTTCAGATTATTAATTTTTAATTTCGAGTTTTTTATTAGGAGTCTTAAAAGTCACAATGGTACATACGTAAGCCTTACCGCCTGTGACTCAATCCCCGACAAGAAATCGATTTTTTTATGAAATACCTCTCTATAAGGAGATAAAAATAGAAGTCCGCATGTGTTATTAATATATGCCCAGTGGTCATATGTCAAAGATGTATCTTAATCGAGTTAGCTTTAAAGACGATTCGAATTAAGATTCGCTCGAATTACTGCCAAGGAATTTTTTGAAGAATTGAAAACAAAAATTAATTAAATATTATTCAAATCACAGAAGTTTGGAGGGAATTTGAATTCGAATCGTCATAGTGAAGCAGGCCACCAGTTTCTATAAATTGAGAAATATCTAGCCATTTTTGTTTAGACTGCTTCTCCAGCCCAATTTTTCCACGACTCCGATTGATTTCAACGTTTTTTAGATTAACAGGTAAAAAAGTATCAGTAGGCTTTGCCGAGAGAGATATACCTCAGTAGGACGGGGCGATTTATATGGAAGGAAAAACCTTAACGGGCCCTTCGCGTTTCTGATTCCTGGGATTGAACTGAACAAAAAAGTCCACTAGACCATAGGTCTACCGCGAAAATCGAGCCTCCCGATTTTGACTTTAAGTTTTTTATCTATGTTTTTTGGACATTTTAGCACATAACGGCCAAACCATTGAGATTTTCGATCCAAAGACAAAAATTGTAGCCATTTATCGACACCTTCTCAAGGCCAAAACTGCCTGAAGGAGCATTCCAATGCTTTTGCGATGTATAGGAGAGTTCTTAATCACTGTCTTGGCAACAATTATTGTCTTTGTATTGGATCGAAAATCTCAATGGTTTGGCCGTTATATGCTAAAATGTCCAAAAAAACATGGATAAAAAACTTAAAGTCAAAATCGGGAGGCTCGATTTTCGCGGTAGACCTATGGTCTGTTGGACTTTTTTGCTCAGTTCAATCCCAGGAATCAGAAACGCGAAGGGCTCATTAAGGTTTTCAAATCGCCCCGGCCTAACCCTTTACCTGTGTGGATTGAAATAATTTTTTTTCCAAAAAAAAAAAAAAATATGTATTTTGGAGGGTTTTTAAGGGTCAAAAATTTGCGGGGATACCGATAGAAAGGGCTTTTTTATTACACTAGCCTACGAAAAACATAATATCGCTGTAAACAGAGCCACTAGGAAAACCTTCGGTAAAAATGTCCAAAGGATCCTCGAACAGACCCTTAACCACACAAAAATTTTGAACGTTTGTGTGGGTGGCACCACAAGGTTTGGACAATATTTAAAGGTCCAAAGTTTGGACCAAATCGGTTGCTACGTCTATGAGAAATCCCGCGTACCATTTTAGCGAATATTTTCGAAGTTTTGTGGGGTAGGTACCGGGAGGAGTGGACCTATAAGCACCACCTTCGAATTTCATCTTTTATTCAAAGAAATATTACAATATCCAAAGTGTGGACTAACGCAGTAATCGGTTCGAGCTCTCCAGCCACTACATATGGTGGCATAGGGGTTTTTCACAATTTTTTCTGTTTTCTCAAGAAGTATGGACTTGCCTCTGAAAAAAAAAAATAATGTCGTAATCGAGGCAGCGAATGCAAGTTGCTTCAACAAAAATCAAAAATCAAAATCGAGAGCAGGTCTTAAAGTAAATTTATCCAATTTTTCCGAACATTTTTGAACTTTTGTGGGGGAGGTACCCGAAGGAGTGGACCGATATGGCTTATCTTCGAACTTAAACTAAGTTCGCACAAAATATTACGAAGGCCACATTTTGGACCGAATCGGCAGATATATTGGTTCCTCATGTTAATCACTATTTTCTCCAGACACTAAGTGGATATAGTTTAAACACTAAAACTTAATACTATCCTGTCAGAAGTTTCGAATTTTACATTGCAAATAGTATTCTGTTTATTGTTTTAATTATTTTTTTATTAAATAATCCACTATAGTATTGTGGATAATATCACGCCTTTTTTGTTGTTTTATTCACATAGTTCAATCCAAAGTATAAAATTTGAGGATTAACTTTCCCTGTTGAAATTTTTTTACCCACTTAACTTTTAAAAAATTAATCCAAAATATTTACAAGTTTCGGTTCATAAAAACTGTCTCTAAAAAATATTCATTCCTTCATTTCGATATTTTAAATCCATAGCATATTGTAATAATATTCCTCGATAGTATAGTGGTTAGTGTCACCATCTAGGGATCCAGATTATCCATTCTCCTTCAGAAGATTTTCCATTAATTTTAAAGACTTTTGTTGGACGAATCATATTTTTTCATTGGCTTAGTTTTTATTGGTAATATTTTTATTTTTTGTTTTATTTTAATTACTGAAAGTATTTCACTGACTTTACATTTCATATTTTTTGTTTATTTTATTATTTTCACTTTTCATGTTTTTTTTTCTGTATAAGTTCAATTTCTTTTATATAGATGCCATAATTTGGTTTTTTTTTATTAATTAATTTAAGAAAATTATTCCACTGTCAGTTTTGTACGTTAATTTACGAAATCTGTATTATTTATTAAAATATGAATATTTTGTGTTTTTATTTATTTTTCAATATTAATTCTATTTTTTCAATTTCTATTTTTTTTAATTTCCATGTTATACTTGTTTTATACAATAATATATGTATTTATAATTTTTATACTTTAAAAAAATATTTTATTTTTAATATTAAATTTATTTTATTCACAAACAAATATTTTTTTATTCCACTAACCTTTAATCCACTTTTTTACTCCAAAATATTTTTTTCTTGTTTTAATTATTTGTTTCTTGTTTTATACAAAGTAATCCACAATTGTATATTATTTCATAATAATAAAAATAATTAAATATTTTTATAAAATTTGTCATCAGCAAATTAATTATTAATATTAATATTTTTATTTATTATTTATTTTTAATTTTTAAACATTTTTAATTCACACAATTCAAAACAATTGTTTACTGTTGTCGCTCTCAGAGCATCTTTCTGAATGAATTCGAATTCAAATGAAATGAAAACAAAGTTGTAGTAGAATAGTAGTAGCTGGCAGTAGCTGCAGCGGTAGCAGCAGCAACAAACGACAATGGTAGCGTCGTCGGTGGCAGCAGCAACGGCAGCAGTGTAACAAAATTTCCATAAATGCAACGATTGCAGGCAATCATCACTTCCAAGCGCGACATACGTACGACATGACGTCGTTAACGAGACTGAAATTGAGAAGCTTTGCTCAGGAAAAAGTGAAACAGAACTTGATGGCGGCGTACAAAATAATCAACAAAACAAAAAAAGAATTTTCAGAACAGAAGAAACAACAGACACTGCACACACCGGGTTTCGTATGTGCAATAAATGAAACAGAACTCACAGAAATGACTACGCAACAATACAGAACCAACAAACTACACACACACATACATTCACATATCGTCATGTATATGAAGTGCAAAAACGAAATAATAAGTTGAAGAAGGGCGAAAGCTTCAAAATAGAGTTGCCAAAAACCATGGATGCAGAAATATTTCGGGTCATAGCAGTTTCATTTCTTTTAGAAAGGGTCTATCGAAGCACCCTTTCTTTCCTAAAGGGACTGTAAAAGCACCCTTTCTTTCCTAAAGGGACTGTAAAAGCACCCTTTCTTTCCTAAAGGGGCTGTAAAAGCATCCTTTCTTTCCTAAAGGGGCTATAAAAGCACCCTTTCCTTTCTTTTAGAAAGGATCTATCGAAGCACCTCTTCCTTCAGAAAAGGTCTATCGAAGCACCCTTTAATTCAGACAGGGTCTATCGAGGCACTCTTTCCTTCAGAAAGGGTCTATCAAAGCACCTCTTCCTTCAGAAAGGACCTATAGATGAACACTTTCCTGCAGAAAGGGTTTATCGAAACATCTTTCCTTCAGAAAGCGTCTATCGAGGCACCCATTTTTCATAAAGGGTTCGATAGACCTTTTCTGGATAAAGGGGTGCCTCGATAGACCTTTTCTGGATAAAGGGGTGCCTCGATAGACCTTTCCAGGATAAAGGGTCTATCGAGGAACCCTTTCCATCAGAAAGGGTCCATCGAGGCACCCTTTCCATCAGAAAGGGTCCCTCGAGGCACCCTTTCATCCAGAAAGGGTCTATCGAAGCACCCTTTCCTTCAGAAAGGGTCTATCGAAGCACCGTTTGCTACAGAAGCCGTCTATCGAAACATCATTCCTTCAGAAAGGGTCTATCGAGGCAACCTTTCTTTCAGAAACGGTCTATCGAGGCACACTTTCCTTCAGAAATGGTGTACCGAGGCACCTTTACCTTCAGAAAAGGTCTATCGAAACATCTTTCCTTCAGAAAGGGCCTATCAAAACATCTTTCCTTCAGAAAGGGCCTATCAAAACATCTTTCCTTCAGAAAGGGTCTATCGAGGCAACCTTTCCTTCAGAAACGGTCTATCGAGGCACCCTTTTATCCAGAAAGGGTCCATCGAAGCACCCTTTCAGAAAGGACCTATAGATGAACACTTTCCTTCAGAAAGGGTCTATCTAAGCACCCCTTCGTTTAGAAAGGGTCTATCGAGGCATCCTTTCCCTAAGAAAGGGTCTATCGAGGCATCCTTTCCCTAAAAAAGGGTCTATCGAAGCACCCTTTCATCCAGAAAGGGTCTATCGAAGCACCCTTTCATCCAGAAAGGGTCTATCGAAGCACCCTTTCATCCAGAAAGGGTTTATCGAAGCACCCTTTCCATCAGAAAGGGTCTATCGAGGCACCCTTTCCTTCAGAAAGGGTCTATCGAAGCCCCTCTTCTTTTAGAAAAGGTATATCGAAGCCCCTCTTCTTTTAGAAAGGGTATATCGAGGCACCCTTTCCTTCAGAAAGGGTCTATCGAAACATCTTTCGTTCAGAAAGGGTCTTTCGAACCACCCTTCCTTTAGAAACGGTATATCGAAGCACCCTTTCTTTCAGAAAGGGCCTATCGCAGCACCCTTTTCTCCATAAAGGACCTATAGAAGCACACTTTCCTTCAGAAAAGGGTCTACCGAGGTACCTTTTCCTTCAGAAAGAGTCTACCGAGGCACCCTTTCCTTCAGAAAGGGTCTATCGAAACGTCTATCGAAACGTCTATCAAAGCACTCTTCCTTCTGAAAGGAAGCCTATCGAAACATCATTCCTTCAGAAAGGGTCTATCGAGGCAACCTTTCTTTCAGAAACGGTCTATCGAGGCACACTTTCCTTCAGAAATGGTGTACCGAGGCACCTTTACCTTCAGAAAAGGTCTATCGAAAAATCTTTCCTTCAGAAAGGGTCTATCGAGGCAACCTTTTAACTAGAAAGGGTCCACCGAAGCACCTTTTTCTTTTGAAATGGTCTATCGAAGCAACCTTTTCTTCAGAAAGGGTCTATCGAGGCACTCTTTACTTCAGAGAGGGTCTGTCGAGGCACTCTTTACTTCAGAAAGCGCCTATCGAAAGGGTCTATCGAAGGGTCTATCGAAGCACCCTTCCTTCTGAAAGGGTCTATCGAAGCACCTCTTCCTGCACAAAGGGTCTATCGAGGCACCATTTCCTTCAGAAAGGGTCTATCGAGGCACTATTTTCTTGAGAAAGGGTCTATCGAGGCACCCTTTCCTTCAGAATGGGTCTATCGAAGCACCCTTTCCTTCAGAAAGGACCTATAGAAGAACACTTTCCTTCAGAATGGGTCTATCAAAGCACCTTTTCCTTCAGAAATGGTCTATCGAAGCACCCTTTCCTTCATAAAGGACCTATAGAAGAACACTTTCCTTCAGAATGGGTCTATCA
Source organism: Musca autumnalis (assembly GCF_047663935.1). Lineage (NCBI taxonomy): Eukaryota > Metazoa > Arthropoda > Insecta > Diptera > Muscidae > Musca > Musca autumnalis. Next base: position 238,971,248 of record NW_027411977.1, on the reverse strand, counting down.
AAGCACCTTTTCCTTCAGAAATGGTCTATCGAAGCACCCTTTCCTTCATAAAGGACCTATAGAAGAACACTTTCCTTCAGAATGGGTCTATCGAAGCACCCCTTCCTTCAGAAAAGGTCTATCGAGGCAACCTTTCCTTCAGAAAGGGTCTATCGAAACATCTTTCCTTCAGAAAGGGCTTATCGAAGCACCTATTTCTTCAGAAAGGATCTGTCGAGGCACCCATTCCATCAGAAAGGGTCTATCGAGGCACCCTTTCATCCAGAAAGGGTCTACCGAAGCACCCTTTCCTTCAGAAAGGGTCTATCGACGCACCCTTTTCTTCAGAAACGGTCTATCAAAGCACCCTTTCCTTCAGAAAGTGTCGCCCGAGGCACCCTTTCCTCAAAACTGGTCTATCGAAACATCTTTCCTTTAGAAAGAATTTTTGGAAGCTCGCTTTCTGAAAGTAAAGGTCTATAGAAGCACCCTTTCTGAAAAAAGGTCTATAGAAGCACACTTTCTGGAGAAAAGTAAGGGTCTATAGAAGCACACTTTCTGGAGAAAAGTAAGGGTCTATAGAAGCACCCTTTCTGAAAGTAAGGGTCTATAGAAACACCCTTTCTGAAAGTAAGGGTCTATAGAAGCACCCTTTCTTAAAGTAAGGGTCTATAGAAGCACCCTTTCTGAAAGTAAGGGTCTATAGAAGCACCCTTTCTTAAAGTAAGGGTCTATAGAAGCACCCTTTCTTAAAGTAAAGGTCTATAGAAGCACCCTTTCTGAAAGTGAGGGTCTATAGAAGCACCCTTTCTGAAAGTGAGGGTCTATAGAAGCACCCTTTCTGTGAAAAGGTGTCTATTGAAGCACCCTTTCTGTGAAAAGGGGTCTATTGAAGCACCCTTTCTGAAAGTGAGGGTCTATAGAAGCACCCTTTCTGTGAAAAGGTGTCTATTGAAGCACCCTTTCTGTGAAAAGGGGTCTATTGAAGCACCCTTTCTGAAAGTAAGGACTATAGAAGCACCCTTTCTGAAAGTAAGGGTCTATAGAAGCACCCTTTCTGAAAGTAAGGGGTCTATAGAAGCACCCTTTCTGAAAGTAAGGACTATAGAAGCACCCTTTCTGAAAGTAAGGGTCTATAGAAGCACCCTTTCTGAAAGTAAGGGGTCTATAGAAGCACCCTTTCTGAAAGTAAGGGTCTATAGAAGCACCCTTTCTGAAAGTGTGGGGTCTATAGAAGCACCCTTTCTGAAAGTAAGGGGTCTATAGAAGCACCCTTTCTGAAAGTAAGGGTCTATAGAAGCACCCTTTCTGAAAGTAAGGGGTCTATAGAAGCACCCTTTCTGAAAGTAAGGGTCTATAGAAGCACCCTTTCTGAAATTAAGGGTCTATAGAAGCACCCTTTCTGAAAGCAAGGGTCTATAGAAGCACCCTTTCTGAAAGTAAGGGTCTATAGAAGCACCCTTTCTGAAAGTAAGGGTCTATAGAAGCACCCTTTCTGAAAGTAAGCGCCTATAGAAGCACCATTTCTGAAAGTAGTGGTCTATTGAAGCCCTCTTTCTGAAAGAAAGGATCTATTGAAGCACCCTTTCCGAAGCTAAGGTTCTATAGAAGCGCCCTTTCTGAAAGAAAGGATCTTTTGAAGCACCCTTTGTGAAGGTAAGGTTCTATAGAAGCGCCCTTTCTGAAAGTAAGGGTCTATAGAAGCACCCTTTCTGAAAGTAGGGGTCTATTGAGGCACTCTTTCTGATAGAAAGGATCTGAATCTCCCTTTCTAAAATTAAGGGTCTATAGAAGCACCCTTTCTGAAAGTAAGTGTCTATAGAAGCACCCTTTCTGAAAAAAGGTCTATAGAAGCAACCCTTCTGGAAAAAGGGGTCTATAAAAGCTCGCTTTCTGAAAGAAAGAGTCTGTAGAAGCACCCATTCTCAACTGCAATCGTCATCCGTTTCCCTTTTAAAATTTTACCTTGGCAACTCTAAAAGCCCTGCATTACATTGCTGAGTTGTAGAAATAAGTTTTCGTGTGTGTGTGTGTGCCAGTCAGTGTATGTTTGTATGCCAAACAAGAGTAAAAGCCAACAACGAAGCTTAACGTATTTGGGGTATGGGTAGGTCGTGGTATGAGAGCATGCCATACCACTTGCATCACTCTCACCCATTGCAGGGAACACACAGTCACACAGCACACATTGCAAGCAGGCGAACGAACGAACAGGCAATGCTGGCTCGCAGGCAAGCAAGTGCAGACAACTTTACAAGGGGGTTCGGGATCGTTGGTATGCATGTGTGTCTGTGTGTGAGTCCACAATCCATCCAGAAGGAATAGAATAGTCAAAACAACATTGAACTTCATTTACGAAGCAAAAAAAAATGAAACATCACGGCGCAGATTGTATGCAGACCAGCAGCACAGACGCCATTAAATGAAAGCAATCGCAGCAACCGGGTTCTGCAACAACAGCCAAAAGAAAACAAAAAAATGGAGAGTAGTGCTCTGGGTAAAATGAAAGGAATGGCATGGCATAACAAATAAACAAAAATAAAAAAACAAGAATTGCAATTTCAAAGCCAACAACAACCACACCTCTCTGCGATACTCCTCTCTCTCTCGACCATATCGCCATGCCGAAGAAATCTTCATTGAATATTCAGAACAAAATGAAATGCCCAAAAGTCAATGTATTCTAGTGTGTTAAGCGTATCACAAAAACAATAAATGAGGAAAATAACAACAACTACAACAAGAACAAGAAGAACAACGTAGGTATAGCCGACAAATCCGCTCAGTCATACAAGAGAATAATGGATTTGTTTTTATGTCTGACTAACTGACGTTTGGACAAATGGCCAAAAAGAAGTAGTAGAGGTATTGGGTAGCCCCTGTGGCTGATGTTTAGTTTGATGACTTGGCATTTACTCTGCTTTTGCGATAATATTATGTTCCCCTCTTTCCTACAACCCGAATATGGGGATATCCCCATTAAACGGAGGGAATATCCTAATAGAAGTTTTTAGATGTTCTAGAATAGAATACCACAAAGATACGGGTTACCAGAGATGGGACAATAGATGCACATTTTAGCTAAATGACTTCCAAGGTAATCTGGATGCACTGAGTGATATCCCCTGAGAGGATGACTTCTTGAATCATTCATTTTGGAATAATGATGTCCAGAGCAATCTGTTGTAGAGTAAATTAAGTCCGAGATAATTCACTGTGGAGTAGATACCTTCTGAGATCATTATTGTGGAGACAGAGATCAAATACTGTGTAGTAGGAGACTTTCAAGGTCATTACTTCCGAAATCGTCTGCTATGGTGAAGACGACATATCTCTTCTAATGTGAAGCTGACTTCCCTACTCATTTACAGTATTTGTAGATGACTTCTGAGGTCATATTATTTTAAGTATATGACTTCCGATGTCATTTACAGCGGAATCGATGACGTCTGAGGTCATATATTGTGGAACAGATTACTTCCCAGGTTATCCACCATCTAGTAGTTGACTAACTAGGTCATCTACTGTGGAGTAAATGACTCCCGAGGTCATCTTCTGGAGACTTGATGACTACCGAGGTCATTTACTGTGGAATAGATTTCATCTGAGGCCATCTTCTGTGGAATAGATGGTTTCCAAAGTTATCCACCATGGAGTAGATGACTTCCCAGGTCATCTACTGTAGATTAGATGACTTCCAAAGTCATATACAGTGGATTAGATGATTTCCGAGGTCATCTACTGTGGATTAGATGTGGATGCGTGGTCATATACGGTGGAGTAGATGAGTTCCGAAGCCATCTACTGTGGGGTAGACAAATTTCGAGGTAATTACCTGTGGAGAAGATGATTTGCCAGGTTATCTATCGTGGAGTAGATGATTTCCGAGGACATAAGCTGTGGAGTTGATGTCATCTACAGCTGAATAAACGACTTCCGTGTTGAGTAGTATGGAGTAGATGAGTTCCTAGGTCATCTACTGTGGAGTAGATGAGTTCCAAGGTCATCTACTGTTGAGTAGATGAGTTCCGTTACTATATACTGTAGAGTAGATGAGCTCCGATGTCATCTACTACGGAGATGATGACTTCCGGGCCATCTACTGTGGAGAAAATGACTTCAGATATCATCTACAGTGGAGTAGATGAGTTTCGAGGTTATCTACTGTGGAGTAGGTGAGCTCCGAGGTCATCTACTAAAGAGTGGATGATTTCTGAAGTCGTCTACTGCGGAGTTAATGATTTCCGAGGTCATCTACTGTAGAATAGATAAATTCCGAGGTCATCTACTATGGAGTAGATGACTTCCGAGATCATTTACTGTGGAGTAGATGAGCTTCGATGTCATCTACCGCATAGAAGATGACTTCAGAGATCATCTTCGGTGGAGCAGATGAGTTCCGAGGTCATCTGCTGTGCAGAAGATGAGCTCCGATGTCATCTACTACGGAGTAGATGACTTCCGAGGTCATATACTGTGGAAAAGATGATTTCCGGGGTCACCTGTGGTGGAGGAGAAGATTTCAGATATCATCTACGGTGGAGTAGATGAGTTTTGAGGTTTTCTAATGTGGAGTAGGTGAGCTCCGAGGCCATCTACTAAAGAGTGGATGATTTCTGATGTCGTCTACTGCGGAGATAATGACTTTCGAGGTCATCTACTGTAGATTAGATACATTCCGAGGTCATCTACTACGGAGTAGATGACTTCCGAGGTCATTTACTGTGGAGTAGATGAGTTCCGATGTCATATACTATGTAATAGACGACTTCGAGGTCATCTACTGTGGAAAAGATGACTTCCGAGGTCATGTACTGTGGAGAAGATGACTTCAGATATTATCTATGGTGCTGTAGATTAGTGTCGTGGTAATCTACTGCAGAATGGATGATTTCTGAGATCTTCTACTGCGGAGTTAATGACTTCCGAGGCCATCTACTGTAGAGTTGATATATGCCGAGGTCATCTACTATGGAATATATGACTTCCGATGTCATTTAGATTTCTTCCGAGGCCATATGCTGTAGAATAGATGGCTTCCAAAGTTATCCACCATGGAGTAGATGACTTCCCAGGTCATCTACAGTACAGTAGATGTGTTCCGAAGTCATCTACTGTGAAGTAATTAAGTTCCAAGGTCATCTATTGTGGAGTAGATGAGTTCCGATGTCATATACTGTGGAGTAGATGATCTTCGATGTCATCTACTACGAAGCAGATACTGTGGAAAAGATTACTTCCGGGGTCATCTACTGTGGAGAAGATGAGTTTCGAGGTTATCTACTGTGGAGTAGGTGAGCTCCGAGGTCATCTACGAAAGAGTGGATGATTTCTGAGGTCGTCTACTGCGGAGTTAATGACTTCCGAGGTCATCTACTGTAGAGTAGACATATTCCGAGGTCATCTGCTGTGGAAAAAATGACTTCCGAGGTCATGTACTGTGGATAAGAAGACTTCAGATATCATCTACGGTGCACTAGATGAGTTTCAAGGTAATCTACTGTAGAGTAGATGATTTCTGAGATGATTTAATTTAATGACTTCCGAGGTCATCTGCTGTAGAGTAGACATATTCCGAGGTCATCTACTATGGAATAGATGCCGTCCGAGGTCATTTACTGTGGACTTGATGACTACCGATGTCATTTACTTTGGAATATATTTCCTCCTAGGCCATCTTCTGCGGAATAGATGGCTTCCAAAGTTATACACCATGGAGTAGATGACTTTCCAGGTTATCTATTGTAGATTAGATGACTTCTAAAGTCATCTACTGTGGATTAGATGATTTCCGAGGTCGTCTACAATGACTTCGAAGTCATCTACTGTGGAAAAGATGACTTCCGAGGTCACGTGCTGTGGAGAAGATGACTTCAGATATCATCTATGGTGCAGTAGATGAGTGTCGAGGTAGAAAATAGAAGAATATAATAGAAGTCGTCCGGGATCATCTGGTGTGGAGTACTGGGAAGAAAATGAATTTTGAGGTCATCTACTGAGGGAAGATGACTTCTGAGGTCATCTATTGTGGAGTATATGATATCCTAGGTTATCTACTGTGATGTCTGAGGCCTTCTACTGCATAGAAGTTGATGTCTGTGGTCATCTGCTGTGGAATATATGACTTCCGAGCTCATCTACTGTGGAGTATATGATGTTTGAGGCCTTCAACTGCGTAGAAGTTGATGTCCGAGTTCACCTTCTTTGGAGTAAATGACTTCCGAGATAATTTTCTGTGGAGTAAATGTCATCTGAGGTAATCTCCTACAAATGATGAGTTCAGAGGCCATTTACATGTAGATAGATGGTCTCAGAGGATATTTCCTGTTGAGTTGATGGACTCAGATGTCATCTACTGTAGGATGGGACGACATCTACAGCAAAATAGTTGGGCTCATAGGCCTCCTATGGTACGGTAGATGGGCTCAGGGCCATGTACTATAGATTAGAGGCTATTTACTGTAGAGTAAAATTGGTTCAGAGCCTATCTACTGAGGGCATCTGGGTGTGCCCTGAGGCAATCTACTATAGAGCATAGACATTTCCTGCACAGTAGTTGGGAGGTCATCTACAGCAGAGTATATGGTCCCACAGACCATCTTGGGTCTATACCCATTTACTGTAGAATAGATACGCTCGGAAGCCATTTAGTGTAGAGTAGTTGGCGTCTGTGCCAATCTTCTCCATTGTAAATTAACTCTAAACCCAGCTGAGGGGTACATGGACGGTCGTAGAGCCTTCTCCTTTCCTGTAGGATCACTCATCATTATTTTTGGTCCTGCCAAAACGTCCTCTCCAATTCCCATCCCTGCCTTGATTTGTACAGTGCATTGCCTGTCGCACACACACACACACACATTGATGAACAAAGAATTCCTGCTGGCTTTCAATGAGGACTCTGCAGTATTTTTCATCTTGTTCTTCTTAATCTTCTTCTGGTGTGGTGTTGTCTATTTGTCTCTGGACTCTTTTGTAAGCCTGTAAAAGTTTTGCTTCAACAATTCGCAACGTTGTTCTTGTTGTTGCTGCTGCTTTAGTTACATTTCAAGTTTAGGGTATGAGGTCAGTGTCGCATTTTCCATCCAGTTCGCTTCGCTCTCTGGTGGATATTTTGTATTTTGTTTTGGCACTTTCATACAAAGTGTGTGGTTGCTGGATGGATGACTGGCTAAGTAAAGTCTTGCTAAATAGTTGAAGGAACATGCCAAGATTCAGAAGGGTTGTTTTAGTTGTTGTTTTTTGTCGTCGTTGTTGTTGTATGACTGTGTTTTGTTCCTTCCTACGAGAATTCTAAACTGAGAAGTTTTTACTTGTTTGTAATTTCATGTTTTTTTTTCGTTGTCTCCTTTCGCTTTGCTGTTTTTTGTTGTTGTTGCTGTAGTTCTTGGCAAACAACAAATTTAAACTTTTTTGCTATTTATGTCCTTTTTATGGCAGTTTCGGTAATGTAACCTATTTATTTATAGTTGGGGTAAGAAGGTGCTGATTTTATGTACTTGTTCGAGGGAGGGCAGGGTTGGGAATGCAGAGAGAGAGTACATGGAACAACCCCGACCAAGTTTGCAAACCATATAAAATTATGTCTGGCTGGCTGGCAGGGTAAATAACTTAAATGAATTATTGTCTAAACATATTTCGTTAATGATTTTTTTTTGCCCTGTCCTGTTTCTGTTCTGATGAGCTTTTGATTTCAATGTGGATGTGAATGCTGTAATTTGAGTGTGAGTAATTTTGGAAGGATAAGAAAGGATTTTTATCTTTAAAATAATTTCTTTATACCTTTTCTGAAGACCCTTTCCCAATGAAAGGATGGTTCATAGGCCCTTTTATTTACACTTTATTTCAGAAAGGGTGTTTCCATAGACCCTTACATTCAAAAGCAGTGTTTCTATAGAAACTTACGTTCAGAAAAGGTGCTTCTATAGATCCTTACTTTCAGAAGAGGTGATTTTATAGACCCTTACTTTCAGAAGAGGGATTCCTTACTTTGAGAAAGTGGGCTCCTATAGATCCTTACTTTGAGAAATGGTGCTTCGATAGACCCTTACCTTCAGAAACGGTACTTCGATCTACCCTTACTTCCAGAAAGGACGTTTCTGTAGGCCCTTTCGGAAAGAAAGTTGGTTTCTATAGATAAAGCGTACTTCTGTAAACCTTTTCTGAAAAACATGCTTCTAAAGAGCCTTCCTGAAAGAAAAGGTGCCTCTATAGACCCTTCCTCAAAAAAGGGTACTTCTATAGACCCTTCCTAAAAAAGGGTGCTTTTCTAGACCCTTCCTGAAAAACGGGTGCTTCGATAGATCCCTTCTGAAAGAACGGGTGATTCGATAGACCCTTTCTAGATGAAAGGCTGCTTCGAAAGACCCTTTCTGGACGAAAGGCTGCTTCGAAAGACCCTTTCTGAATAAAAGTGTGCTTCGATATACCCTTTCTTAAAGAAAAGGTGCTACGGTATTTTCTTTCTGAAAGAAAGGGGGCTTCGATAGGCCCATTCTGAAGAAAATTTACCTCTTCAGATATTTTTCTGAATGAAAGGGTGCTTCTGAAAAAACGTGCTTCTATATACTCTTCCTGAAAGAGAGGGAGCCTCTATAGACCCTTCCTGAGAGGAAGGGTGCTTCGATAAGTTCTTTCTGAAAGAAAGGTTGCTTTGATATGATATTTCTGCAACATAGGATACTTCGATAGGCTCTTTCTGAAAGAAAGGGTGTTTCAATAGGCTATTTCTTAAAAAAGCGTGATTCGATATTCCCTTTCTATAAAAACCGGTGCTTCCTGAAAGAAGGGGTGCTCCTATAGACACTTTCGAAATGGAAGGATGCTTCTATAGACCCTTTCGGAATGAAAGAGTGCTCCTATAGACGCTTTCGGAAAGAAAGAGTGCTTATATATACCGTTTTGGAAAAGAGAGTGACCCTTCGTGAAAGAAAGGGTGCTTCTATAGACCCTTACTGATAAAAGGGTACTTTAATAGACCCTTACTGAAAAAAGTGTACTTCAATAGACCCTTACTGAAAAAAGTGTACTTCAATAGACCCTTCCTGAAAAAAGGGTGTTTCTTTCTATAGACCCTTCCTGAAAGAAAAGGTTCTGCTATAGACCCTTCTGAAAGAAAGTGTGTCCTATATACCCTATCTGAAATAGAGGGTGCTTCTATAGACACTTCCCGAACGAAAGATTACTTATATATACCCTTTCTAAAATCAAAAAATGCTTATGTAGTCCTTTTCTGAAAGAAATGGTGCTTCTATAGACCCCTAATGAACGAAAAGGCGCTTCTATAGACCCCTAATGAACGAAAAGGCGCTTCTATAGACCCTTCCTGAAAGAAAGGGTGCTTCTATAGACCCTTCCTGAAAGAAACTGTGCTTCTATAGACCCTTCCTGAAGGAAAGGGTGCCTCTATAGACCCTTCCTGAAAGAAACTATGCTTCTATAGACCCTTTCTGAAAGAAATGGTGCTTCTATAGACCCTTCCTGAACGAAAGGGTGCTTCTAAAGACCCTTCCTGAAAGAAAGGGTGCTCCTATTTGATTTTATTTTATTTTAATTTATTTAATTTTTATTTTTATTTAATTTTTATTTTATTTATATTTTCATTTTATTTTTTTTTATTTTATGTTTATTTTATTTTTATTTTATGTTTATTTTATTATCATGTTATTTTATTTTTATTTTATTTTAGTTTGTTTTGTTTTATTTTATTTTATTTTTCTTTTATTTTTATTTCATTTTTTTTTAATTTTATTTTTATTATTTTTAATTTTTATTTTTTATTTTATTTTTATTTTATTATATTTTATTTTTATTTTATTTCATTTTATTTTATTTAAATTTTATTTTTATTTTATTTTTATTTTTATTTTATTTTATTTTATTTTATTTTATTTTATTTTATTTTATTTTATTTTATTTTATTACATTTTATTTTATTTTATTTTCATTTTATTTTTTTATTTTTATTTTTATTTTATTTTATTTTAATTTTATTTTATTTCTGTTTTATTTTCATTTTATTTTATGTTTATTTTATTTTCATCTTATTTTCATTTTTATTTCATTTTTATTTTATTTTATTTTAATTTTTATTTTAATTTTTATTTTATTTTTATTTTATTTTTATTTTTATTTTATTTTTATATTTGTTTTTATTTTTATTTTATTTTCATTTTAATTTTTATTTTATTTTTATTTTATTTTTTTAATTTTATTTTTATTATTTTTAATTTTTATTTTTTTATTTTATTTTCAGTTTATTTTTATTTTATTTTAATTTCTTTTATTTTTATTTTATTTTATTTTATTTTATTTTATTTTATTTTATTTTATTTTATTTTATTTTATTTTATTTTATTTTATTTTATTTTATTTTATTTTATTTTATTTTATTTTATTTTATTTTATTTTATTTTATTTTATTTCATTTTATTTTATTTTATTTTATTTTATTTTATTTTATTTTATTTTATTTTATTTTATTTTATTTTATTTTATTTTATTTTATTTCATTTCATTTCATTTCATTTCATTTTATTTTATTTTATTTTATTTTATTTTATTTTATTTTATTTTATTTTATTTTATTTTATTTTATTTTATTTTTATTTTATTTTTATTTTATTTTTATTTTTATTTTTATTTTTATTTTTATTTTATTTTATTTTATTTTATTTTATTTTATTTTTTATTTTATTTTATTTTATTTTATTTTATTTTATTTATAATTTTATTTTTATTATTTTTAATTTTTATTTTTTTATTTTATTTTCATTTTATTTTATTTTTATTGTATTTTTTTATTTCATTTTATTTAAATTTTATTTTTATTTTATTTTTATTTTATTATTAATTTATTTTATTTTTCTTTTATTTTTATTTTTATTTTATTTTTAATTTTAATTTTAATTTTAATTTTATTATTTTTAATTTTTATTTTTTATTTTATATTCAGCTTATCTTCATTTTTTTCTTATTTTTATTTTATTTTATTTTTATTCAATTTTATTTTTATTTTATTTATTTTTTATTTTATTTTTATTTTTATTATATTTTTTTATTTATTTTTATTTTATTTTTATTGTATATTTCCTTTATTTTATTTTCATTTTTTATTTAATTTAATTTTTTTCTTTACTCATCTTTATTTTATTTTACATTACTTTCATTTTAATTTTTATTTTATTTTTATTTTATTTTATTTTTATTTTATTTTTTTTAATTTTATTTTTAATTTTTATTTTTTTATTTTATTTTCAGTTTATTTTTATTTTATTTTACATATTTCATTTTATTTTAATTTCTTTTATTTTTATTTTATTTTATTTTATTTTATTTTATTTTATTTTATTTTTATTTTCATTTTTCTTTTATTTTTATTTCATTTTTTTTAATTTTATTTTTATTATTTTTAATATTTATTTTTTTATTTCATTTTTATTTTATTATATTTTATTTTATTTCATTTTATTTTATTTAAATTTTATTTTTATTTTATTTTTATTTTATTTTATTTTATTACATTTTATTTTATTTTATTTTATTTTATTTTCATTTTATTTTTTTTTTATTTTATGTTTATTTTATTTCTGTTTTATTTTCATTTTATTTTATGTTTATTTTATTTTCATCTTATTTTCATTTTTATTTCATTTTTATTTTATTTTAATTTTTATTTTATTTTATTTTATTTTATTTTTATTTTATTTTTATTTTATTTTATTTCTTTTTTTTATTTTATTTTATTTTTATTTTATTTTTATTTTATTTTATTTTTTATTTTATTTTATTTTATTTTATTTTATTTTATTTTATTTATAATTTTATTTTTAATTTTTATTTTTTTATTTTATTTTCATTTTATTTTATTTTTATTGTATTTTTTTATTTCATTTTATTTAAATTTTATTTTTATTTTGTTTTTATTTTATTATTAATTTATTTTATTTTTTATTTTTCTTTTATTTTTATTTTTATTTTATTTTTAATTTTAATTTTATTTTTATTATTTTTAATTTTTATTTTTTATTTTATATTCAGCTTATCTTCATTTTTTTCTTATTTTTATTTTATTTATTTTTTATTTTATTTTTATTTTTATTATATTTTTTTTATTTATTTTTATTTTATTTTTATTGTATATTTCCTTTATTTTATTTTCATTTTTAATTTAATTTAATTTTTTTCTTTACTCATATTTATTTTATTTTACATTATTTTATTTTTATTTGATTTTTGTTTTTTATTTTATTTTTATTATATTTTTATTTTGTTTTTATTTCATTTATTTAAAATTTGTATTTTATTTTATATTTCCTTTATTTGATTTTCATTTTATTTTCTTTTTTTATTTAATTTAATTTTTTTCTTCACTCATTTCACTCAGTTTCTTTTCAAAATAGCTACTTTTGATAAGAACAAAATGAAAAGCTATAAGTTGTTTCATGAAATACGGCCCTGGTCTCAGATACGCATAGAATATTTTTCTAAGGAAGACGTGGATTTTCCTTTCGCTACCTCAAACCTTTCAATTCAATATATTAATACTTAAGGTCAATAAAGGCCAAATGTCTGCACTTATTTAGTATTTTTTCATACCTTCCATCACGTCCCATATCCTTTGTTTAAACTTATTTAAATTCAATTCAGATTTGGCCACAATAAATAAAAGAAATACAAATTTCTGTCCCTTACATTGCGGAATTCCCAAGAATTTAATATTCCACCCCTCACCAGGCAGGGTGTCATTAAATATCCTTAAGGATAATGGGCGCCGACAATAAAAACATGAATAGCTTTAAACTGCCATTACAGAATGTTAATGAACTCCGAAAACGTTTTTGTCATTACCTAAACAAAAGCAGCAAGAACCTAAAATATTTCTTTGGCACCACCTGTTCCCGCACTCCTCTCATCTGCACACTAAAAAACCCAGGACAATAGCTGGTAAATATATTAGGTTACTCTTTCCCAAAGAAGATTTAAATAAATAAAAAAAATATTCTTTGCTTTTTTATTTGGTAGGTCGTTAGCACCTACCATCGTTCGTCGTTGTCGGGATTTCGGCTTTGTTTATATGGGTCATTGTTAGGTTCAGCAGTTCAGCGGCTTAGGGCATTTCACCGGTCACTGGAGGTTATTTTTGGCCACTTACAAGAAACACTTCGCAGCAATGCTGACTCAATGAAACTGTGCTGCAATGTGTGGATGGATGTGCGTACGTATCCAATAACCGAGAACTGATGAACGAACATCCGTTAATTTGTCAGATGTTGACATAAAGGTCAAAGGCCACAAAGACACAATAAAGGATTTTGACACAAAGGATATAATAACAAAGCATAACAAAAATTGTTATTTGACAGATTGTAATTGCCAAGAAGGTGTCTTTTGTTATTCTTTATATGTATTCCTGCTTAACATTCCTTGTCTTTAAGCTTGTATCCTGTAATTGGCTTTAAGGATAACAAAACAGTTTTCCTAATCATTTGCTAAATATGTATATTTGCCATGAGTCAGCTTCTAAGAAAACCACGGCTTCTCAGTATGGAAATAGAAATAATACTCACCTCGGAACCTACCTAAAGATGATTCATAAAGGACAGTGATTCATGGTCATTAGGCGACGTCGTAAATGATTCACATGCAGAACAAATAGAAACATAAGTTTAAAGTGAAATTAAAAAAAGAAAATCTAGACATTCCTATGAACAAAGACGCCCGCAATAGAGTAAATGGACGTAAATGTCCGCAATGTATGTGGAGAAGATGGATTTAAAGGTACTCAACCATAGAGAAGAAAGACGTCGAAGTCATCTAACGTAGATCTGAAGAACTTAGAGGCCACCCTATGTATAGTAAATGGGATCAGAAGCTATCCACCATACATACGAGATCATCTAATATAGAATAGAGGGTAGTAGTAGAAGCCAAAAGACTTTGATCAGAGGTCAATAATCGGTAACCAGAGGTCAAGAGTCATTGACCAGAGGACAATAACCATTGGCTGGAGGTAAACGTCATTGACAAAGGGTCAATAGTCATTGTCCAGTGGCCAACAATCTTTGGCAGGACGTCAATAATATTGACCAGACGTCGAAAATAATGACTAGAGGACAACACTCATTGACTAGGGGTCAATAACCATTGACCTGATCATTCACCCAGAGCTCAATATTATTGACCAGAGATCAAAATTCATTGACAATAATATTAAAAAAAGGTCAATAACCATCGACCAGAGGACAATAATCACTGACCAGAGGCCAAACGTCATTCAAAATGCATTAACCGGAGGAAAAAATAGTTAAACAGAAGTCAATAATCATTGAACAGAGACCAATAATATCAATAATAACAGAGGTCAATAGTCATTGGCCAGAGTTCCATAGTCATCGACCAGAGGTCAATAGCCATTGACCAGAGGTCAATAGCCATTGACCAGAGGTCAATAGTCATTGACAAGAGGTCAATAGTCATTGACCAGGGTCAATAGCCATTGACCAGAGGTCAATAGTCATTGACCAGAGGTCAATAGTCATTGACAAGAGGTCAATAGTCATTGACCAGAGCTCAATAGTCATTGACAAGAGGTAAATAGTCATTGACCAGAAGTCAATAGTCATTGACCAGAGGTCCATAGTCATCGACCAGAGGTCAATAGTCATTGACCAGAGGTCAATAGTCATTGACCCCGCTGGTGAATGACTATAGATCTCATTCGCTAGCGGTTAAGATTCATTGACAGAGGTCAATAGTCATTGACCAGAGGTCTAAACTCATTGACCAGAGGTCAATAGTCATTGACCAGAGGTCTACACTCATTGACCAGAGGTCAATAGTCATTGACCAGAGATCAATAATATTGACGAGAGGTCTACACTCATTGACCAGAGGTCAATAGTCATTGACCAGAGATCAATAATATTGACGAGAGGTCAATAGTCATTGACCAGAGGTCTACACTCATTGACCAGAGGTCAATAGTCATTGACCAGAGATCAATAGTCATTGACCAGAGATCAATAGTCATTGACCAGAGATCAATAATATTGACGAGAGGTCAATTGTCATTGACCAGAGGTCTACACTCATTGACCAGAGGTCTACACTCATTGACCAGAGGTCTACACTCATTGACCAGAGGTCAATAGTCATTGACCAGAGATCAATAATATTGACGAGAGGTCAATTGTCATTGACCAGAGGTCTACACTCATTGACCAGAGGTCTACACTCATTGACCAGAGGTCAATAGTCATTGACCAGAGGTCTACACTCACTGACCAGAGGTCAATAGTCATTGACCAGAGATCAATAATATTGAAGAGAGGTCAATTGTCATTGACCAGAGGTCAATAGTCATTGACCAGAGGTCAATAGTCATTGACCCCGCTGGTGAATGACTATAGATCTCATTCACTAGCGGTTAAGATTCATTGACAGAGGTCAATAGTCATTGACCAGAGGTCTACACTCATTGACCAGAGGTCTACACTCATTGACCAGAGGTCAATAGTCATTGACCAGAGGTCAATAGTCATTGACCAGAGGTCTACACTCATTGACCAGAGGTCAATAGTCATTGACCAGAGATCAATAATATTGACGAGAGGTCAATTGTCATTGACCAGAGGTCAATAGTCATTGACCAGAGGTCAATAGTCATTGACCCCGCTGGTGAATGACTATAGATCTCATTCACTAGCGGTTAATATTCATTGACAGAGGTCAATAGTCATTGACCAGAGGTCTACACTCATTGACCAGAGGTCAAGAGTCATTGACCAGAGGTCTACACTCATTGACCAGAGGTCAATAGTCATTGACCAGAGATCAATAATATTGACGAGAGGTCTACACTCATTGACCAGAGGTCAATAGTCATTGACCAGAGATCAATAATATTGACGAGAGGTCAATAGTCATTGACCAGAGGTCTACACTCATTGACCAGAGGTCAATAGTCATTGACCAGAGATCAATAATATTGACCAGAGGTCAATAGTCATTAACCAGAGGTCAATTGTCATTGACCAGAGGTCAATTGTCATTTACCAGAGATCAATAGTCATTGACCAGAGGTCAATAGTCATTGACCAGAAGTCAATAGTCACTGACCAGAAGTCAATACTCATTGACCAGAGGTGAATAGTCTTTGACAAGAGGTCAATAGTCATTGACCGGAGGTCAAAAATCATTGATCAGAGGTCAAAAATCATTGATCATGTGTCAATAATTATGACCATAGGTCAATAATCATTGACGAGAAGTCAAAAATCATTGACGAGAAGTCAAAAATTATTGACCAGAGGTCAGCAATTCTTGATTGTTGACCTCTGGTCAATAATTTTTGACTTCTCGTCAATGATTTTTGACTTCTCGTCAATGATTATTGACCTATGGTTCTCAGTTATTATTGATAATATTAATCAGAGGTCAATAATCATAGAACGGAGGTCATTAATATTGACCAGTGGTCAATAATTTTGAACAGACCAAAAATCAATTATCATTGACCAGAAATCAATAATTATTGACCAGAAGTCAATAATCATTGACAATATTGATCAGAGGTCAATATTATAGGCCAGAGGTCAATAATCATAGCACAGAGGTCATTAATATTGACCAGAGGTCAAAAATATTGACCAGAAGCCACAATTTACCTAATTTCAAAAAATCACGTCACTCACCTGAAGCCGAAGATCATGGACATGAGGTCAATAATCATTGGCCAGAGGTCAATAGTCATTGACCAGAGGTCAACATTCATGGACCAGAGGTCAATAGTCATTGAACAGAGATCAATATTATTGACCAGAGATCAATATTATTGACCAGAGGTCAATAGTCATTGAACAGAGGTCAATTGTCATTAACCAGAGGTCAATAGCCATTGACCAGAGGTCAATAGCCATTGACCAGAGGTCAATAGTCATTGACAAGAGGTCAATAGTCATTGACCAGGGTCAATAGCCATTGACCAGAGGTCAATAGTCATTGACCAGAGGTCAATAGTCATTGACAAGAGGTCAATAGTCATTGACCAGAGCTCAATAGTCATTGACAAGAGGTCAATAGTCATTGACCAGAAGTCAATAGTCATTGACCAGAGGTCCATAGTCATCGACCAGAGGTCAATAGTCATTGACCAGAGGTCAATAGTCATTGACCAGAGGTCTACACTCATTGACCAGAGGTCTACACTCATTGACCAGAGGTCAATAGTCATTGACCAGAGATCAATAATATTGACGAGAGGTCAATTGTCATTGACCAGAGGTCAATAGTCATTGACCAGAGGTCAATAGTCATTGACCAGAGGTCGATAGTCATTGACCAGAGGTCAATAGTCATTGACCCCGCTGGTGAATGACTATAGATCTCATTCACCAGCGGTTAAGATTCATTGACAGAGGTCAATAGTCATTGACCAGAGGTCTACACTCATTGACCAGAGGTCAATAGTCATTGACCAGAGGTCTACACTCATTGACCAGAGGTCAATAGTCATTGACCAGAGATCAATAATATTGACGAGAGGTCAATTGTCATTTACCAGAGATCAATAGTCATTGACCAGAGGTCAATAGTCATTGACCAGAAGTCAATAGTCACTGACCAGAAGTCAATACTCATTGACCAGAGGTGAATAGTCTTTGACAAGAGGTCAATAGTCATTGACCGGAGGTCAAAAATCATTGATCATGTGTCAATAATTATGACCATAGGTCAATAGTCATTGACGAGAAGTCAAAAATCATTGACGAGAAGTCAAAAATTATTGACCAGAGGTCAGCAATTCTTGATTGTTGACGTCTGGTCAATAATTTTTGACTTCTCGTCAATGATTTTTGACTTCTCGTCAATGATTATTGACCTATGGTTCTCAGTTATTATTGATAATATTAATCAGAGGTCAATAATCATAGAACGGAGGTCATTAATATTGACCAGTGGTCAATAATTTTGAACAGACCAAAAATCAATTATCATTGACCAGAAATCAATAATTACTGACCAGAAGTCAATAATCATTGACAATATTGATCAGAGGTCAATATTATAGGCCAGAGGTCAATAATCATAGCACAGAGGTCATTAATATTGACCAGAGGTCAAAAATATTGACCAGAAGCCACAATTTACCTAATTTCAAAAATCACGTCACTCACCTGAAGCCGAAGATCATGGACATGAGGTCAATAATCATTGGCCAGTGGTCAATAATATTGACCAGTGGTCAATGATTTTTTGCTTCAGGTGAGTGACATGATTTTTGATGGTTATGATATTGTCCTCCTGTCAATGAATTTTGATCCCTGGTCAATATTATTGACCTCTGGGTGAATGATTAGGTCAATGATTATTGACCTCTGGTGACTGGTTAATGTCCTTTAGTCAATATTATTGACCTCTGGTCCATATTATCGACGTATGGTCAATATTATTGAACTCCTGCCAATGATTCATTATCACTGGACAATGACTATTGACCCTTTGTCAATGACGTTTGACTTTCGTTCAATGTTTTTTGTTCTCTGGTCACCAACTATTGTTCGCTGATCAATGTCTTTTGGCTTCTACTTTGCCTCCACTGACCGGTGGTCAATAATAGTGACCAGTGGTCGTTGATCGTTGACCTGATCATTCACCAGAGATGAATAATATTAATCAGAGATCAATAATATTAACCAGAGATCAAAAATCATTTTCGGGTTAACAATAATATTGAAGAGAGGTCAAAATTCATCGTCCTGAGGCCAATAATGTTGTCCACAGGTCAAAGATATTGACCTGGGGTCAATAATCGTTTACCTAAGACTAAAAATCATTCACCTGAGGTCAAACGTCACTCACTTGAGGTCAAAAATCATTGACTTGAGGTCAATATTCATTGACATAAGATCAATAACCATTGATCAGAGATCAATGACAATTGATCAGAAGTCAATAATCATTGACTTGAGGTCAATAGTCATTCTCCAGTGTCCGTCAATCAAAAATGCAATGACCGGATGTCAATAATATTGACCAGAGGTTAAAAATATGGACTAGATGTCAATGATCGTTGACCTGATCATTCACCAGAGGTCAATAATATTAACCAGAGGTCAAAAATCATTTTCGAGAGGATAATAATATTGAATAGCGGTCAATAATCATTTATAAGCGTCAATAATAATTCATCATAGTCAATAATCATCGACCAGAGGTAGTGACCTTGACCCGATCATTTACCAGAGGTCAATAATATTGACCAGAGGTCAAACATCATTTTCGAGAGGACAATAATATTGAATAGATGTCAATAATCATTTATAAGCGTCAATAATAATTTATCATAGTCAATAATCATCGACCAGAGGCAACAAAATTAGCTGAGACCAAAACATTGACCAGAGGACAATAATCATCGACCAGAGTCATTGATCATAGGTCGATAATATTAACCAGAAAGTCAATAAGATTGACAGATCAATGATTATTGACCGAGAAAAAAGGTCGCACTGATTGGCAGATTTTAATACTATTTTACCAGAGGTCATTTGTGATTGACCAAAGGTCAGTAATTATTGACCATGGGTTAATAATCATTGGCCAGAGGTCGATAATATTGACCAGTAGTCAAATTTATTGACCAGAGGTCAGCAATCATTGACAAGAGTTCAATAATCATTCACCTTGAGGCCAAATGACAGTGGATAGATGTAATTTGTCATTGACCAGACTCCAACTGTCATTGACCAGAGGGCAATTGTCATTTACCCGAGGTAAATCGTCATTGACATGAGGTTAAAAGTCATTTACCAGATGTAAATTTTCATTGACCAGAGCTCAATTTTCATTGACAAGAATCAATTGCCATTGATCAGATACACGAGTCAGTAGCCACAGATCAAAAGTCAATTAAAAATGTCTATACAGAGATATGTTGTCGTTAATCAGACTGCGGCAGTCGTTGGTCAGGGATCCAGAGATCGAGAACTTTTGTCCAGAGATCAAGAACCCTTGCCGCGAGGTCAAGAGTCATTGAACAAAAGTGTATACATTGACCAATGATCAATTGTGTTTTAACTGAAGTCAATAGTCGTTGACCAAAGGTCAATATTTTTTGGCCAGAAGTCAAAGGTACATATGTATCACAGGTCAAAAGTTATGGACTGGATGTTTGACTGGTCATTGACTGGCTGTTACTTGTGATTAATTTAGAGCCAATAAGACCTTGGTCAATCGGCCATAGGTGTATATAGATAGGTATTGACTTAATTAACACAAGCTATACATGAGTTTTCTTAACTCCCGTTAGATGCCTTACTACGAAACTGTACCTTTCATGCTTTAGCTGGCACACTTACTGATATGACCATCAAATCCCCTACATTTGCTATATCCTTTGTCTGGTTCTAAATCCTTGTGACATATCCTCGCACATGAATAGTTTCTTTGAAATATTTATTTACAATTAGTAGGAAAAAAACTACTCTCAAAGGACAAGAACAACAACAACAACCTTAACCGTAATAATAAATCGGCGTTTAAAGAAGGTCAAATTCTGCTGAATTGCTTTTCAGAGGTTTTACAAAAATAAAAATCCTCAACAAGGTCTACAAATAACCCTGAAAATACCGGCCGCCTAGTCAGAAGTAGACACCAAACATTGAATATATAAACAGAGAGCCTGTTAACAGCAACATTTGACCCCTAATGAGTTACTCTCTGAAAAATTTTACTCTCTCTGCCTCTCTTTAATGAAACTGTTTAACAAAGTTTTCCGACAAATGCCATGTCATTTACCTTGCCAGCCAAAGCGCATGCCTTGGTGTCCTTGCCCTTGTTGCAGAAAGCGCAGCACACAGACACACTCACACCTCATCACATTGGGTATTACACATCGCATTGCATTGTTGCCTTCTGGTGTCTGCTGTACATTTTCGTATTTGTCTAACGGTATGACTCAAACCCTGAGGTCGGCATCCTTGTTGGTCTGGCATTGTTTTGGTCTTGGCATTGCCTTCAAAAATGAATCGACTACAACAGTAGGAAAAAAACAAAGCAATGCACAACTACACGTGCAAACTGTTTGGCGTCTACTGCACACACAAACACACACATTTCCACACTACACAACCTAGCCGAATCAAAACATCAGTGTCATTGATATTATCCTTCGTGTTTGTGTTTCAAATAGAAAAAAACATTTCGCTTTGATATTTTTAAAATATAAAAATTGTGCTACGGGTTTGTTCGTATCGATGTCATGGTTAAAAGCTGTAGTCAATTAAAACAAAAATATAAAAATGCCAAACAAGGTTTAGTGCAGCTTTGTTAAATATTTGTTTCCATGAGTTATACATTGCGAAGGATACAAATATTTGTTGTAAGAAAGGATAAAATCAGTGACGAAGGTTTAGGAAAAAATCATAAAGTTATCAAAATCCTGCATCAAACATCCCCTGAAGCCATGAATAAGCGTGACATGACGTTGCCATAAATCAAGTGATGCTGATCAGAGGTAAATTCGAGTTAACCAGGGGTCATTGGAAGTGGCCAAAAGTCTAGTGATGTTGAGCGAAGGTCAAATAGAGATGCTCGTTACCAGAAGTCTGCTGAAGCCGATCAGAATTTAGATGATTTGGCAACAAGTCTAGTGATGTTGATGAGAAGTCAATTACAATTTACCAGAGCTCTATCACATAGGAGTCACATAACGTGGCAAAAGTCTAGTGACATTGAACGGAGATAATTTGATGTTGATCGGATTCACATGACGTGGTCAAAAGTGTACTGTAGGTGACCAGTGGTTAATGGAAGTTGATCAGAGTTGTACTACAGTTACATAACGTGGCCAGAAGTCAGTGACGTTGAACGGACGTCTTTTGAGATGTTGATCGGAGATCAAATAGGAGTCACATGACGTGGCCAAAAGTCTACTGGGGGTGACCAGAAGTCAATGGAAGTTGATCAGAGATCTACTGCAGTCAGACAACGTAGCCACATGTCAGTGACGTTGGACGCAGGTCCTTTGAGATGTTGATGGGATATGAAATAGGAGTCATATGACGTAAATAGGAGTCACATGACGTGGCCAAAAGTCTACTGCAGTTGATCAGTGGTCCACCGCAGTCACATGACGTGGCTAGAAGTCTAATGACGTTGAATGGAGCCCCTTTGATGTTGATCGGAATCACATGACGTGGCCAAAAGTCTACTACAGGTAACCAGAAGTCAATGGAAGTTGATCAGAGATCTACTGCAGTCAGACAACGTGGCCAGATATCATTGACGTTGAACGGAGGTCCTTTGAGATGTAGATCGGAGATAAAATAAGAGTCATATGACGTAAATAGGAGTCACATGACGTGGCCAAAAGTCTACTGCAGGTGATCAAAAGCCATTGAAAGTTGATCAGACGTCTACTGAATTCACATGACGTGGGCAGAAGTCTGGTGACGTTTAACACAGGTCCTTTGATGTTGATCGGAGTCACATGACGTGGCCAAAAGTCTACTACAGGTAACCAGAATTCAATGCAAGGTCTACTGCAGTCGCATGACGTGGCCAGAAATATAGTGACGTTGAATGGAGGTCCTTTGATTTTGATTGAACGAAGGTCATTTGATGTTGATCAGAGTCCATGATGTGCATAAAAGTCTACTACAGGTAACCGGAATTCAATGAAAGTTGTTTAGAGGTCTACTGCAGTCACATGACGTGGCCAGAAATCTAGTGACGTTGAATGAAGGTCCTTTGATTTTGATTTTTGATTGAACGAAGGTCATTTCATGTTGACCAGTGTCACATGACGCGGCTAAAAGTCTACTACAGGTAACCAGAATTCAATGAAAATTGTTTAGAGGTCTACTGCAGTCACATGACTTGGCCAGAAATCTAGTGACGTTGAATGGAGGTCCTTTGACTTTGATTTTTTATTGAAAGGAGGTCATTTGATGTTGATCAGAGTCACAAGTCTACTACAGGTAACCAGAACTTAATGAAAGTTTATTAGAAGTCTACTGCAGTCACATGACGTGGCCAGAAATCTAGTGACGTTGAATGGAGGTCCTTTGATTTTGATTGAACGAAGGTCATTTGATGTTGATCAGAGTCCATGATGTGCATAAAAGTCTACTACAGGTAACCGGAATTCAATGAAAGTTGTTTAGAGGTCTACTGCAGTCACATGACGTGACCAGAAATCTAGTGACGTTGAATGAAGGTCCTTTGATTTTGATTTTTGATTGAACGAAGGTCATTTGATGTTGATCAGAGTCACATGACGTGGCCAAAAGTCTACTACAGGTCAATTAAATTTGACAAGAGATCTACGAAAGTGAACCAGAAATCAAATGCAGCAGATCAGACATCAAATCCTGTGAATAGGAATCAATTGACTTGGTCAGAGGTTTCAGAACTTGAACAAAGTTCTACTGAAGTTGATCAGACATCAAACAGCGCGTCCCATGACGATGCCACAAGTCAGGTGATGTTGATCAGATCAGTCGATTGTAGGTGGTCAGAGGTCAATTGAATTTGATCAGACTTCCAATTTCGTGAACAGGAGTTCAAATGACGCCAATAAGAGCCTCATAACGTGATCACAATGCTACTGAAGATGGCCAGAAATCTAGCGGGGTCAAATCACGTACGTAGGAGTCAACTGACGTGGTCAGAAGTAAATATGTAGATCAGACGTCAATGAAATTGACCTCAAGTCAATCCAAGTTGACCACAGGTGAAATGAAGTGAATAAGAGTCACAAGACAGCCCAAACCTCTAATGATGTGATTGACCGAAAGTAAATTGACGTCAACCGAAGGTCAATTGCCCATGATAAAAATAAAATAATCTGATAAATTGACGCTGTCAAAAGTCATTTGGTCTGGACCATAGTCAATTGACGCTGACCAAACTCACGCTGACCGAACTAGTAATGCCAATCGATCTGGACCAAAGTCAATTGAATTGGAGAAAAGTCAATTGACATTAATCAAAGTAAATTAATATTGACCAAAGGTCAATTGGCGTTGACCCAAGTACATTGAGGTTGACCAAAAGTCATATGATGTTGACCACAGGTCAATTGACTTTGACCAAAGGAAATTTTACTTTTATCAAAGGAAAATTTACGTTGACCAAAGGTCAATTGACGTTGACCAACGGTCACTTGACATTGAGCAAAGTCAACTGGTATTGAACAAATGTCGATTAAGATTGACCAAATAAAACCCAATTGACGTTGACCAAAAGTCATATGACGTTGACCACAGGTCAATTATCGTTGACCAAATGCCAATAAAAATGGATCAAACTTCAATTAACATTGATCAACTGCGAATTGATGTTGACCAAATGTCAATCAACATTGACCAAAAGTCAGATTATGTCAACTGACTTTCACCAAAGGAAACTGACATAGACGAAAGTTCAATTGACGTATACCAAAGGTAAACTCACGTTGATCAAATGTCAATTGACGTCGATCACAACAGGTACATTGACGTTGATCAAAGGTCCAATGGCCTTCACCAAACGTCACCTAGCCTTGATCAAAATCAATTCAAGCTGATCAAATTTCAATGATGTTAAACAAAAGCTAACTGACCGAAGTCAATTGACTTTTACAAAGACTCTATTGATCTGGAGCTAAGTCAAAAGACGTTGAGCGTAGATCGATTGATTTTGAAAAAAGGTCACTTGATGTTGACTAAAGATCAATTGACGCTAGCCAAAGTAAAACGAGGATTACCGAGGGTCAACTGTCGTCGACTAAAAGACAACTGTCGTTGACCTATGATCAATTGATGTTGACCAAATGACGTGGAACAAAATCAGTTAACGTAGACCAAAGGTCAATTGCCGTTGACAAAAGTCAAACTGACATTGCCCAAGTAAAATTACGATGGCCAAAGATCAATTAACGTTGACCAAAGTCCAATTGCTGGTGACCAAAGATTTGTTGACGTTGATGAAAGGTCAAATGAAGTCGATCAAAGTGAAATGACGTTGAGCAAAGTTAATTAACGTTGACCCAAAACAGTTAACGTTGACCATAGTCAATTAGCGTTGGCCAAAGGTTAATTGATGTTGAGCCAAGGTAAATTTTAGCTTGCGCAATAGTCAATTGACGTTGACCAAAGGTAACTTTTCGATGACCAAAGGTAAATTTTCGTTGAGCAAATGTCAATTGACGTTAACTAAAAGTCAATTGATGGTGACCAAAGGTTAAATGACGTCGATCAAAATCAAATGACGTTGACCAAATGTCAATTGACGTTGATCAAATGTCAATTGACGTTGACCAAATGTCAATTGACATTGGCCAAAGATCAATTGACGTTGACCAAAGCTCAATTGATAGTGACCAAAAGTCAGTTGACGTTGACCAAAGGTCAATTGACGTTGGTGAACGTTTCGTTGAGCAAAGGTCAATTGACGTTGACCAAAAGTCAATTAATGGTGACCAAAGGTTAAATGACGTCGATCAAAATCAAATGACGTTGACCAAAGATCAATTGATGTTGACCAAAGGTTAATTGACGTTGACCAAAGGTCAATTGACGTTGACCAAAGGTCAACTGACGTTGACCAAAGGTCAATTGATGTTGGCTAAAGGTCACTTGACGTTGACCTAAGGTAAATTGATGTTGACCAAAGGTCAATTGACGTTGACCATAGGTCAATTGACGTTGACCAAAGGTCAATTGACCTTCACCAATGGTCAATGACGTTGTCCAATGACCAATTGACGTTGACCAAATCTCAAATGACGTCGTTCAAAGCCAATTAACGTTCACCAGTGATTAAATTATTTTCACCGGTTAGTTGGCATTGACCAAGATAAATGTAGGTCGGTAGACCTTGACCTAAGCGCAATAGGCATGAGTAGATGTTGGCCAGAGCTTAAAAGACGTGGATATATATCAATTGGCACAGATCGAAGTCAATTGAAGGGGTCTTTGACTTTCTTCGAGACCATATGACGCTAAAAGCGTCAGAAGTCTTTTTGGCTACAATGTTAGTTGACGTTGACTAAGCGTCCATTTTCCATTAAAAGACATTTTGTTAACAATTCAAATACTTTCATAGTTTTATTTTAATTCAACGACACATATTTTTAGAGGAATTTAAATAGATATATTACTAAACAAACATAAATATTTACATAGATATTTTAAGTTTTTTTTACAGTTAAAGATAATCTTCAAATTCTTTTATTTCTTATAGACAATCACACAAATAAGTCCAGTCAATCCTTAGGATTTCCCACCCCTTGACACCTTCTTAGCCCTGCTATTCAGCCGATCTCATTTGCACACCTCCTCCAAATCTTTGGCAATCAAATTCATGATACCAATTCTTAAAGCGAATTTTCGATTGCGTGGTATCTGACGAATGGATGGCAAGAGGCTCATAACAAAATAGTAATCTTCATCTTTGGTCTCCACATCAGCAGATTCAATGCTACGCTTTCTTTTTGGAGCAGAGCTACTTCGTGGAGTTTCAGCACGTGCATCATTGTCATCACCATGTGTGCTGGCAGCAGATTTATTACTCGAGGTCGACACCTGAGGCTCTTGATGAAATTGCCGTGATATATTGGGAATTTGGCGAGACGGCGATATGGTGACCGCTTCTATTTCGAGATCAGAATCATTTTGTGGTTCCCGTTTGGCCAGCATCTCCATAAGTTCCATTGGATTGGGTAGACCATTATTTGATTGAGTTGGGGTAGTGGCAGCAGCAGTGACGAATCGGCGAGGTGATGCTGGGGGATATTCAGAACGTCGAATATCAGAGGTGCTAACAAAAGATTCCTGTTGCAAACTGCGGGCATATTGGGGTGGTGTAAATTGCCTTAATTGATTATTAGGCGGCTGAATATATTGTCTGGGCGGAGTATTAACCACGGAGACTTGACGTTCTGGTTGCCGTTCTGTATCCACATCAGGTTCTCTTTTGGCCAGCATTTCCATTAGAACCATTGGATTTGGCATGGCATTTTGATAACTTCTCGATGAATCACAGGATTCAACAATTTCTATGGTTTCGCTAGGTGGCGGCGCCTGTGACTTTTCAGGGCTACTGTTGTGAGAATATGTCGGCTGTGGTGCTGCAACATGTCGTGGGGGTGTAACTGGATTTTGATTTGCAGCAGTTTGCCATTGTTTGCTTAAGATTATGGGTTGGAAGTTATCGTTATGGGCAGAAAGATTTACGGTGGCATTGGATGTGGATGGCATTTCCGGTACTTCTGGATAATCGGTGTCATGTTCAAAAACATATTTCGAAAATTGATGCATTTCGTGGGGTTCCATTTCTGAATCGGAATCACTGCCCTCGTTAACTTGACCCTTACAGGTGACCATTTCGCGTATAAAATCCATGTCACCAAAGAAACGCCACTTTGATTTGAAACCATATTTCAGTTCACGTTTCAAATCACGACGATATTGATCTCGCAGATTCTCCCAAGTACGGCGAATTTTATCAACTGGAAAGAGAGAGGGAAATGGCGAAAAGTGAGTTAAAAATTGGGTTATGTTTAGGTTTAAAACAAACATTCACATGAGGTTAAGGTCAACACACATTGACCAGAGGTCAAAGCCAGTTACAAGGTATTGAGTAGGTAGGTATTGACCAGATGTCAATAGGTATTGACCAGAGGTCAGTAGGTATTGACCATAGGTCAGTAGGTATTGACCAGAGGTCAATAGGTATTGACCAGAGGTCATTAGGCATTGACCAGAGGTCAATAGGCATTGACCAGAGGTCATTAGGCATTGACCAGAGGTCAATAGGCTTTGTACAGAGTCAATAGACATTGAGCAGATATTAATAGGCATTAATGGGCCAGGACAATAGGCATTGGGCAGACTATTGTCATTGACCAGAGGTCAATAGTCATTGACCAGACGTCAATAGTCATTGACCATAGGTCACTAGTCATTGACCAGAGGTTAATAGTCATTGACCAGAGATCAATAGTTAGTGACCTGAGGTCAATAGGCATTTACCTGAGATCAATAGACCAGAGGCCAACAAGCAACAACAACAACAAGCAATCGAGGACAATAGTCGTTGACCATAGGTCAATAGTCATTGACCATAGATCAATAGTAATTGACCAGAGGTCAATAGATAGTTAGTGACCAGAGGTCAATAGTCATTGAGCAGAGGTCAATAGTCATTAAAGTGTTTTACAAAGGAAATACAGTCAAATCATTGACTAACCTCTCTCTCACTCTCAAATCAAAGTAACTCAACAGATCGAATTGAGGTTAGTAATCACAGACCCACATATCAAAGTCAACGAAGAGAACTTAACATCAGATCATTGCCAAAACGTCAATAGGTTGGACCAAACATCAATAATAATTGGTAAGGGTCCAAGTCAGATCAAAATGAGGAATTTTTGATCACATTTTTTATGATACGTTTTTCAAAGATTGGTATATTTTTATAGATATTTTGCAATTTTTTATAAATATGTTTTATTTTTTTGGATTTCTTCGATCTTTCTACCTCATTTATAAATATTTATTTATTATAAATTTGACTTAAACTAAAAAACTGCAAACTAAATGTAAAGAAAATATGACAATGACACACCTATATATTCTTTATATTATTAGTAATATATTTTTTATTTATTAGTGAAATTGTTCTTTTTTGTGATCCATAAAAATATTCATATTCCTATTAAAACAGCTTAGAAAAATTACAAGCTACATATTTCAAATTATAAATTGAAATATATTTTTTTTATTATTACTAAAAATTTTATTTTTTTTACATCAAAAAAAAATTAAAAATTTTTGTCTTTCGTTCATTTCCTTAATGTTTTTTCAATTCTTTGTTTTTGTATAACAATATTTAAGAATATTTTTAAATATTATTTTTTTTTTTTAATTTACTATAGTTTATTTTTTTTTTTATTTCTTTTCAATTTTATTTATTTCACCATTATTCAATAAAGACCACTGTGCCATCACAATTCCCCCGCACAATCCAACCATATGGCAACGCCGCAATGCAATTTATTTATCTCATTCCATAACACATTCTCCTAACGGCTGCACAACAAACACTACACAACCCCCTCACCCTCTTTCACTCTCTCTTCCATCCATTACTTACCCGACACTCCAAGTTGCTCTGCAATTTCTTGCCATGTTTGCAATTTTTGTGGCCGATTACGATTGTAATTTTCTTGGGTTTTATTCCACAAAATTGGATGTTGTTTAACCAATAAAATTAGACGACGTCGGCAATTATTTCGTTCTGCAGTGAAATTATTCATTATCTTCTTCTCCGGTTTCTTCTAACACTTGTTTCACAATTTATTATTTTTTTTCAGCTATTTTTGTATGAATTCCACAACAAACGACCGAGAAAATATTTCTTATTTGTGCGTCACTCTAGCCATGCAAAATGCTGCTGTTTGTTGTCTGTATTTGGTATTTTGTATGTTCGGCAGGCAATCCGAATGGCTTGTTGGTCGCCGCCGTTGTATGACGACTAATTTTGTGTGGTGTCTGATTGAGAGATGAACTCTGAGAGAGTCGGGTGACTAGTAGTGTTGTCTCGTTCTTTCTTGCGGTGTTTGGTGGTAATGGGATTTTGTCGGTATTATTGTTATACTTGTCGTTGTTGTGTGTTCTCTCGGTTTGCTAGATACTCAGAGTTGGGGGTTTTTTGTCTGTTGAAAAGTGGTCTTCTCTATGGTTTGTATTTGATTTTGTTATTGTATGCCATACGACGTATGGTGAGTTGATTTGGTTCAGTAAATAGCGGCCTGAAATGATTCATAATAGCAAGTGGCATCAGAAAAACATTGTGGGAACATTAAATAAATCGATAAATAAATAGTGTATTAATTACAATAACAAGAAATAAAATAAAAATGGGAAATAAAATATTAAACAATAAATTAAAAATTATTATAAATTTTTTTTTCTTTAAGTCGGGTTTAAAGCATGTTCAAGTATTATTTAGAATTTTTTACTGAAGTTACTATTTGTGGTCCTGCTTATTATTTGACATCGGATTTTGCATATTTGCATATTTTTTAATATTAAAGATACGAAGATTCTGATTGGACCAAAATTCGTTTCAAAGAAATCTAAATTCAATGGCAGGGTCATATTTCGTATTTATTTTGCATATTTGCATATTTTGCATATGCACAAAATATGCAAAAAAATATGCAAAATATGCAAAAAATATGCAAAATATGCAAAAAATATGCAGAATATGCAAAAAATATGCAAAATATGCAAACAGATTTTGACCGAAAATCGTCATAAAAGTCGTGAAATTGTCATTTAAAGTTGGAAAAACCATAAAAAAGTACATAATAGTGTTCTAAACTAAGAGTGTTGACCGTTTAACGTCGATTTCTTCGGCAGATTATTATGTTATTGAGACCATTTAAGACAGTGTGGAGTAGGGTATAAAAATATGGTATCGTAATACCATTTTTTATTATTAAACTATGTAAAAATATAAAATTTAAAAAATATCAAACGTTTTATGTAAAATTCAATATTTTCTTTGTCTTTCTTTTAGTATTGTTAGATTTTAAGATTGCTAAATTTTGAGCACAATTCGAATATGTTATGAAAATCTGGATTTTTTGCTATTTGGCGACTTCGACGACCCATATACGTGGAACGGTTAAAGCTATTTGCCCGTATTATGCATTCAATTAAAGGCCATTCTGTTCTTAACATTTCTTGCTGAACAACAAAGTACGTAAGTGTAACTGAATTCGAGATAATAAAGCCAATGTCTTTTTCGGGACACCTTAGGGCAAAAATGGAATCTATTTTAAAAAAAAGCTTTTTTCTTCCTATATTATCAATTTTTGGGAATGAACACGAATATATTTTACTTTATTTAAAAATGTTGCCTATTAGGGCGAAGATCTATTTTAATATTAATTATACCCTCAGCCTTTAGGCTAAAGAGGGTATTTACACTTTGATACGACCAAAAATGTGCCTCATCGAAATAATGGTTTTAGACCCCAAGTATGTTTGTACGATATCCGTTTCAGACAATTTTGAGTAGATCTAGCAATGTCCGTCCGTCTGTCTGTCTGTCTGTCTGGCAGGCTGGTGCGCACGATAACTCTCGAACGGATCAATCGATTCGGTTCAAATTTTGGGTATCGAAATATTTTGCCCAGATTCGATTTAAGTTCGAAGATGGGCCATATAGGTCCACTCCTTCAGGTACCTCCCCCACAAATGTTCAAAAATTGTCGGAAAACTTGTGCGCACGATAACTCTTGTAGGGAATAACCGATTTGGTCCATACTTTGCACAGCGTGTAATTTCTACCAAACTTAGATGAGGTTCCAGTATGGACTCAATCGGTCCACTCCTTCGGGTACCTCCCACACAAAATTTCGGAAAAGTTCAGTTTAGGACCTGGTCTCGAATCGCTTTGATTTTTGTTTACGCAAGTTGTATTTGCTGTCCTTTATACGACGCTGTAAGTTTCATTAGGGGCAAGCCCATACTTCCTGAGAAAATAGCCTGGAAGTTACAAAAACCCCTATGACACCGTGTGTAGTGGTTGGAGCGCAAGATAACTCTCGAACGGATCTGCCGATTCGGTCCAAACTTTGGCTTTCGTAATATTTCTTCCAAACTTAGTTCAAGTTCAAAGATGGATTATATCGGTCCACTCCTTCCGGTACCTCCCCCATAAAAGTTCGAAAATGTTCGGAAAATTTGTGCGTACGATAACTCTTGAAGGGAATAACCGATTTGGTCCATACTTTGCACATTATGAAGTTTCTACCAGACTTAGATGAGGTTCCAATATGGACTCAATCGGTAAACTCCTTCGAGTACCTCCCACACAAAATTTCGGAAAAGTTCAGTTTAGGACCTGCTCTCGAATCGCCTTGGTTTTTGTTGTAACATCTTGTATTCACTGTCCCCTATACGCATGTACAAGTTTCCTCAGGGGCAAGTCCATACTTCCTGAAAAAATAGCCTGAAAGTTGAAAAACAAACCCTATGACACCATATTTATGGGTGAAAGCGCAAGATAATTCTCGAACGGAAATGCCGATTCCGTCCAAAATTTGGCCTTCGTAATATTCTTTCCAAACCTACTTTAAGTTCGTAGATAAGCCATATCGGTCCACTCCTTCAGGTACCTACCCCACACAAGTCCATACTTCTTGAGAAAACAGCCCGAAGGGTGTAAAAACCCGCTGTATCACCCCCATGGTTTATGTCGGTCCATTCCCAATCACCATTTTTTCTGTTCATACGACCAACATTTTGAAACCCACTAAATACATACGTTTTTTTTGTTAAAAAAGTGTTTCAGTTTGCACAGGCTGAGGGTATATCTCTGTCGGCAAAGCCGACTGATACTTTTTTACTTGTTTTAATTAATTTCTCGTTGGAGTCGAGCTTAATGGCCGATGATGTTTTCAAGTGAAAAAGGAAAGCCGAAGATTCGAACCCACAGAACCACCATTATGTGACATGTTTCGCCTTTTGCAGAGACTCATCAGACATATCGGCCGTGGAATCGCTTCGCTATCCATCAAACATATCCTTTTTCAAATGTAATTTTGTTTTTACAAAGATGGACATTTGTACATTCATTGTATGGCTTCAATGGCAAACGCTTACATTTTGTTAATACATATTTAAATTTACATAAGGGACTGACATAATGTGGTTTTGGAGCCATCTGGGTACAGAGGACAACTTGTTGATGAACTCGACTCCTTGCTATGTCGCTCACAATTTTCAAATTGTTTACCATCCTTTACCCCTCCTGGTAATTGATGTACTGTGGTCAAGTTGCAGGATATTTTTCAAGAAATTCGGAGTTAACGTTTAATCTCTTGAACAACAATTAAGTCTCACTTGTAATTATGCCTGGTAAAACTTTTTCTAGGAATTTTGGCAGTTGATTTTTGTAAGTCTGGATCGAATATTTCTGGAGAAATTTCTATTTTTGCTTTGTTAAGATTTTTGTCGTCTTTTGGATCTTTACGGCGATTTCTTATAGAAATCGCTTGAATATGTTTGGTTGATGTCCGGAATTGCTTCCAAACTTGCAGTCAAAATCCCTTTCAACAATTTTTCTAACAAGTTTGTACAGTGGTACAGAAGCTCTCGACCTAATATCTGCTTGAGCTGTTGAGACCCTATTATTCTAGGCATCTGTACAATGCTAGTTCTTGTTTCTCCCATGATCTACTGTCAGTTTCAGGAACGCCTAGGAGTTGTTCTTTACCTCCATGTGATACCAGAACAGCAATCCGTTTTTTTCTATTTTTTTTAAACATCTGGTAATAGATTTCCATGCCAGTGCACGCAAATAGCCTCGTTCCTTGAAGCTGTTGCGTGTATTTTTCACGGTTTATTCTCCGCTGTTCACGGATAAAGCTTCTAGAGATCTTATATTTGTAGGGATCCTCTCCGATAGCTTCTACTGTAGCCAAAATGATACTAGTAACGTTCCTATACTCCTTACAGGGGTCCAGCACCATGACAATTTTATAGTTACGATTTTCTTGAAGCCACGCTTCATTGTTTTCGGGCAGATGGTTCTTCAGATTCTACGATACGTTTAGCATCAAAACAAGACCTAGACCTCATTGAAAATGTATTGAAATATGAAAACATTGACGCACAAACTTCAGAAAAAGGAAATAACAACATGATTAATAATCTGTGGTATCCTACTCCTGAACTTGCTGACCTGGCATTGTTTGATCCAAAGGTGCAAAACGCAGTAAAGAGCCAAAAGGCGACAAAAATCTTAACAAAGCAAAGATTCCAATTTCTTCAGAAATATTCGATCCAAACTTCCAAAAGAGCAACTGCCGAAATTCCTAGAAAAAGGTCTGGCATAATTCTTGTTGTTCAAGAGATTAAACATTAAGTCCGAATTTTCAGGAGGCGCAAAGGATGGTAAACAACTTGAAAGTTGCAAACTACATAGCAGAGCGTTCTTCAAGTAGTCAGCTGTACCCAGATAGCTCCAAAACCACATGATGTCTGACTCTTGAATAAATTTAAATTATAACAAAATGTAAAAGACATTTGCTTTCATTCCAAAAATTGATAAAAAGGAAGATGTTTTTTTAATAGACTCCATTTTCTCGCAAAGGCGTACATAGTCACGTTTTTCGGGACATTGGCTTTATTATATCGAATTCAGTAACACTTACCTAGTTTGTTGTTTAGCAAGAAATGCTATGAACAGAATGGCCTTAAATTGAATGCATAATACGGGCAAATAGCTTTAACCGTTCCACATATATGGGTCGTCGAAGTCGCCAAATAGCAAAAAAATCTAGATTTTCATAACTTCGAGGCCCCAGTGGCACGTGTTAACATATTCCAATTGTGCTCAAACTGTGAGTCTTAAAATCTGACCAAATTAAAAACTTTATGCGGGTGCCGCCTTAAAAAGTCCGACATCGATTTGTTCTATTTGAACAATTACCAGCGCAATGCTACAAATTATGACAAAGAAAATATTGAATTTTACATAGAACGTTTGATATTTTATCAAATATGCCACTTTTACATAGTTTAATAATAAAAAAAATGGTACCATATTTTTATACCCTACACCACACTGTCGTAAATGGTCCCAATAACGTAATAATCTGCTGAAAAAATCGACATTAAACGGTCAACAGTCTTAGTTTAGAACACTGTTATGTATTTTTTGATGGTTTTTCCAACTTTAAATGACAATTTTACGACTTTTATGACGATTTTCGGCCAAAATCTGTTTGCATATTTTTTGCATATTTTGCATATTTTTTTGCATATTTTGCATATTTTTTGCATATTTTGCATATTTTTTTTGCATATTTTGCATATTTTTTGCATATTTTGCATATTTTTTGGCATATTTTTTGCATATTTTTTGCATATATTTTGCATATTTTTTGCATATTTTTTGCATGTTTTTGATATGACCCCAAATATCGAAAAATTTACCCTTAAAACGCCTAGATCCAAAATTTGAGTCCAATCGGATGAGAAATAAAAAACATGCAAAAATCCGATGTCTACTTATTATATTGTTAGTGAGCAAATTCGTGATTCCTGACATATTGGTAGAAAAGCGGTTAATTATACGGAGACCAACTGAAATGACTGGAGGATGCGAAATCTATAGAAAGGAAAGTCATCCAAAATAAAATTGTACAAATAACTTTTGTACATACTTTCGGCTCACTAGAATTTCCAGCAGCCTAAGTAAATCAATATTTTATTGCCATTATGAGTTCTTATCATAAGTGGTAAATTATATGTAATTCCATATTTCGTGAACACATCAAATAGAAGATAGCGTTTAAGATCCCACATGCAGCGGTAGCTGCTATCACTGTGTGAATTACGAGCGGTCGCACTTAAGGTTTTATGACTCTTTTTATGACACACACGATGTTGGAAAATTCTTCATTGATCAACGGGTTGTTTGGTTTGGTCAATGAAGAGTTTAGAGATAGGAATTATTGATTGCCTAGGTTAAGAAATATTATGAAAAGTAGCAAGTAAGTTGTAAATATTTTAAATAAATGGGTGCCTTACAACCACTCAACTAAAGCAGACCGACTGCTTCATCTTATTAATTCATATACAGACTAGCTGCGGCAGTCTGTTGGATGCACCGAGCATCCCATCGAATTTATAATTATACAAAAATCCACTCCCGAAATGGCCTACGTCGGTACATTCCTTCAGGTACCTCCTTCGCAAACCTTTTGAGCTTCAATCCAAATCCATATTCGTACGTCCAAAAAGGGCCACAACATTCTGGAAACCCCAAAATTAAAATTTTTTGGTGAAAATGATTTCTGTTGTGTAGTCTGCATACGATCTGTCTTTAGATTAAAGTTTTAATTCACACGAGCTGAGGCAAAATCGACTGATACTTTTTACAAGAAAGTGTCTATAGAAGCAGCCTTTCTTTCAGAAAAGGTCTTTAGAACCACCTTTTCTTTCAGGGAGGGTACATAGAACACCCCTTTTTCAAAAAGAGTCTATAGAAACACCCTTTTTTCAAAAAGAGTCTATAGAAGCACCCTCTTTTCAAAAAGAGTCTATAGAAGCTCCCTCTTTTCAAACAGAGTCTATGGAAGCACCCTATTTTCAAAAAGAGTCTGTAGAAGCACCATCTTTTCAAAAAGAGCCTGTAGAAGCACCCTCTTTTCAAAAAGAGTCTATGGAAGCACCCTCTTTTCAAAAAGAGTCTATAGAAGCACCCTCTTTTCAAAAAGAGTCTATAGAGGCACCACTTCCTTCAGAAAAGGTCTATAGAAGCATCCTTTCTTTCAGAAGGGGTCTGTAGAAGCATTTTTTAAGAAAGGATCTAAGGGGTATATAGAAGTACCCTTTCTTTCCGAAAGGGGGCCTAACTTAACCAATAGTGGTATTCGATTTTCTGAAACATTTTGATGCCAGATAAATGTTGTAAGAAAATATTAAACTCTCGTTTTTTTCAATACCATCACCAGGTAATGTAAAGAGGACAAATTGGTTACTTCCTATGATATCCCCATGTTAATGTTTACAATTGATTGGATTGTGTAGAATTTAAAGTGGAACTAGTTACCGTAACCCTAAGAATCGACGAGTCTCTGATACCGATACTAGTCCATCCATCTTGTTAACGGGTTATTATAAAACAAGTCTTATAAAAGACAACACTTTAAGAACTTCTCTCTTCTATCCACAGAAAAACTTCAGGATATTTTTCTGGTAGCCTTTAAGGCTTATATTAGCTTGATATATTTGCATTTAAAGTTATTCAAATCTTAATCGAATCCATCGAAGGTCGAGTCGACCTATCACAGTGATCGAAGACATCAAGATTATTGTAGATATATTTAAATTTTTAATAAAATCGCGGTCAAAGTTCACATTTTCAAGGTTTTTTAGGTTTTCGCGATTTTGCTTGGAAATGGGACTAAAGAAAATGTACAGAATTTTCACTGCTATATTTTCTTTAATACCATTTCGGTAGGGTTTGGGGTTTCCAAGCAAAATCGTTTTTTTTTCATCTATCAGGTGTAAGCACTTTTCATTAAAAGATAGTTAATAGCTCATTTAGACTAGCCATAAATCCTCGACTGGATTTAATAAATCCAGTAAAAATCTCATTGCATTTAGATATATATTTTGGAGGATTTAAATAGCAGCCAGCTGATTTTTATTCATAGCACAATTACCAAGGTAGATGCATCAGCCCATCTGATCGAATTTCAAACGTCAAAAAATTTTTTTTGTTAATTGAATTCGTCTCAAAAAACGTACTTCAAATTACAAATTTATTGTTTAATACTAGCACATTATGCTACTAATGCTAACTAGAGAGCAAATAAAGAAGTATTTTATCGCAGTTTGCACATCTAAAATAAATAAACGAATTATTTTATCGTTTAGACATCGTAAATATTAGTCTTGGTTGATTAAAATCAACTTTGTACATCAAAACAAATTTAATTTTTCCGCCTTGTTTACAAATTTTTACATTTTAAATTATTTTTAGTGTAGCAATTCACCGATGCATCTACCTTGTTTCTTTTGCCAGTTTGCAACCTTTTGTATTTTCTAGCAACATGTTGCTAAACACAGAGTTGTATACGAGGATTTATGCCAGATTTAAAACAAATTCACTCAATACGAGGATTTATTTTTGTATGGGAAATCTGGTAGATTTTGGCTGGATTTAGCAAATAAAACCTGATAATGTGCTAAATCCGGCTAATGAAGTCATATGTAAATGGACTATAAGTCACACATAACATAGTTTTATAAGAAGGCGATATATTCAGTGCATTGTCCCAATTTGAACTTCTATATCTCAACAAGTAAAAAAGTATCAGTCGGCTTTGCCGACAGAGATATACCCTCAGTTTGGGCGTATGAACCGACAAAAATATGGATTGGATTAAAGCTAAAAAAATTAAGGGGGATATCGATAGATAGGGCTTTTGTACAATACTAGCCTACGAAAAGCTTAATATCGGCCCACTAAGAAAACCTTCAGTAAAAATGTCCAAAGGATGCTCGAACTGACACTTAACTACACAAATATGTTAAACATTTGTGTGGGTGGCACCGCAAGGATTGGACCGATAGGACCCAAATTTTAACCTAAACTAAGCTTGGACAAAATATTTCGAGACGGAAAATTTGGACCAAATCGGTTGCTACGTTTGTGAGATATTGCGCTTATCATTTTAGCGAATATTTTCAAACTTTTGTGGGAGAGGTACCGGAAGCAGTGGACCTTGAAGCACTACCTTCGAATTTCATCTAATATTCGAAGAAATATTACAATATTCAAAGTGTGGACGAACGCAGTATTCGGTTCGAGCTCTCCAGCCACTACATATAGTGCCATAGGGGTTTTTACAACTTTCGGGTTGTTTTCTCAAGAAGTATGGACTTGCCCCTGAAAAAATTTTTATTGTCGTAACTATAATCAAAGTAATTCGAGAGCAGGTCTTAAAGTGAACTTATCCGAAACTTTTTGTGGGAGGTAACCGAAGCAGTGGACAGATATTGTTTATATTCGGACATGATCTATATCTGGTAGATATATTAGGATGTGCAAAGTATGGACCAAATCGTTCACTCCCATCAAGAGTTATTGTGCCCACAATTTTCCGAACATTTTTGAACTTTTGTGGGGGAGGTACATGAAGGAGTGGACCCATATGCCTTATCTTCGAACTTAAACTAAGTTTGCATAAAATACAGTTTGGACCAAATCCATTCGAGAGTTATCTTGCGCTCCAACCACTACATACGGTGTCATAGGGGTTTTTGCATTTTTCAGGCTATGTGCTCAAAAAATATGGACTTGCCCCAGATGTAGCTTGTACCGTCGTATGAGAGCAGTGAACACAAGTTGTTACAACAAAAATAAAAGCGATTCGAGAACAGGTCCTTAACTGAACTTTTCCGAAATTTTGTGTAGGACATACCCAAATGAGTGGACCGATTGAGTCCATATTGGAACCTCATCTAAGTGTGGAAAAAAATCACGATGTGCAAAGTATGGACCAAATCGGTTACTCCCTTCAAGAGTTAACGTGCGCACAAATTTTCCCAACATTTCTGAACATTTGGGGGGTACCGGAAGGAGTAGACCGATATAACCCATCTTCGAACTTAAACTAAGTTTGTACAAAAACAGGCTTCTTTAAGGCTTATATTATCTTGATATATTTGCATTTAAAGTTATACAAATCTTATTAAAATCCATCGAAGGTCGACCCACCACAGAGATAGCTGACATCAAGCTTATTGTAGATATATTTTTATTTTTAATAAAATAGCGGTCAAAGTTCACATTTTTTTGGGTTTTTTAGGCTTTCACGATTTTGGGAACCGCAAACCCTACCGAAATAGGACTAAAGAAAATTTTGTAGAGAATTTGCAATGCTACAACATTGTCTTTAATCCCATTTCGGTAGGGTTAGCGGTTTCCAAAATCGCGAAAATGTAAAAAAAAACCTACAAAGTTGAACTTTGATCTATAAAGAACCAAAAGAACATTTCTGAAAGAAATCGTGCTTCTTAGACCCTTTCTGAAACAAAGGGTGATGCTATAGACCCTTTCTACAAGAAAGTGTGCTTCAATAGACCGTTTGTGGAAGAAACGTTGCTTCTATAGACCATTCTGGATGAAATCGTGCTTCCATAGACCCCTCCTGGAAGGGTGCTTCCATAGACCCTTTGTGAAAGGAAGCTGGCTTCTATAGGCCCTTTCTGAAAGAAAAGGGTCTTCTGTAGACATTTTCTGAAAGAAAATGGGCTTCTATAGACCCTTTCTGAAAGAAAGCGCCCTCCTATAGAAACTTTCTGAAAGAATGTAGGCTTCTATAGACCCTTTCATAAAGGAAACGGGCTTCTGTATACCCCTTCTGAAAGAAAGGGTGCTTCTAGAGAACCTTTCTAAAAGAGGAGGTGCCTCTAGGGAACTTTTCTGAAAGAAAGGGTGCCTCTAGAGAACTTTTCTGAAAGAAAGGGTGCCTCTAGAGAACTTTTCTGGAAGGGTGCATCTAGTGGACTTTTCTAAAACTAAATTTGCCTCTAGAGAAACTTACTGAAAGAAAGGTTTCCTCTAGAGAACTTTTCTAAAAGCAAAAGTACCTATAAAGAACCTTTCTAAAAGAACCTTCTTGAAAGAAAGGGTACCTCTAGAGGACCTTTCTTAAAGTAAAGGTGTCTCTAGAGAACTTTTCTGAGAGATAGGGTGCCTCTAGAGAACCTTTCTAAAAGTAAATGTGATCCAGATAATTTATTTTTGTTTTTCTCATCTATCGGGTGTAAGCACTTTTCATTAAAAGATAGGTAAGGCTCACCGTGCATGACATTGTTTTATAAGTAGGCGATGCATTGTCCCAATTTGAACTTCTATATCTCAAAAATGGTAAAACCTAGGAAAAAGTCATAAAGGTCAATCTCGCAGAGAATTTTCACAGCCACAACAACTTTGATCGCTATTTATTTAAAAATCGCTCCGGCGTTTTTTATTTTTCTCATCTTTGAACATTGTAGTTCCAGAATCCGCAAAAACGTCCCAGGTGTAAGCACTTTCCATTTAAAGTTGGTTCAGGCGCACCGAGATTGCAATAGAAGAAAATGAAAATATATCGACATTAACTTTGACATCTTATATCTCTATCTCTCAACCTTCGATGCTTTTATCAATACTTGAATAACTTTAAATGCAAATATATCAAGATAATATTATTTTACACCCCTAATGTTTGAAGCATTTCCCCCTAAGGGAGTATGGGAACAGGAAAGCTATTAGTCGTAACTCTCATATCCCAAAACCTCTCTTTCATAATTTTTTAATGTTTTTCTGGGGAAATATAATTGTTTTTCCTTTTTTCGACACAAAAATCCTTCAAATATCATAATTATTCCCTCAGGACAAGACAGAAAAAAACATTAGTTTTGTTCTTCGAATACAATGTGGACTTCTAAAATAATTGCAAAAAAGGGGTTTCGGCGAAATGGGGGGGTTAATGTTGGTTGACTGCTATATTGAAATAGGGACGCCTTACACGTTTCATTGCAATTTCGCTAGGTGTGTTAAAATTCACAGACTGTTGACATTGGTTGAGGTAGGTGGTAGCGGTGGTGCTGCTGCTGGTGGCCTTTTGTTCTTTGCCACAATTTGTATAGGAAGGCTAGGCTATTATCAGACACAACAACAACGGCAGCAAAAAACAAACAGTACCTAATGTTCCAAAGTACAATAACCTTGACATGCAACAACACAACACAAAATATGAATGCATTGTATTTGTATTGGAGTCTATCCTAGAGAGTGCCAACGAATACAACTCGTTTCTCGGCTACATACACCTGTATTCAGGTGAGAAGTGAGGTTGATTTCCTGCTACACCACCACCCCCCCTCGCTTGCCTGAGGCGCAAACACTTGGCAATGCTTTCACTTAAACCTAGAACGGGAAACGAAATGAAAGAAAACAAACCAACAACAACTGTGCTCCAGACTTTTCCTGATTATATTTTGAAAGTTTTCCTTGTTGTTTATTCTGGTTAGTGGCAGTGCTGCTGATGATGACGACTCCACCATGTCAATAGAGCCAGGGACAACACCCATATTATTGGTAATACAAAACAAACAAAAACAAAAAACCAACAGAATGCAAAAAAACGCAAAAGAAAAGTTTAACAGAGAAAGGAGTTCTGTGTGGCAAATGGCTTTTGGGAGTTCTAGTATTTTGTCTGTTCGATTTTTTTGTTTATTTTTCGCTTTTTCCTGCAATGCATGACTGCCATTGTTGGCGTGGTTTTGTGTGCGTTGTCGACCAAAAAATTGCACAAAATTAAAGAAATTTATTGTATCCCTGTAACGGAAATGAAAAAAAAAAAAACAAAAAAGTTATTCAAGTGCTTGTTATTTTTGCTTGTTTCATTGGTCTTCGTGGGTTTGCATGACTGACGTGTTACCTAAACCAATTCTCTTTCTTGGTTGCCAGTTTTGTAATTAATGCAGTGTTTAGGGTAATGACTCACTAAGGTATAGCTCGATCGAAAAGGTGGTAAAACGGAAAGTTATAACCCTTCCGTGAGACTTTTTGGCAAGAAAAACGAAGCAAAATTACAAGAATTTATAATTATTACAACACTTTGGGGAATTGTATGGACGATTTTATTTTGTGGGTAGATAAAGAAGGAGACACAATTATAAAAGAACAAAAAAAAAATGATTCAAATTTAATCGGAAGCCATACAGTAGCAGAATATTTAATTAGAGTGGGGTTGGTCATAAATAATTACCAAGTAATTTAAAAGATTTGAAGGTAAAAGTTTACAGTATATAACTTGCTTATTATACAAATAACATTCTGAAAGAATAGAGATTTCCATAGTTCAGCCTTTCCATTGGTAAACTTCAATTCAGCCTGGCTGAATAGATGTTTCCATAGGAAATCTTCAATTCAACCAGGCTGAATAGAGGTTTCCATAGGTAAACTTCAATTCAGCCTGGCTGAATAGAGGTTTCCATAGGTAAACTTCAATTCAGCCTGGCTGAATAGAGGTTTCCATAGGTAAACTTCAATTCAGCCTGGCTGAATAGAGGTTTCCATAGGTAAACTTCAATTCAGCCTGGCTGAATAGAGGTTTCCATAGGTAAACTTCAATTCAGCCTGGCTGAATAGAGGTTTCCATAGGTAAACTTCAATTCAGCCTGGCTGAATAGAGGTTTCCATAGGTAAACTTCAATTCAGCCTGGCTGAATAGAGGTTTCCATAGGTAAACTTCAATTCAGCCTGGCTGAATAGAGGTTTCCATAGGTAAACTTCAATTCAGCCTGGCTGAATAGAGGTTTCCATAGGTAAACTTCAATTCAGCCTGGCTGAATAGAGGTTTCCATAGGTAAACTTCAATTCAGCCTGGCTGAATAGAGGTTTCCATAGGTAAACTTCAATTCAGCCTGGCTGAATAGAGGTTTCCATAGGTAAACTTCAATTCAGCCTGGCTGAATAGAGGTTTCCATAGGTAAACTTCAATTCAGCCTGGCTGAATAGAGGTTTCCATAGGTAAACTTCAATTCAGCCTGGCTGAATAGAGGTTTCCATAGGTAAACTTCAATTCAGCCTGGCTGAATAGAGGTTTCCATAGGTAAACTTCAATTCAGCCTGGCTGAATAGAGGTTTCCATAGGTAAACTTCAATTCAGCCTGGCTGAATAGAGGTTTCCATAGGTAAACTTCAATTCAGCCTGGCTGAATAGAGGTTTCCATAGGTAAAGTTCAATTCAGCCTGGCTGAATAGAGGTTTCCATAGGTAAAGTTCAATTCAGCCTGGCTGAATAGAGGTTTCCATAGGTAAAGTTCAATTCAGCCTGGCTGAATAGAGGTTTCCATAGGTAAAGTTCAATTCAGCCTGGCTGAATAGAGATTTCCATAGGTAAACTTCAATTCAGCCTGGCTGAATAGAGATTTCCATAGGTAAACTTCAATTCAGCCTGGCTGAATAGAGGTTTCCATAGGTAAACTTCAATTCAGCCTGGCTGAATAGAGGTTTCCATAGGTTAACTTCAATTCAGCCTGGCTGAATAGAGGTTTGTTTCCATAGGAAATCTTCAATTCAGCTTAGCTGAATAGAGGTTTCCAAAGGAAATCTTCAATTCAGCCAGGCTGAATAGGGGGTTCCATAGGAAATCTTCAATTCAGCCAGGCTGAATAGAGGTTCCCTAGCTTCATGAAAGAAAGCTGGCTTTTATAGACCCTTTCTGAAAGAAGAGGGCTTCTATACACCCTTTTTAAAAAAACCGAATGTCAATCGACACTTTCTTACAGAAAGCGGGCTTCTGTAGACCCTTTCTGAAAGATTGCGGGCTTCTATAGACCCTTTCTGAAAGAAAGCGGGCTTCTTTAGACCCTTTCTGAAAAAAGCGGGCTTCTATAGAACCTTTCTGAAAGAAAGCAGGTTTCTATAGACCCTTTCTGAAAGAAATCGGACTTCTATAGACTCTTTCAGAGAGAAAGCAGAATTCTATAGACCCTTTCTGAAAGAAAGCGGGCTTCTATAGACCCTTTCTGAAAGAAGGTGGTCTTCTATAGGCACTTTTCTGAAAGAACGCGGGCTTCTATAGACCCTTTCTTAAAGAAAGCGGGCGTCTACAGACCCTTTCTGAAAGAATGCCGGCTTCTATAGACCCTTTCTGAAAGAAGGTGGGCTTCTATAGACCCTTTCTGAAAGAAAGAGGGCGTCTATAGACACTTTCTGAAAGAATGCAGTCTTCTATAGACACTTTCTGAAAGAAGCGGGTTTCTATATAACCTTTCTGAATGAATGTAGGCTTCTA
Organism: Musca autumnalis; assembly: GCF_047663935.1. Lineage (NCBI taxonomy): Eukaryota > Metazoa > Arthropoda > Insecta > Diptera > Muscidae > Musca > Musca autumnalis. The sequence goes on along the minus strand of NW_027411977.1, from coordinate 238,926,895 downwards.
TAGACCCTTTCTGAAAGGAAGCGGACTTCTATAGGCCCTTTCTGAAAAAAGCTGGCTTCTATAGAAACTTTCTGAAAGAAAGTCGGGCTTCTATACACCCTTTCAGAAAGAAATCAGAGTTCTATAGACTCTTTTTGAATGAGTGCGGGCTTCTATAGACCCTTTCTTAAAGAAAGCGGGCTTCTGTAGACCCTTTCTGAAAGAATGCCGGCTTCTATATACCTTTCTGGAAGAAAGCGGGCTTCAGTAGACTCTGAGAGATAGCTTGCTTCTACAGACCTTTCCGAAAGAAAGCGGGTTTCTATATACCCTTTCTGAATGAATGTAGGCTTCTATAGACCCTTTCTGAAAGGAAGCGGACTTCTATAGATCCTTTCTGAAAGAAAGCGGGTTTCTATAGATCCTTTCTGAAAGAAAGCGGGCTTCTATAGACCCTTCCTGAAAGAAATGGGGCTTCTATAGACCCTTTCTGAAAGAAAGCGGGCTTCTATAGACCCTTTCTGAAAAAATTCGGGCTTCTATAGACCCTTTCTGAAAGAAAGAGAGCTCTATAGACCCTTTCAGAACGAATGAGGGCTTCTATAAACCCTTTCTGAAAGAAAGCGGGTTCTATTGGCCCTTTCTAAAATAAAGCGGGCAATTATAGACCCTTTCTGAAAGAATGCGACTTCTATAGACCCTTTCTGAAAAAAGCGGGCTTCTATAGAAACTTTCTGAAAGAAAGTCGGGCTTCTATAGACCTTTCAGAAAGAAATCAGAGTTCTATAGACCCTTTTTGAATGAGTGTGGGCTTCTATAGACCCTTTCTGAAAGAAAGCGGACATCTATAGACCTTTTCTGAAAGAAAGCGGGTTTCCATAGATTCTTTCTTAAAGAAAGCGGGCTTCTGTAGACCCTTTCTGAAAGAATGCTGGCTTCTATATACCCTTTCTGGAAGAAAGCGGGCTTCTGTAGACCCTTTCTGAGAGAAAGCGGGCTTCTACAGACCCTTTCTGAAGGAATGTGGGCTTCAATAGACCCTTTATGAAAGGAAGCGGACATCTATAGACCTTTTCTGAAAGAAAGCGGGTTTCTATAGTCCCTTTCTGAAAGAAAGCGGGCTGCTCTAGACCCTTTCTGAAAGAATGCCGGCTTCTATAGACCCTTTCTGAAAGAAGGTGGGCTTCTATAGACCCTTTCTGAAAGAAAGAGGGCGTCTATAGACACTTTCTGAAAGAATGCAGTCTTCTATAGACATTTTCTGAAAGAAAGCGGGCTTTTATAGGCCCTTTCTAAAATAAAGTGGGCATCTATAGACCCTTTCTGAAAGAAAGTGGGCTTTTATAGACCCTTTCTAAAAGAAAGCAGGCATCTATAGACCTTTTCTGAAAGAAAGCGGGTTTCTATAGACCCTTTCTGAGAGAAAGCGGGCTTCTACAGACCGTTTCTGAAGGAATGTGTGCTTCTATAGACCCTTTCTAAAAGAAAGCAGGCATCTATAGACCCTTTCTGAAAGAAAGCGGGCTTCTTTAGACCCTTTCTGAATGACTGCGACTTCTATAACCCTTTCCGAAAGGAAGCGGACGCCTATAGACCCTTTTTGAAAGAATTCGTGTTGCTATAGATCGTTTCTGAAAGCAATCGGGCTTCTATAGACCCTTTCTGAAAGAATGTGGGCTTCTCTGAAAGAAAGCGGGCTCCTATAGGCCATTTCTGACAGAAAGCGGACTTTTAGAGAGTAATGGTATATAGAAAACCCTTGCTGAAAGAAAGCGGGCTGCTCTAGACCCTTTCTGAAAGAATGCCGGCTTCTATAGACCCTTTCTGAAAGAAAGCGGGCTTCTATAAACCCTTTCTGAAACAAAATGTGCTTCTATAGACTTCTCTCTTCATGAAAGAAAGCTGGCTTTTATAGACCCTTTGTGGAAGAAGCGGGCTTCTATAGACCCTTTTTAAAAGACCCAGGCGTCTATAGACCCTTTCTGAAAGAAAGCGGGCTTCTATAGACCTTTTCTGAAAGAAAACGGCCTTCTATATAAACCCTTCCCGAAAGAAAGCGGGCTTCTATAGACCCTTTCTGAAAGAAAGCGGGCTTCTACGGACCCTTTCTGAAAAAAGCGGGCTTCTATAGACCCTTTCTGAAACAAAATGTGCTTCTATAGAGTTTTTCTGAAAGAAAGGGTGCTTCTATTGACCCTTTTTAAAAGAAAGGGTGCTTCTGAAAACTTGCATTTTCTGAAATTCTGTCATCAAAAGCTTTTAAAACCCCTTTTGCTTTAGTTATTATCAATAACCCATTCATTATTGCAAAATTTTCATTAAGTGGGTGTAATGAATAAAATATGGTTACACATTTTAATGATGATACCACAACAACAAAAAACGCATTCCATCTGCATCTCCCCATTTCAAAAAAATAAATAAATAACATGTTATAAAGTAAAAGAATACGAAATCATATCTCATTGATGGCTGATCAAAACAAAAAACTGAATGAAGCGTAAAACTGGTGAAGGGAAAAAAGGGGCAGGCGTATAACAGCAGCAACAACAGTGAAATTGCAATACAACCCTAATGTCAGGAGTCATTATGTGAAAAACAGCCAGGCCACTCCAGCCAGCACACCACAGCCTTAGCCAGTGTACTCTGAGTGAGTGACTGAATGACTGATAGTCAGTGGCTGACTGTTTGACTGCTTTGCTTGTTTTCAAAGCTCACTTTTCTGTTTTTACTCCCGATGACAATCTTTGATTACACATTCATAGCGTTGTTGGCAGGAACAAAACTGGGGAAGTAGCAGCAACAACAACACAAAAAGCACAACAATAATGAGTTCTGTGATGTGTGACGTAAGATTTTTTTCCCATTCTCAATTTTGCAATAGTCTGGGGATAGCCGACAGCAAAAAAAGGTTAATGACCAGATAGGTATGATTTTCGTTGAATAATTGGGGGGAAATCAAATCTAGGAAAATTTTAACCTGTGTCTTGGTAAAAAAAAATTATATGAAATAAATACACAAATAGATAGCCTTGTTTAGTAAATTGTTAGCTACAAAAGGAACACGGCCATTGAGTGCTGGCCTCTACAAGGGAGTCGAGATCATCTGCTATAAAAACAAAGAGTCCCTGACATTTTTAGAGGGTCAATAGAATATGCATGGGAAAATATCTTAAGGAAACAATGGGGCAAGCTGCACTATTATTTTTTTGTTGGTTTTTAGTTAACGACAAAAATCGGTAAAAATTAAATCCCAAAGTTTTAAATGAAAGTACCAATAAAAGTTGGCAACACTATTGCTATCGGTAGGATTTAGCGGCAACTTTAATTTTACGACATTTGTCGGTAACCAAAAATGAGTAAGATAATCCCACTACTGTTCCTGTCTCGCATGCAAGGCAGTAGAGTAAAATACGCAGCTTCGCGGTAGGGAAATAACAGAATATCTATGTGGAAAAACGTCTAAGAATAGGAGAGGACAAGCGGAACATTGGTCTAGGAGTGATCACTTTCCGACTCGCATGAAAACAGTATATGTGATGTTGTCAATATTTAAGTTATTCTCTGCCTTACTATGTTGGAAATAGGCTCAGTTTGGGAGCCCTGTAGACAGAAGACCTTTTAAGGTATTCCATGAATAGAAGGCCTTTTGTGGACAGAAGAACGTTTGATGACCCTTTTAGGTATTCTACTGTAATAAGGCATTTTAAGCAGACCTCCGAATACTCGCTCGAATTCCACTTGACCATCCCCCACCGGATAAAAAGTTATCCCACCCCCAAATAAAAGTGCCCCACCGCCAACAAAAAAAATTGCACCCAAAAAAATACCACCTCTCCACAACTTTTCACTCGCGAGTAGATCGGAGGTCTGATTTTAAGGGATTCTAGAGACAGAAAGAAGACTTTTAAAAGTATTTTACGGACAGGAGCCTTTTAAGGTATTCTGTGGACAAGAACCCCTGAAGGTGTTTTATGAGAAGAAGACCATTGATCGTCTTCTATCGACAGAAGATATCTGAAAGTTTTCTATGAACAGAAGGTCTTCAAGATGATCTATAGACAGGAACCCCTGAAGGTCTTTCATGGTTAGGTTAGATTTGGGGATGTGCAGCCACTAACTTGTGATTGCGTTACTCGGAGACCTTCCGGTCCATTGTGATCATCCAGTAGAAAAAGAGGAAAATGCTGTAAAGAAAAGAGGAGATGGAAAAGAGAGAAGAGAGGAAAGAAATAAAAAAATGAAGTTATTAAAGTTATCAAATAAATTACAAGAAAGTTTAAGAGGGGAGGAATAGTTATAGAGAAGGAAAAAAGTTTTATTTTGATGGTAGGCAGAATATTTGAAACATCATTTACGCGTTCAGGTTGCGCTGTCCCAGCCACTTCAGATTTTTTATGATGTTGTAAATCACAGCAGGTTCCACAGCTGAGTAGAAAGTTAGACACGGTGGAAAGTGAACACCTACTAACCTATGTCGTCTTCGAGCCAGGGCTGGACAACGACACAGGAGGTGCTCGATCGTCTCCAACTCCTCCTCATCCCATTTGATGGTAAAGGCCCTGATATAGCAGTGCCCAGAGGTGACTCCCGTCGTTACTCTAACTTCAGCTTTACTCAGGTTCAACAGAGAATTCGTTCTTTTGACTGACAGAGACGGCCAAATGCATCTTGCCACAATGCACCTATGTTCATTATGCCACAATTCACTGGCTCTTTCGTCAGAGAACGCTTCAATTTCTTGGAAGAAATGACAAATGGGTGGTTTGATGGAGTCAGCGATAGCTAGATCTGTAGACTGCGATCCTCGTCTAGCTAATTCATCTGCTCTTTCATTACCCAGATAGTCGCGGTGTCCTGGTACCCAGCATAGCCGAAAGCCATTAGTTAGCGTTCCCAAGGCTGATCTACACTTAAGGACGACATCGGATTTGATGTTGCAGGATTTGATGGCTTTAAGAGCCGCTTGACTATCCACAAAGATAGTCACCGGTTCAAAGATTACTGCATCCAAACTTTTTATCAATTCCGTTGCCTTCCAAATCGCGACGATTTCAGCCTGGAAAACACTACCGTTGCTGTCTAGCCTGTAGGTGTACTCAAGAGAAAGCCTTTCACAGTAAACGCCAGCCCCTGTATTTTCCTCCATCTTGGAACCGTTTGTATAAAAAGCCAGACCACCCAGAGGGGGGTTACTGCGGTTCCAGTCGTCTCTACTAGGTATAACGACGTCTATATCGTCAAATCTAAGGACTGGTGATATATAGTCGCTCAGTTTCCCGCGTTGGTTCACATTTATATCTGCTTCGTTCAGGATACATCCATGCCCATAGGCACAACCGCGCCAGAGATCCTGTTCATGCAGCCGTAGGGCACTGCGAGTTGCCTGACACTTAATGCTGAGACTCAGTGGTTTTAAGTTCAGCATTGCGTTCAGAGCAGCCTGTGGTGTGCTCCTGGTGGCTCCAGTTATGGGAATCGCGGCAGCTCTTTGCACCTTGTCAAGCCTACTGGATGTCTATTTTTGGCGCAGTGAGTGCCACCAAACAAGAGAACCATAGGATAAGATGGGTCTAACCACGGTGTTATCCAACCAGTGTATAATCGATGGGTTTAGACCCCAACTTTTCCCAATAGAATTCTTACATGAATAAAGTGCAATCAATCCTCTCTTTGCCCGCTCCACAGCATTCCTGTTCCATCGCAATTGACAGTCCAGGATTGTGCCAAGGTACTTTGCCTCGGGCGAGAGCTGAAGCTGCATTCCATCCAGTGTTGGTGGTACAAAGACGCCGAGCTTACGCTTTCTCTTGACCATTACCAGTTCTGTCTTGGTTGGGTTTACTCCAAGGCCGTTGGCCTTAGCCCAGCGCGACAGCGTCTATAATGCTCCCTGCATAAGCTCCGAAATGGTTGACGGAAACTTACCGGAAATCAGTAGTACTACGTTGTCCACATAGGCAACAACTTTTATACCTTGATTGTCCAGATCAGTCAATATATTGTTTATAACATGTAGCCACAGTAACGGTGAGAGCACCCTCCTTGGGGGGTGCCCCCAATGCTGGAGTTTATAATTCTGCTTTCTAGCATATTATTTACCAAAAAAGTTAGAGGTTCAGGTCAGGGACGTAGCCAGGATTTCATTTCGGGGGGGGCCCACCTGTCCAATATTTTTAAAGTTAATGTTAGCGAAAATTTATTATTTAGCAATGATTTAAACTTTATTCTAGGCTTATTTTACTGATGAAATAATTTTCATTACTATTTTTTAATTAAAATGGCGTAAGATTTCTTGGCCAATTTCCCCTTGTTTTAGGCTTCAATTTTCCACCCCAGAGTATGGTCAATTTTTCAATTTCGGAAGTTCAGGTGTCCAATCGTTTTTATTGTCATAAAGAAACCAACTATCGTTATTTCCCTAAAGATATTTTGGTGTCCAATCGTAGATCTTATCACAAAGAATTTTTAAAGACCAATAGTGGTTTTCTTGATAAAAAAAAAATATTCTGAACAATAGTGAGTCTATCAATCATGAAATTCTAGCACCTAATCGCGGGTATGTAAATAACAAATTCTATTGACCAATCGTGCACGTAAATAGGCTATTTTGGCGTCCAATCGTCGGACTTCTCTTATAGAAATTCTGCTTTCCGATCGTGGATCTTCTCATAAATTGATCAGGAACTAGGAAAACTCTGGCAACCAGTCTTGAATTCTTTTAAAATGAAATTCTGGCGTCCAATCCAAGATCAATACATGTATATATTCTTTTAGCAAAAATCCATGAACAAAATGTTTCCCAATCTACACTTTTTATACTCTCAGCCTTTAGTCAAAATACTCGTAAACCTCATCGAAATAATGGTTTTAGCGCCAAAGTGTGTTTGGAAGAAATCTGTTTCAGAAAACTTGAAGTCGACTTAGATATGTTCGTCCTTCTTGGTGGAGGACACGATGATTCTCGAACAGATCGGTCCAGAATTTGGCCTTCGTTTTATTTTGTCCAAATTTTGATCAACTTCGAAGATGGACCATACCAATCCATTCTTTCGGTAACCTTCTACAGAGTATTTCACAAATGTTCAGAGATGTGCAGTTTAAGACCTCTCTCGACAATAAATAAGTGGATAAGTGTAAGCTGAAGGCCTAAGTAGTCATGGCTTTACTTCCTTTTTGCTAATAATTTAGTTATAAGTAAAAATATGATATAAATAAATTAATAAATAAAAAGACATCTCTGGAAACGCTTTCCTTTTTTGCAACAAGTGTTCTCGGGGCCACTATTACTACAGTACAAGTTTTTCAGGGGCAAGTCCATACTTTCAGAGGAAATGGCCAGAAAGCTGTAAAGAACACCTACGGCCGTCATGTGTAGTGATTGGTGCGCACGACAACTTTTGAACCATCAAAATAGTTGTTAAATGCAGTTTAAGGTCTATTCGAGGATCCTTAGAAAAGTTTACTGAAGGTATTCCTTGTGATTAGAACGGTATTGTGTTTTTCGTGGGAAAGTCCATATTTCCTGAAAAAAACTGAAAAATATTCTGTGACGAACTGAAATGACTGGTGGGAGCAAAATCTTTTAAAAGGAATGACTTCCTAAATAAAATCTACTTCCAAAATGAACTATGTCGATCCGGTCCATTTCTTTAGGTACCTTCTCCGCAACACTTGTGATCAATGATATAATCCACATTTTGTCGCCAAGTTCATACGTCCGAAAATGGCTACACAATTCTGAAAATCTCCTAATACATAGCTTTGGGTTAAAGGATTTTGGTTGTGTGGCCCCTATTCGATCTGTCCATAGATGAAAATGTCAGTTCACACAGACTCAGGGTATATTCCTGTCCGCAAAGCCGACTGATTCTTGTTGATATTTTGACGAAGAAGAGAATCTGTTTCCGATCAGTTTTTTGTTTGATTTCGTTTGTCGTCACAAAGTCCTTTGTCAAAGCAGGAAAAAGGAACATTTCTACAAATGTGCATCCATAATTCCCAAAATACAATTCAAAGAGTAACACTATGCAACACTGAAAATGCAAAAAACTTCTAATATGAATTTTTTGAAAATACATATTTAGACTACAAAAACCCTAGTAGGGTTTTGTCCTGTCATATCCAGTTCGGATTTTAAGGCCTCATCTAAACCGGGCTAAATCTACACGTTTTTGCATTTATCAGGCCTTTATCTCAGAAACGAATAGGAATTTGGCCTTGCTGTCTTTAGCAATATTGTAGCCCTGTACTAGTAGAATTTATCTTAAGATAAGAAAAAAACTCCATCTACGGCATCAAAATCTATAAAATATAGAAAATTTTACATAACTGCTGTAATTCTGGTCAGTATGGGCTAAACTATTGGGAGTTGAACCAAGTAACCTTTTGCAAAAATCTTCCAAATAAAGTTCTCAACAACTCTTTAGAACAATCTGAAAATCTAAAATGCTTACTTCATGTTGTTTCATATCTTTTACAACACGTATTTCAAACACAGTTCACACCAACAGTTTATTCTCGCATTTCGGATTTCACTACATTATTGATATTTTTATTAAATCGTCGTTGAAAAATTTACTGAAAACAACAGCATAGAGGCATTTTACAACAAAGACATGTTCCGAAGAGTTGTGTATTACATTCCAAGGAATATTTTTCCAAACGAAAATATTCAGAAAAAATTAAGGGTTGTGGAGATACGGTGCGAAATGTATAAAAATTGTGGAACTTTTGCATATATTTTGAAATTTGAGGCAATAAATACAGTTTTTCAAGTTCATTATTTCTCCAAATATTTTATTCTTGTCCTTATCTACAAATTTGCTTCAGAGGTCAGAAGAAGATTCGCATTGGTTTCAGAGATATAGCGCCGAATTTCTTTAAAAACTCAATATTTAACCATTTTTAGATGGGGCCATAAAATCCGAGCTGGATCTCGCACAACAAAACCCAACTAAGGTTTCTTGTCGTTTGGGTCTGTACTTTCAAAAAATCATCAGTTCGAAATGTTTGCACAAGATCACATTAAAAATGTTGCACAGTGTAATCGACAGAAAAAAATCCCTGAAGTTGAAATTCTATGTAATTTCGAAATATTGGAAATAATATGCAATAAATAAAATATAAATATTGACCTCAAGCTCATTAATCTTGGTTTTATTAACATTCGAAAGGTAGAACAAAACATAAAAGTACGACAGAAAAATCCTTTTTTGTACAATAGACAGACATTTACTAATTTGTAACAAGAGACCAGTTTCTAATAATCTCACCGAACGAGACTGTGGTGGAACAGAAGTTTTATTATAAAAAAATGGTTGGTATAGTTCTTTTTTTGCAAATTTGAAATATAATAAAGAATAAGGACCACAAGAATGTTTTTTTCTAGATATTGTTTACAAGTCAGTATACATCTTGTTCTGAACTCAACAACACTTAGAGTCAGCCTAAAATTACTATTAAACGCTTAAACAACACCTCAAAACTTACCAAGAACTATGTAGAAAATTTCTCAAAAACCTAACTTCTTCATTATTTCATACTTTCAATAAGTAACCCAAATACTTTACATATTTCTTTAAAAATCTGAAACATTTTAAAATTTTACTCAAAAATTAAAAAAAATTGTAAGATAAGCTAATATTCTATGGGAACGCAAATCATTTCGGGGGGGGCCCGGGCCCCCCGGCCCCCCCCCTGGCTACGTCGGTGGTTCAGGTGTGTTAACTTTCTTAAGTGAGAGTTTTATGGACTCAAGTTCTACGTTGTTAAAAGCTCCTTCTATGTCTAGAAAGGCAGCCAAAGTAAAGTTTGAGTTTTCCATATTCCTCTCAATGAAGCCAACCACCTCATGCAAGGCAGACTCAACAGATTTGCCATTTTATATAGGCGTGTTGTGAGTTGCTTATAGAGGCGGTGTCTACATGGCTCCTTATCTCCAGATCGATCAGTCTTTCGAGAGTCTTAAGTAGAAAGGATGATAAATTGATGGGTCTGTAGTCCTTTGGTGCAGAGTGACTAGGTTTTCCCGCTTTGGGAATGTAAGTAACTTTTACCTCTTTCCACAGGTCTTTCATGAACGAGCTATTTGTTAAGTTCGTCTATGAACAGAATATGTTTAAAGGTGTTCAGTGGACAGAAGACCTGCGTAGGTCTTCTAAGGACAGAAGATTTTTGAAAACCTTCAGTGGAAGGTCTTCTATGTACAGAAGACCTTCAAAGGTCTTCTATAGAAAAAATACTTTTGAAGGTTTTCTATCGACCGACGGACTTTGAAGGCCTTCAGTGGACAGAAGACACATGAATGTCTTATATGGACACACCACTAAAGTTCATCGTTGGACAGACGGTATTTGAAGGTCGTCAATGGAGCGAAGACCTTTGAAGATCTTCAGTGGGAAGAAGACCTTTGAATGGAATACCTTTGCAGTTCTTCAGTGGACAGAAGACCCTTGAAGGTCTTCAGTGACAGATGATCTTTAAATGACTTCTCTGGACAGAGAACATTTTGGGGTCTTCTACGGACAGAAGAACTTTGATGGGCCTTCGAAGGTCTTCTATGGAGAAAAGACCATTTGATGGTCTTCTATGCATAGAGGACAGAAAATGTGGACAGAAAATGTGTGACGGTCTTCTATGGAGAAAAGACTTTAAAGAATCTTCTATCGATATAAGACATTTGAAGGTCATCTGTGGAGCTGTTAGCGCCTTCTACAAACAAAATAAACTTTAAATACGACAGAAGACCTTATAGGGTCTACTGCAGACAGAAGATTTTTTAGGTCTTTAACGGACAGAAGACCTTTTAGGGTCTTTTATGTTTTAGAATCTTCTATGGATAAAAGGCCTTGTAAATGCTTCTATGGATAGAATACCTTTCAGGGTCTTCAGTGAACAGAAACTCTATGAAGGTCTTCTAGAGGCAGAAGCCATTTGAAGGTCTGTTTTATATGGAGGTCTTTCATATTGGGAAGGCCATAAAATATCTGACAAACGACCTTTTAAGGTTTTCTATACGCGGCAGGTATCTACAAATTTATGGACAGAAGACAATTTAAGTTGCTCTATTAACAGAAGGTCTGTAAAGTTCTTCTATGGACTGACTCTGAAGGTTATGTATGAACAGAAGATCTTTTCCTTCAAATGTCTTCCATAGGCAGAAGTCCTCCAAAGGTCTTCTACATATACAATACCTTTGGAGGCCTTCTTTGGACAGAGAACTTTTGAAGCTTCGCACACAATAAATTCAGGAATTTATCTTCTTCGAAGAGACATAATCTTTAGGAGTCTTACAGTTCTTCCTGATATATTTTAAAATATTTCTTCCATAGAATTTATCAATCTCAAACTCTTGTTGGCCACAACTTCAGCAAGATCTTCTTCTTTCAATTTCAATTTCCCACCACACACAATAGAACAATTCCACTCTCCTTACCGAAGACAATCTGCAATGCAAAAGTACAACCAGATATATGGGGAAATGCAACAAAACAAACTGCAACTAGTCTTCTTCTAAAACTACAACTTCTTCCTCTTTTTATTCTTCCCCTTTCTTCTTGTTACAACATAAAAGGCTAATAAACTATTAGAAAAAGTCAAGGCTAAGGTCTTTGCCACTTTTTTGTGCTGACTCGCTTGCTTGCTAATTCTATGCTACCGCATTCTGGTTAGAACAAGTTGTACGAGTTTTCTCAATTGTCATGATGAAATGTTAACGAAGAAGAAGAATGCTGTCCTGCCTGCCTGCTAGCTGGTCTATTGTCTAAACGAGTTGAATGCAGGCAACTGCATCTAATCTTTCTAATGCCTGACTGCCGCATTTCTAGCCTGGGCAAAATGGATGTTTCTAGATACAATGCGACCAGCGACACCAGCGACCGAGAGGCACACATACTAACTAAACCACTTTGGGTTGGATGGCATGGAGACCATGAAATGAAAATATGGGGGAAAACATTACACAACAATGCTGGCTGGCAAAAGAAAACAAAAACAATGAAAAAACTGGTTCCATTGAAATCATCACAACACCACAAGTTGCAAGAATGTGGCTCGCTGACTGCCTGCCATTCGGGAAAAGCATGAAGAAAAGTGAAATACATAAGTGAGCAATTTTCAATTAGCAAGATGGGAACGAACATTGGAAATGATTCGCCAGATTGCAGCGAAAATGAAAGGTAGGATACCGGGAGGAGGAAAAAAGAAAAGAAGAAAAATGGAAAACACATTTGAGTTGTTAGCTTCTTTTGGTGGGAAGTTAGGAGTATAGAGGTTAGTGATTATATTTCTTATTTTGTAGAGTGGATTCGGGTTTTTCTATTTTAATCTCAAGAATCTATAAGATTGTATATTTTTCCATTTCTTGGCTTTGGAAATCTGGAAATAATTCGGAAAGGGTCTATAGAAGCACCCTTTCATTCGGAAAGGTCTATATAAACACCCTTTCATTCGGAAAGGGTATTCAAGAGCATCATTTCATTCGGAAACGTCTACAGAAGCACCCTTTCATTCCTAAATGGCCTATAGAAGCAACCTTTCATTCGGAAAAGGGCCTATAAAAGCACCCTTTTATTCGGAAAGGATCTATAGAAGCAACCTTTCATTCGGAAAGGGTCTATAGAAGCACACTTTCTTTCAGAAAGGGGCTATAGAAGCACAATTTCTTTGACAAAGGGTCTATAGAAGTCCACATTTCTTCAGAAAAGGTTTATAGAAGCACCCTTTCATTCCGAAAGTGTCTATAGAAGCACCCTTTCACTCCGAAAGGATCTAGGGAAGCACCCTTTCATTCGGAAAGGGTCTTTAAAAGCATCCTTTCATTCGGAAAGGTCTATAGAAGCACCCTTTCATTCGGAAAGGGTCTTTAAAAGCATCCTTTCATTCGGAAAGGTCTATAGAAGCACCCTTTCATTCCGAAAGGGCCTATGGAAGCACCCTTTCATTCGGAAAAGGGTCTATAAAAGCACCCTTTCATTCGGAAAAGGGTGTATAAAAGCACCCTTTCATTCGGAAAAGGGTGTATAAACACACCCTTTCATTCGGAAAAGGGTCTATAAAAGCACCCTTTCATTCGGAAAAGGGTCTATAAAAGCACCCTTTCATTCGGAAAAGGGTCTATAAAAGCACCCTTTCATTCGGAAAAGGGTCTAAAAAAGCACCCTTTCATTAGGACAGGGTCTATAGAAGCACCCTTTTATTCGGACAGGATCTATAAAAGCATCCTTTCATTCGGAAAGGTCTATAGAAGCACCCTTTCATTCGGAAAAGGGTTTACAGAAGCACCCTTTCATTCGGAAAAGGGTTTACAGAAGCACCCTTTCATTCGGACAGGGCCTATAAAAGCACCCTTTCATTTGGAAAGGGTCTATAGAAGCACCCTTTCATTTGGAAAGGGTCTATAGAAGCACCCTTTCATTTGGAAAGGGTCTATAGAAGCACCCTTTCATTTGGAAAGGGTCTATAGAAGCACCCTTTCATTTGGAAAGGGTCTATAGAAGCACCCTTTCATTTGGAAAGGGTCTATAGAAGCACCCCTTCATTTGGAAAGGGTCTATAGAAGCACCCTTTCATTTGGAAAAGGTATATAGAAGCACCCTTTCATTTGGAAAGGGTCTATAGAAGCACCTCTTAATTTGGAAAGGGTCTATAGAAGCACCCTTTCATTTGGAAAGGGTCTATAGAAGCACCCTTTCATTTGGAAAGGGTCTATAGAAGCACCCTTTCATTTGGAAAGGGTCTATAGAAGCACCCTTTCATTTGGAAAGGGTCTATAGAAGCACCCTTTCATTTGGAAAGGGTATATAGAAGCACCCTTTCATTTGGAAAGGGTCTATATAAGCACCCTTTCATTTGGAAAGGGTCTATAGAAGCGCCCTTTCATTTGGAAAGGTTTTATAGAAGCACCCTTTCATTTGGAAAGGGTCTATAGAAGCACCCTTTCATTTGGAAAGGGTCTATAGAAGCACCCTTTCATTTGGAAAGGGTCTATAGAAGCGCCCTTTCATTTGGAAAGGGTCTATAGAAGCACCCTTTCATTTGGAAAGGGTCTATAGAAGCACCCTTTCATTTGGAAAGGGTCTATAGAAGCACCCTTTCATTTGGAAAGGGTCTATAGAAGCACCTCTTAATTTGGAAGGGGTCTTTAGAAGCACCCTTTCATTTGGAAAGGGTCTATAGAAGCACCCTTTCATTTGGAAAGGGTCTATAGAAGCACCCTTTCATTTGGAAAGGGTCTATAGAAGCACCCTTTCATTTGGAAAGGGTCTATAGAAGCACCCTTTCATTTGGAAAGGGTCTATAGAAGCACCTCTTAATTTGGAAGGGGTCTTTAGAAGCACCCTTTCATTTGGAAAGGGTCTATAGAAGCACCCTTTCATTTGGAAAGGGTCTATAGAAGCACCCTTTCATTTGGAAAGGGTCTATAGAAGCACCCTTTCATTTGGAAAGGGTCTATAGAAGCACCCTTTCATTTGGAAAGGGTCTATAGAAGCACCCTTTCATTTGGAAAGGGTCTATAGAAGCACCTCTTAATTTGGAAAGGGTCTATAGAAGCACCCTTTCATTTGGAACGGGTCTATAGAAGCACCCTTTCATTTGGAAAGGGTCTATAGAAGCACCCTTTCATTTGGAAAGGGTCTATAGAAGCACCCTTTCATTTGGAAAGGGTCTATAGAAGCACCCTTTCATTTGGAAAGGGTCTATAGAAGCACCTCTTAATTTGGAAAGGGTCTATAGAAGCACCCTTTCATTTGGAAAGGGTCTATAGAAGCACCCTTTCATTTGGAAAGGGTCTATAGAAGCACCTCTTAATTTGGAAGGGGTCTTTAGAAGCACCCTTTCATTTGGAAAGGGTCTATAGAAGCACCCTTTCATTTGGAAAGGGTCTATAGAAGCACCCTTTCATTTGGAAAGGGTCTATAGAAGCACCCTTTCATTTGGAAAGGGTCTATAGAAGCACCCTTTCATTTGGAAAGGGTCTATAGAAGCACCCTTTCATTTGGAAAGGGTCTATAGAAGCACCCTTTCATTTGGAAAGGGTCTATAGAAGCACCCTTTCATTTGGAAAGGGTCTATAGAAGCACCCTTTCATTTGGAAAGGGTCTATAGAAGCACCCTTTCATTTGGAAAGGGTCTATAGAAGCACCCTTTCATTTGGAAAGGGTCTATAGAAGCACCCTTTCATTTGGAAAGGGTCTATAGAAGCACCCTTTCATTTGGAAAGGGTCTATAGAAGCACCTCTTAATTTGGAAAGGGTCTATAGAAGCACCCTTTCATTTGGAACGGGTCTATAGAAGCACCCTTTCATTTGGAAAGGGTCTATAGAAGCACCCTTTCATTTGGAAAGGGTCTATAGAAGCACCCTTTCATTTGGAAAGGGTCTATAGAAGCACCCTTTCATTTGGAAAGGGTCTATAGAAGCACCCTTTCATTTGGAAAGGGTCTATAGAAGCACCCTTTCATTTGGAAAGGGTCTATAGAAGCACCCTTTCATTTGGAAAGGGTCTATAGAAGCACCCTTTCATTTGGAAAGGGTCTATAGAAGCACCCTTTCATTTGGAAAGGGTCTATAGAAGCACCCTTTCATTTGGAAAGGGTCTATAGAAGCACCCTTTCATTTGGAAAGGGTCTATAGAAGCACCCTTTCATTTGGAAAGGGTCTATAGAAGCACCCTTTCATTTGGAAAGGGTCTATAGAAGCACCCTTTCATTTGGAAAGGGTCTATAGAAGCACCCTTTCATTTGGAAAAGGTATATAGAAGCACCCTTTCATTTGGAAAGGGTCTATAGAAGCACCTCTTAATTTGGAAAGGGTCTATAGAAGCACCCTTTCATTTGGAAAGGGTCTATAGAAGCACCCTTTCATTTGGAAAGGGTCTATAGAAGCACCCTTTCATTTGGAAAGGGTCTATAGAAGCACCCTTTCATTTGGAAAGGGTCTATAGAAGCACCCTTTCATTTGGAAAGGGTCTATAGAAGCACCTCTTAATTTGGAAAGGGTCTATAGAAGCACCCTTTCATTTGGAAAGGGTCTATAGAAGCACCCTTTCATTTGGAAAGGGTCTATAGAAGCACCCTTTCATTTGGAAAGGGTCTATAGAAGCACCCTTTCATTTGGAAAGGGTCTATAGAAGCACCCTTTCATTTGGAAAGGGTCTATAGAAGCACCCTTTCATTTGGAAAGGGTCTATAGAAGCACCCTTTCATTTGGAAAGGGTCTATAGAAGCACCCTTTCATTTGGAAAGGGTCTATAGAAGCACCCTTTCATTTGGAAAGGGTCTATAGAAGCACCCTTTCATTTGGAAAGGGTCTATAGAAGCACCCTTTCATTTGGAAAGGGTCTATAGAAGTACCCTTTCATTTGGAAAGGGTCTATAGAAGCACCCTTTCATTTGGAAAGGGTCTATAGAAGCACCCTTTCATTTGGAAAGGGTCTATAGAAGCACCCTTTCATTTGGAAAGGGTCTATAGAAGCACCCTTTCATTTGGAAAGGGTCTATAGAAGCACCCTTTCATTTGGAAAGGGTCTATAGAAGCACCCTTTCATTTGGAAAGGGTCTATAGAAGCACCTCTTAATTTGGAAAGGGTCTATAGAAGCACCCTTTCATTTGGAAAGGGTCTATAGAAGCACCCTTTCATTTGGAAAGGGTCTATAGAAGCACCCTTTCATTTGGAAAGGGTCTATAGAAGCACCCTTTCATTTGGAAAGGGTCTATAGAAGCACCCTTTCATTTGGAAAGGGTCTATAGAAGCACCCTTTCATTTGGAAAGGGTCTATAGAAGCACCCTTTCATTTGGAAAGGGTCTATAGAAGCACCCTTTCATTTGGAAAGGGTCTATAGAAGCACCCTTTCATTTGGAAAGGGTCTATAGAAGCACCCTTTCATTTGGAAAGGGTCTATAGAAGCACCCTTTCATTTGGAAAGGGTCTATAGAAGCACCCTTTCATTTGGAAAGGGTCTATAGAAGCACCCTTTCATTTGGAAAGGGTCTATAGAAGCACCCTTTCATTTGGAAAGGGTCTATAGAAGCACCCTTTCATTTGGAAAGGGTCTATAGAAGCACCCTTTCATTTGGAAAGGGTCTATAGAAGCACCCTTTCATTTGGAAAGGGTCTATAGAAGCACCCTTTCATTTGGAAAGGGTCTATAGAAGCACCCTTTCATTTGGAAAGGGTCTATAGAAGCACCCTTTCATTTGGAAAGGGTCTATAGAAGCACCCTTTCATTTGGAAAGGGTCTATAGAAGCACCCTTTCATTTGGAAAGGGTCTATAGAAGCACCCTTTCATTTGGAAAGGGTCTATAGAAGCACCCTTTCATTTGGAAAGGGTCTATAGAAGCACCCTTTCATTTGGAAAGGGTCTATAGAAGCACCCTTTCATTTGGAAAGGGTCTATAGAAGCACCCTTTCATTTGGAAAGGGTCTATAGAAGCACCTCTTAATTTGGAAAGGGTCTATAGAAGCACCCTTTCATTTGGAACGGGTCTATAGAAGCACCCTTTCATTTGGAAAGGGTCTATAGAAGCACCCTTTCATTTGGAAAGGGTCTATAGAAGCACCCTTTCATTTGGAAAGGGTCTATAGAAGCACCCTTTCATTTGGAAAGGGTCTATAGAAGCACCCTTTCATTTGGAAAGGGTCTATAGAAGCACCCTTTCATTTGGAAAGGGTCTATAGAAGCACCCTTTCATTTGGAAAGGGTCTATAGAAGCACCCTTTCATTTGGAAAGGGTCTATAGAAGCACCCTTTCATTTGGAAAGGGTCTATAGAAGCACCCTTTCATTTGGAAAGGGTCTATAGAAGCACCCTTTCATTTGGAAAGGGTCTATAGAAGCACCCTTTCATTTGGAAAGGGTCTATAGAAGCACCCTTTCATTTGGAAAGGGTCTATAGAAGCACCCTTTCATTTGGAAAGGGTCTATAGAAGCACCCTTTCATTTGGAAAGGGTCTATAGAAGCACCCTTTCATTTGGAAAGGGTCTATAGAAGCACCCTTTCATTTGGAAAGGGTCTATAGAAGCACCCTTTCATTTGGAAAGGGTCTATAGAAGCACCCTTTCATTTGGAAAGGGTCTATAGAAGCACCCTTTCATTTGGAAAGGGTCTATAGAAGCACCCTTTCATTTGGAAAGGGTCTATAGAAGCACCCTTTCATTTGGAAAGGGTCTATAGAAGCACCCTTTCATTTGGAAAGGGTCTATAGAAGCACCCTTTCATTTGGAAAGGGTCTATAGAAGCACCCTTTCATTTGGAAAGGGTCTATAGAAGCACCCTTTCATTTGGAAAGGGTCTATAGAAGCACCCTTTCATTTGGAAAGGGTCTATAGAAGCACCCTTTCATTTGGAAAGGGTCTATAGAAGCACCCTTTCATTTGGAAAGGGTCTATAGAAGCACCCTTTCATTTGGAAAGGGTCTATAGAAGCACCCTTTCATTTGGAAAGGGTCTATAGAAGCACCCTTTCATTTGGAAAGGGTCTATAGAAGCACCCTTTCATTTGGAAAGGGTCTATAGAAGCACCCTTTCATTTGGAAAGGGTCTATAGAAGCACCTCTTAATTTGGAAAGGGTCTATAGAAGCACCCTTTCATTTGGAACGGGTCTATAGAAGCACCCTTTCATTTGGAAAGGGTCTATAGAAGCACCCTTTCATTTGGAAAGGGTCTATAGAAGCACCCTTTCATTTGGAAAGGGTCTATAGAAGCACCCTTTCATTTGGAAAGGGTCTATAGAAGCACCCTTTCATTTGGAAAGGGTCTATAGAAGCACCCTTTCATTTGGAAAGGGTCTATAGAAGCACCCTTTCATTTGGAAAGGGTCTATAGAAGCACCCTTTCATTTGGAAAGGGTCTATAGAAGCACCCTTTCATTTGGAAAGGGTCTATAGAAGCACCCTTTCATTTGGAAAGGGTCTATAGAAGCACCCTTTCATTTGGAAAGGGTCTATAGAAGCACCCTTTCATTTGGAAAGGGTCTATAGAAGCACCCTTTCATTTGGAAAGGGTCTATAGAAGCACCCTTTCATTTGGAAAGGGTCTATAGAAGCACCCTTTCATTTGGAAAGGGTCTATAGAAGCACCCTTTCATTTGGAAAGGGTCTATAGAAGCACCCTTTCATTTGGAAAGGGTCTATAGAAGCACCCTTTCATTTGGAAAAGGTATATAGAAGCACCCTTTCATTTGGAAAGGGTCTATAGAAGCACCTCTTAATTTGGAAAGGGTCTATAGAAGCACCCTTTCATTTGGAAAGGGTCTATAGAAGCACCCTTTCATTTGGAAAGGGTCTATAGAAGCACCCTTTCATTTGGAAAGGGTCTATAGAAGCACCCTTTCATTTGGAAAGGGTCTATAGAAGCACCCTTTCATTTGGAAAGGGTCTATAGAAGCACCCTTTCATTTGGAAAGGGTCTATAGAAGCACCTCTTAATTTGGAAAGGGTCTATAGAAGCACCCTTTCATTTGGAAAGGGTCTATAGAAGCACCCTTTCATTTGGAAAGGGTCTATAGAAGCACCCTTTCATTTGGAAAGGGTCTATAGAAGCACCCTTTCATTTGGAAAGGGTCTATAGAAGCACCCTTTCATTTGGAAAGGGTCTATAGAAGCACCCTTTCATTTGGAAAGGGTCTATAGAAGCACCCTTTCATTTGGAAAGGGTCTATAGAAGCACCCTTTCATTTGGAAAGGGTCTATAGAAGCACCCTTTCATTTGGAAAGGGTCTATAGAAGCACCCTTTCATTTGGAAAGGGTCTATAGAAGTACCCTTTCATTTGGAAAGGGTCTATAGAAGCACCCTTTCATTTGGAAAGGGTCTATAGAAGCACCCTTTCATTTGGAAAGGGTCTATAGAAGCACCCTTTCATTTGGAAAGGGTCTATAGAAGCACCCTTTCATTTGGAAAGGGTCTATAGAAGCACCCTTTCATTTGGAAAGGGTCTATAGAAGCACCCTTTCATTTGGAAAGGGTCTATAGAAGCACCTCTTAATTTGGAAAGGGTCTATAGAAGCACCCTTTCATTTGGAAAGGGTCTATAGAAGCACCCTTTCATTTGGAAAGGGTCTATAGAAGCACCCTTTCATTTGGAAAGGGTCTATAGAAGCACCCTTTCATTTGGAAAGGGTCTATAGAAGCACCCTTTCATTTGGAAAGGGTCTATAGAAGCACCCTTTCATTTGGAAAGGGTCTATAGAAGCACCCTTTCATTTGGAAAGGGTCTATAGAAGCACCCTTTCATTTGGAAAGGGTCTATAGAAGCACCCTTTCATTTGGAAAGGGTCTATAGAAGCACCCTTTCATTTGGAAAGGGTCTATAGAAGCACCCTTTCATTTGGAAAGGGTCTATAGAAGCACCCTTTCATTTGGAAAGGGTCTATAGAAGCACCCTTTCATTTGGAAAGGGTCTATAGAAGCACCCTTTCATTTGGAAAGGGTCTATAGAAGCACCCTTTCATTTGGAAAGGGTCTATAGAAGCACCCTTTCATTTGGAAAGGGTCTATAGAAGCACCCTTTCATTTGGAAAGGGTCTATAGAAGCACCCTTTCATTTGGAAAGGGTCTATAGAAGCACCCTTTCATTTGGAAAGGGTCTATAGAAGCACCCTTTCATTTGGAAAGGGTCTATAGAAGCACCCTTTCATTTGGAAAGGGTCTATAGAAGCACCCTTTCATTTGGAAAGGGTCTATAGAAGCACCCTTTCATTTGGAAAGGGTCTATAGAAGCACCCTTTCATTTGGAAAGGGTCTATAGAAGCACCCTTTCATTTGGAAAGGGTCTATAGAAGCACCCTTTCATTTGGAAAGGGTCTATAGAAGCACCCTTTCATTTGGAAAGGGTCTATAGAAGCACCCTTTCATTTGGAAAGGGTCTATAGAGCACCCTTTCATTTGGAAAGGGTCTATAGAAGCACCCTTTCATTTGGAAAGGGTCTATAGAAGCACCCTTTCATTTGGAAAGGGTCTATAGAAGCACCCTTTCATTTGGAAAGGGTCTATAGAAGCACCCTTTCATTTGGAAAGGGTCTATAGAAGCACCCTTTCATTTGGAAAGGGTCTATAGAAGCACCCTTTCATTTGGAAAGGGTCTATAGAAGCACCCTTTCATTTGGAAAGGGTCTATAGATGCACCCTTTCATTTGGAAAGGGTCTATAGAAGCACCCTTTCATTTGGAAAGGGTCTATAGAAGCACCCTTTCATTTGGAAAGGGTCTATAGAAGCACCCTTTCATTTTGAAAGGGTCTATAGAAGCACCCTTTCTTCCAGGAAGTGACTATTGAAGCACCCTTTCTTCCAGGAAGGGACTTTTGAAGCACCCTTTCTTCAAGGAAAAGACTATTGAAGCACCCTTTCTTCAAGGAAAAGACTATTGAAGCACCCTTTCTTCCAGGAAGGGACTTTTGAAGCACCCTTTTTCCAGGAAGGGACTATTGAAGCACCCTTTCTTCCAGGAAGTGACTATTGAAGCACCCATTCTTCCAAGAAGGGACTATTGAAGCACCCATTCTTCCAGGAAGGAACTATTAAAACACATTTTCTTCCAGGAAGGGACTATTGAAATACCCATTTTTCCAGGAAGGGACTATTGAAGCAACCTATTTTCCAGGAAGGGACTACTGAAGCACCCTTTCTTCCAGGAAGGGACTATAAAAGCACCCTTTCTTCCAAAAAGGGACTATTGAAGCAACCTATTTTCCAGGAAGGAACTACTGAAGCGCCCTTTTCTTCCAGGAAGGGACTATTGAAGCAACCTATTTTCCAGGAAGGAACTACTGAAGCGCCCTTTTCTTCCAGGAAGGGACTATTGAAGCACCCTTTCTTCGAGGAAGGGACTATTGAAACACCCTTTCTTCCAGGAAGTGACTATTGAAGCACCCATTCTTCCAGGAAGGAACTATTAAAGCACATTTTCTTCCAAAAAGGGACTATTGAAGCAGTCCCCAGTCCCCAGGAAGGGACTATTGAAGTACCCTTTCTTAGAGGAATGGACTATTGAAGCACCCTTTCTTAGAGGAAGGGACTATTGAAGCACCCTTTCTTCCAGGAAGGGACTATTGAAGCACCCTTTCTTCCAGGAAGTGACTATTGAACCACCCATTCTTCCAAGAAGGGACTATTGAAGCACCCATTCTTCCAGGAAGGAACTATTAAAGCACATTTTCTTCCAAAAAGGGACTATTGAAGCACCCTTTCTTCCAGGAAGGGACTACTGAAGGACCATTTCTTCCAGGAAGGGACTATTGAAATACCCCTTCTTCCAGGCAGGGTCTACAGAAGCACCCTTTCTTTCAGAAAGGGTCTATACAAGTACCCTTTCTTTCAAAAGGGGTCTATAGAAGGCCGCTTTTTTTCAGAAATGGTCTATATAAGTCCGCTTTCTGTCAGATAGTTTCTATAGAAGCCCGCTGTCTTACAGAAAGGGTTTGTAAAAGCCCGCTTTCTTTCAGAAAGGGTTTATAGAAAGGTCATTATTTAAAAAATTGTCTACGGAAACACCCTTTCTTTTAGAAAGTGTCTATAAAAGCACCCTTTTGTTTTAGAAACCTCCTCCTCTGCACTTTGTCAGAAATATTGGCAAATATTTAGTCATCCCTTAATTGAAACTGCAATGAAATGCAAATACAAAAAAACAGTACGGTACAATGGCCAAAAAAGTGTGTTCTGCAACATATTTCTGTTTCATTGCGAATCCATACTCCTTCATCCCGGGCATGTTTACACACATTCGTCATGCGGCAAACCCACATACCCGCATATCAATCCAGACAGACAGGAAGAATAGGATTTTGACCAAAGGCCTTCAATGTAATGGGGTGTAGAAAAGGACACGTGTTCTCCTGTCTGGCCGACAAATAAGAAAAATATTTCAAATCTCAAACAAAGCTCATTGACATAAATTTTAAAATTTATTTACACAGCCGTCCACAACTCCCTTTTGTCTTATCAGTTCTCTATGGAGATTTGGGATTTTATTTTTGGTTGTTTTTATTGTTCCTTTTGTTGTTCTTATTTTCTAACAATTATAATAAATTATCTTTATGGTTTACACGCGATTGCATATCCTTTATGTGTGCTAGGCCATTTCGACAACCTCATGCTTCCTTCCCACAATCTTTTGTCGCAAATCCATAGCCTGCCTGCGTGCCTATGTGTGTTTTCATGCACATTTGCGTATCAGCAGTAATTTTTGTTGGTTGCATTCGGTTTTTGAGTGGCATGGGTAGGTCAACCACCAGACATTGAACCTGTAAAACGAAGTTCTTGTTGTTTAGTTAACGACGAACGTTGTTGATAACTGCGACGCCATCATCATTTCGCAACAACAGTCACTCTCTTCCTATGCGTCGGCACTCATTGCCCATGAAATTAGAATTGAAGAGGAAGTGAGAGTGTGGTGGTGTGTCTGCATTATTATGCAAACTCATTTTTCTGCACAAACAGAACAAGAGGAAGAACAAGAAGAGAAAGAGAGAAACAGAGAGTTGAGTGTAGAGAACAAAGTTCTAGTAGGCACTCTACACCAAGTAATTGTGGCCTCCCTAACTCCCCAGACAACCTTCTTTCTATAGACCCATTCTAAAGGAAAGCGGACACTTCTATAGAACCTTTCTGGAAGAACGCAGGATTTTATAGACCGTTTCTGAAAGAAAGCGGGCTTCTAAAGAACCTTTATGAAAGAAAGGCTGCTTCCATAAACCCTTTTTGAATGATAGGGCGCTTCGATAAACTCTTTCTAGAAAAAAGCGTGCATCTCTAGTCCCTTTCTGAAAGAAAAATTGCTTCTACAAACCCTTTCTGAAAGAATGCGAGCTTCTATAGACCCTTTTTTAAAGAAAGTGTGATTCTATAGATCCTTTCTGAAAAAAACGGGCTTCTATAGATTCTTTCTACAGACCCTTTCTAATAAAAAGGAAGCTTCTATAGACCCTTTCTAAAAGGAAACGGGCTTCTATAGACCCTTTCTTAAAGAAAGTGTGCTTCTAGAGAACCTTTCTGAAAGAAAGGGTGCTTCTAGAGAACCTTTCTGAAAGAAAGGGTGCTTCTAGAGAATCTTTCTGAAAAAAGGGTGCTTCTAGAGAACCTTTCTGAAAGAAAGGGTGCTTCTAGATAACCTTTCTGAAAGAAAGGGTGCTTCTAGAGAACCTTTCTGAGAGAAAGGGTGCTTCTAGAGAACCTTTCTGAGAGAAAGGGTGCTTCTGGAAACCTTTCTGAAAGAAAGGGTGCTTCTAGAGAACCCTTCTGAAAGAAAGGGTGCTTCTAGAGAACCCTTCTGACAAAAGGGTGCTCCTATAGACTCTTTCTGAAAGAAAGGGTGCTCCTTTAGACCCTTTCTAAAAGAAAGGATGCTCCTATAGACCCTTTCTGAGAGAAAGGGTGCTCCTATAGACCCTTTCTGAGAGAAAGGGTGCTCCTATAGACCCTTTCTGAGAGAAAGGGTGCTCCTATAGACCCTTTCTGAGAGAAAGGGTGCTCCTATAGACCCTTTCTGAGAGAAAGGGTGCTCCTATAGACCCTTTCTGAGAGAAAGGGTGCTCCTATAGACCCTTTCTGAGAGAAAGGGTGCTCCTATAGACCCTTTCTGAGAGAAAGGGTGCTCCTATAGACCCTTTCTGAGAGAAAGGGTGCTCCTATAGACCCTTTCTGAGAGAAAGGGTGCTCCTATAGACCCTTTCTGAGAGAAAGGGTGCTCCTATAGACCCTTTCTGAGAGAAAGGGTGCTCCTATAGACCCTTTCTGAGAGAAAGGGTGCTCCTGAGAAAAAGGGTGCTCCTGAGAAAAAGGGTGCTCCTATAGACCCTTTCTGAGAGAAAGGGTGCTCTTATAGACCCTTTCTGAGAGAAAGGGTGCTCATATAGACCCTTTCTGAGAGAAATGGTGCTCCTTTAGACCCTTTCTAAAAGAAAGGATGCTCCTATAGACCCTTTCTGAGAGAAAGGGTGCTCCTATAGACCCTTTCTGAGAGAAAGGGTGCTCCTATAGACCCTTTCTGAGAGAAAGGGTGCTCCTATAGACCCTTTCTGAGAGAAAGGGTGCTACTATATACCCTTTCTGAGAGAAAGGGTGCTCCTATAGTCCCTTTCTGAGAGAAATGGTGCTCCTATAGACCCTTTCTGAGAGAAATGGTGCTCCTTTAGACCCTTTCTAAAAGAAAGGATGCTCCTATAGGCCCTTTCTAAAAGAAAGGATGCTCCTATAGACCCTTTCTGAGAGAAAGGGTGCTCCTATAAACCCTTTCTGAGAGAAAGGGTGCTCCTATAGACACTTTCTGAGAGAAAGGGTGCTCCTATAGACCCTTTCTGAGAGAAAGGGTGCTCCTATAGACCCTTTCTAAGAGAAGGGGTGTTCCTATAGACCCTTTCTAAGAGAAGGGGTGTTCCTATAGACCCTTTCTGAGAAAGGGTGTTCCTATAGACCCTTTCTGAGAAAGGGTGCTCCTATAGACCCTTTCTGAGAAAGGGTGCTCCTATAGACCCTTTCTGAGAGAAAGGGTGCTTCTATAGACCCTTTCTAAAAGAAAGGGTGCCTCTATAGACCCTTTCTGAGAGGAAGGGTGCTCCTATAGACCCTTTCTGAGAGAAAGGGTGCTCCTATAGACCCTTTCTGAGAGAAAGGGTGCTCCTATAGACCCTTTCTGAGAGAAAGGGTGATCCTATAGACCCTTTCTGAGAGAAAGGATGCTCCTACAGACCCTTTCTGAGAGAAAGGATGCTCCTACAGACCCTTTCTGAGAGAAAGGATGCTCCTACAGACCCTTTCTTCGAGAAAGGGTGTTCCTTTAGACCCTTTCTGAGGGAAAGGGTGCTCCTATAGACCCTTTCTGAGAGAAAGGGTGCTCCTATAGACCCTTTCTAAGAGAAGGGGTGTTCCTATAGACCCTTTCTAAGAGAAAGTTTGCTCCTATAGACCCTTTCTGAGAGAAAGGGTGTTCCTATAGACCCTTTCTGAAAGAAAGGGTAATTCAAGACAACCTTTCTGAAAGAAAGGTAATCTACTATGGAGTAGCTGATTGACAAGGCCTTTGAAGGTAAAGTAGATGTCTTCCGAGGCCATCTATTGTGGATGCGATAATCTCCAAGGTCATCTGCTGTAGAGTATATGACATCCATGGTTTTCTAATATGAAGTAGATGTGTTCCGAAATAATGTGGAGTACATGTTTTCGAAGCTCATATACTGTGGAGTATATAACATCTAAGGTCGTCTAGGGTGGGATAGAAGATTTCCATTATCTACTGTGGAATAGATAATTTCCTGTGATATCTACTATGGAGTAGATGATTTTCGAGGAGTTCGGAGGTGAAGTTTGTGGCTTCTAAGATCACCTAGGATGGAGTAGATGACTTCCAGGGTAATCTTCGGTGGGGACATCTCCAATATAATGTATTGTCTTGCGAAACCATCTACTGCGAGTAGATAACTTCATAGATGTTCTAAGGCAGAGTATATGTCTTCCGAGGTGATGCACAGTATAATACTCCCAAGGTCGTCCAGGGTGAGACAGATAACTTCCAAGTTTTTCTAGGGTGGAGTAGATTACTTTCGTCATTTTCTGTGGAGTATATGGATTCCAAGGTCATATACTGTGGAGTACATAACTAAAAAGTCA
The DNA here is from genome assembly GCF_047663935.1 of Musca autumnalis. Taxonomy (NCBI): domain Eukaryota; kingdom Metazoa; phylum Arthropoda; class Insecta; order Diptera; family Muscidae; genus Musca; species Musca autumnalis. Next base: position 238,900,313 of record NW_027411977.1, on the reverse strand, counting down.
TATAGGGCAGAGAATATGTCGTACATCGTCATCTGGAGCGGTGTATATAAAGTGCAGGAAGGAACAGATGGCTTTCAAGTTCATCTGGGGTGGATACATGGCTGCCTAGCTCATCTACTGTGGAATAGATGGTTTTCTAGGTCATCTATGGAGGAGAATATGGTTTAACATCCAAGTTTTTCTAGGGAGGTGTAGATTAGGGTAGAGAATATTGCGTACATCGTCATCTGGAGTGATGTATATAAAGTGCAGGACGGAACAGTTGACTTTCAAGTTCATATAGGGTAGAGTACATGGCAGACGAGCTCATCTATTGTGGAATAGATGGTTTCCAGATCATCTATGGCGTAGAAAATTGTTTCCATGGCAATCTAGGATGCAGTAGATAGTTTTCAAGGTCATATTCTGTGAAGTATATGGATTCCGAAGTTATCTAATGTGGAGTAGTTGACTTCCAATACCTGTTCTGTCCTGCTCCGAAACATCACTTTACTATTTAGTATCTTGTCCTTCTCTTGTCCTCTTCCCTAAGAGACGCATCTGTTATCTGTTCTCTCTGCAAAAACTTCGGGTTTCTGTCTTTACGAGACTTGCTTCTTCTGTCCCTCACAAAGACTTTGTTTCCGTTCCCACGCAAAGGGACATGATTTTCACGTTACATGTGCTTCAGCTTCTGATCCTCCATCCATAGAGTCTCTGGTCCTTAATTAAAATACCCCACAAAAGTTTTGAAACTTTTCTTCCGTAGATAAAATCCAGTAGTAGTTTAAGCCATAGGGAACCGAAATGTCGCATATGCACTGTACGTTAGATTGAATTCTCTCTCTCCTTAGCAATTATTCTCTTCACTCACGATGAGTGACATGAATGCCTCTTTGCATTGCCTTCGCATTTGCTGCCAGAAATGTAGGCACAGGCAATGCAGCACAACGATTCCATTGAAGGAGGGAGCTTGATTGCCGGTTTCAATGGCTAAATGCAGACGCACACACACACACACTCTTCCATGCAGAGTAAAAGAATCTCAACATGTGGCTGTGTGTGTGCATGTTGTACATCAAAGAAAGAGAGTGTGTGTGTGTATAAAAAGCCTGCTAGTAGAGTAGGGCAAAGGGAGTTACAATTTTTGGTAGCAATGACCTTCACCGCGTTGTTGTTGAGCTTGAAATGATTATTTCAATGTTTGTTTTGTTTCTGGCTCGGTCGGCCGACACGAACGAAGCAGTATACGAATGATGGTATAACAACGATGACGACGACAACGATGATGTTGCTGATGATTGTGCCTCGTTCTGAGTTGCAGTGTGGATTTGTTTGTTTGCCATTGCAGGCAATAATGTTTCCCGGTCCCGGTTTTTCGTTGTTCCGTCATTTTTGCTGTTTTGTGGAAATTGTAGAGCAGCAGAAGCACATTAAGCGCGATGGAGTGTGTGTGTTCATTCGTGTGGGGAGTATGGTAAATGCACGCTAGAAACATTTTAGCGGTTCTCTAGTATGGGGTTGTGTCTGTGTTTGCTTACCACGGAGTTTTTTGCTGCATGTGCACTCCCTAGCGCACTTTTTTTTTGCAAATTGACATAGTATTTGTGTTCTGCTGCTTCTGTTTCTTCTTCTACTTTTTTTGCCATCTTATTTGTCGTTCTTGTGTGTTTTTTGCACTGTTTCCTTTTCATAAAATTTTCATTAACAACAACAATGGGGGCCATTGTATGCTTTTAATGGCTCGCTCATAGCTGCAATGTTGTTGTTCTCGTTGGGGAGGTGGGGGCGGGTGGCAGCTGATGTGGCGCGGAGTTTCTACTTCACAGTTGTAGTTTTTCCCAGTGTTTCGCCATTGAAAATGGAGTTCATGACCACATAAACTTGACACTGCCGTGTTTTTTGTTGTTGTTACAGCTGCGAAAACAGAAAATTGAAAATGAAAAATCACAAATACAAAAGCACGCAACACACACACACTCAAATGATTGTGGTTACATACATTGGGGGTACTACTTACCCAACAAGATTCTCCAATATTTTCACTTAGAATCATTTACACTGGGGCAAATATTTCATGATATGTTGGATAAGAGAGGGAGGGTGAGCGAGGGAGGGAAGTCTGTGGGCGCTGACGAGTCTATTATTTTCAATTTGTATTGGGACAAGAACCAGAACCAACTGCAGCAGCATAATTTGATGTTGGCGTGAATTGGTATGCCCAATCTTGCATAGATGACATAGAACACGTAGCACATTAGTGCGGGAAAATTGCAGACATTTTTGGTTTGAGTTCGATGGCAGCGCAAACATCACAATTTCAATGACCTGTTTGTGCTGTCGTGTCATTTCCAAGGGAGTGTGTTGGTGTTTTAATATAGAGAATGATTTGCTGAATTGTCGGAATTTTTTCTTTATTATTTGGGATAAATATGATGCAGTTTGTGATGTCCGAAATGGAGTAGATGTCTTCTGAAGTCATCTAATGTGAATTAGATGACTTAAAATACCATCTACTGTAAAGGAGATGGCTTCCGTGGACATCTACTGCAGAGTATACGACTTTCGAGGTAGTCTACTCTGGAGTAGACAACTTTCGAGGTCATCTACTGTGGAGTTAGTGTCTTCCGATGCCATGTAATGTGGAGTAGATGACCTCAAAGCGCATCTACTGTAGAGGAGATGAGTTCAAATGGCATCTACTGTAGGGCAGATGGCTTCCGTGGTCATCTACTGTGGAGTAGATGATTTCCGAGGTCTTCAACTGTGAATGAGATGAATTCGGAGGTCATCAGATGAGTTCCGAGGTCATCTACTGTGAATGGTATTAGTTCGGAGGTCCTATATAGATAACTTGTGAGGTCATTTAATGTGGATTAGGCGACTTCTGATGTATTTCAAGGTCATCTACTGTGCAGTAGATGACTTCCAAAGTCATCTATTATGGAGTAGATGATTTCCTAGGTAATCTGCTATGGAGTATATGATTTCCAAAGTCATATAATGTGCAGTAAATGAGTTCATAGGCCACCCATTGTGGAGTAGATGAGTTCCGAGGTCATCTACTGTGGAGTAGATGACTTCCAAGGCCATCTACTGTGGAGTAGATTACTTCCGCGGTCATAAACTTTGAATTAGATGACTTCCGAGGTCATTTGCTGTGTATTAAATCAGTTCAGAGGTCATCTTCTAAAGAGTAGATGACTTCCGAAGTCATATACTGTAGATTTGATGACTTCCGAGGTCATATACTGTGAATAAGATAAGTTCAGATATTATCTATTGTGGAGTATATGACTTCCGAGGTCATTAACTGTTGAGTGATGACTTCCAAGACCATCTACTGTGGAGTAGATGAGTTCAGAGGTCATCTACTATGGAGTAGATTACTACTGTGGAGTAGATTACTTCCGGGGTCATATTCTGTGAATAAGATCAGTTCAGAGGTAATCTACTGGAGAGTAGATGACTTCCAAAGCCGTATACTGTAGATTTGATGACTTCTGAGGTCATCCTCTGGAGTAGATGGCTTCCGAGGTCATCTGCTTTGGAATAGAGGGGTTCCGTGATCATCTTTTTTGGAGTAGATAACTTCTAAGGTCATCTACTATGGGGTAGATGACTTCCGAGGTCGTCTACTGTGAAGTAGATTACTTCCTGGGTCATATACTGCGAATTCCGAGGTCATTTACTGTGAATAAGATCAGTTCAGAGGCCATCTACTGAAGAGTAGATGAATTCAGAAGTCATATACTGTAGATTTTATGACTTCCGAGGTCATATACTGTGAATAAGATGAGTTCATAGGTTATATATTGTGGAGTAGATGACGTACGAGGTCTCCTACTGTGTAGAAGGTGACCACCAAGTTCTTCTACTGTGAAGTTTATGACTTCTGAGATCATCTATTGTGGGCGAGATCCGTTCGAAAGTCATAACTTGTTGAGTAGATGACTTTCGAGGTCATCTACAGTGGAGTTGATGAGTTCGAAGGAACAAATGAGTTCCGAGATCATCTACTGTGGAGAATATGATCTCTTAGGTCATCTACGGTGAACAAAATGAGTTAAGAGGTAATCTATTGTGCATTATATGAGTTCCGAAGTCGTCTAATATTTATTAGATGACTTCTAAGGTCATCTACGGTGGAGTAAATGACTTCCGAAGTCATTATTGTGCATTAAACGAGCTCCGATGTCATTTACAGTGCAGTCAATGATTTCCAAGGTCATCCACTGTAGAGTATAGCACTTTAAATGGCATCTACTGTAGAGAAGATGACTTCCAATGTCATCTATTGTGGAGTACATGAATTCCAAGGTCGCCTACCGCTTCCAAAGTCATGGAGCAGATGAGTTCCGAGGTCACATACTATGCAGTGGATTACTTCCACCGTCATCAGCTGTGGAGTGGTGGACTTCCGAGGACATCTATTATGACCAAAATCAGTTCTGAGGCCACCTATTGTGGAGTAGTTGAGTTCCGTGGTCACACATTATGGAGTAGATGATTTCTACGGTAATCGACTGTAAAGTATTGCGGACGAGATGAGTTCGGAGGTCATTTCTCGTGGATCAGACTAGTTTCGAAGTCATCTACAATGGAGTCGATGATTTCCGAGGTCATCCACGGTAGAGTATAGCACTTTAAATGACATCTACTGTAGAGTAGATGACTTCCAAGGTCATCTATTGTGGAGTACATAAATTCCAAGGTCGCCTACCTCTTCCAAAGTTATATATTGTGGAGCAGATGAGTTCCGAGGTCACATACTATGAAGTGGATTACTTCCACCGTCATCAGCTGTAGAGTGGAGGACTTACGAGAACATCCACTATGACCATAACCAGTTCTGAGGCCACCTATTGTGGAGTAGTTGAGTTCCGAGGTCACATATTATGGAGTAGATGATTTCCAAGGTAATCTACTGTAAAGTATATGATATATGAGGTCATCTATTGTGGACGAGATGAGTTGGAGGTCATTTATCGTGGATCAGATGAGTTCCGAGGTCATCTACAATGGAGTTGATGACTTCTAAGATCATCTATTGTGGAGTACATGAGTCCCATGGTCGCCTACCGCTTCCAAAGTTATATATTGTGGAGCAGATGAGTTCCGAGGTTACATACTATTCAGTGGATTACTTCCACCGTCATCAGTTGTGGAGTGGAGGACTTCCGAGGGCATCTACTGTGACTAAAATCAGTTCTGAGGCCACCTTTTGTGGAGTAGTTGAGTTCCGAGGTCACATATTATGGAGTAGATGATTTCCAAGGTAATCTACTGTAAAGATGAGTTCCGAAATCACCTAGTGTGAATGAGTACAGCTGGCAAACTATCGACAGTGGGAGTATCGTTTTAATCACTGTCGTAGCACTTTGTTTCCATCGGACTTAAAAGGAATAACTTGTTTTGGTGGCCGACGTAATCTTTGTTTTACGACAGCAATCAAAACGATAGTTTGACTATCGATAGTTTGCTAGCTCTACTACAGAGGCCATCTGCTGTGAATGAAGTGAGTTCGGAGATCATACATTGAGGAGTAGGTGACTTCCAAGGTCAGCTAATATGGAGTGGATGACGTCCAAATACATATACTGTAGAGCAGACGACTTCCGAGGCCATCTACTGTGAATGGAAAGAGTTCGGAAGTCATCTATGGTACAATAGATGAGTACCGAAGTCATCTACTGCGGTGTATATGATCTCCAAAGAAATCTACTGTGGTGTAGATGACTTCCTAGGTCCTCAACTGTAAATGAAATGAGTGTGGAGGTCATCTATTGTAGAATATATGAGTTCCGAGGTCATCTACTGCGGAGTAACTGATTTCTAATGTAATCTACTGTGGAGTAGATGACTTCCGAGGTCCTCAACTATAAATGAAATGAGTGTGGAAGTCATCTATTGTGGAGTAGATGAGTTCCGAGGTCATCTATTGCGCAGTAAATGAATTCTAATGTAATCTACTGCAGAGTAGATGACTTCGGAGTTTATATACTGTAAATTAAATGAGTTCGAAAATTATCCCTTGCAGAGGATATGAGTTCCGAGGTGATCTACTGTAGAAAAGATGTCTAACGAGGTCATCAACTGTGGAGTATATGACTTCCGATGCCATCTTCTTTGAATAAGAAATAACATATTGTACAGTAAATGAGTTCCGAGGTCATATACTTTTGAGTAGATAAATTCCGCAGTTATCTATTGTGAAGTAGATGACTTGCGAGGTCGTCTATTGTGACGTAGATGACTTCTGCAGTCATCTACTGTGAAGTAGATGACTTCAGAGCACATCTATAATGAATCAGTTGAGTTCAGAGGTCATCTATTGTGCAGTAGATGAGTTCTGAGGTCTTCTACTGTGAATAAGATGCGTTCCAAGGCCATCTACTGAGAATAAGATGAGTTCAGAGGTGGATTACACGAATCCCGAGGTCTTATATTGTGAAGTATATGACGCCCAAGGTCATCTGCAGTAAAATAGTTGACTTGCGACGTCATCTAATGTTAAGCAGAACTCCGAATACTAGCACGAATTCCACTCGCGAGTGAAACTCTTCTCGATGTCGAACAATTTGAGGAGGACATGTATGCAAGTGCTTTGGAATACATGCTTTTTGAATTCATCTGGGGTGGAGTATATGATATCCGACTTTATCTACTGTGCAGTAGATGACTTTCGAGGTTTAATTATGTGGACCCCTGACTTATCTAGGGTGAAGTAAATGCCTAAGGTGGAGTAGATTACTTTCAAAACCTTTACTGTGAAACAGGTGATTTCCGATTTAATTTACTGTGAAGTAGATGATTTCCTAGTTCATCTGGTGTGGTGTATACGAACTATTGAGCTCTTCTATAGGCCACGGTAGTCCTCTTGAGGTCTTCTATAGGAAAATTATACCTATAGCCGACAGAAGAACACTTTTGGTCTTGTATAGGCCAAAGAAGACCTCTTAAGGATTCATATAGGTCCTAGAAGACCACGAAATGCAACAGAAGGCCTCTTGTGTTCATCTATAGATGAGGTCTTCTACCGTCTTCTGTTTCCTGTCGAGGTCTTCTGTAGGCAACAGAAGACGTCCAGAGACAGCAGAAGAAGAGGACCTCTTCTATATGCAACAGAAGACCTCTTGAGGTTTTTTATAGGCATCAGAGACTTCCTGAGGCAACAAAACACCTCTTGAGGTCTTCTTTACTGCACAGTATACTTCTTCTGGTCTTCTATAGGCAACAGCAGTCCTAATGTGATCTTCTTTAAGGTCTTCTATGGACCATAGACGACCGCTTGGGGTTTCCTATAGGTCCTATAAGACCTCTTGCGATCGTCGAAAGGCAACAGAAGACCTCTTGTGATCTTCTATAGACAGCAGAAGTCCTTATGAGGTCTTCTATATGCAAAAGAAGACGTCCTAAGGAAGAAGCAGAAGAGCACTTCTATATGCAACAGAAGCCCTCTTGAGGTCTTCTATGCGCAACAGAAAGTGTATTGAGGTCTTCTGTAGCCAACAGAAGACGTCCAGAGACAGAAGAAGACATCTTCTATATGCCACAAAAGACCTCTTTAGTCTTCCGTAGGCATCAGATGACCTCCTGAGGCAACAGAAGACCTCTTGAGGTATGCTATACTCCAAAGGATAACTTTTGAGGTCTTCTATAGCCAACAAAAGACATCTTGAGATCTTATATATGCATTATACGACCTCTTCGGGCATCTATAGACAGCAGAAGACCTCTTCACGTCTTCTTCTTCCAAGGCCATATAGGATGGAGTAGATGACTTCCAAGATCATCCACTGTGGTGTAGATGACTTCCTTGGTCATTAACACTAGAGAGAATGCCTTCAAAGAACGTCTATTGTGGGAAAAAATGACCAATGAGGTGATATACAGTGGATTAGATAAAGTCTGAAGACTGCTACAAATCTGTACAGAAAGCATCTACGGCTTCTAACTAGCGACAATCTCACTTAGTCTCCTTTTTCTAAAGATCTCATGATTCACCTTTTGACTTTCTTTATCTTTTTCGCTGTCTAATAAAGACCCCAATAGCCACATAAGGCATTCTTTTGACAACAGAGGACTTCTTCAGGTCTTCTGAGGTCTTCTTTAGGCAACAGAAGACTTTATTAGGTCTTATGTAGGCAACAGAAAACCTCTTGAGATCTTTCATAGACTACGGAAGACCACTTAAAGTCTTCTTTCGAACTCTTGAGGTCTTCTGTGGGTAACAAAAAACATATTAAGGCCTTCCATAGACAACAGAAAACACATTGAGGTATTTCACAGGTTTTCTCTATTTGTCGCTCTCTAACATAGACCCTAATAAACTCTTAAGGTCTTCTTTAGACAAAACAAGACATTTTTGGGTCTTCTGTAAGCAACTGAAAAACCCTCATAAGATCTTTCATAGAAAATAGAAAACCACTTAAGGTCGCCTTTTACCTCATGAGGTCTTCTGTGGGTAACAAAAACTATATTAAGGCCTTGTTTAGACAACAGAAGACTTCTTAAAGTCTCCTGTATGTAACATCAATCATATTAGGGTCTTCCATAGACATATTTCGTAGGTTTTTTATATTTTTTCGCTCTCTCATAAAGGCTACATAGATTTTGGCACTCTGATAAAGACCTCGATAACCTCTTAAGGTCTTCTTTAGACAACAGATGAGTTCTTTAGGTCTTCCATAGGCAACAGAATGCTCACTGCGATCTTCTTCAGACAATAGAAGACCACTTAAAGTCTTCTACATATAGGTATCGTAAAAAATCTTGAGATCTTCTGTAAGCATCAGAAAACCCCATGAGGTCATATGAATTCACAGAAAATCTCTTGAGGTATTCCATAAACAACAGTGGCCTCAGTCACTCATCTGTAGTAATTTCTATACTCTCTTCTCATTGAAGTTTTCCTTGCTAATTTCTCATTATTATTAGAAAGTCTCATTGCATTCCATTCTACACTTTCCTTCAAACAATCGTCTCCAATGAAAGTGTTCAACATTCTTCAATTTCATAGAAGATGATTGACACAATCATCTCCAATCTCTCTCACGCGTGTGATTGCATTCGACAAGATTACATGATTAGATATGGTTTCCTATTACAGAATAAAAAATCGAATAAAAAACCAACAAATGTACATTATTACCTCACTTCTTCTTCTTCTACTTTTTCTAATTGGACTTACATGGATGGGTTGGAGTAGAACATGCTTGCTGACTGGTTATAACATTTCACTCTCACTACACGTTTTTCTGTTTTCTTTTCTCTAACAAACAATTATGGCATCAACGAATGAATATCCGTAGAACATCGTAGATAATCATCATTCATGACTCTTTCGCATGCAATTTAAATGGGGAGTTGTCCCACCTCTCGCCTTCCCTGTTTACTTTTTCTTGTCAACCAACCGAGTGAAATTAAAAATGTATGGCCCAGCATAGATCATACGTCGGTGTGTACATTTGTGTCGGACATGGACATGTGTGCGTATAAGTGCCTAGAATAAAAACCTGAAATGGCTGTAATGTTGCTGAGTACTCCTTTGGTTGTTAACTCTCCATACACTCTGCACGACTCTACTTTGCTCTCTCCCCCATCACACTCGTCGTGCTTTGTCGTCGTTTGTTTTTCTATAATAAAACTTTTGTGGTATTTATTTAGTTGGCGTTCGTCGACCTTGCAACTCGTTTGTATTTTTTCAACGACAGCAACAACAAGAAAAATATATTGCTAGGTTGTTGTTGCTGTTATTACAATAGTATGTATTTGTTTTTGTAACCATAACTGCAATATTCTTCCTCATCCCAAAAGAGAGGTTGGCAAACCAATGGCATTATGAGGCAGACATTAGTTAACGTGTCGATGATGTTGCTGTTGTTGTTCTTGTTGTTATTTAATGAGTCTGTTTGTGCATGCATGTCTATGTTATATGTGCTGCGTGCAGAGTTCTTGAAATAGCAATTCATTAGATTGACTGCAAATTAAATAATCGGTGTCAACAACTTCATAATTGTCAAAAAAATACACACACACACTCACATATTGTGGATGTCTAATTTTGGCCAATTAAAGCATTTTTAGAGGACAATGCAAGCTTTTTTAGAGGGTAATTGAAACACTTCTATAGACCACCGGTGATCTTTTGAGGTCTCTTTTATGCATCATAAAACATCTTGAGAACTTCTATAGAAAACGGAGGACCTTTTGAGGTATTACCTAGGCAACAAAAGGCATTCTTGAGGCCTTCTTTAGACAACAGAAGATATCTTGAGGTCTTTTATAGGCAACAGAAGACCTTTTAATGCCTTCTATAAAGGCGACAGAAGATTTCTACAGATTTTCTATAGTTATGTGAGATAACTGTACAGTATGAAAAAACTACATCACGAACGAAAATATGTAAAAATTCTTGAAATATTTTTTTCTGTGTAAAGGTGACAGAAGATTTCTACAGATTTTCTATAGTCACCAGCAGATCTAGTGAGCTCTTATAAATGCAACACAAGACTGCTTGGTCCTCTACAGGCAACAGGAAGCCTCTCGAAGTCTTCTATAGGCAACAAAAGATCTAGTGAAGTATTCTATAGGCAACAGACTTCCTGAGATCTTGAGGCAACAAAGACTTCTTGAGGTCTTGAGGCAACAGAAGACTTCTTGAGGTCTTTGGGATATGTATATAGAGCGGGACACTCTATAGATACAACATCAGTGCGGTACTCTATATGAATATGGATATTTAATATCCCTTTAATGTCTTCTATAGAAAGAATGTATTTTGAGGGCTATATCCGACCTTAAAAATATCTTCTAGACTTGGAATTCCATAGAGGTATTGCCTTATTCTTGTTTTCCTTCCATTTAAAAAGAAAATAACCAACAATTTTCGAAAACAAAAGCAATGCCATCTATTCCCAACATTTGCACTTTTTCCCTTGGATTTCCCATTCGAATGTGGAGCGGGTGCTATTTGCTAAAATCATTGAATCGTAAATATGTACATACATAAACTAAAGCATAAAAATCAAACATAAAATTCTGTTTTTAACTGTCTACTGCAAAACTATTATGGCCTTTGTTGGGATCCACTAGGAGTATCCAGAGAAGAATGGAAAAGAGAAAACAACTTAAAATGGCAATGGCCCTGAAAACATTGAGTTTCAATATCAATCATAGCATACAAATTCCAAACAATGCGAGTCATATGAAACAGGCAACTCTCGCAACATGGTTGATTGCATGTGCAGAGGTAACACTTCTGTAAAGGGCAGAGAATGGCTGGATGTGTGTTTTTGCTACACAATTCTGAAATATACAATATTCAATCTATTAAAATAAAATTGACGTTCAGGTCTTGAGGTCTTCGATAGGACATAGAGGCTTTCGATAGGCAACAGTAGAACTCTTGAAGTCCTTTAAAGGCAACAGAAGACATCTTGAGGTCTTCCATAGGCAAGAGAAGACCTTTTGGGGTCTTCTATAGGCAATAGAAGACCTCTTGAGGTATTCTATAGGTAATAGAAAACCTCCTGAGGTCTTCCATAGACAACAGAAGGTCTTCTATAGGTAATAGAAGACCTGTGGTGGGATTCTCTAACACATTTTTTGTGTTACCGACAAAAAAAGTACTCGCGACAAATAAAAAGTACTCGTAAAGTTCTACCGATAGCAAGAGTGCTGTCAACTTTTATTTGAACTTTTCATTCATAATTTTGCGTTTTATTTTTACCGATATTTGTCGGTAACTCTAAAAATGAGTCAAAGAATCGCACTACTGCTGAGGTTTTCTAAAGGCGACGGAAGCCCCTTTGAGATCTTCTAAATGAAACGGAAGCCCTCTTGAGATCTTCTGTAGGCAATTGTAGACCTCTTGAGGTCTTCTATAGGTAACAGAAGACCTGCTGAGGTATTCTAAAGGGTACAGAAGCCTTCTTGTGGCAAAACAGACAACAGAAGACCTCTTGAGGTATTCTATAGACAACAAAATACAACTTCAGGTGTACTATAAGCATCAGAAGACCTCCAAAGGCAACACAAGTCTTCTTCAGGTGTTCTATAGGCAATAGAAGACATCTTGAGGTCTCCTCTAGGCAATTGAAGAACTCTTGAGGTTTTCTATAGGTAACAGAAGACCTATAGAGGTCTTCTATAGGCAATAGAAGAACCACTGATGTCTTCTATAGGCAACTGAAGTCCTTGATGTGTTTTATATGCAACAGGAAACCTCTTGAGATCATCAATAGGCAACAGAATGCATCTTGAGATCTTCTATATCCGACAGCAGACCTCTTGAGATCTTCTATAGGCAACAGAAGACTTCCTGAGATACTATGAAGCTTCTTCAGGTCTTCTGTAGGCAACTGAATACACCTTGAGATCTTATATATGCAGTAGGAAACCTCTTGAGATCATCTTTAGGCAACAGAAGAATTATTGAGGACACCATTTCAGGACTTCTACAGGCAACAGGGGCCTCCTTAAGTCTTCTTAAGGCGACAAAAGACCTCTTTGGGCCTTTTATAGGGGAAACAAGATCCCTTCATGTCTTCTATAGGCAACAGGAGACCTCTTGAGATTTTCTATAGGCAACAGAACAAATTTTAGGGTCTTCTTTAGGAAACAGAGGGCTTCGTTAGGCAACAGAAGACCAATAGAAGCCTCTTCAGATCTTCTATAGGCAACAGAAGACCCCTTCAGGTCCTCCGTAGGCAACAACAAGCCTCATGAGACACTATGAAGCTTCTTCTGTAGGCAACTTGAGGTCTTATACATATATGCAACAGGAGACCTCTTGAGATCTTCTATAGGCAACAGAAGACCCCTTCAGGTCCTCCGTAGGCAACAACAAGCCTCATGAGACACTATGAAGCTTCTTCTGTAGGCAACTTGAGGTCTTATACATATATGCAACAGGAGACCTCTTGAGATCTTCTTTAGGCAAAAGAAGAATTATTAAGGAGACCATTTCAGGACTTCTACAGGCAACGGGGAACTTCCTGAAGTCTTCTAAAGGCGACAAAATACCTCTTTAGGTATTTTATAGGCAAAACATGACCCCTTCATGTCTTCTGTAGGCAACAGGAGACCTCTTGAGATCTTCTATAGGCAACAGAAGAAATCTTAGGGTTTTCTATAGTCAACAGAGGCCTTGTTTAGGTAACAGAAGACCAATAGAAGTCTCTTCAGATCTTCTATAGACAATAGAATACCCCTTCAAGTCCTCCATAGGCAACAGAAGACCTCCTGAGACACTATGAAGCTTCTTCAGGTCTTCTGTAGGCAACTGAATACATCTTGAGGTCTTATATGTATATGCAACAGGAGACCTCTTGAGATCTTTTGTAGGCAAAAGAAAAATTATTGAGGAGACCATTTCAGGACTTCTACAGGCAACAGGGAATATCCTGAAGTCTTCAAAAGGCGACAAAAGACTTCTTTAGGTCTTTTATATGCAAAACAAGACCCCTTCATGTCTTCTATAGGCAACAGGAGATCTCCTGAGATCTTCTATAGGCAACAGAAGAAATCCTAGGGTCTTCTATAGGCAACAGAGGGCTTCTTTAGGCAACAGAAAACCAATAAAAGCCAACAGAAGACCCCTTCAAGTCCTCCATAGACAACAACAGGCCTCTTTAGGTCTTCTATAGGTAACAGAATATCGCTTCAGGTCTCCTATAGACAATAGGAGACCGCTTCAAATCTACTATAAAGAACAGAAGACATCTTCAGATCTTCTTTAGACTTTAAAGGAACTCTTGAGATCTTTTATAGGCAACAGAAGACATTTGATGTCCCTATAGGCAACAGAAGAACTTTTAAGGTCGTCTATAGGCAAGAGAAGACCCAGAAGATGTCTTCTCCGTAGGCAACAGATGACCTCTTGAGATATTCTATAGACAACAGAAGGTTTATGCAGGTCTTCTATAGACAATAGAAGGCTTACCCAGGTATCCTATGGACAACATTCCCTCTGCAGGTCTTCTGAAGGCAACTGAAGACCTTCTCAGGACTTCTATAGGATAGTGAAGAGCACCACAAGTCTTATATAGACAACAGAAGAGCTCTTCACGTTTTCTGTAGACAACAGAAGATCTCCCGAAATAAAAGAAGGTTTCTTCAAGTGTTCTGATGACCTCAGCAGTTCTCCTGTGGGCAACAGAAGACTTCGTGAAGTTTTCTATAGGCAAGAAAAAACCACTTTAGGTCATCTATAGGCAACCGAGGGCTTCGTGAAGTGTCTTATAGGCCACAGATTACCTTTTGAGGTCTTCTATAGGCTACGGAAAACTTCTTGAGGTATTCTAAATGCAACAGAAGAACACTTGAGGTCTTCCATATTTAACAGCAGTCCGGTCGAGGCAACAGAAGACCTCTTGAGTTCTTCTATAGACAACATGAGACCTCTTCAGGCAATATGGAACCTCCTAAAGTCTTCTTAAGACGACAAAAGACCTCTTTAGGTATTTTATAGGCAAAACAAGACCCCTTCATGTCTTCTATAGGCAACAGGAGACCTCTTGAGGCCCTCTATAGAAGACCAATAGAAGCCTCTTCAGATCTTCTATAGGCAACAGAAGACCCTTTCAGATCCTGCATAGGCAATAACAGGCCTCTTTAGGTCTTCTATAGACTTCGTGAAGTCGTCTATAGGCAACGAAAGACATCTTGAAGTTTTCTATATGCAAAGGAAAACCACTTAAGGCCATCTATAGACAACAGAGGACTTCTTGAGGTGTCTTATAGGCCAGAGATTAACTTTTGAGGTCTTTTATAGGCTATGGAAGACTTCTTGAGGTCTTCTAAATGCAACAGAAGAACACTTGAGGTCTTCCATATACAACAGCAGACCGGCCGAGGCAACAGAAGACCTCTTGAATTCTTGTATAGGCAACGTGAGACCTCTTCTGATCTTCTGCAGGCAACAGAAGACCGGCTGAGGTCTCATAAGACAACAGAATACCTCCTGAGACAACAGAAATCTGTTGAGATCAATAAGACCTCTATAGATAATAGACGTCTTCACAGACACCAGAAAATCTGATGAGGTTTTCTTTTGACAACTCTTAAGTTCTTTCATAGACAACATAAGGCCTCTTTAGGGCAAGAGAACCCCTTATGAGGTTTTAGATAGAAAATAGAAGACTTTTTAAGGTATTCTTTTGACACAAGAAAGGCTACTAAAGTCTTCTTTGGACAACGGAAAACCTTTTGAGGTCTTGAGGTGTTTTATGGCAACAGAGGATCTCTTGTGGTATCTGACATACGGAAGCATATGGAGGCAAGCTCTACTCCGAAGATGATGACCTCCCACTTCTTCTGTCGCCTATAGAATTTCTAGAGAGGTCTTATATTGCCTATAGTAGATCTCAATAAGCCTTCTGTTGCCTCAGGAGGTCTTTTCTTACCTATATGAGACCCCAAGATGTCTCAAGAAGTGTTGCCTGCAGACGACCCGAAGAAGCCTTATGTTGCCTATAGAAGAACTTAAGAGCTCTCCTGTTTCCTCAGCAGGTCTTCTGTTGTATATGGAAGAAGACCTCAAGATGTCTTCTTTTGCTTATAGAAGGCTTGAAAGTGTCCTTTGTTACCTATAGAAGACTGAAAGAGGTTTTTAGTTGCTTCAGGAGGTCTTCTGTTGCCTAAGGAGGTCTTCTCTCCACATTGAATACCTCAAGAGGACTTATTTTGCCTATAGAAGGCTTGAGATCCATTTTTACCTATAGAAGACTGAAAGAGGTCTTTAGTTGCTTCAGGAGGTCTTCTGTTGCTTAAGGAGGTCTTCTGTTCCACATAGAAGATCTCAAGAGATCTTATTTTGCCTATAGAAACTTGAAGGGGTCCTTTGTTACCTATAGAAGACTGAAAGAGGTTTTTAGTTGCTTCAGGAATTCTTCTGTTGCCTAAGGAGGTCTTCTGTTCCACATTGAATACCTCAAGAGGTCTTCTTTTGCCTATAAAAGGCTTGAAGGGGTCCTTTGTTACCTATAGAAGACTGAAAGAGGTCTTCAGTTGCTTCAGTATGTCTTTAGTTGATTCAGTATGTCTTCTGTTGCCTAATGAGGTCTTCTGTTCCACATTGAAGACCTCGAGAGGTCTTCTTTTGCCTATAAAAGGCTTGAAGGGTTGCTTTGTTATCTATAGAAGACTGAAAGAGGCCTTCAGTTGCTTCAGGAGGTCTTCTGTTGCCAAAGGAGGTCTTCTGTTCCACATTGAAGACCTCAAGAGATCTTCTTTTGCCTATAGAACACTTGAAGGTGTCCTTTGTTACCAAAGGAGGTCTTCTGTTCCACATTGAAGACCTCAAGAGGTCTTATTTTGTCTATAGAAGGCTTGAAGGGGTCCTTTGTTACTTATAGAAGAATGAAAGAGCTCTTCAGTTGCTTGAGGGTGGTCTTCTGCTGCCTGTAGAAGATCATCTACTCAAAAATGTATGATGTCCAATGGAGATAATGCCCGTGGCTATCTTCTTTGACGTCCAAGGTAATCTACCCAAAATGGAGTAGACTCTGGGATAAATTACGTCTGCGCTCATCTTATCAGAAGTAGATGACGCCCGAAGTTATCTTCATCGACGTAGGACGCCCAAGGTCATATACTCTGAAGTTGATGTCGTCCAATGGCATCAACTCTGAGGTTGATGTCATTCTGTTGCCTAAGGAGGTCTTCTGTTCCACATAGAAGACCTCAAGAGGTCTTCTTTTGCCTATAGAAGGCTTGGAAGGGTTCTTTGTTACCTATAGAAGACTGAAAGAGGTCTTTAGTTGCTTCAGTAGGTATTCTGTTTCACATTGAAGACCTCAAGAGGTCTTCTTTTGCCTATAGAAGGCTTGAAGGGGACCTTTGTTACTTATAGAAGAATGAAAGAGGTCTTTAGTTGTTTCAGGAAGTCTTCTGTTGCCTAAGGAGGTCTTCTGTTCCATATTAAAGATCTCAAGAGGTCTTCTTTTGTCTTCTGAACCACATAGAAGACCTCAAGAGGTCTTCTTTGCCTAAAGAATGCTTGCAGGGGTCCTTTGTTACCTAAAGAAGACTGAAAGAGGTCTTTAGTTGCTTCAGTAGGTCTTCTGTTGCCTAAGGAGGTCTTCTGTTCCACATAGAAAACCTCAAGAGGCCTTCTTTTGCCTATAGAAGGCTTGGAAGGGTTCTTTGTTACCTATAGAAGACTGAAAGAGGTCTTTAGTTGCTTCAGTAGGTATTCTGTTCCACATTAAAGACCTCAAGTGGTCTTATTTTGCCTACAGAAGGCTTAAAGAGCATCTACTCAAAAATATATTATGTCCGATGGAGATGATGCTATCTTCTTTGACGTCCGAGGTAATCTACCCAAAACGGAGTTGACTCTGGGATAAATTACGTCCGCGCTCATCTTTCCAGAAGTAGATGACACCCGAAGTTATCTTCGCCGACGCAGGATCCCCGATATCATATACTCTGAAGTTGAGATCATATACTCTGATGTCGTTCCACAAAGTCTACTGTAAGGTAGCGATCATTTTCTCTGAACTAGATTACCTCCCAGGTCATCTACTCAAAGGCAGATAATTTCCAAAGTTATCTACTCTGGAGTTTATGATATAAGACTTCGTTTTCTATGAAGTAGATGCTAATGAGATTCATCTACTTAGAATTATGACTAAGGTTATATTATCTGAAGTAAATGACTATCGAAACTTGAACCAAATGGCGCGCGATGTCATCTACTGTTTTCAAATATAAGGTTTGAAATGATTTTCTCCAAAGTGGTTGACTCCGAGGCTATCTACTCTATGCAAGATGACGTTCCAGGTTGTCTTCTCAGAAGGGATGAACACCGGCTATACTGGATTTTCAATAAAGACCTACTGTGTTGTGTAAGGGCTAGTGTCCATAGAAGATGTGTAAATGGTCCTTCACCCATATTAGCCTTATTGGATGTTTTCTGTCAATAAAGGGATTACAACTAGTAGATCTCCTGTAGGAGGTGTGCTGTCTATATTGCATCAAGGACACTTGTATAAAAAATTCCTTTAATATGACAGAAAAACTTTCTCGTAATTTCCTTTTGCCAGCATCTAAACATTACATCTGACGGCGGCATGGTCAATGATTTTAACGGCGAACTCCTACCACCATCCAAAGAAAAAACGCAACTCTATTCTAGGCGACAATGGCGGAACCATACTTGGCCTTAACATTCAAAATGCTGGAGTTTTTGTTTGTTTGGTTTTTATCGGCTTTGTTCCTAGTTTCTTTAGTGTATGCGAGAGCGCATGCTCTCAAAATGCAGCAGCGGCAGGAGCGGCAGACAATGCACACACAACGTGACACACGAGACAGTGCAGCAAAAAAAAAGTGGGTGGAATGATTGGTGGCACAATGCAAATTGCTGCATTTGTTTTGGTTTCGATGTTTTGGGCAGGGAGTTAAGGCTAATGGCCTTAAAAGACTCCACGACACTCAGGGAATCAGACACAGTGTTGCAAAATACTTTGCTGCATACATTAGCATATATCATGGAGAAGGAGAGAAAGAGTTAATCCGCGATACTCTCCACAGTTCGTTTTCGTAACAATGAAACACACGAATTTAGCCTTCGTAGAGGTGAGAGAGAGTTCTTTTATAATTTCAGCACATAAAATCAACTATTTCGAGAATAAAGAGTAGGTTCGCTTTTAAAACTCATAGATGTGAGCAATTAGTTGTAAGTCATTGATGCTCAAAAATTGTGTCTTACATTCAGTGAGAGATTTTTGGCTTTGCCACATTATGGCTGACATTGAAGAAGAAAGAATACGTGTGGTTTGAGTGAAACCAAAAGGAAAATTATTGAGCATCTGTTCTATGAATGGCCAATGTTATGAAACTACAGAAATTATGGACTCTATTTTACTACAACAACTACAAATATATGTGGAGACCCACACAACTTTATTTAGTTTTTCTTTGTTTCTTTCTGTGGCATCAATTCAACAACAGGCCAGCCATAGTTCCACCAATGCAACCTCCTGGCATTGACACTGGCATTGGTAGGGTAAGGCCAAACATTTTGCAGATTATGAGAGTTGCAGGCATTCTTTTGTCTGAACATAAAAGTGTGGGTGTGTATGTCTTCTATGCAGAGAGGTGGTAAAATAGTTGTGTATAAGGAGGAGAGAATCTTCTATCTATAGAAGATTTCATTATTAGGAGTCATCTGTCTTAGAGTATTTTAACTCGGACATCATCTATATTAGGGAGTACGGTTTTAAATGGTGACGTATGTGATCTTCTTCAGATATACTGAACTCGCAACTGTACAGTAACTGACCTCTGACGTCATTTACTATGTCCACTCTAGCGTAGATGAACACGTGTGTTATTTTGTTCAGAGAGGATGATCTCAGAAATTATCCACTTTGGACGACCTCGGACGTAATGAGGGCTACACCGTAATCTACTTCAGAGAAGAAGACCCCAAGAGGTCTTCTGTTGCATATAGAAGAACTCAAGAGTCCTCTGGAGCCTATAGATAATCTCTTGAAGTATTTGTTGTCCATAGAAGACCTCAAGAGCCTTACGTTGCCTATAGGAGACCACAAGAAGTCTTTATTGACAATAGAAGAGCTCAAGAGGTCTTGTGTTGCCTACAGAACACACTAAGAGGTTTTCTGTTGCCTATAGGAAAGCGGAGGAGGTCTTCTGTTCCCTATAGATAACCTCTTCTGGATCTTATAGATAACCTCAAGAAGTTTTTTTGTTGCCTAGAGGTCTTCTAGAGTCTTCTGTCGTTTACATATGACCACAAAAGGTCTTCTGTTGCCTATAGATGCCTCAAGAGATCTTCTGTTGCCTCTGAGGGTCTGCGTCGCGAATTGCCTATAGAATTCCTGAAGACGTCGTCTGTTGCCTATAGAAGACGTTAAGAGGTCTTCTGTTGCCTATAGAAGACTTCGAGAGGTCTTATGTTGCCTATAGAAGACCTCAAGATGTTTTCTGTTGCCTATAGAAGACTTCAAGTGGTCTTCTGTTGCCTATTGGAAACCTCGAGAGGTCTTCTGTTGCCTATAGAAGACCTCAAGATGTCTTTTGTTGCCTATAGAAGACCTCAAGAGGTCTTCTGTTGCCTATAGAAGACCTCAAAGGGGTCGTATGTTGCCTATAGAAGAACTCAAGAGGTCTTCTGTAGCCTATAGAAGACCTTGAGAGGTCTTCTGTAGCCTATAGGAAGACCTCGAGAGGTCTCCCTTTGCCTATGGAAGACCTCAAGAGATCTTCAGTTGCCTATAAAAGACCTCAAGAGGTCTTCTGTTGCTTATAGAAGACATAAAGAGGTCTTCTGTTGCCTATAGAAGACCTCAAGATGTCTTTTGTTGCGTATAGAAGACCTCAAGAGGTCTTCTGTTGCCCATAGAATACCTCGAGAGGTCTTCTGTTGCTTATAGAATACCTCAAGATGTCTTTTGTTGCCTATAGAAGACCTCAAGAGGTCTTCTGTTGCCTATAGAAGACTTCAAGATGGCTTCGGTTGCCTATAGAATACCTCAAGAGGTTTTCTGTTGCCTATAGAATACCACAAGATGTCTTTTGTTGCTTATAGAAGACCTCGAGAGGTCTTTTGTTGCCTATAGAAGACCTCAAGAGGTCTTCTGTTGCCCATAGAAAACCTCAAGAGGTCTTCTGTTGCCTATAGAAGACCTCAAGATGTTTCATGTTGCCAATAGAAGACCTTGAGAGGTCTTCTGTTGCCTATAGAAGAACTCGTGTGGTCTTCTGTTGCCTCAAGAAGACCTCAAGAGGTCTTCTGTTGCCTAAAGAATACCTCAAGAGGTCTTCTGCTTCCTATAGAAGGAGGTCTTCTGTTGCCTATAGAAGACCTCGAGAGGTCTTCTGTTGCCTAAAGAAGACTTCAAGAGGTCTTCTGTTGCCTATAGAAGACCTCGAGAGGTCTTCTGTTGCTTATTGAAGACCTCAAGATGTCTTTTGTTGCCTATAGAAGACCTCAAGAGGTCTTTTGTTGCCTATAGAAGACCTCAAGATGTCTTTTGTTGCTTATAGAAGACCTAAAGAGGTTTTCTGTTGCCTATAGAATACCTAAAGAGGTCTTCTGTTACTTATAGGAGACCTCGAGAGGTATTCTGTTGCTTATAGAAGACCTCAAGATGTCTTTTGTTGCCTATATGAGACCTCAAGAGCTCTTCTGTTGCCTATAGAAGACCGCAAGAGCTCTTCTGTTGCCCATAGAAAACCTCAAAAAGTGCCTAGAAGACCTCAAGATGTCTTTTTTCGCCTATGGACGACCTCAAGAGGTCTATATAAGCTATAACAGGCAGGTCTCCTGTTGCCTATAGAAGACCGCAAGCGGTCTTCTGTTGCCTGTAGAAGACCTCAAGAAGTTTGCTGGTGACTATAGAAGGGCTCAGTGTTTGTCTATAATACCATTGGAAAATCTTCTTCCTATAGAAGAACTTTGAAAAGTTTTCTTCTACCCATAAAATACCTTTGGGCGGTCTTCAATAGAAGACCTTTGCAAATTCTTCTTCTTATGGGATATCTTTGGTAGGTCTTCTTCTATAGATGACCTTTGGAACATCTTCAGCTTATAGAAGACCTTTGAAAGATCTTCTGCTTATAGTATACCTTTGGAGAGTCTTCTGCCCATTGAAGCCTTTTGGAAGATCTTCTGCCTATCAAAGATCTTTGGAAGTTATTCTGTCTCTAGCAGCCTTCAGAAGGTTTTCTGCCTATTGAAGATCTTTGGAAGGCCTTCTGCCCAGAGATGACCTTTGGAAAGTCTTATATCTATAGAAGACCTGCCTATTGCATACCTTTGGAAAGTCTTCTGCCTATAGAAGACATGGGGAAGGCCCTCTGCCTCTATAAGATCTTTAGAAGATTTTCGGTCTATAAAAGTTCGTTGGAATGCCTGCTGACTCTAGAAAAACTTTGGAAGCTCTTTTGTTTTATAGAAGTTCTTCTTTCTATAAAAGACCTTAAGAAAGTCTTCTTTCTATTGAAGAGATAATACTACATGACTAAAAGAAGAGGAAGGACTTCCTCTGGTGACAAGGATAATAAGAGCTTCGGAAGGTTTTCTGCCTTTTGAGGACCTTTGAATGATTTTCTGCCTATAGTATAATTTTGGAGGGTCTACTGGCTATAGAAGACTTCTTTCTGTAGAAAATCTTGGGAAGGAAGAGATAAGACTACATGACTAGAGGAAGAACAGGCACTTCCTCTGGTGACAAGGATAATAAGAGCCTTCAGAATACCTTTGCAAGGTCTTTTTCTTAAAGCAAATCTTGGAAGATCATCTGCCTTTAGCATGACTAAGGAAGGTGTTCTCTCTATCGAAGATGTTTGGAAGAATATTCTGCATATAGAAGATCCTAGGGAGGTCTTCTGTCTACAGAATACCTTTAGAAAGTCATTAGAAGTCCTTCTTTCATAGACAAAAGACCTTTCATATTTTCCATTTGATTCACTTTCCAATAGAAATCTGCTTTTGTGTTACATTCACCATGGTTCTTTACACCCTCGAAATCTGTTTCTAATGTCATGGCCATGTACTCCAATATCTCAGTATTTGTCGAAAGTACTCACAGTTCAGTATAAGATAAATACTTCATGTGGATGAGGAATGAATTACATATGCATGTATAAATTTTGCATGTGAATGTAAACATTTGGTCGTATGTCTGTCTGTTTGTTTGTCTATCTGCCACTTTGTCTCAATGTCAGTTGGTCGTTTGGTATCACCAACCAACCAACCCACCAACCAACAACAGCGACATAGAAACAATTTTTGGTACAGTTTGCCAATGCTGCTGTTTTATTTGTGTTTGTGTCATTTGTTTCATGCAACAACAACAACAAGAACAACAGTAACATCAAGAACCAACAATAACAAAACAAGCAACAAAAGCAATTGCTCCACTACCCCAAAGTGTTGCAAACGATGAAAGTCAGTGTCACACACAACAACACCAAAGAGCAAGAGCACGGGCATGCCACTGCTGGCTGCAGCAACATTCTAGAGCAGCACCATAGAAAAGTTGGTTGATTGGTGGTGCGGTGGTGGAGGCACTAATGTCTGGATGACTGTTTTGGCTTAATGGTGTGGCACCAAAAGGACGATATTTTGTGTTGGCAAGAAGCGGAGGCAGTGAGGGTATTCCAGACAATGACTCTGATAATGGCGACTGACTATTTTAAGCCAAAAGCAAGCAAGGATAACAACTTCAAGTTGCCAGCGAAATTTAACAAAACAACAGAAAAGAACAAGAACCCAACGTGGACTACTTCCCACACCTAATCGAAATGTGTGGACTTATTACAAAACAACCCTGTCGGGGCGAAAAGAAATTTTGCAAAATATTGTCGCTGCCAACAAAAATTCCTGCCATTATCCCGGCTGCCATCGTTGAAATGGTGTACGTGCTCAAAAGCCGGAGCAGATCAATGACCTGTATTTTCGACGAAACTCCGAGACAAATTTCAATCGATAGAAAATGCATTGCTCATGAGGAGAGAGTGCGCTTGTGTGTGTGTGTGTCGTTCCTTTGGCGACTGCCACCGCCCTAGGCGTGGTAATTGTGTGGCTTGTTAAGGAGCGTGTGTACGAGTGTGTGTGTTGGATTTTACTGCAACTTGTCCAGCGATTGCATAAAATTTCCAGACACATAAAACCCACTCCCTCCACGCTTGTTCTCTCCATCGATTTGACAAGAAAGGATTCTTTATGTTGGCAGGACTGGGACAATATGGGAAATGAAAATCCAAGCAAAGAAACAGAAAGCCAGCCAAGTTTTCTTTTTCACTTCGAGCACGTAACTCAGCCAGCTATGACCAGGATAAAAATAGCTCAGAATAAATGAATGAAATTATCAGCGACACTCCTTTTGTCGTTGTGTAAAAGGAATGGGTATCATCAGTTCGTCAAGATAAGAGAACAGGACTAAAGGAAGAGGAAGCACTTCCTCTGGTGTGACAAGGATAATAACACATTTTGTGTGAGGGGCATAATTATCCACAGTTAATAGATGTCACTAAAATTATAGTGAAAGTTAAGCAAGATGTTAAATCATGAAACTGTTCCATATATGAATAGGGATTTCTATAGGAAAACTCCTATTCAGCCTGCCTGAATAGGATTTTCTATAAGAGAACTGTAATTCAGCCACGCTGAATAGGGTTTTCCATAGGAAAACTGCTATTCAGCCCGGCTGAATAGGGTTTTCCATAGGAAAACTGCTATTCAGCCCGGCTGAATAGGGTTTTCCATAGGAAAACTGCTATTCAGCCCGGCTGAATAGGGTTTTCCATAGGAAAACTGCTATTCAGCCCGGCTGAATAGGGTTTTCCATAGGAAAACTGCTATTCAGCCCGGCTGAATAGGGTTTTCCATAGGAAAACTGCTATTCAGCCCGGCTGAATAGGGTTTTCCATAGGAAAACTGCTATTCAGCCCGGCTGAATAGGGTTTTCCATAGGAAAACTGCTATTCAGCCCGGCTGAATAGGGTTTTCCATAGGAAAACTGCTATTCAGCCCGGCTGAATAGGGTTTTCCATAGGAAAACTGCTATTCAGCCCGGCTGAATAGGGTTTTCCATAGGAAAACTGCTATTCAGCCCGGCTGAATAGGGTTTTCCATAGGAAAACTGCTATTCAGCCCGGCTGAATAGGGTTTTCCATAGGAAAACTGCTATTCAGCCCGGCTGAATAGGGTTTTCCATAGGAAAACTGCTATTCAGCCCGGCTGAATAGGGTTTTCCATAGGAAAACTGCTATTCAGCCCGGCTGAATAGGGTTTTCCATAGGAAAACTGCTATTCAGCCCGGCTGAATAGGGTTTTCCATAGGAAAACTGCTATTCAGCCCGGCTGAATAGGGTTTTCCATAGGAAAACTGCTATTCAGCCCGGCTGAATAGGGTTTTCCATAGGAAAACTGCTATTCAGCCCGGCTGAATAGGGTTTTCCATAGGAAAACTGCTATTCAGCCCGGCTGAATAGGGTTTTCCATAGGAAAACTGCTATTCAGCCCGGCTGAATAGGGTTTTCCATAGGAAAACTGCTATTCAGCCCGGCTGAATAGGGTTTTCCATAGGAAAACTGCTATTCAGCCCGGCTGAATAGGGTTTTCCATAGGAAAACTGCTATTCAGCCCGGCTGAATAGGGTTTTCCATAGGAAAACTGCTATTCAGCCTGGCTGAATAGGGTTTTCCATAGGAAAACTGCTATTCAGCCTGGCTGAATAGGGTTTTCCATAGGAAACCAGCTATTCAGCCTGGCTGAATAGGGTTTTCCATAGGAAACCAGCTATTAAGCCTGGCTGAATAGGGTTTTCCATAGGAAACCAGCTATTCAGCCTGGCTGAATAGGGTTTTCCATAGGAAACCAGCTATTCAGCCTGGCTGAATAGGGTTTTCCATAGGAAACCAGCTATTCAGCCTGGCTGAATAGGGTTTTCCATAGGAAACCAGCTATTCAGCCTGGCTGAATAGGGTTTTCCATAGGAAACCAGCTATTCAGCCTGGCTGAATAGGGTTTTCCATAGGAAACCAGCTATTCAGCCTGGCTGAATAGGGTTTTCCATAGGAAACCAGCTATTCAGCCTGGCTGAATAGGGTTTTCCATAGGAAACCAGCTATTCAGCCTGGCTGAATAGGGTTTTCCATAGGAATAGGGTTTTCCATAGGAAACCAGCTATTCAGCCCGGCTGAATAGGGTTTTCCATAGGAAAACTGCTATTCAGCCTGGCTGAATAGGGTTTTCCATAGGAAAACTGCTATTCAGCCTGGCTGAATAGGGTTTTCCATAGGAAAACTGCTATTCAGCCTGGCTGAATAGGGTTTTCCATAGGAAACCAGCTATTCAGCCTGGCTGAATAGGGTTTTCCATAGGAATAGGGTTTTCCATAGGAAACCAGCTATTCAGCCTGGCTGAATAGGGTTTTCCATAGGAATAGGGTTTTCCATAGGAAACCAGCTATTCAGCCTGGCTGAATAGGGTTTTCCATAGGAAACCAGCTATTCAGCCTGGCTGAATAGGGTTTTCCACAGGAAACCAGCTATTCAGCCTGGCTGAATAGGGTTTTCCATAGGAAACCAGCTATTTAGCCTGGCTGAATAGGGTTTTCCATAGGAAACCAGCTATTCAGCCTGGCTGAATAGGGTTTTCCATAGGAAACCAGCTATTCAGCCTGGCTGAATAGGGTTTTCCATAGGAAACCAGCTATTCAGCCTGGCTGAATAGGGTTTTCCATAGGAATAGGGTTTTCCATAGGAAACCAGCTATTCAGCCTGGCTGAATAGGGTTTTCCATAGGAAACCAGTTTTCCTATGGAAAACCCTATTCAGCCAGGCTGAATAGCAGTTTTCCTATGGAAAACCCTATTCAGCCAGGCTGAATAGCAGTTTTCCTATGGAAAACCCTATTCAGCCAGGCTGAATAGCAGTTTTCCTATGGAAAACCCTATTCAGCCAGGCTGAATAGCAGTTTTCCTATGGAAAACCCTATTCAGCCAGGCTGAATAGCAGTTTTCCTATGGAAAACCCTATTCAGCCAGGCTGAATAGCAGTTTTCCTATGGAAAACCCTATTCAGCCAGGCTGAATAGCAGTTTTCCTATGGAAAACCCTATTCAGCCAGGCTGAATAGCAGTTTTCCTATGGAAAACCCTATTCAGCCAGGCTGAATAGCAGTTTTCCTATGGAAAACCCTATTCAGCCAGGCTGAATAGCAGTTTTCCTATGGAAAACCCTATTCAGCCAGGCTGAATAGCAGTTTTCCTATGGAAAACCCTATTCAGCCAGGCTGAATAGCAGTTTTCCTATGGAAAACCCTATTCAGCCAGGCTGAATAGCAGTTTTCCTATGGAAAACCTTATTCAGCCAGGCTGAATAGCAGTTTTCCTATGGAAAACCCTATTCAGCCAGGCTGAATAGCAGTTTTCCTATGGAAAACCTTATTCAGCCAGGCTGAATAGCAGTTTTCCTATGGAAAACCTTATTCAGCCAGGCTGAATAGCAGTTTTCCTATGGAAAACCCTATTCCGTCAGGCTGAATAGCTGGTTTCCTATGGAACACCCTATTCAGCCAGGCTAAATAGCTGGTTTCCTATGGAAAACCCTATTCAGCCAGGCTGAATAGCTGGTTTCCTGTGGAAAACCCTATTCAGCCAGGCTGAATAGCTGGTTTCCTGTGGAAAACCCTATTCAGCCAGGCTGAATAGCAGTTTTCCTATGGAAAATCCTATTCAGCCAGGCTGAATAGCAGTTTTCCTATGGAAAATCCTATTCAGCCAGGCTGAATAGCAGTTTTCCTATGGAAAATCCTATTCAGCCAGGCTGAATAGCAGTTTTCCTATGGAAAATCCTATTCAGCCAGGCTGAATAGCAGTTTTCCTATGGAAAATCCTATTCAGCCAGGCTGAATAGCAGTTTTCCTATGGAAAATCCTATTCAGCCAGGCTGAATAGCAGTTTTCCTATGGAAAATCCTATTCAGCCAGGCTGAATAGCAGTTTTCCTATGGAAAATCCTATTCAGCCAGGCTGAATAGCAGTTTTCCTATGGAAAATCCTATTCAGCCAGGCTGAATAGCAGTTTTCCTATGGAAAATCCTATTCAGCCAGGCTGAATAGCAGTTTTCCTATGGAAAATCCTATTCAGCCAGGCTGAATAGCAGTTTTCCTATGGAAAATCCTATTCAGCCAGGCTGAATAGCAGTTTTCCTATGGAAAATCCTATTCAGCCAGGCTGAATAGCAGTTTTCCTATGGAAAATCCTATTCAGGCAGGCAGAATAGCAGTTTTCCTATGGAAAACCCTATTCAGCCAGGCTGAATAGCAGTTTTCCTATGGAAAACCCTATTCAGCCAGGCTGAATAGCAGTTTTCCTATGGAAAACCCTATTCAGCCAGGCTGAATAGCTGGTTTCCTATGGAAAACCCTATTCCTATGGAAAACCCTATTCAGCCAGGCTGAATAGCTGGTTTCCTATGGAAAACCCTATTCAGCCAGGCTGAATAGCTGGTTTCCTATGGAAAACCCTATTCAGCCAGGCTGAATAGCAGTTTTCCTATGGAAAACCTTATTCAGCCAGGCTGAATAGCAGTTTTCCTATGGAAAACCCTATTAGGTCAGGCCGAATAGCTGGTTTCCTATGGAAAACCCTATTCAGCCAGGCTAAATAGCTGGTTTCCTATTGAAAACACTATTCAGCCAGGCTGAATAGCTGGTTTCCTATGGAAAACCCTATTCAGCCAGGCTGAATAGCTGGTTTCCTATGGAAAACCCTATTCAGCCAGGCTAAATAGCAGTTTTCCTAAGGAAAACCCTATTCAGCCAGGCTGAATAGCAGTTTTCCTATGGAAAACCCTATTCAGCCAGGCTGAATAGCAGTTTTCCTATGGAAAACCCTATTCAGCCAGGCTGAATAGCAGTTTTCCTATGGAAAACCCTATTCAGCCAGGCTGAATAGCAGTTTTCCTATGGAAAACCCTATTCAGCCAGGCTGAATAGCAGTTTTCCTATGGAAAACCCTATTCAGCCAGGCTGAATAGCAGTTTTCCTATGGAAAACCCTATTCAGCCAGGCTGAATAGCAGTTTTCCTATGGAAAACCCTATTCAGCCAGGCTGAATAGCAGTTTTCCTATGGAAAACCCTATTAGGTCAGGCTGAATAGCTGGTTTCCTATGGAAAACCTTATTCAGCCAGGCTGAATAGCAGTTTTCCTATGGAAAACCTTATTCAGCCAGGCTGAATAGCAGTTTTCCTATGGAAAACCCTATTCGGTCAGGCTGAATAGCTGGTTTCCTATGGAAAACCCTATTCCTATGGAAAACCCTATTCCTATGGAAAACCCTATTCAGCCAGGCTGAATAGCTGGTTTCCTATGGAAAACCCTATTCAGCCAGGCTGAATAGCTGGTTTCCTGTGGAAAACCCTATTCAGCCAGGCTGAATAGCTGGTTTCCTATTGAAAACCCTATTCCTATGGAAAACCCTATTTCCTATGGAAAACCCTATTCAGCCAGGCTGAATAGCAGTTTTCCTATGGAAAACCCTATTCAGCCAGGCTGAATAGCAGTTTTCCTATGGAAAACCCTATTCAGCCAGGCTGAATAGCAGTTTTCCTATGGAAAACCCTATTCAGCCAGGCTGAATAGCAGTTTTCCTATGGAAAACCCTATTCAGCCAGGCTGAATAGCAGTTTTCCTATGGAAAACCCTATTCAGCCAGGCTGAATAGCAGTTTTCCTATGGAAAACCCTATTCAGCCAGGCTGAATAGCAGTTTTCCTATGGAAAACCCTATTCAGCCAGGCTGAATAGCAGTTTTCCTATGGAAAACCCTATTCAGCCAGGCTGAATAGCAGTTTTCCTATGGAAAACCCTATTCAGCCAGGCTGAATAGCAGTTTTCCTATGGAAAACCCTATTCAGCCAGGCTGAATAGCAGTTTTCCTATGGAAAACCCTATTCAGCCAGGCTGAATAGCAGTTTTCCTATGGAAAACCCTATTCAGCCAGGCTGAATAGCAGTTTTCCTATGGAAAACCCTATTCAGCCAGGCTGAATAGCAGTTTTCCTATGGAAAACCTTATTCAGCCAGGCTGAATAGCAGTTTTCCTATGGAAAACCCTATTCAGCCAGGCTGAATAGCAGTTTTCCTATGGAAAACCTTATTCAGCCAGGCTGAATAGCAGTTTTCCTATGGAAAACCCTATTCCGTCAGGCTGAATAGCTGGTTTCCTATGGAACACCCTATTCAGCCAGGCTAAATAGCTGGTTTCCTATGGAAAACCCTATTCAGCCAGGCTGAATAGCTGGTTTCCTGTGGAAAACCCTATTCAGCCAGGCTGAATAGCTGGTTTCCTGTGGAAAACCCTATTCAGCCAGGCTGAATAGCTGGTTTCCTGTGGAAAACCCTATTCAGCCAGGCTGAATAGCTGGTTTCCTGTGGAAAACCCTATTCAGCCAGGCTGAATAGCAGTTTTCCTATGGAAAATCCTATTCAGCCAGGCTGAATAGCAGTTTTCCTATGGAAAATCCTATTCAGCCAGGCTGAATAGCAGTTTTCCTATGGAAAATCCTATTCAGCCAGGCTGAATAGCAGTTTTCCTATGGAAAATCCTATTCAGCCAGGCTGAATAGCAGTTTTCCTATGGAAAATCCTATTCAGCCAGGCTGAATAGCAGTTTTCCTATGGAAAATCCTATTCAGCCAGGCTGAATAGCAGTTTTCCTATGGAAAATCCTATTCAGCCAGGCTGAATAGCAGTTTTCCTATGGAAAATCCTATTCAGCCAGGCTGAATAGCAGTTTTCCTATGGAAAATCCTATTCAGCCAGGCTGAATAGCAGTTTTCCTATGGAAAATCCTATTCAGCCAGGCTGAATAGCAGTTTTCCTATGGAAAATCCTATTCAGCCAGGCTGAATAGCAGTTTTCCTATGGAAAATCCTATTCAGCCAGGCTGAATAGCAGTTTTCCTATGGAAAATCCTATTCAGCCAGGCTGAATAGCAGTTTTCCTATGGAAAATCCTATTCAGGCAGGCAGAATAGCAGTTTTCCTATGGAAAACCCTATTCAGCCAGGCTGAATAGCAGTTTTCCTATGGAAAACCCTATTCAGCCAGGCTGAATAGCAGTTTTCCTATGGAAAACCCTATTCAGCCAGGCTGAATAGCTGGTTTCCTATGGAAAACCCTATTCCTATGGAAAACCCTATTCAGCCAGGCTGAATAGCTGGTTTCCTATGGAAAACCCTATTCAGCCAGGCTGAATAGCTGGTTTCCTATGGAAAACCCTATTCAGCCAGGCTGAATAGCAGTTTTCCTATGGAAAACCTTATTCAGCCAGGCTGAATAGCAGTTTTCCTATGGAAAACCCTATTAGGTCAGGCCGAATAGCTGGTTTCCTATGGAAAACCCTATTCAGCCAGGCTAAATAGCTGGTTTCCTATGGAAAACCCTATTCAGCCAGGCTGAATAGCTGGTTTCCTATGGAAAACCCTATTCAGCCAGGCTGAATAGCTGGTTTCCTATGGAAAACCCTATTCAGCCAGGCTAAATAGCAGTTTTCCTAAGGAAAACCCTATTCAGCCAGGCTGAATAGCAGTTTTCCTATGGAAAACCCTATTCAGCCAGGCTGAATAGCAGTTTTCCTATGGAAAACCCTATTCAGCCAGGCTGAATAGCAGTTTTCCTATGGAAAACCCTATTCAGCCAGGCTGAATAGCAGTTTTCCTATGGAAAACCCTATTCAGCCAGGCTGAATAGCAGTTTTCCTATGGAAAACCCTATTCAGCCAGGCTGAATAGCAGTTTTCCTATGGAAAACCCTATTCAGCCAGGCTGAATAGCAGTTTTCCTATGGAAAACCCTATTCAGCCAGGCTGAATAGCAGTTTTCCTACGGAAAACCCTATTCAGCCAGGCTGAATAGCAGTTTTCCTATGGAAAACCCTATTCAGCCAGGCTGAATAGCAGTTTTCCTATGGAAAACCCTATTCAGCCAGGCTGAATAGCAGTTTTCCTATGGAAAACCCTATTAGGTCAGGCTGAATAGCTGGTTTCCTATGGAAAACCCTATTCAGCCAGGCTGAATAGCAGTTTTCCTATGGAAAACCTTATTCAGCCAGGCTGAATAGCAGTTTTCCTATGGAAAACCCTATTCGGTCAGGCTGAATAGCTGGTTTCCTATGGAAAACCCTATTCCTATGGAAAACCCTATTCCTATGAAAAACCCTATTCAGCCAGGCTGAATAGCAGTTTTCCTATGGAAAACCCTATTAGGTCAGGCTGAATAGCTGGTTTCCTATGGAAAACCCTATTCAGCCAGGCTGAATAGCAGTTTTCCTATGGAAAACCTTATTCAGCCAGGCTGAATAGCAGTTTTCCTATGGAAAACCCTATTCGGTCAGGCTGAATAGCTGGTTTCCTATGGAAAACCCTATTCCTATGGAAAACCCTATTCCTATGGAAAACCCTATTCAGCCAGGCTGAATAGCTGGTTTCCTATTGAAAACCCTATTCCTATGGAAAACCCTATTTCCTATGGAAAACCCTATTCAGCCAGGCTGAATAGCAGTTTTCCTATGGAAAACCCTATTCAGCCAGGCTGAATAGCAGTTTTCCTATGGAAAACCCTATTCAGCCAGGGCTGAATAGCAGTTTTCCTATGGAAAACCCTATTCAGCCAGGCTGAATAGCAGTTTTCCTATGGAAAACCCTATTCAGCCAGGCTGAATAGCAGTTTTCCTATGGAAAACCCTATTCAGCCAGGCTGAATAGCAGTTTTCCTATGGAAAACCCTATTCAGCCAGGCTGAATAGCAGTTTTCCTATGGAAAACCCTATTCAGCCAGGCTGAATAGCAGTTTTCCTATGGAAAACCCTATTCAGCCAGGCTGAATAGCAGTTTTCCTATGGAAAACCCTATTCAGTCAGGCTGAATAGCAGTTTTCCTATGGAAAACCCTATTCAGCCAGGCTGAATAGCTGGTTTCCTATGGAAAACCCTATTCCTATGGAAAACCCTATTCAGCCAGGCTGAATAGCTGGTTTCCTATGGAAAACCCTATTCAGCCAGGCTGAATAGCTGGTTTCCTGTGGAAAACCCTATTCAGCCAGGCTGAATAGCTGGTTTTCCTATTGAAAACCCTATTCCTATGGAAAACCCTATTCAGCCAGGCTGAATAGCTGGTTTCCTGTGGAAAACCCTATTCAGCCAGGCTGAATAGCTGGTTTCCTATGGAAAACCCTATTCCTATGGAAAACCCTATTCAGCCAGGCTGAATAGCTGGTTTCCTATGGAAAACCCTATTCAGCCAGGCTGAATAGCTGGTTTCCTATGGAAAACCCTATTCAGCCAGGCTAAATAGCAGTTTTCCTATGGAAAACCCTATTCAGCCAGGCTGAATAGCAGTTTCCTATGGAAAACCTTATTCAGCCAGGCTGAATAGCAGTTTTCCTATGGAAAACCCTATTAGGTCAGGCCGAATAGCTGGTTTCCTATGGAAAACCCTATTCAGCCAGGCTGAATAGCTGGTTTCCTATGGAAAACCCTATTCAGCCAGGCTAAATAGCTGGTTTCCTATGGAAAACCCTATTCAGCCAGGCTGAATAGCTGGTTTCCTGTGGAAAACCCTATTCAGCCAGGCTGAATAGCTGGTTTCCTATGGAAAACCCTATTCAGCCAGGCTAAATAGCAGTTTTCCTATGGAAAACCCTATTCAGCCAGGCTGAATAGCAGTTTTCCTATGGAAAACCTTATTCAGCCAGGCTGAATAGCAGTTTTCCTATGGAAAACCCTATTAGGTCAGGCCGAATAGCTGGTTTCCTATGGAAAACCCTATTCAGCCAGGCTAAATAGCTGGTTTCCTATGGAAAACCCTATTCAGCCAGGCTGAATAGCTGGTTTCCTATGGAAAACCCTATTCAGCCAGGCTAAATAGCAGTTTTCCTATGGAAAACCCTATTCAGCCAGGCTGAATAGCAGTTTTCCTATGGAAAACCCTATTCAGCCAGGCTGAATAGCAGTTTTCCTATGGAAAACCCTATTCAGCCAGGCTGAATAGCAGTTTTCCTATGGAAAACCCTATTCAGCCAGGCTGAATAGCAGTTTTCCTATGGAAAACCCTATTCAGCCAGGCTGAATAGCAGTTTTCCTATGGAAAACCCTATTCAGCCAGGCTGAATAGCAGTTTTCCTATGGAAAACCCTATTCAGCCAGGCTGAATAGCAGTTTTCCTATGGAAAACCCTATTCAGCCAGGCTGAATAGCAGTTTTCCTATGGAAAACCCTATTCAGCCAGGCTGAATAGCAGTTTTCCTATGGAAAACCCTATTCAGCCAGGCTGAATAGCAGTTTTCCTATGGAAAACCCTATTCAGCCAGGCTGAATAGCAGTTTTCCTATGGAAAACCCTATTCAGCCAGGCTGAATAGCAGTTTTCCTATGGAAAACCCTATTAGGTCAGGCTGAATAGCTGGTTTCCTATGGAAAACCCTATTCAGCCAGGCTGAATAGCAGTTTTCCTATGGAAAACCTTATTCAGCCAGGCTGAATAGCAGTTTTCCTATTGAAAACCCTATTCGGTCAGGCTGAATAGCTGGTTTCCTATGGAAAACCCTATTCCTATGGAAAACCCTATTCAGCCAGGCTGAATAGCTGGTTTCCTATGGAAAACCCTATTCAGCCAGGCTGAATAGCTGGTTTCCTGTGGAAAACCCTATTCAGCCAGGCTGAATAGCTGGTTTCCTATGGAAAACCCTATTCAGCCAGGCTAAATAGCAGTTTTCCTATGGAAAACCCTATTCAGCCAGGCTGAATAGCAGTTTTCCTATGGAAAACCCTATTAGGTCAGGCCGAATAGCTGGTTTCCTATGGAAAACCCTATTCAGCCAGGCTAAATAGCAGATTTCCTATGGAAAACCCTATTCAGCCAGGCTGAATAGCAGTTTTCCTATGGAAAACCCTATTCAGCCAGGCTGAATAGCAGTTTTCCTATGGAAAACCCTATTCAGCCAGGCTGAATAGCAGTTTTCCTATGGAAAACCCTATTCAGCCAGGCTGAATAGCAGTTTTCCTATGGAAAACCCTATTCAGCCAGGCTGAATAGCAGTTTTCCTATGGAAAACCCTATTCAGCCAGGCTGAATAGCAGTTTTCCTATGGAAAACCATATTCAGCCAGGCTGAATAGCAGTTTTCCTATGGAAAACCATATTCAGCCAGGCTGAATAGCAGTTTTCCTATGGAAAACCATATTCAGCCAGGCTGAATAGCAGTTTTCCTATGGAAAACCATATTCAGCCAGGCTGAATAGCAGTTTTCCTATGGAAAACCATATTCAGCCAGGCTGAATAGCAGTTTTCCTATGGAAAACCATATTCAGCCAGGCTGAATAGCAGTTTTCCTATGGAAAACCCTATTAGGTCAGGCTGAATAGCTGGTTTCCTATGGAAAACCCTATTCAGCCAGGCTGAATAGCAGTTTTCCTATGGAAAACCTTATTCAGCCAGGCTGAATAGCAGTTTTCCTATTGAAAACCCTATTCGGTCAGGCTGAATAGCTGGTTTCCTATGGAAAACCCTATTCCTATGGAAAACCCTATTCAGCCAGGCTGAATAGCTGGTTTCCTATGGAAAACCCTATTCAGCCAGGCTGAATAGCTGGTTTCCTGTGGAAAACCCTATTCAGCCAGGCTGAATAGCTGGTTTCCTATGGAAAACCCTATTCAGCCAGGCTGAATAGCTGGTTTCCTATGGAAAACCCTATTCAGCCAGGCTGAATAGCTGGTTTCCTATGGAAAACCCTATTCAGCCAGGCTGAATAGCTGGTTTCCTATGGAAAACCCTATTCAGCCAGGCTGAATAGCTGGTTTCCTATGGAAAACCCTATTCAGCCAGGCTGAATAGCTGGTTTCCTATGGAAAACCCTATTCAGCCAGGCTGAATAGCTGGTTTCCTATGGAAAACCCTATTCAGCCAGGCTGAATAGCTGGTTTCCTATGGAAAACCCTATTCAGCCAGGCTGAATAGCTGGTTTCCTATGGAAAACCCTATTCAGCCAGGCTGAATAGCTGGTTTCCTATGGAAAACCCTATTCAGCCAGGCTGAATAGCTGGTTTCCTATGGAAAACCCTATTCAGCCAGGCTGAATAGCTGGTTTCCTATGGAAAACCCTATTCAGCCAGGCTGAATAGCTGGTTTCCTATGGAAAACCCTATTCAGCCAGGCTGAATAGCTGGTTTCCTATGGAAAACCCTATTCAGCCAGGCTGAATAGCTGGTTTCCTATGGAAAACCCTATTTAGCCAGGCTGAATAGCTGGTTTCCTATGGAAAACCCTATTCAGCCAGGCTGAATAGCTGGTTTCCTATGGAAAACCCTATTTAGCCAGGCTGAATAGCTGGTTTCCTGTGGAAAACCCTATTCAGCCAGGCTGAATAGCTGGTTTCCTATGGAAAACCCTATTCAGCCAGGCTGAATAGCTGGTTTCCTATGGAAAACCCTATTCCTATGGAAAACCCTATTCAGCCAGGCTGAATAGCTGGTTTCCTATGGAAAACCCTATTCAGCCAGGCTGAATAGCTGGTTTCCTATGGAAAACCCTATTCCTATGGAAAACCCTATTCAGCCAGGCTGAATAGCTGGTTTCCTATGGAAAACCCTATTCCTATGGAAAACCCTATTCAGCCTGGCTGAATAGGGTTTTCCATAGGAAACCAGCTATTCAGCCTGGCTGAATAGGGTTTTCCATAGGAATAGGGTTTTCCATAGGAAACCAGCTATTCAGCCTGGCTGAATAGGGTTTTCCATAGGAATAGGGTTTTCCATAGGAAACCAGCTATTCAGCCTGGCTGAATAGGGTTTTCCATAGGAAACCAGCTATTCAGCCTGGCTGAATAGGGTTTTCCATAGGAATAGGGTTTTCCATAGGAAACCAGCTATTCAGCCTGGCTGAATAGGGTTTTCCATAGGAAACCAGCTATTCAGCCTGGCTGAATAGGGTTTTCCACAGGAAACCAGCTATTCAGCCTGGCTAAATAGGGTTTTCCATAGGAAACCAGCTATTCAGCCTGGCTGAATAGGGTTTTCCATAGGAAACCAGCTATTCAGCCTGGCTAAATAGGGTTTTCCATAGGAAACCAGCTATTCAGCCTGGCTGAATAGGGTTTTCCATAGGAAACCAGCTATTCAGCCTGGCTGAATAGGGTTTTCCATAGGAAACCAGCTATTCAGCCTGGCTGAATAGGGTTTTCCATAGGAAACCAGCTATTCAGCCTGGCTGAATAGGGTTTTCCATAGGAAACCAGCTATTCAGCCTGGCTGAATAGGGTTTTCCATAGGAAACCAGCTATTCAGCCTGGCTGAATAGGGTTTTCCATAGGAAACCAGCTATTCAGCCTGGCTGAATAGGGTTTTCCATAGGAAACCAGCTATTCAGCCTGGCTGAATAGGGTTTTCCATAGGAAACCAGCTATTCAGCCTGGCTGAATAGGGTTTTCCATAGGAAACCAGCTATTCAGCCTGGCTGAATAGGGTTTTCCATAGGAAACCAGCTATTCAGCCTGGCTGAATAGGGTTTTCCATAGGAAACCAGCTATTCAGCCTGGCTGAATAGGGTTTTCCATAGGAAACCAGCTATTCAGCCTGGCTGAATAGGGTTTTCCATAGGAAACCAGCTATTCAGCCTGGCTGAATAGGGTTTTCCATAGGAAACCAGCTATTCAGCCTGGCTGAATAGGGTTTTCCACAGGAAACCAGCTATTCAGCCTGGCTGAATAGGGTTTTCCATAGGAAACCAGCTATTCAGCCTGGCTGAATAGGGTTTTCCATAGGAATAGGGTTTTCCATAGGAAACCAGCTATTCAGCATGACCGAATAGGGTTTTCAATAGGAAAACTGCTATTCAGCCTGGCTGAATAAGGTTTTCCATAGGAAAACTGCTATTCAGCCTGGCTGAATAGGGTTTTCCATAGGAAACCAGCTATTCAGCCTGACCTAATAGGGTTTTCCATAGGAAAACTGCTATTCAGCCTGGCTGAATATGGTTTTCCATAGGAAAACTGCTATTCAGCCTGGCTGAATATGGTTTTCCATAGGAAAACTGCTATTCAGCCTGGCTGAATATGGTTTTCCATAGGAAAACTGCTATTCAGCCTGGCTGAATATGGTTTTCCATAGGAAAACTGCTATTCAGCCTGGCTGAATATGGTTTTCCATAGGAAAACTGCTATTCAGCCTGGCTGAATATGGTTTTCCATAGGAAAACTGCTATTCAGCCTGGCTGAATAGGGTTTTCCATAGGAAAACTGCTATTCAGCCTGGCTGAATAGGGTTTTCCATAGGAAAACTGCTATTCAGCCTGGCTGAATAGGGTTTTCCATAGGAAAACTGCTATTCAGCCTGGCTGAATAGGGTTTTCCATAGGAAAACTGCTATTCAGCCTGGCTGAATAGGGTTTTCCATAGGAAAACTGCTATTCAGCCTGGCTGAATAGGGTTTTCCATAGGAAATCTGCTATTTAGCCTGGCTGAATAGGGTTTTCCATAGGAAACCAGCTATTCGGCCTGACCTAATAGGGTTTTCCATAGGAAAACTGCTATTCAGCCTGGCTGAATAGGGTTTTCCATAGGAAAACTGCTATTTAGCCTGGCTGAATAGGGTTTTCCATAGGAAACCAGCTATTCAGCCTGGCTGAATAGGGTTTTCCACAGGAAACCAGCTATTCAGCCTGGCTGAATAGGGTTTTCCATAGGAAACCAGCTATTCAGCCTGGCTGAATAGGGTTTTCCATAGGAATAGGGTTTTCCATAGGAAACCAGCTATTCAGCCTGACCGAATAGGGTTTTCAATAGGAAAACTGCTATTCAGCCTGGCTGAATAAGGTTTTCCATAGGAAAACTGCTATTCAGCCTGGCTGAATAAGGTTTTCCATAGGAAAACTGCTATTCAGCCTGGCTGAATAGGGTTTTCCATAGGAAACCAGCTATTCAGCCTGACCTAATAGGGTTTTCCATAGGAAAACTGCTATTCAGCCTGGCTGAATATGGTTTTCCATAGGAAAACTGCTATTCAGCCTGGCTGAATAGGGTTTTCCATAGGAAAACTGCTATTCAGCCTGGCTGAATAGGGTTTTCCATAGGAAAACTGCTATTCAGCCTGGCTGAATAGGGTTTTCCATAGGAAAACTGCTATTCAGCCTGGCTGAATAGGGTTTTCCATAGGAAAACTGCTATTCAGCCTGGCTGAATAGGGTTTTCCATAGGAAAACTGCTATTCAGCCTGGCTGAATAGGGTTTTCCATAGGAAAACTGCTATTCAGCCTGGCTGAATAGGGTTTTCCATAGGAAAACTGCTATTCAGCCTGGCTGAATAGGGTTTTCCATAGGAAAACTGCTATTCAGCCTGGCTGAATAGGGTTTTCCATAGGAAAACTGCTATTCAGCCTGGCTGAATAGGGTTTTCCATAGGAAAACTGCTATTCAGCCTGGCTGAATAGGGTTTTCCATAGGAAAACTGCTATTTAGCCTGGCTGAATAGGGTTTTCCATAGGAAACCAGCTATTCAGCCTGGCTGAATAGGGTTTTCCATAGGAAACCAGCTATTTAGCCTGGCTGAATAGGGTTTTCCATAGGAAACCAGCTATTCGGCCTGACCTAATAGGGTTTTCCATAGGAAAACTGCTATTCAGCCTGGCTGAATAAGGTTTTCCATAGGAAAACTGCTATTCAGCCTGGCTGAATAGGGTTTTCCATAGGAAAACTGCTATTTAGCCTGGCTGAATAGGGTTTTCCATAGGAAACCAGCTATTCAGCCTGGCTGAATAGGGTTTTCCACAGGAAACCAGCTATTCAGCCTGGCTGAATAGGGTTTTCCATAGGAAACCAGCTATTAGCCTGGCTGAATAGGGTTTTCCATAGGAAACCAGCTATTCAGCCTGGCTGAATAGGGTTTTCCATAGGAAACCAGCTATTCGGCCTGACCTAATAGGGTTTTCCATAGGAAAACTGCTATTCAGCCTGGCTGAATAAGGTTTTCCATAGGAAAACTGCTATTCAGCCTGGCTGAATAGGGTTTTCCATAGGAAAACTGCTATTTAGCCTGGCTGAATAGGGTTTTCCATAGGAAACCAGCTATTCAGCCTGGCTGAATAGGGTTTTCCATAGGAAACCAGCTATTCAGCCTGGCTGAATAGGGTTTTCCATAGGAATAGGGTTTTCCATAGGAAACCAGCTATTCAGCCTGGCTGAATAGGGTTTTCCACAGGAAACCAGCTATTCAGCCTGGCTGAATAGGGTTTTCCATAGGAATAGGGTTTTCAATAGGAAACCAGCTATTCAGCCTGGCTGAATAGGGTTTTCCACAGGAAACCAGCTATTCAGCCTGGCTGAATAGGGTTTTCCATAGGAAACCAGCTATTCAGCCTGGCTGAATAGGGTTTTCCATAGGAATAGGGTTTTCCATAGGAAACCAGCTATTCAGCCTGGCTGAATAGGGTTTTCCATAGGAAAACTGCTATTCAGCCTGACTGAATAGGGTTTTCCATAGGAAAACTGCTATTCAGCCTGGCTGAATAGGGTTTTCCATAGGAAAACTGCTATTCAGCCTGGCTGAATAGGGTTTTCCATAGGAAAACTGCTATTCAGCCTGGCTGAATAGGGTTTTCCATAGGAAAACTGCTATTCAGCCTGGCTGAATAGGGTTTTCCATAGGAAAACTGCTATTCAGCCTGGCTGAATAGGGTTTTCCATAGGAAAACTGCTATTCAGCCTGGCTGAATAGGGTTTTCCATAGGAAAACTGCTATTCAGCCTGGCTGAATAGGGTTTTCCATAGGAAAACTGCTATTCAGCCTGGCTGAATAGGGTTTTCCATAGGAAATAGGGTTTTCCATAGGAATAGGGTTTTCAATAGGAAACCAGCTATTCAGCCTGGCTGAATAGGGTTTTCCATAGGAATAGGGTTTCCATAGGAATAGGGTTTTCCATAGGAAACCAGCTATTCAGCCTGACCGAATAGGGTTTTCCATAGGAAAACTGCTATTCAGCCTGGCTGAATAAGGTTTTCCATAGGAAAACTGCTATTCAGCCTGGCTGAATAGGGTTTTCCATAGGAAACCAGCTATTCAGCCTGACCTAATAGGGTTTTCCATAGGAAAACTGCTATTCAGCCTGGCTGAATAGGGTTTTCCATAGGAATAGGGTTTTCCATAGGAATAGGGTTTTCCATAGGAAACCAGCTATTCAGCCTGACCGAATAGGGTTTTCCATAGGAAAACTGCTATTCAGCCTGGCTGAATAAGGTTTTCCATAGGAAAACTGCTATTCAGCCTGGCTGAATAAGGTTTTCCATAGGAAAACTGCTATTCAGCCTGGCTGAATAGGGTTTTCCATAGGAAACCAGCTATTCAGCCTGACCTAATAGGGTTTTCCATAGGAAAACTGCTATTCAGCCTGGCTGAATAGGGTTTTCCATAGGAAAACTGCTATTCAGCCTGGCTGAATAGGGTTTTCCATAGGAAAACTGCTATTCAGCCTGGCTGAATAGGGTTTTCCGTAGGAAAACTGCTATTCAGCCTGGCTGAATAGGGTTTTCCATAGGAAAACTGCTATTCAGCCTGGCTGAATAGGGTTTTCCATAGGAAAACTGCTATTCAGCCTGGCTGAATAGGGTTTTCCATAGGAAACTGCTATTCAGCCTGGCTGAATAGGGTTTTCCATAGGAAAACTGCTATTCAGCCTGGCTGAATAGGGTTTTCCATAGGAAAACTGCTATTCAGCCTGGCTGAATAGGGTTTTCCATAGGAAAACTGCTATTCAGCCTGGCTGAATAGGGTTTTCCATAGGAAAACTGCTATTCAGCCTGGCTGAATAGGGTTTTCCTTAGGAAAACTGCTATTTAGCCTGGCTGAATAGGGTTTTCCATAGGAAACCAGCTATTCAGCCTGGCTGAATAGGGTTTTCCATAGGAAACCAGCTATTCAGCCTGGCTGAATAGGGTTTTCCATAGGAAACCAGCTATTTAGCCTGGCTGAATAGGGTTTTCCATAGGAAACCAGCTATTCGGCCTGACCTAATAGGGTTTTCCATAGGAAAACTGCTATTCAGCCTGGCTGAATAAGGTTTTCCATAGGAAAACTGCTATTCAGCCTGGCTGAATAGGGTTTTCCATAGGAAACCAGCTATTCAGCCTGGCTGAATAGGGTTTTCCATAGGAAACCAGCTATTCAGCCTGGCTGAATAGGGTTTTCCATAGGAATAGGGTTTTCCATAGGAAACCAGCTATTCAGCCTGGCTGAATAGGGTTTTCCATAGGAAAACTGCTATTCAGCCTGGCTGAATAGGGTTTTCCATAGGAAAACTGCTATTCAGCCTGGCTGAATAGGGTTTTCCATAGGAAAACTGCTATTCTGCCTGCCTGAATAGGATTTTCCATAGGAAAACTGCTATTCAGCCTGGCTGAATAGGATTTTCCATAGGAAAACTGCTATTCAGCCTGGCTGA
The DNA here is from genome assembly GCF_047663935.1 of Musca autumnalis. NCBI lineage: Eukaryota > Metazoa > Arthropoda > Insecta > Diptera > Muscidae > Musca > Musca autumnalis. The sequence goes on along the minus strand of NW_027411977.1, from coordinate 238,858,369 downwards.
ATAGGATTTTCCATAGGAAAACTGCTATTCAGCCTGGCTGAATAGGATTTTCCATAGGAAAACTGCTATTCAGCCTGGCTGAATAGGATTTTCCATAGGAAAACTGCTATTCAGCCTGGCTGAATAGGATTTTCCATAGGAAAACTGCTATTCAGCCTGGCTGAATAGGATTTTCCATAGGAAAACTGCTATTCAGCCTGGCTGAATAGGATTTTCCATAGGAAAACTGCTATTCAGCCTGGCTGAATAGGATTTTCCATAGGAAAACTGCTATTCAGCCTGGCTGAATAGGATTTTCCATAGGAAAACTGCTATTCAGCCTGGCTGAATAGGATTTTCCATAGGAAAACTGCTATTCAGCCTGGCTGAATAGGATTTTCCATAGGAAAACTGCTATTCAGCCTGGCTGAATAGGATTTTCCATAGGAAAACTGCTATTCAGCCTGGCTGAATAGGATTTTCCATAGGAAAACTGCTATTCAGCCTGGCTGAATAGGATTTTCCATAGGAAAACTGCTATTCAGCCTGGCTGAATAGGATTTTCCATAGGAAAACTGCTATTCAGCCTGGCTGAATAGGATTTTCCATAGGAAAACTGCTATTCAGCCTGGCTGAATAGGGTTTTCCACAGGAAACCAGCTATTCAGCCTGGCTGAATAGGGTTTTCCACAGGAAACCAGCTATTCAGCCTGGCTGAATAGGGTTTTCCACAGGAAACCAGCTATTCAGCCTGGCTGAATAGGGTTTTCCACAGGAAACCAGCTATTCAGCCTGGCTGAATAGGGTTTTCCATAGGAAACCAGCTATTTAGCCTGGCTGAATAGGGTGTTCCATAGGAAACCAGCTATTCAGCCTGACGGAATAGGGTTTTCCATAGGAAAACTGCTATTCAGCCTGGCTGAATAAGGTTTTCCATAGGAAAACTGCTATTCAGCCTGGCTGAATAGGGTTTTCCATAGGAAAACTGCTATTCAGCCTGGCTGAATAAGGTTTTCCATAGGAAAACTGCTATTCAGCCTGGCTGAATAGGGTTTTCCATAGGAAAACTGCTATTCAGCCTGGCTGAATAGGGTTTTCCATAGGAAAACTGCTATTCAGCCTGGCTGAATAGGGTTTTCCATAGGAAAACTGCTATTCAGCCTGGCTGAATAGGGTTTTCCATAGGAAAACTGCTATTCAGCCTGGCTGAATAGGGTTTTCCATAGGAAAACTGCTATTCAGCCTGGCTGAATAGGGTTTTCCATAGGAAAACTGCTATTCAGCCTGGCTGAATAGGGTTTTCCATAGGAAAACTGCTATTCAGCCTGGCTGAATAGGGTTTTCCATAGGAAAACTGCTATTCAGCCTGGCTGAATAGGGTTTTCCATAGGAAAACTGCTATTCAGCCTGGCTGAATAGGGTTTTCCATAGGAAAACTGCTATTCAGCCTGGCTGAATAGGGTTTTCCATAGGAAAACTGCTATTCAGCCTGGCTGAATAGGGTTTTCCATAGGAAAACTGCTATTCAGCCTGGCTGAATAGGGTTTTCCATAGGAAAACTGCTATTCAGCCTGGCTGAATAGGGTTTTCCATAGGAAATAGGGTTTTCCATAGGAATAGGGTTTTCAATAGGAAACCAGCTATTCAGCCTGGCTGAATAGGGTTTTCCACAGGAAACCAGCTATTCAGCCTGGCTGAATAGGGTTTTCCATAGGAAACCAGCTATTCAGCCTGGCTGAATAGGGTTTTCCATAGGAATAGGGTTTTCCATAGGAATAGGGTTTTCCATAGGAAACCAGCTATTCAGCCTGACCGAATAGGGTTTTCCATAGGAAAACTGCTATTCAGCCTGGCTGAATAAGGTTTTCCATAGGAAAACTGCTATTCAGCCTGGCTGAATAAGGTTTTCCATAGGAAACCAGCTATTCAGCCTGACCTAATAGGGTTTTCCATAGGAAAACTGCTATTCAGCCTGGCTGAATAGGGTTTTCCATAGGAAAACTGCTATTCAGCCTGGCTGAATAGGGTTTTCCATAGGAAAACTGCTATTCAGCCTGGCTGAATAGGGTTTTCCATAGGAAAACTGCTATTCAGCCTGGCTGAATAGGGTTTTCCATAGGAAAACTGCTATTCAGCCTGGCTGAATAGGGTTTTCCATAGGAAAACTGCTATTCAGCCTGGCTGAATAGGGTTTTCCATAGGAAAACTGCTATTCAGCCTGGCTGAATAGGGTTTTCCATAGGAAAACTGCTATTCAGCCTGGCTGAATAGGGTTTTCCTTAGGAAAACTGCTATTTAGCCTGGCTGAATAGGGTTTTCCATAGGAAACCAGCTATTCAGCCTGGCTGAATAGGGTTTTCCATAGGAAACCAGCTATTCAGCCTGGCTGAATAGGGTTTTCCATAGGAAACCAGCTATTTAGCCTGGCTGAATAGGGTTTTCCATAGGAAACCAGCTATTCGGCCTGACCTAATAGGGTTTTCCATAGGAAAACTGCTATTCAGCCTGGCTGAATAAGGTTTTCCATAGGAAAACTGCTATTCAGCCTGGCTGAATAGGGTTTTCCATAGGAAACCAGCTATTCAGCCTGGCTGAATAGGGTTTTCCATAGGAAACCAGCTATTCAGCCTGGCTGAATAGGGTTTTCCATAGGAATAGGGTTTTCCATAGGAAACCAGCTATTCAGCCTGGCTGAATAGGGTTTTCCATAGGAAAACTGCTATTCAGCCTGGCTGAATAGGGTTTTCCATAGGAAAACTGCTATTCAGCCTGGCTGAATAGGGTTTTCCATAGGAAAACTGCTATTCTGCCTGCCTGAATAGGATTTTCCATAGGAAAACTGCTATTCAGCCTGGCTGAATAGGATTTTCCATAGGAAAACTGCTATTCAGCCTGGCTGAATAGGATTTTCCATAGGAAAACTGCTATTCAGCCTGGCTGAATAGGATTTTCCATAGGAAAACTGCTATTCAGCCTGGCTGAATAGGATTTTCCATAGGAAAACTGCTATTCAGCCTGGCTGAATAGGATTTTCCATAGGAAAACTGCTATTCAGCCTGGGCTGAATAGGATTTTCCATAGGAAAACTGCTATTCAGCCTGGCTGAATAGGATTTTCCATAGGAAAACTGCTATTCAGCCTGGCTGAATAGGATTTTCCATAGGAAAACTGCTATTCAGCCTGGCTGAATAGGATTTTCCATAGGAAAACTGCTATTCAGCCTGGCTGAATAGGATTTTCCATAGGAAAACTGCTATTCAGCCTGGCTGAATAGGATTTTCCATAGGAAAACTGCTATTCAGCCTGGCTGAATAGGATTTTCATAGGAAAACTGCTATTCAGCCTGGCTGAATAGGATTTTCCATAGGAAAACTGCTATTCAGCCTGGCTGAATAGGGTTTTCCACAGGAAACCAGCTATTCAGCCTGGCTGAATAGGGTTTTCCACAGGAAACCAGCTATTCAGCCTGGCTGAATAGGGTTTTCCATAGGAAACCAGCTATTTAGCCTGGCTGAATAGGGTGTTCCATAGGAAACCAGCTATTCAGCCTGACGGAATAGGGTTTTCCATAGGAAAACTGCTATTCAGCCTGGCTGAATAAGGTTTTCCATAGGAAAACTGCTATTCAGCCTGGCTGAATAAGGTTTTCCATAGGAAAACTGCTATTCAGCCTGGCTGAATAGGGTTTTCCATAGGAAAACTGCTATTCAGCCTGGCTGAATAAGGTTTTCCATAGGAAAACTGCTATTCAGCCTGGCTGAATAGGGTTTTCCATAGGAAAACTGCTATTCAGCCTGGCTGAATAGGGTTTTCCATAGGAAAACTGCTATTCAGCCTGGCTGAATAGGGTTTTCCATAGGAAAACTGCTATTCAGCCTGGCTGAATAGGGTTTTCCATAGGAAAACTGCTATTCAGCCTGGCTGAATAGGGTTTTCCATAGGAAAACTGCTATTCAGCCTGGCTGAATAGGGTTTTCCATAGGAAAACTGCTATTCAGCCTGGCTGAATAGGGTTTTCCATAGGAAAACTGCTATTCAGCCTGGCTGAATAGGGTTTTCCATAGGAAAACTGCTATTCAGCCTGGCTGAATAGGGTTTTCCATAGGAAAACTGCTATTCAGCCTGGCTGAATAGGGTTTTCCATAGGAAAACTGCTATTCAGCCTGGCTGAATAGGGTTTTCCATAGGAAAACTGCTATTCAGCCTGGCTGAATAGGGTTTTCCATAGGAAAACTGCTATTCAGCCTGGCTGAATAGGGTTTTCCATAGGAAAACTGCTATTCAGCCAGGCTGAATAGGGTTTTCCATAGGAAAACTGCTATTCAGCCAGGCTGAATAGGGTTTTCCATAGGAAAACTGCTATTCAGCCAGGCTGAATAGGGTTTTCCATAGGAAAACTGCTATTCAGCCAGGCTGAATAGGGTTTTCCATAGGAAAACTGCTATTCAGCCAGGCTGAATAGGGTTTTCCATAGGAAAACTGCTATTCAGCCAGGCTGAATAGGGTTTTCCATAGGAAAACTGCTATTCAGCCAGGCTGAATAGGGTTTTCCATAGGAAAACTGATATTCAGCCTGGCTGAATAGGCCTTGCTGAATAGGGTTTTCCATAGGAAAACTGCTGAATAGGGTTTTCCATAGGAAAACTGCTATTCAGCCAGGCTGAATAGGGTTTTCCATAGGAAAACTGCTATTCAGCCAGGCTGAATAGGGTTTTCCATAGGAAAACTGCTATTCAGCCAGGCTGAATAGGGTTTTCCATAGGAAAACTGCTATTCAGCCAGGCTGAATAGGGTTTTCCATAGGAAAACTGCTATTCAGCCAGGCTGAATAGGGTTTTCCATAGGAAAACTGATATTCAGCCTGGCTGAATAGGCCTTGCTGAATAGGGTTTTCCATAGGAAAACTGCTGAATAGGGTTTTCCATAGGAAAACTGCTGAATAGGGTTTTCCATAGGAAAACTGCTATTCAGCCTTGCTGAATAGGATTTTGCATAGGAAAACTGCTATTCAGCCTGGCTGAATAGGGTTTTCCATAGGAAAACTGATATTCAGCCTGGCTGAATAGGGTTTTCCATAGGAAAACTGCTATTCAGCCTTGCTGAATAGGGTTTTCCATAGGAAAACTGCTATTCAGCCTTGCTGAATTGGGTTTTCCATAGGAAAACTGCTATTCAGCCACGCTCAATAGGGTGTTTTATAGGAAAACTAAAATTCAGCCACGCTGAATTGGGTTTTCCATATGACAACTGATATTCAGCCACGCTGAATAGGGTTTTCTATAGGAAAACTGCTATTCAGCCATGCTGAATAGAGGTTTCCTGAGGAAAACTGCAATTCTCCACACTGAATGGGGTCTTTTAAAGGAAAACTGCTATTCAGCCTGGCTGAATAGGGTTTTCCACAGGAAAACTGAATAGCACGCTATAGGAAAACTTCGATTCAGCAGGGCTGAATAGTCTCTCAAGAGTCTGTCTTTTCTCTAACCAAATGTTTAAAATCTTCAAACTTTCTTTTTCCTCACACATTTATCCACGCTATCCATTAACAGCAGACATTGGTAGAAAGGGAAATCATTAAAATATATCCAACAGCAACAAAAACAACAACAACAACAACAAAAAGTAGATTGATAATGAAATTCTAGATAGTATTCTAGTAAAACAACTACGACTCGGATTCCGACAAAGTGCGTGATGGGTTGATGCATGAACACGATGATAATGACGATGACGATGATGTTGTTGATGACAGTGGAAGTGACACTGGTGACATTGCTACAATAAAATAGTGGTTGATTATTATATTTTACACAGTCGTACATGCATGTATTGTCTTTGCTTTCTTTCTCTCCATTTCCATTTTGTTTTTCATTTTGCAATAATATTTTGTATCTCTGCCATTGGAGTAGTGGGTTTTAATGTTTTCTGACGCCATGTTTTGTTTTCTGTTGTGAGGGAAAATAGAAACGGAACATCATAAAATCTATAAATACGCATTAATATATGCATTCAGCCTGGCTGAATAGGGTTTTCTATAGGAAAATTGCTTTTCAGCGTGGCTGAATAGGGTTTTCTATAGGAAAAATGCTATTCAGCATGGCTGAATAGGGTTTTCTGTAGGAAAATTGCTACTCAGCCTGGCTGAATAGGGTTTTCTATAGGAAAATTGCTATTCAGCCTGGCTGAATAGGGTTTTCTATAGGAAAATTGCTATTCAGCCTGGCTGAATAGGGTTTTCTATAGGAAAATTGCTATTCAGCCTGGCTGAATAGGGTTTTCTATAGGAAAATTGCTATTCAGCCTGGCTGAATAGGGTTTTCTATAGGAAAATTGCTATTCAGCCTGGCTGAATAGGGTTTTCTATAGGAAAATTGCTATTCAGCCTGGCTGAATAGGGTTTTCTATAGGAAAAATGCTATTCAGCCTGGCTGAATAGGGTTTTCTATAGGAAAAATGCTATTCAGCCTGGCTGAATAGGGTTTTCTATAGGAAAAATGCTATTCAGCCTGGCTGAATAGGGTTTTTTGTAGGAAAATTGCTACTCAGCCTGGCTGAATAGGGGTTTCTATAAGAAAATTTCTATTCAGCCTGGCTGAATAGGATTTTCTATAGGAAAATTGCTATTCAGCCTGGCTGAATAGGATTTTCTATATGAAAATTGCTATTCAGCCAGGCTGAATAGGGTTTTCTATGGGAAAATTGCTATTCAGCCTGGCTGAATAGGGTTTTCTATAGGAAAATTGCTACTCAGCCTGGCTGAATAGGGTTTTTTGTAGGAAAATTGCTATTCAGCCTGGCTGAATAAGGTTTTCTATAGGAAAATTGCTTTTCAGCGTGGCTGAATAGGGTTTTCTATAGGAAAAATGCTATTCAGCATGGCTGAATAGGGTTTTCTGTAGGAAAATTGCTATTCAGCCTGGCTGAATAGGGTTTTCTATAGGGAAATTGCTACTCAGCCTGGCTGAATAGGGTTTTTTGTAGAAACATTGCTATTCAGCCTGGCTGGATAGGGTTTTCTATAGAAACATTGCTATTCAGCCTGGCTGGATAGGGTTTTCTATAGGAAAATTGCTATTCAGCCTGGCTGAATAAGGGTTTCTTTAGGAAAATTGCTATTCAGCCTGGCTGAATCGGGTTTTCGATAGGAAAATTGCTATTCAGCCTGGCTGAATAGGATTTTCTATAGGAAAATTGCTATTCAGCCTGGCTGAATAGGATTTTCTATAGGAAAATTGCTATTCAGCCTGGCTGAATAGGATTTTCTATAGGAAAATTGCTATTCAGCCTGGCTGAATAGGATTTTCTATAGGAAAATTGCTATTCAGCCTGGCTGAATAGGATTTTCTATAGGAAAATTGCTATTCAGCCTGGCTGAATAGGATTTTTTGTAGGAAAATTGCTACTCAGCCTGGCTGAATAGGATTTTCTATAGGAAAATTGCTATTCAGCCTGGCTGAATAGGATTTTCTATAGGAAAATTGCTATTCAGCCTGGCTGAATAGGATTTTCTATAGGAAAATTGCTATTCAGCCTGGCTGAATAGGATTTTCTATAGGAAAATTGCTATTCAGCCTGGCTGAATAGGATTTTTTGTAGGAAAATTGCTACTCAGCCTGGCTGAATAGGGGTTTCTATAAGAAAATTTCTATTCAGCCTGGCTGAATAGGATTTTCTATAGGAAAATTGCTATTCAGCCTGGCTGAATAGGATTTTCTATATGAAAATTGCTATTCAGCCAGGCTGAATAGGGTTTTCTATAGGAAAATTGCTATTCAGCCTGGCTGAATAGGATTTTCTATATGAAAATTGCTATTCAGCCAGGCTGAATAGGGTTTTCTATAGGAAAAATGCTATTCAGCCTGGCTGAATAGGGTTTTCTATAGGAAAAATGCTATTCAGCCTGGCTGAATAGGGTTTTTTGTAGGAAAATTGCTACTCAGCCTGGCTGAATAGGGGTTTCTATAAGAAAATTTCTATTCAGCCTGGCTGAATAGGATTTTCTATAAGAAAATTTCTATTCAGCCTGGCTGAATAGGATTTTCTATAGGAAAATTGCTATTCAGCCTGGCTGAATAGGATTTTCTATATGAAAATTGCTATTCAGCCAGGCTGAATAGGGTTTTCTATGGGAAAATTGCTATTCAGCCTGGCTGAATAGGGTTTTCTATAGGAAAATTGCTACTCAGCCTGGCTGAATAGGGTTTTTTGTAGGAAAATTGCTATTCAGCCTGGCTGAATAAGGTTTTCTATAGGAAAATTGCTTTTCAGCGTGGCTGAATAGGGTTTTCTATAGGAAAAATGCTATTCAGCATGGCTGAATAGGGTTTTCTGTAGGAAAATTGCTATTCAGCCTGGCTGAATAGGGTTTTCTATAGGGAAATTGCTACTCAGCCTGGCTGAATAGGGTTTTTTGTAGAAACATTGCTATTCAGCCTGGCTGAATAGGATTTTCTATATGAAAATTGCTATTCAGCCAGGCTGAATAGGGTTTTCTATGGGAAAATTGCTATTCAGCCTGGCTGAATAGGGTTTTCTATAGGAAAATTGCTACTCAGCCTGGCTGAATAGGGTTTTTTGTAGGAAAATTGCTATTCAGCCTGGCTGAATAGGGTTTTCTATAGGAAAATTGCTTTTCAGCGTGGCTGAATAGGGTTTTCTATAGGAAAAATGCTATTCAGCATGGCTGAATAGGGTTTTCTGTAGGAAAATTGCTATTCAGCCTGGCTGAATAGGGTTTTCTATAGGGAAATTGCTACTCAGCCTGGCTGAATAGGGTTTTTTGTAGAAACATTGCTATTCAGCCTGGCTGGATAGGGTTTTCTATAGAAACATTGCTATTCAGCCTGGCTGGATAGGGTTTTCTATAGGAAAATTGCTATTCAGCCTGGCTGAATAAGGGTTTCTTTAGGAAAATTGCTATTCAGCCTGGCTGAATCGGGTTTTCGATAGGAAAATTGCTATTCAGCCTGGCTGAATAGGATTTTCTATAGGAAAATTGCTATTCAGCCTGGCTGAATAGGATTTTCTATAGGAAAATTGCTATTCAGCCTGGCTGAATAGGATTTTCTATAGGAAAATTGCTATTCAGCCTGGCTGAATAGGATTTTCTATAGGAAAATTGCTATTCAGCCTGGCTGAATAGGATTTTCTATAGGAAAATTGCTATTCAGCCTGGCTGAATAGGATTTTCTATAGGAAAATTGCTATTCAGCCTGGCTGAATAGGATTTTCTATAGGAAAATTGCTATTCAGCCTGGCTGAATAGGATTTTCTATAGGAAAATTGCTATTCAGCCTGGCTGAATAGGATTTTCTATAGGAAAATTGCTATTCAGCCTGGCTGAATAGGATTTTTTGTAGGAAAATTGCTACTCAGCCTGGCTGAATAGGGGTTTCTATAAGAAAATTTCTATTCAGCCTGGCTGAATAGGATTTTCTATAGGAAAATTGCTATTCAGCCTGGCTGAATAGGATTTTCTATATGAAAATTGCTATTCAGCCAGGCTGAATAGGGTTTTCTATAGGAAAAATGCTATTCAGCCTGGCTGAATAGGGTTTTCTATAGGAAAAATGCTATTCAGCCTGGCTGAATAGGGTTTTTTGTAGGAAAATTGCTACTCAGCCTGGCTGAATAGGGGTTTCTATAAGAAAATTTCTATTCAGCCTGGCTGAATAGGATTTTCTATAGGAAAATTGCTATTCAGCCTGGCTGAATAGGATTTTCTATATGAAAATTGCTATTCAGCCAGGCTGAATAGGGTTTTCTATGGGAAAATTGCTACTCAGCCTGGCTGAATAGGGGTTTCTACAGGAAAACTTCAATTCAGCCTGGCTGAATAGGGTTTTCTATAGGAAAATTGCTATTCAACCTGGGTGAATAGGGTTTTTCACAGGAAAACTGCTATTCAGCCAGGCTGAATATGGTTTTCTATAGAAAAACTGCTATTCAGCCTGGCTGAATAGGGGTTTCTACAGGAAAACTTCAATTCAGCCTGGCTGAATAGGGGTTTCTACAGGAAAACTTCAATTCAGCCTGGCTGAATAGGGTTTTCTGTAAGAAAATTGCTATTCAGCCTGGCTGAATAGGGTTTTCTATAGGAAAATTGCTACTCAGCCTGGCTGAATAGGGTTTTTTGTAGGAAAATTGCTATTCAGCCTGGCTGAATAAGGTTTTCTATAGGAAAATTGCTTTTCAGCGTGGCTGAATAGGGTTTTCTATAGGAAAAATGCTATTCAGCATGGCTGAATAGGGTTTTCTGTAGGAAAATTGCTATTCAGCCTGGCTGAATAGGGTTTTCTATAGGGAAATTGCTACTCAGCCTGGCTGAATAGGGTTTTTTGTAGAAACATTGCTATTCAGCCTGGCTGAATAGGATTTTCTATATGAAAATTGCTATTCAGCCAGGCTGAATAGGGTTTTCTATGGGAAAATTGCTATTCAGCCTGGCTGAATAGGGTTTTCTATAGGAAAATTGCTACTCAGCCTGGCTGAATAGGGTTTTTTGTAGGAAAATTGCTATTCAGCCTGGCTGAATAAGGTTTTCTATAGGAAAATTGCTTTTCAGCGTGGCTGAATAGGGTTTTCTATAGGAAAAATGCTATTCAGCATGGCTGAATAGGGTTTTCTGTAGGAAAATTGCTATTCAGCCTGGCTGAATAGGGTTTTCTATAGGGAAATTGCTACTCAGCCTGGCTGAATAGGGTTTTTTGTAGAAACATTGCTATTCAGCCTGGCTGGATAGGGTTTTCTATAGAAACATTGCTATTCAGCCTGGCTGAATAGGATTTTCTATATGAAAATTGCTATTCAGCCAGGCTGAATAGGGTTTTCTATAGGAAAAATGCTATTCAGCCTGGCTGAATAGGGTTTTCTATAGGAAAAATGCTATTCAGCCTGGCTGAATAGGGTTTTTTGTAGGAAAATTGCTACTCAGCCTGGCTGAATAGGGGTTTCTATAAGAAAATTTCTATTCAGCCTGGCTGAATAGGATTTTCTATAAGAAAATTTCTATTCAGCCTGGCTGAATAGGATTTTCTATAGGAAAATTGCTATTCAGCCTGGCTGAATAGGATTTTCTATATGAAAATTGCTATTCAGCCAGGCTGAATAGGGTTTTCTATGGGAAAATTGCTATTCAGCCTGGCTGAATAGGGTTTTCTATAGGAAAATTGCTATTCAGCCTGGCTGAATAGGGTTTTCTATAGGAAAATTGCTATTCAGCCTGGCTGAATAGGGTTTTCTATAGGAAAATTGCTATTCAGCCTGGCTGAATAGGGTTTTCTATAGGAAAATTGCTATTCAGCCTGGCTGAATAGGGTTTTCTATAGGAAAAATGCTATTCAGCCTGGCTGAATAGGGTTTTCTATAGGAAAAATGCTATTCAGCCTGGCTGAATAGGGTTTTCTATAGGAAAAATGCTATTCAGCCTGGCTGAATAGGGTTTTTTGTAGGAAAATTGCTACTCAGCCTTGCTGAATAGGGGTTTCTATAAGAAAATTTCTATTCAGCCTGGCTGAATAGGATTTTCTATAGGAAAATTGCTATTCAGCCTGGCTGAATAGGATTTTCTATATGAAAATTGCTATTCAGCCAGGCTGAATAGGGTTTTCTATGGGAAAATTGCTATTCAGCCTGGCTGAATAGGGTTTTCTATAGGAAAATTGCTACTCAGCCTGGCTGAATAGGGTTTTTTGTAGGAAAATTGCTATTCAGCCTGGCTGAATAAGGTTTTCTATAGGAAAATTGCTTTTCAGCGTGGCTGAATAGGGTTTTCTATAGGAAAAATGCTATTCAGCATGGCTGAATAGGGTTTTCTGTAGGAAAATTGCTATTCAGCCTGGCTGAATAGGGTTTTCTATAGGGAAATTGCTACTCAGCCTGGCTGAATAGGGTTTTTTGTAGAAACATTGCTATTCAGCCTGGCTGGATAGGGTTTTCTATAGAAACATTGCTATTCAGCCTGGCTGGATAGGGTTTTCTATAGGAAAATTGCTATTCAGCCTGGCTGAATAAGGGTTTCTTTAGGAAAATTGCTATTCAGCCTGGCTGAATCGGGTTTTCGATAGGAAAATTGCTATTCAGCCTGGCTGAATAGGATTTTCTATAGGAAAATTGCTATTCAGCCTGGCTGAATAGGATTTTCTATAGGAAAATTGCTATTCAGCCTGGCTGAATAGGATTTTCTATAGGAAAATTGCTATTCAGCCTGGCTGAATAGGATTTTCTATAGGAAAATTGCTATTCAGCCTGGCTGAATAGGATTTTTTGTAGGAAAATTGCTACTCAGCCTGGCTGAATAGGATTTTCTATAGGAAAATTGCTATTCAGCCTGGCTGAATAGGATTTTCTATAGGAAAATTGCTATTCAGCCTGGCTGAATAGGATTTTCTATAGGAAAATTGCTATTCAGCCTGGCTGAATAGGATTTTCTATAGGAAAATTGCTATTCAGCCTGGCTGAATAGGATTTTTTGTAGGAAAATTGCTACTCAGCCTGGCTGAATAGGGGTTTCTATAAGAAAATTTCTATTCAGCCTGGCTGAATAGGATTTTCTATAGGAAAATTGCTATTCAGCCTGGCTGAATAGGATTTTCTATATGAAAATTGCTATTCAGCCAGGCTGAATAGGGTTTTCTATAGGAAAATTGCTATTCAGCCTGGCTGAATAGGATTTTCTATATGAAAATTGCTATTCAGCCAGGCTGAATAGGGTTTTCTATAGGAAAAATGCTATTCAGCCTGGCTGAATAGGGTTTTCTATAGGAAAAATGCTATTCAGCCTGGCTGAATAGGGTTTTTTGTAGGAAAATTGCTACTCAGCCTGGCTGAATAGGGGTTTCTATAAGAAAATTTCTATTCAGCCTGGCTGAATAGGATTTTCTATAAGAAAATTTCTATTCAGCCTGGCTGAATAGGATTTTCTATAGGAAAATTGCTATTCAGCCTGGCTGAATAGGATTTTCTATATGAAAATTGCTATTCAGCCAGGCTGAATAGGGTTTTCTATGGGAAAATTGCTATTCAGCCTGGCTGAATAGGGTTTTCTATAGGAAAATTGCTACTCAGCCTGGCTGAATAGGGTTTTTTGTAGGAAAATTGCTATTCAGCCTGGCTGAATAAGGTTTTCTATAGGAAAATTGCTTTTCAGCGTGGCTGAATAGGGTTTTCTATAGGAAAAATGCTATTCAGCATGGCTGAATAGGGTTTTCTGTAGGAAAATTGCTATTCAGCCTGGCTGAATAGGGTTTTCTATAGGGAAATTGCTACTCAGCCTGGCTGAATAGGGTTTTTTGTAGAAACATTGCTATTCAGCCTGGCTGAATAGGATTTTCTATATGAAAATTGCTATTCAGCCAGGCTGAATAGGGTTTTCTATGGGAAAATTGCTATTCAGCCTGGCTGAATAGGGTTTTCTATAGGAAAATTGCTACTCAGCCTGGCTGAATAGGGTTTTTTGTAGGAAAATTGCTATTCAGCCTGGCTGAATAGGGTTTTCTATAGGAAAATTGCTTTTCAGCGTGGCTGAATAGGGTTTTCTATAGGAAAAATGCTATTCAGCATGGCTGAATAGGGTTTTCTGTAGGAAAATTGCTATTCAGCCTGGCTGAATAGGGTTTTCTATAGGGAAATTGCTACTCAGCCTGGCTGAATAGGGTTTTTTGTAGAAACATTGCTATTCAGCCTGGCTGGATAGGGTTTTCTATAGAAACATTGCTATTCAGCCTGGCTGGATAGGGTTTTCTATAGGAAAATTGCTATTCAGCCTGGCTGAATAAGGGTTTCTTTAGGAAAATTGCTATTCAGCCTGGCTGAATCGGGTTTTCGATAGGAAAATTGCTATTCAGCCTGGCTGAATAGGATTTTCTATAGGAAAATTGCTATTCAGCCTGGCTGAATAGGATTTTCTATAGGAAAATTGCTATTCAGCCTGGCTGAATAGGATTTTCTATAGGAAAATTGCTATTCAGCCTGGCTGAATAGGATTTTCTATAGGAAAATTGCTATTCAGCCTGGCTGAATAGGATTTTCTATAGGAAAATTGCTATTCAGCCTGGCTGAATAGGATTTTCTATAGGAAAATTGCTATTCAGCCTGGCTGAATAGGATTTTCTATAGGAAAATTGCTATTCAGCCTGGCTGAATAGGATTTTCTATAGGAAAATTGCTATTCAGCCTGGCTGAATAGGATTTTCTATAGGAAAATTGCTATTCAGCCTGGCTGAATAGGATTTTTTGTAGGAAAATTGCTACTCAGCCTGGCTGAATAGGGGTTTCTATAAGAAAATTTCTATTCAGCCTGGCTGAATAGGATTTTCTATAGGAAAATTGCTATTCAGCCTGGCTGAATAGGATTTTCTATATGAAAATTGCTATTCAGCCAGGCTGAATAGGGTTTTCTATAGGAAAAATGCTATTCAGCCTGGCTGAATAGGGTTTTCTATAGGAAAAATGCTATTCAGCCTGGCTGAATAGGGTTTTTTGTAGGAAAATTGCTACTCAGCCTGGCTGAATAGGGGTTTCTATAAGAAAATTTCTATTCAGCCTGGCTGAATAGGATTTTCTATAGGAAAATTGCTATTCAGCCTGGCTGAATAGGATTTTCTATATGAAAATTGCTATTCAGCCAGGCTGAATAGGGTTTTCTATGGGAAAATTGCTACTCAGCCTGGCTGAATAGGGGTTTCTACAGGAAAACTTCAATTCAGCCTGGCTGAATAGGGTTTTCTATAGGAAAATTGCTATTCAACCTGGGTGAATAGGGTTTTTCACAGGAAAACTGCTATTCAGCCAGGCTGAATATGGTTTTCTATAGAAAAACTGCTATTCAGCCTGGCTGAATAGGGGTTTCTACAGGAAAACTTCAATTCAGCCTGGCTGAATAGGGGTTTCTACAGGAAAACTTCAATTCAGCCTGGCTGAATAGGGTTTTCTGTAAGAAAATTGCTATTCAGCCTGGCTGAATAGGGTTTTCTATAGGAAAATTGCTACTCAGCCTGGCTGAATAGGGTTTTTTGTAGGAAAATTGCTATTCAGCCTGGCTGAATAAGGTTTTCTATAGGAAAATTGCTTTTCAGCGTGGCTGAATAGGGTTTTCTATAGGAAAAATGCTATTCAGCATGGCTGAATAGGGTTTTCTGTAGGAAAATTGCTATTCAGCCTGGCTGAATAGGGTTTTCTATAGGGAAATTGCTACTCAGCCTGGCTGAATAGGGTTTTTTGTAGAAACATTGCTATTCAGCCTGGCTGAATAGGATTTTCTATATGAAAATTGCTATTCAGCCAGGCTGAATAGGGTTTTCTATGGGAAAATTGCTATTCAGCCTGGCTGAATAGGGTTTTCTATAGGAAAATTGCTACTCAGCCTGGCTGAATAGGGTTTTTTGTAGGAAAATTGCTATTCAGCCTGGCTGAATAAGGTTTTCTATAGGAAAATTGCTTTTCAGCGTGGCTGAATAGGGTTTTCTATAGGAAAAATGCTATTCAGCATGGCTGAATAGGGTTTTCTGTAGGAAAATTGCTATTCAGCCTGGCTGAATAGGGTTTTCTATAGGGAAATTGCTACTCAGCCTGGCTGAATAGGGTTTTTTGTAGAAACATTGCTATTCAGCCTGGCTGAATAGGATTTTCTATATGAAAATTGCTATTCAGCCAGGCTGAATAGGGTTTTCTATGGGAAAATTGCTATTCAGCCTGGCTGAATAGGGTTTTCTATAGGAAAATTGCTACTCAGCCTGGCTGAATAGGGTTTTTTGTAGGAAAATTGCTATTCAGCCTGGCTGAATAGGGTTTTCTATAGGAAAATTGCTTTTCAGCGTGGCTGAATAGGGTTTTCTATAGGAAAAATGCTATTCAGCATGGCTGAATAGGGTTTTCTGTAGGAAAATTGCTATTCAGCCTGGCTGAATAGGGTTTTCTATAGGGAAATTGCTACTCAGCCTGGCTGAATAGGGTTTTTTGTAGAAACATTGCTATTCAGCCTGGCTGGATAGGGTTTTCTATAGAAACATTGCTATTCAGCCTGGCTGGATAGGGTTTTCTATAGGAAAATTGCTATTCAGCCTGGCTGAATAAGGGTTTCTTTAGGAAAATTGCTATTCAGCCTGGCTGAATCGGGTTTTCGATAGGAAAATTGCTATTCAGCCTGGCTGAATAGGATTTTCTATAGGAAAATTGCTATTCAGCCTGGCTGAATAGGATTTTCTATAGGAAAATTGCTATTCAGCCTGGCTGAATAGGATTTTCTATAGGAAAATTGCTATTCAGCCTGGCTGAATAGGATTTTCTATAGGAAAATTGCTATTCAGCCTGGCTGAATAGGATTTTCTATAGGAAAATTGCTATTCAGCCTGGCTGAATAGGATTTTCTATAGGAAAATTGCTATTCAGCCTGGCTGAATAGGATTTTCTATAGGAAAATTGCTATTCAGCCTGGCTGAATAGGATTTTCTATAGGAAAATTGCTATTCAGCCTGGCTGAATAGGATTTTCTATAGGAAAATTGCTATTCAGCCTGGCTGAATAGGATTTTTTGTAGGAAAATTGCTACTCAGCCTGGCTGAATAGGGGTTTCTATAAGAAAATTTCTATTCAGCCTGGCTGAATAGGATTTTCTATAGGAAAATTGCTATTCAGCCTGGCTGAATAGGATTTTCTATATGAAAATTGCTATTCAGCCAGGCTGAATAGGGTTTTCTATAGGAAAAATGCTATTCAGCCTGGCTGAATAGGGTTTTCTATAGGAAAAATGCTATTCAGCCTGGCTGAATAGGGGTTTTTGTAGGAAAATTGCTACTCAGCCTGGCTGAATAGGGGTTTCTATAAGAAAATTTCTATTCAGCCTGGCTGAATAGGATTTTCTATAGGAAAATTGCTATTCAGCCTGGCTGAATAGGATTTTCTATATGAAAATTGCTATTCAGCCAGGCTGAATAGGGTTTTCTATGGGAAAATTGCTACTCAGCCTGGCTGAATAGGGGTTTCTACAGGAAAACTTCAATTCAGCCTGGCTGAATAGGGTTTTCTATAGGAAAATTGCTATTCAACCTGGGTGAATAGGGTTTTTCACAGGAAAACTGCTATTCAGCCAGGCTGAATATGGTTTTCTATAGAAAAACTGCTATTCAGCCTGGCTGAATAGGGGTTTCTACAGGAAAACTTCAATTCAGCCTGGCTGAATAGGGGTTTCTACAGGAAAACTTCAATTCAGCCTGGCTGAATAGGGTTTTCTGTAAGAAAATTGCTATTCAGCCTGGCTGAATAGGGTTTTCTATAGGAAAATTGCTATTCAGCCTGGCTGAATAGGGTTTTCTATAGGAAAATTGCTATTCAACCTGGCTGAATAGTGTTTTCTGTAGGAAAATTGCTATTCAGCCTGGCTGAATAGGGGTTTCTATACGAAAACAAGGCTAAAGTTATTCGAATTATTTTAAATACAACTCATTCATCTCCTTTTCATTACCTCTCACATAAGTTGACCCCCTTTCCATTGCCCAAGCACAATTATTAAGCATTACAATTATAGCCAAATTCCATTTATATACCAACAACAACAAAAACGAACAGGAAAATAGAACAACAATGTAATGAAAACTTCCCTTATTTATAAAATTTATTTATGTTAAAGGGAAAGAAGAAATGTTTGCCAACAGCCAAAATTATCCTTAACAAGCATAACCCACACGTGTGCGTGTGTGTGTAACAACTACTTATTGCAGACTATAAGCTGGGGGTATAAAAAATGGTCACTTGTCTTTGTGTCAGACAGCAGAGTATGGGTATGTGAGGCATCTGGGTGTATGCGCGTCTGTGTGCAAATATGTCAGCATTTCCTTGTTTAAAACTCAGACACAAACACACACAAGAATGGCTGTTTGTGTGGCTGTGTTGCTCAAGTTGAATATCCTTATTGCATCACTGTGTGTGTGCATGTTTTAAATCGTTAAATTGCATAAGTGTGCGTGCTATGTAGAGCTATGTCTGCTGCCAATAGATGTTGTGTTTGGTCAGTAACACAGTGTGAGATTGCCAGACAACACCCTTTTGGCAAAAAGTACTAAAAATAATAACAACAATAACAGCAACACATTTTATAGTCTAAAGTCTTAGCACATCCTCCAACCCCCTTGAAATCCTCTCATCCTGGACTTCGGCATAAAGATTTGGTTTGAACTTTATGTCCACAACTCCACCTTAACCATGTCTAGTTCTTGGCCAAAAGCACACACAAATGGATGCACTCTCTGTCTCTTTGGGTGTAACTCAAAATGCGAATGCAGTAGCATTCATATTGTCTGACCCTTTCCCCAGTTTTTTGTGACACGATTGGCTTAAATATGGCGTCTACGTGTCTGAGAAAATTTTCAAGAAAAAAACCAAAAACAGGAAAAGAAGATTTTATTGAAGTTAGCTCAGGAAATGTTATTAGCAATAGCTTGATTTTATGGCAAACTTTAGAGGAAATAATTTTAAATTGAATTTTGATTCGCTGTTTGGTTAAGAAAATAAAGACGCAATCAAAAACGTCAGCCATTTTCCAAAGTAAATCTCTATATAATACAAATTTCTTTTGGAAATCTCTATTCAGCCAGGCCGAATAGCAACTTTCCTATGAAAATCTCTATTCAGCCAGGCTAAATTGAAGTTTTCGCGTGGAATACCTTATTCCGCCAGGCTGAATTGAAGTTTTCCTAGGGAAAACCTTATTCAGCCAGGCTGAATTGAAGTTTTCCTATGGAAAACCTTATTCAGCCAGGCTGAATTGAAGTTTTCCTTTGGAAAACCTTATTCAGCCAGGCTGAATTGAAGTTTTCCTATGGAAAACCTTATTCAGCCAGGCTGAATTGAAGTTTTCCTATGGAAAACCTTATTCAGCCAGGCTGAATTGAAGTTTTCCTATGGAAAACCTTATTCAGCCAGGCTGTATTGAAGTTTTCCTATGGAAAACCTTATTCAGCCAGGCTGAATTGAAGTTTTCCTATGGAAAACCTTATTCAGCCAGGCTGAATTGAAGTTTTCCTGTGTAAAACCTTATTCAGCCAGGCTGAATTGAAGTTTTCCTGTGTAAAACCTTATTCAGCCAGGCTGAATTGAAGTTTTCCTATGGAAAACCTTATTCAGCCAGGCTGAATTGAAGTTTTCCTATGGAAAACCTTATTCAGCCAGGCTGAATTGAAGTTTTCCTATGGAAAACCTTACTCAGCCAGGCTGAATTGAAGTTTTCCTATGGAAAACCTTATTCAGCCAGGCTGAATTGAAGTTTTCCTATGGAAAACCTTATTCAGCCAGGCTGAATTGAAGTTTTCCCGTGGGAAAACCTTATTCAGCCAGGCTGAATTGAAGTTTTCCCGTGGGAAAACCTTATTCAGCCAGGCTGAATTGAAGTTTTCCCGTGGGAAAACCTTATTCAGCCAGGCTGAATTGAAGTTTTCCCGTGGGAAAACCTTATTCAGCCAGGCTGAATTGAAGTTTTCCCGTGGGAAAACCTTATTCAGCCAGGCTGAATTGAAGTTTTCCCGTGGGAAAACCTTATTCAGCCAGGCTGAATTGAAGTTTTCCCGTGGGAAAACCTTATTCAGCCAGGCTGAATTGAAGTTTTCCCGTGGAAAAACCTTATTCAGCCAGGCTGAATTGAAGTTTTCCTATGGAAAACCTTATTCAGCCAGGCTGAATTGAAGTTTTCCTATGGAAAACCTTATTCAGCCAGGCTGAATTTAAGTTTTCCTATGGAAAACCTTATTCAGCCAGGCTGAATTGAAGTTTTCCTATGGAAAACCTTATTCAGCCAGGCTGAATTGAAGTTTTCCTATGGAAAACCTTATTCAGCAAAGCTGAATTGAAGTTTTCCTATGGAAAACCTTATTCCGCCAGGCTGAATTGAAGTTTTCCTATGGAAAACCTTATTCAGCCAGGCTGAATTGAAGTTTTCCTATGGAAAACCTTATTCAGCCAGGCTGAATTGAAGTTTTCCTATGGAAAACCTTATTCAGCCAGGCTGAATTGAAGTTTTCCGATGGAAAACCTTATTCAGCCAGGCTGAATTGAAGTTTTCCTATGGAAAACCTTATTCAGCCAGGCTGAATTGAAGTTTTCCTATGGAAAACCTTATTCAGCCAGGCTGAATTGAAGTTTTCCTATGGAAAACCTTATTCAGCCAGGCTGAATTGAAGTTTTCCTATGGAAAACCTTATTCAGCCAGGCTGAATTGAAGTTTTCCTATGGAAAACCTTATTCAGCCAGGCTGAATTGAAGTTTTCCTATGGAAAACCTTATTCAGCCAGGCTGAATTGAAGTTTTCCTATGGAAAACCTTATTCAGCCAGGCAGAATTGAAGTTTTCCTATGGAAAACCTTATTCAGCCAGGCTGAATTGAAGTTTTCCTATGGAAAACCTTATTCAGCCAACCTGAATTTAAGTTTTCCCGTGGGAAAACCTCATTCAGCCAGGCTGAATTGAAGTTTTCCTATGGAAAACCTTATTCAGCCAGGCTGAATTGAAGTTTTCCTATGGAAAACCTTATTCAGCCAACCTGAATTTAAGTTTTCCCGTGGGAAAACCTCATTCAGCCAGGCTGAATATGGAAAACCTTATTCAGCCAGGCTGAATTGAAGTTTTCCTTATTAAGCCAGGCTGAATTGAAGTTTTCCTATGGAAAATCTTATTCAGCCAGCCTGAATTGAAGTTTTCCTATGGAAAACCTATGGAAAACCTTATTCAGCCAGGCTGAATTAAAGTTTTCCTATGGAAAACCTTATTCAGCCAGGCTGAATTGAAGTTTTCTTATGGAAAACCTTATTCAGCCAGGCTGAATTGAAGTTTTCCTATGGAAAACCTCATTCAGCCAGGCTGAATTGAAGTTTTCCTATGGAAAACCTTATTAAGCCAGGCTGAATTGAAGTTTTCCTATGGAAAACCTTATTCAGCCAGCCTGAATTGAAGTTTTCCTATGGAAAACCTTATTCAGCCAGCCTGAATTTAAGTTTTCCTATGGAAAACCTTATTCTGCCAGGCTGAATTGAAGTTTTCCTATGGAAAACCTTATTCAGCCAGGCTGAATTGAAGTTTTCCTATGGAAAACCTTATTCAGCCAGGCTGAATTGAAGTTTTCCTATGGAAAACCTTATTCAGCCAGGCTGAATTGAAGTTTTCCTATGGAAAACCTTATTCAGCCAGGCTGAATTGAAGTTTTCCTATGGAAAACCTTATTCAGCCAGGCTGAATTGAAGTTTTCCTATGGAAAACCTTATTCAGCTAGGTTGAATTGAAGTTTTCCTATGGAAAACCTTATTCAGCCAGGCTGAATTGAAGTTTTCTTATGGAAAACCTTACTCAGCCTGGCTGAGTTGAAGTTTTCCTATGGAAAACCTTATTCAGCCAGGCTGAATTGAAGTTTTCCTATGGAAAACCTTATTCAGCCAGGCTGAATTGAAGTTTTCCTATGGAAAACCTTATTCAGCCAGGCTGAATTGAAGTTTTCCTATGGAAAACCTTATTCAGCCAGGCTGAATTGAAGTTTTCCTATGGAAAACCTTATTCAGCCAGGCTGAATTGAAGTTTTCCTATGGAAAACCTTATTCAGCCAGGCTGAATTGAAGTTTTCCTATGGAAAACCTTATTCAGCCAGGCTGAATTGAAGTTTTCCTATGGAAAACCTTATTCAGCCAGGCTGAATTGAAGTTTTCCTATGGAAAACCTTATTCAGCCAGGCTGAATTGAAGTTTTCCTATGGAAAACCTTATTCAGCCAGGCTGAATTGAAGTTTTCCTATGGAAAACCTTATTCAGCCAGGCTGAATTGAAGTTTTCCTATGGAAAACCTTATTCAGCCAGGCTGAATTGAAGTTTTCCTATGGAAAACCTTATTCAGCCAGGCTGAATTGAAGTTTTCCTATGGAAAACCTTATTCAGCCAGGCTGAATTGAAGTTTTCCTATGGAAAACCTTACTCAGCCTGGCTGAGTTGAAGTTTTCCTATGGAAAACCTTATTCAGCCAGGCTGAATTGAAGTTTTCCTATGGAAAACCTTATTCAGCCAGGCTGAATTGAAGTTTTCCTATGGAAAACCTTATTCAGCCAGGCTGAATTGAAGTTTTCCTATGGAAAACCTTATTCGGCCAGGCTGAATTGAAGTTTTCCTATGGAAAACCTTATTCAGCCAGGCTGAATTGAAGTTTTCCTATGGAAAACCTTACTCAGCCTGGCTGAGTTGAAGTTTTCCTATGGAAAACCTTATTCAGCCAGGCTGAATTGAAGTTTTCCTATGGAAAACCTTATTCAGCCAGGCTGAATTGAAGTTTTCCTATGGAAAACCTTATTCAGCCAGGCTGAATTGAAGTTTTCCTATGGAAAACCTTATTCAGCCAGGCTGAATTGAAGTTTTCCTATGGAAAACCTTATTCAGCCAGGCTGAATTGAAGTTTTCCTATGGAAAACCTTATTCAGCCAGGCTGAATTGAAGTTTTCCTATGGAAAACCTTATTCAGCCAGGCTGAATTGAAGTTTTCCTGTGGAAAACCTTATTGAGCCAGGCTGAATTGAAGTTTTCCTATGGAAAACCTTATTCAGCCAGGCTGAATTGAAGTTTTCCTATGGAAAACCTTATTCAGCCAGGCTGAATTGAAGTTTTCCTATGGAAAACCTTATTCAGCCAGGCTGAATTGAAGTTTTTCTATGGAAAACCTTATTCAGCGAGACTGAATTGAAGTTTTCCTATGGAAAACCTTATTCAGCCAGGCTGAATTGAAGTTTTCCTATGGAAAACCTTATTCAGCCAGGCTGAATTGAAGTTTTCCTATGGAAAACCTTATTCAGCCAGGCTGAATTGAAGTTTTCCTATGGAAAACCTTATTCAGCCAGGCTGAATTGAAGTTTTCCTATGGAAAACCTTATTCAGCTAGGCTGAATTGAAGTTTTCCTATGGAAAACTGTTATTTGCTACCATTCAATTTGGAAGAATCTAGAAATTCGCGTCTGGTCACGTGTTTTTCGTCAGAACCATTCCATAAAAAGGTCCTTCTCCCTTTCTCCGTGAAATTTATTTACGAACAAAGAAACTCCCCTCCACACCAATACATTAGCAAAATCTGGAGTTTTCAATTGTTACACAGACACACTTTTGGCAAAAATTATTCAAAAACTTCACTGGCAGCCAAGCGACAATATTCGCTGCAGCAACTCCGCACCACTGCGCTCCGCTCCTTATCGCCAACAATATCCTTGTGGAGGAAACTGAAAACTGGATAAATGAAAACTCGGCAATGAGGAATGCAAACCAAATAAACAACAACAGCAGCAGCGACAAGCCATGAATACATAGAAACCAAAGGGAAAGTCTGGAATTTTAAACGAGAAAACAAGGATACCATCGAAGGCAAGGATGGAAAGCGAATGCCAAGAGGTAAGAGGGCAATAGAATAATGCCAGCTAGAATTTTCATTTCACAGAATACAGATATTCGACTCATATTCTAGCTGTGAAACAATAATGTTGAAGTTGTTGTTGCTGTTGGAAATAAAGCAGGAAGGGAGTTGCAATGTGGAGTTGTAGTTATAACGAAGGGGCAGCTTGTTGACAAAGTGGTAGGAGTTGAAACCTTGACTACTGTCTGGGACAAAAGCGCCGGCGCCATATCGACATTTTATTCCTTTTTTCATATATTATTGCGCACATAAAGGATATATGGACTTATGTGCATTGTTGTTCACACACACTCACATGCACTTATACATACTCACACACACACATAAATATCTGTGACTGCATGTATGTAGATCATTTCCAATTATTAACCAAAAAAAGGAAACTTATGTCGACTGCTGATTGTGTATTGTGAAATGTGTCTGAAAAATTGTCACTTTAGTGATTTTGTTACAAATTCCTGGCAACAAAAGGGCCAACATAAGGGCTAATATAACCAAAAAACAAAAATACATACCTAGGAACAAAACATAAAAAGGGTGTGAATGGGTCAATGGTTACCAGGCATACCGAACGAGAAAGCAATGAAGCCAACAAAACAATAACTTTTTATAATATTGGCAAATTGTTCGGAACTCTTCACCCTCCATGTAAAGCATCGAGGCCAGGCAGGGTTTTTGAAAATTGTTACTTTTTAGCTATGGCAACATGGCATGTCTCTAGCAACCCTTCCGAACACAAAAACTGGGTGTTAATATATCACATACCAACCAGCTTGATCCTTTTTGTCCTTTTGTCTGTGGTTGTTGGTTATTGTGACTGTTGTCAGACAGAGTTTTTGTTATTTTTTATCACATCCACAGCCACATCATGGTCGGTCTGTTGGTCAGTATTGCAAATAGTTTCGCTTTCGTTATTATGCGAATTAATAATAACAAAAATTGTTGTTATCTGATGAGAAGAACTAAATTAAATTGCATTTTTTTTTTTGACAGCAGCATCAGCTTAGGTAACCAAAATTTGTAATGCAGTCTTCACATGTTAAACAAGTGAGCAAAGGCTATAGTCGGGACGGGGCCGACTATGTGATACCCTTCACCATAAGCTGTGCATAAGCTTTTCACTCTTAAACATTTATTTTAGGGAGATACTAAAGTTTTCATCTATCTGGCTGTTATAGCAAATATCTTAAGGCGAACTGAACCAAAACAAGTAAGAAAAGCGCGCCGAACTTGTTATACCCTCCACTACGAACTGTATTGAAGTGAATAGTTTAATTTCTTTAGTTTAATTTCGTTTATGAAAGTACTAACAACTTTCTTTTATTGCATATATGTCAACCGATAATACCTACTTACTTACTTAGCTGGCCCATTACAGAACATTTGTTCCATACACCAAACTAAGGAAAGATCTCCAATTCCCTCTGTTTCGTGCTTCGCTTTTTGGAATACCGCGCCTTGTCATCTCTTCATCCACTTGTTTGCGCCATCTATTCTTTGGCCTGGCAATTCTGCGTGCACCGCCATGTGGCTCGAATTTATACGCCTTTTTAGCGGGTTCATCATCACTCATTCTTATTATATGGCCTAGCCAACGCAATCGCTGCATCTCGATACGTATAGCAGATACAGCTCGTGGTTCATACGACGTCGATATTCACCGTCAACGCAGATCGGTCCGTAGATCTTTCGAAGAATTTTTCTCTCAAATACGTCAAGCACTGCCTTATCTGCTTGCGCAAGTACCCAGGCTTCGGAACCATGCATCAGCACGGGTAGTATCAGTGTTTTGTAAAGCGTTATTTTTGTTTGACGAGTTGTGGCTTTGTTTTTAAAGTGCTTACTTAAGCCAAAGTAGCATCTGTTGGCCAATACAATTCTTCTTTTTATTTCACAACTGATGTCGTTTGTTGTGTTTACGGCGGTGCCGAGGTATACAACTTCCACAGTCGGTCCGAGCTCAATGGACGCTTTGCGCGTCTACACCATCAACTTGATCTTCTCACCGTTTACCGCCAGATCCACTTTAGCAGATTCTCCTTCGACCTTCATAAAGGTATTGGTTACTTCTTTTACTGATTGTCCCATGATGTCTATATCATCAGCATAAGCAAGTAACATGTGGCTATTGGTGTATATTGTGCCATTTCTTTTGAAGTTTGCCTTTCGTTACCACGAAAGGCTGTCTCCTTGCCTGAAACCCCTTTTGGTACAAAACTCTTCGGAGAGGTTCTTTCCTATTCTAACTGAAGATCTTGTGTTAGTTAGAGTCATTTTACAAAGCCGAATGAGCTTTGCGGGGATACCAAATTCAGACATTGCTTGGAATACCTTTTAACGTAGCGAGCTGTCGAAGGCTGCTTTATAATCGACAAAAAGGTGGTATGTGTCGATCTGCATCTCTTGGGTCTTCTCCAGGATTTGCTGCAGGGTAAATATCTGGTCAATGGTGGACTTGCCAGGTCCAGATGGTGCTAACTAGCTGATGAATACACCTTGCCAGCGTGTCGCCTCCGGTTTTGAACAGCTCGGCTGGCAAGCCATTGTCTCCTGCTGTCTTATTATTCTTCAGCCTGTTTATTGCTGTCTTTACCTCATCTTGGCCGGGTGGTATACATTCCATACCATCTTCTGGGATTGGATCTGTGGTATCTTCGTTGACTTCGCTACTATTGGAAAAATGCTCTTTCCATATCCTTAGCACACTATCTGTATCAGTTACCATATTACCTTGCTGGTCTCTAAAGGAGGATGTGCCAGTTCCAAAGCCATCAGTTTGATGTTTCACTCTTTGGTAGAATTTTCGTACTTCATTCTGTCTCCTGCACATCTCGATTTGTTCACACTCCCGCTTTTCCATCTCTCTCTTTTTCCTGTGGAAAACACGTTTCTCCTCTTTCCTTTTCTCTCTCGTGCGCTACGCGTTGCTACTGATTGTAAAGTAGCCCTATATGCCGCATTTTCTCTTCGGTAGCAGCACGACATGGACCTATACCGACAAATTTCATATGCGTTTAATACCCCAAATGAAGACCAAATACCAAATTTCAGTCATTTCGGTGGAATTTTGAGGACACAACCTTCAAAATACCGAAAATAGGGAACTACCGTTCTATGGGGGCTATACTAAGGCGTGGACTCGTACCGACAAGTTTCTGGGGGAGAGTTTTATAACCCCAACGAAGCCTAAATACCAAATATCAGCCGATTCTGTGATCAAATGGGACTAATACATTGAAAATATCTTAAAGTGACGCATACTATATATGGAGCGTTATACTGGGGCTATACCAAAACGTGGACCTATATAAACAAACTTTGGTAGAAATGTTTTTTAGCTTCTGGAGACACATTTTTTTCTAAATTATGGGGAATATGAAAGTAGAACTAAAAATATGAGACACATGTATCACCGTTTTTAAAGTTTACATCGGAAAGAAACCAAAGTAGGCGGGGCAAGTTCCGTCCGTTTCTACTTTTTTTCGAAATATTCGAGTTAAGATATCTTGGAATCCTTGCATTTTAGGTATATAGTGTCTTTGGCAACTTTACTGAGGAGGACGTGGGAAATATTTTTGTTAGTATTTTTGTTTGTCCTTTTTTCGAAAATCTTTCAAAAAATCCTTTAAAATGTGATCATATCAAATCCAAATATTCCACAAAATTGTTCGTCATAAAATTTTACTATAGGTCTCAGAATACACCAAATCTGTATATCTTATCTAATCGCAAGGAATCTCTAAAAATGAAAAACCCGTTTTAGGGTTAAAGTCAGACTTTAAACTTTCCCACAAAACATAATTTTAAAGAGAT
Organism: Musca autumnalis; assembly: GCF_047663935.1. NCBI lineage: Eukaryota > Metazoa > Arthropoda > Insecta > Diptera > Muscidae > Musca > Musca autumnalis. The sequence goes on along the minus strand of NW_027411977.1, from coordinate 238,831,165 downwards.
GACGTCAAAGACAAAAATATTCTTCGTTAAATTTTACTATAGGTAGCCAAAGAAATGAAATGTCTATTTACTCGTATATTATATATCATGAAAATATCAGTCTCAATTTTGCTGAAAAAAAACATTAAAATATTTCCCAATTTTTTGTTGATTTATTTTTTATTTCCTTTTTTTTTTGAGTTGATACATGAAAGTAATATGAAAATGTTTTGCATCCAAATAAGGAAATAAGAAATAAGGAATAAGTCCGAATTCGGTACGATCTTGGCAAAAATTGTTTAGTGGGTATTTTGTTAGGTATACGATGATGTACATTTTATGAGCTTTTTTAATGCTCATGTGTGTAATATACGTCACTATTTCTTGCGAACAATCACAGCCCTGTAGGAAATGTCAATAGTGAATCTATACTGACTTACTACTGACATTGTCAACAGTACTACTGACAAACTGTAGACAACTAATGTAATTTCCTATAGACATTTTGTATGAACGTGTCATTCGAAAGTCAGTACTGACAATGGAACTAGTAAGTCAATAGTAAGTCAGTAGTTCCTGAGGAACCATGTGTTGACATTGGAGGTAGTGAGTCAGTATAGACATTGGAGGTAGTAAGTCAGTGTAGACATTGGAGGTAGTAAGTCAGTATAGACATTGGAGGTAGTGAGTCAGTATAGACAATGGAGGTAGTGAGTCAGTATAGACATTGGAGGTAGTGAGTCAATAGTACCAGATATTCAATACTAAATTTTTTAGCTTATTTGGAACTTTTCATTGATAAAACAGCTATATAGTACTTTTAATAAGAAGATGAAGCTACACATTTGTTCAAATACTATATTTCATTAAAGAATAAAACAAATAATATTGAAAATACTAAAAATGTACAAATTGCGTATTACAGTATTTTTATCTTTTTAAATGGCTAAGCCAAAGATTCCACATAAGTAAAAATTAGTAAATAAAGACAATGTTTTTAAGACTGCTTAAACATTTTAACATATAAATAATAAAAAACGTTTTCGTTTTATTTTCTTGGCCAAGTCGCACCAATGACTTGTCTGCTTAAAATAGTTCTTCTTCTGTTGCACTTAACGTTTTATCAGGCGATTCGCTTAATGTTGATATAACATCTAGGAATTGAAAAGAATAAACATGTATAAATAAACATAAATAAAAAATATGTCCTTAAATTTGCTTGCCTATTACAGCTGTATTACATTGGAAAAATCTCACAATCGATTTTTGCCAAATAATTCTTCAACATTGTAATTCATTATGTTTAGTTGAATTCAGCATTTCCAGCGAGACGGGACAATATATACATCAGGCTCCCCAATCCTCTCTAAAGGTTCCACATAATGTCTAATTGTCGAAATTTCACCACAAATGTTGTTAGTCGCCTCAGAATTCGTACTTTCCTATAGAATTGTTTATTTTTCACATGTCTTTTATATTTTCTTTTGCTCATACTTGTTATTGGAATTATATGCTTTAAGTTTTCACGATATTTTATTGATTTTTACAAAAACACTTTTTTCACCAACCGCAAAAATTATTTTACGCCAAACGATTAAGAAAATTAAAAAAAAGATGCTTCGTTGGGCTATCATCTGTCAATATACACAATGCTTCTTCTTATTAAGGTAAAGGTATCAATAGTTGACAACCTGGTGACAAAGTGTTGACTTTGTCACCATATTAGTAGACAAAGTGGCGACATGTCAACACATGGCCCCACACTTCCTACAGGGAGGTCAGACTGAATCAAAAACTTTGTAGGAAAAAATTAGAAGCAGCGCCATCTACATGTGAACAACGTAGTTGACAGTTTTCACGGTGTTTGACTTTGTTATCATCAAAGTCGTCATTGTGAATAGTTAGTGTCTTTACTATGGTTTTTTCTCGTTTTGCAGCACTGAAATGTTGGTTAGTCGAATGCTAGCTTGTCGTATCATACCCAGCAAAATTTGACGGAAGGGGTTCTTTGCGATGACGTGATTTCATGTCATATTTTGCATTGGTTCAAAGGAAGTCGTGGAAGATCCGATCTTTTCATTAGGATTTGAACCAATGCAAAGGAAGTCGTGAAAGATCCGATCTTTTCATCAGCATTTGTACCCATCGATCCAATAGAGATGATGTTTGTGTTTTTATTTACACACCTGTTTATTTTCATTTTGGTATGTTCCAGTACTGCAAAAATCTACTAATTTTTACTATTTTTTCAGATAACATAAAGGAAAAATTGTTATCGTAGTAAAAATAAGTAGATTCTTGCAGTTTCTGGAACAGACCAAAGTTGTTAGAACTGTCGTCGTGATGTTGTCTTACATTTCCGGCATATCAAACAACTAAAACTTCTAAACAATTGGTATTATATGAGCTAAAAATAGAATCGGACTGCACACATTGCTATTCTAAAAGTTCCCTTGTCTGTTCTAAATCTGACATAGAATGAAATCAATCAAATCTCGCTTCTTGGAATTTGAAAAAAAAAGTCCGAAACGAAAAGGAGCAAGAATCTGAAAATAGAGAACAAAACTACTTTTGGAAAGAAACAATTAAAAATAAATTAATTAAGCATAAATGGTATTTTCCATAAAAAGTCTCTCCTCCCCGTTCGTTACATTTTGTTTTTAGAGATCCCTAAAGCAAGCCGGGTTGTAGATCCCTACATATTTCCGTCACTAAACAAAAGAGTATAAATTACCAAAATGTTGTTATAAAATAACAAAATTTTAAAATAAAAGTAATTTACGAAATAAAAATACTTAAAGGAGTGCATTTGGAGTCCATGTCGAAATCTGAACTGGTGATGGGAAGATAATTGAAAAAATCTTTTGTAAGATGAAAGAATATCAGTTGCGGAGAACGGAGGAAGTAATCTTTTGCGTTGCAGCGGTGGTGATTACATTGCAATTTTGGATGTAAACTTTTGAATAACTAAAGTGATAAATTAATTGTAGATATTTCATGAATTCGTTTGAATTAATAAAGAGTTTTGTTTTTCATGAAAACCATATTTCAATACAGCATTTCCATTTTCCAAACAATATGAAAATTTCATGCCAAGGGGTTGGTGAAAATGACATGCCAAAGCATTGGTTAAAATGACATGCTTAGGATCCAGAAAAGAACGTCATCTTTTGGGGTCCACGCTCATATAAAATTCATCGATGAAGATGCTAAAAAGATGACATGCTAGATCACTTGCACCCATGATTGAATGTCATCTTTGGTATCGAACATTTTGCTGGGATAGTTATGGAAGTACAAAATTTTGCTAAGGAATACATACATATATTTAAAATTAATATTATCGGTGGAACTGCGTAAACCTGGAAACGAGCCATTTATAAGTACCCAGCATCAGTTTTTACTATAGTTACCTGTTAGGGCCTCAAAGGACATTGAGATATATTTATAAAAGACCGTTAGTAGGCCTTCTTCGCACATAATAGCTATAGGAAATCTTCTTTCTAAAGAACAATTTTAGGAAAATTTATAAAGTTTTCTATATGTAGAAGTCCGTCAGCGATTCTCAGTTCCTTAAAAGTCCTTTATGCATTGTTCTATCCATGGAGTTCTTTATAAGGACTTCTACGCTAGAAGACCTTTAGGAGCTACCCTTTCAATATAAGTCCTTTATACGCTCTAGAAGATCATTAGAAGGTCTTCTATAGTAAGAAGAACTCTAACAAGGCTTCTATGGATAGAAAACCTTGTCCTAATGGTGATTTATGAATAGCGCGCCATCTAAAGTTATTCTATGAATGGAAGACCTCTTAAATATCTTCTATGAATAGAAGATTTGCAAAAGTCTTCTATGTATAAAAGACTTCTATGAATAGAAGACCCCATAAAGGGCTTGAATAGAAAAAATCTTCCTAACGGATTTCTATGGATAGAAGACTTCATAGGGGTCTTCTATGCATACAAAAAATACTTCCTAAAGGTATTCTATGAATAGGAGACAGAGTTATCGGGTTTGCAGTAATGCAGTAAGGTAATGCTGAGTACACATTGTCAGTTTTGAATTACAGCTTTGCTCAATCAATGACAATCATAAAAAACCGACTGACTGGCCGCTTAAAGAGGGCATTACTAGAAAGTTAAAGGGTTATGGCCTCTTGCAAATTTTACAAAATCGAAAATTTTTTCTTGGCTCATTTTAAAGTACAGGTAGAGTCGATCGGACATCTGAGACAAAAGTAGCGTTAGAAAGTAAAAATTCATTGTGATTTGTATGTGAGGTCAAAGTTTTAAACCCGGTTTTCTCGAAATGGCATTTTTGAAAGCGGTGCTCACTGTAGCTCGTAAACGGTTGATACATAAAAAACGTGTCCTTAAGTGAGAGACATTTAAAAAAAAATTGACGGATTTATGGCGAATAAAAAACTGTGCATTTTTTAGTTAAAATCCGAAATATTCACTTTGATATATCAAAATTTTTTAAAAGTATATTTTTTTAATTCAGTATGCGGCCATTTGTTTTTCAAAAAAAAAAAAATTCCGAAAATAGTTGAAGGTGTTACCTTTCAGATGAAAAAAAACGTTTAAAAAGGCACATTTCTTGTAAAAATTCATGAACAAGGCTTTTTCGTGCTCTAAAACACGAGATAGGTACAATTTTTATTTTATCAAGGTAGATTTTCATCCATTAGTAATCCTAACAGAAAATTGTTATCTGATATATTTCGAAGGTGGGACAAAAACCATCAAAATACCTGTATATCAGAATGTACCTTAATATAGCCAATTTGGCTGGAAATTGCTTAGAGCATTAAAAAAGCTCATAAAATCGAGTTTGCAACATTGTTTTTCTAAAAATCTTTCATGAAATTTTGGTCAAAATGAAGTTATCATGTTTTATTTCATGTAATTTTGGCTGACGTAAAAAATAGTCATTTTAGACCATAAAATCAAATAAAGTCAAATCATCATTTATACATTTTGGGCCTAAAAATCGTCAAATTCCGCAACACTGCTTCTAAGTATAAAATACATTAAAGAGGCCTTCCGCCCATAGAAGAGTCATTCAATCTATGGAAGACCTTTAAGAAGGCTCGTGACCACACCTTTTTATACCCTCAGCCAAAGTTTGCTTGCACGAAATCAATTTCAGACGTCTTTCTTTCGGTCTGTCTGGCTAGCTGTTGCGCACGGTAACACTCGAACGAATCAACCGAAATGGGTCAAACGTTTCCGTTCGTAATATTTTGTCTATACTTTTGGCCCATATCGGTCCACCGATACAGTTCAAAGTAGAACATTATAATATTTATATCAGACACAGATCAAGTTCGAATATGGCTTATATCGGTCCGCTCCTGGGACGAAATGACCGATGAAAACTATAACTTACAAATTGAATTGTAGTTGTTCTAGCTACACAAAAAAGTTCCTCTTTGTCCATATTCAAAAATTCAGTGGGCTTAGCAGGGTAGTTACACAGATGCAGCGGTCGCAATCCAAATGCAGAGCACCTATGCTGTCAGTTCGGGCCCAATATAAATTGTGACGTCTACACGGCCCCGATCTTATATAACCGGATTTAACAAACCCACTGCGTTTCAAATGTCAACTCCCTTGCATATACGTGAAATAAGTAGCTACACCGATTTTTACAAAGGTCGATTCAGATTTGGATATAGCCTCCATATACATATTTCCCCGATTTTGCTATAACTCTGTCAATTTTAATCGAACAGCCTTTAAATTTAATACCTGATATTTTCTTAGGCCCCTAAGTAGTTTCACCGCTTTTTGCAAAAATCCGTTCAGATTTGGATATAGCTCCCATATATATCTTTCCCCGATTTTGCTATAAATCACTCAATTTTTGATGAATAGTCTTCAAGTTTAAAATGGGATGTTTCCTCAGGCCCTATTCAGTTTTACCGTTCACCTAGGTTGATGAGTTTGCACAAGAACTTATGAGGGCACAGGAATGAAAAATATCAAGTTTGGTCCATATCGGTTCGGGTTTGAATATAGCTTCCATAAATAATTTCGCCCGATGTCACTCAATTACGAATACTTTCGTCACATTTTACTAATTTAATCAATATTTCACATACATTGCGTGTTTAGTGCGTCGAAAGCATATAATCGGGCGAAAATATATATGAGAGCTATATCCAAATCTTAAACGATTTTTGTCAAAATCGGTGAAACTGAAAAAGTGCCTATGAAAACATCCCATGTTAAATTTGAAGGCTATTTTTCAAAAATCGAGCGATTTATAGCAAAATCGGGGAAAGATATATATGGAGCTATATCCAAATCTGCACCCGTTTTTGTGAAAATGACACATAATTAATTTGAAGCCTATCTGATAAAAAATTGAAATGAGTTGAAGCAAAATCGGGAAAAGATATATATGGCTATATCCTTCTATTCTATTTTTGTCCACTTTTCTATGGAAGCGGCAACACTGTGCGTCGTTCAGACTCGGCGATAAAAAGTACTTCCCATATCATTGAGCCAAAGTGAATCACCGTGCACTCATTGATATGAGAGAAGTGTTCCGTGTCCCTTCGGGAATGTGTATGGGAACATACAGTCAACCAAAAAAGTCTACATACACCCTATAAATCTCGGGTTTTAAGGGTAAGGAAGCATTTTTTTGAAAATCCAAGTACATTATTCTATCTCATATCCCTAATAAACAATATTACACACAACAAAAATATATTCCATAATGTGACTAACGGTAAATTCTATAAAAACTAAAAAATTAATAGGGAAAAAGTGTACATACACCTGAAGAAATATTAAGATTACCGTAAAATTTATGGAATAAGCAACACAAATTTTACATTTTATTGCTTTATCGAATGTCTCTGGTTGTCTATGATATATTTTAGACAAAATAGGAACATATTTGTGCTTTAATTGGCGTTATTTAAGGTGAGACTTCGCGTATAGCTCGTAAAGGCGGACCCTTGCAGATTTCTTTGAGTTTTTCAGTCTGGTAGTTTATGAAACCCCAGGAAATACAGTGGGACTAATTATTTTGAGATCCTAGAGCGCTTTGAAGTTGTTCTTATGGATAATATATGCTCCTGAGCTTCGCTAAATATGCGAATTCCTGAGTTTTTCATAAATGTTATAGTTTTCACAACATTCCAAGGGACAAATTACATGCAGAAGCCTTCGAATTACCTTGTAATAAGGTCTAGTACAATCCTCGAGCATCCATTGAATCAGCAATGTAAAAGTATTCGACATTTATAGCGCCTCAAGTGACCCTAACGATCATAATACGAGAGCATACTAGGTAACAGTGTAAATTTCATACAAATTTCATGCATTCTTTGGTGGTGCTTTTATTTTGATGCTTTGGAAACTTTAGGAGCGGGTTTGTATAATAGTGTTGTACATTTCTGATTGAGTAAAGGTCCAAAAATTTATTACAAGATAATTCCAAGGTTCTTGCTTGTAATTTGACCCTTGGAATATTTTCCATAAGAACAACTTCAAAGCGCTCTAGGATCTCAAAATAATTAGTCCCACTGTATTTCCTGGGGTTTCATAAACTACCAGACTGAAAAACTCAAAGAAATCTGCAAGGGTCCGCCTTAACGAGCTACACGCGAAGTCTCACCTTAAAAAACGCCAATTAAAGCACAAATATGTTCCTATTTTGTCTAATATATATCATAGACAACCAGAGACATTTGATAAAGCAATAAAATGTAAAATTTGTATTGCTTATTCCATAAATTTTACGGTAATCTTAATATTTCATTGGGTGTATGTACACTTTTTCCCTATTAATTTTTTAGTTTTTATAGAATTTACCGTTATTCGTATTATGGAATATACTTTTGTTGTATGTAATATTGTTTATTAGGGATATGAAATAGAACTATGTACTTGGATTTTCATAAAAATGCTTCCTTACCCTTAAAACTCGAGATTTATAGGGTGTATGTATACTTTTTTGGTTGACTGTATGTACAATGTTTTTGTGGGCAAGTCAATGGGTTCACTTCTGTTTCTATGAAAATATGAAATGAAATTATAAAGGAAATAAATGTCAAATAAAAAAATAACAAAGAAAATATTTTTCATTTAACATTTTTATGGTACAAGAATCCAGCCCTTGTAGTTGAATTATGTAACTCATTTTTGGAGTTCCGAAAAAATCGCTAAAATTGAAACGCAAAATTATGAATGAAAAGTATTAATAAAAGTTGACATCACTCTTTCTATCGTTAGAACTTTACGACTGCTTTTTATTGGTCGCTAACTTAAAAGCAGATGTGATCCCCAAAATATACCAATATTTAGGGCCACTCCTTTAGACAGTGCTCTTACTAAGATTTTTAACAGTTTTCGTTAATTGTATTCTTCATACTTCTCTTCAGAATTACCCGAATGTTCCATAAGCCCCGTCCGACTGTTATTCTTAGAGTAAAATAAGGAGTTCGTCTGCTCCGTCGGAAAAGGTCGTAAGTCCCTCTCAATAAATTTTTCAGGAGGAAGAAAAAACATTCCAGCGCTTTCTGTATTAAAGATTTTATTATGGTGATAAAGGCAGTATGCTTCGCTTATTTATTCCGCTTCAATACCTGTACTTTGTTTGATAAAATTCCGTCGCGTTTGGGAGATAATTGGATGTCTTTGGACTTACGACCTTTTCCTTGTACAGTTTTGTATTTTTGTAGGGACTTACGACCTTTTCCTACAATTTACGGACGTTTTTAAAACAAAATATTTATACTTTACAAAACAATGTGGAAAGGGTATTATAAGTTTGTTTTGTCCAATATTCATGTAACATCGCGAAGTATTCGTCGTAGACCTCCTCCCCATGCCATGTTTTCATATCTTGACGAAATTAAGCGATTTTGCTATGTGTGTCCGTCCATTCATTAACAATTGTAATAAAACTCCAGTCCTCAATTTTTGACCGATCGTCACGAAATTTTGTGGAGAGGTCGGGTTCCGACCAGAAGTGACCCCATTAGATGTTGGTTATGATCGAAAGGTGTGAAATGGACCAAACCCACAATTTTTACCCGACTTTGTAGCTGTCCTGTAGATCGCATTAATATTCCGATCGGAGCGAAATTTTAAAAATGATTTGAGTTTAAGACAAAGAATAAGCTTGAAATTTAACATGGTGATGAGATAATTATTAGCGGGTTTAATGGACCAAAACTTTTGGGTGAAATCTTATATATAAAAGACAATGTGTGTATGTTCCGCATAGACTCAAAAACGGATGAACCGATTTTTTTTGAAAATTTCAGAGAATATACAAGGAACAACCGGAGTGAAAATAGGCTCTATATTGTTTTGAATTTGGAAGGGGGCAGGCCCTATTTTTTTAAAAAACGCTTTTTTGCTAAAGTTATGAAAATATCGGTCAGAAAATTAATTTGCGAGGCAACTGTTGTTGAATCTCCTACACTAAGTACTTTTTCATGTAATTTTCAGATTATGCACAGGGATGTCCCTTGGTGGAAGTAGGCTATATATTTTGTTGAATTTCGGAGGAGCGGGTTACACCTGTGCCCTATTTTTTAAATGCGCTATATACATGTATAAAACTTACGAACGATTCCGTTTCCCCAAACCTGGCTACATATTTTAGCAATAAGACCCGACCACCCCCACTTTCTTAAATAAGCTACAAATCAATGGAAATACCAGATGTTATGAATAACGAACCTTTGGTCTTATTGGAAAGCAAGTGTTTAGATTAGAAGGCAACATATCGATAGGTATAGTTTCATCAGGTATATAAGGTACATTTTAAGAAGGTGGACACAGTCGGCATACCTCAAGTCATCAGTTATTTGGCGGTATGTTAATATTGCATACGACACCAACATTTCTGAAGATTTTTATACCGTTCACCATAATATGGAGGGTATAATTAAATTTGTCATTCTGTTTGTAACATATCGACATATTCAGCGGAGACCCTATAAATTATATAAATTATTGATCAGAGTAAAATTCTAAGTCGGTATAACCATGACCGTCTGTTCGTCTTTTGAAATTAAGATACAGCTCGCAATTTTAAAGATAGATCTTCGTGATTTGGTATAGAAATTTATATTACTTCTAGGATGTTTGGTATTGACGCCTTCATATAGCCCCCATAAAACCCGATTTCCGGTATTTTGAAGGTGTGACCTCAATATTCCTCAGAAATGGGTGAAATTTGGTATTTATTCTTCGTTTGGGGTTTTTTGTTTTTGTCTGAAAACCATGTAGAATCTTCAGCATGTAATGTCTTCCTGGGCTTAGGAAGTTTATCATCAGAGTTTTCAGAATCACCGTCTAATTCCGTCTAATCGTCGTCTAATTCCATTCATACTGCTCTTTGTTAGCAAAAACCATTATGTTTTCTTAGTTTAATAAAATTTTAATCAATTATTATTTTAGAATCATTTAATAATATAAACATTGCACTTACTCGTCCGTTAGAAGGTATTACTTTATTCAATTAAGAATACAAACTAATCTCGTTATGTGAATAAATGTCCCTAGAGAAACCACAAATTACGAGTTAATAAAAAGTTAATAAAGTTAAGTAAGATATACGATAATAAAACAGTAAAAATATTGTTTTTTTTTACAATTTTTTCAATATGTGAGGTATTTCAACACATACAGCATCCCAATTTGTATCAATGAAAAGGCCAGAAGTCCATCTTTCATAATCAGTTCGCTTTTAGGGGAAAATAGATTTCAAATGTAAATTTTCGTTGCAATATAGAAATTATCACATTTGTGTTCAAAAGTTTGGTCCAAAGGCTCCGCCAAATATCATCCGATTATCATCCAAAGGTGTAGGCTAGTTCTTTACATTTTACCCCAACCATGGATGAAGTTAAACATTATATCTGAACTACATTAGCTGTAGTACTCTTTTTAAGTATACATTTTCCTGTGGACTTACGACCTTTTCGTACTCAAATTTGTACGTTTTGTGGACTTACGACCTTTTCCGACAAGGGCAAAACATATAGAAAAACGCGACATACTACCATTTTCTTTGTATCATACGACGTGTTTTGACTTGTACTATCATCCCGTAACAAAAACGCGATTTCCAAAAAAAGTGGACTTACGACCTTTTCCGACGGAGCAGACGAGTTCTGTTATTATGACCTTATTAAAGGGAAGGTCATTTGTTAGTGATATTTCAATTAATTCTCTTTGGAGTTGAGCTGTTATAACCTAAGAGGTGCATTGAAAAATAAGAAGATCGCCGAAGTTCCACACATTATTCTACGTTTCACGGGTGGTTAAGTCCGATTATCAGTTTTTTTGCGAACTTCAACAGTCATAATAAGCTGAGGGAATTTAGCCGTCGCACAAAGGTTCTGGAATCGATTTTCCTGGCCAAAAATCAAAATTTTGTTTTGTCGAAGATATTTAATTTATATATTGGATATGAAAGTGAACATATTGAAACTATGGAAACCAAAAAATTTGGGCAACATATTGAAAGGTTTGAGCGTGGTGTGCCCCTAAAGACGAACATTTTCTCCATTTTTGGGAAATGCGTAATTTTTGCAAATTTCTTGATAAATACGTAGCTATTTCTCGGAAAATATATCAGATATTGTATCTGTAAACTGCCTTTATTAAGTCTTCTATCCTTCAAGAGGTCCTCAGTCATGAAAGGCCTTATGTCCACAGATGACCTTAATGAGATCTTTTATCTATAGATGACCTTTATGTGGTATCCTATTCATATGATGCCTTTAGTAGGTCTCCTATCCCTAGAAGACCTTTAGGAAGTGTTCTATGCCTAGAAGACTTTTAGGGGTCCTCTATCTTTAGAAAGATTTATATCTCTAGAAGACCTTTTGAATGTCTTCCATATCTAGAAGACTTTTAAGAGTCCTTCTATATCTATAAGAAAGAATTCTTTCTCTGGAAGACGTTTAATGAAATTGTTTTGAAAACGTTTTTGAGGCCTTCTAACTAAAAAACCCCCTTTAAAAATTGTTTAGTTTATCAAAAAAGACTATATTTTTTATGTTTTTGTTAAAATATTTCTTTATTAAATTGTATTTATCGTTTCTTCCTATATTACAAACGTTAACAACAAAACATTGTGTGTCTTTTCAATACAATTGTTTTTATTATTTTTTACTTATATTTCTGCTTATATACTTTAAATATTAGTTAATAAAAAAACGGGTGATAATAATGTTAATATTAAGAAAATAATGCAAGTTTTTTAAAGAAAATGTTTTGGAAATTAAATATGTAAACTTATAGTATTAATATACACAATGTTGTTTTTATCATATATTTATTATTATATAAAAATCTTATTTTATAATTATAATTAATTATGCTAATAATAAATAAGATCATAGTGTTTTTTGTAATTTGTGCATGCTTATAACTGTAAAATGAAATTAAACAAAAAAATATTCAAAACATAATTACTAAGTAATTAAATTACAATGTAAAGTGTATAAATAAAAAAATTAAAATTATATTGCCATGGAAAGAATTGGATATATCATAAATTATATATTTTAAATTACATAATTTAAATATTTTTTTTTTAGATTAATTACTTCGGTTTCATTTATGATTTTTAATTTTTTGTTACACATTTTCCAACAAATAAATGTGTTTTTGTTGTCGTTCGTTTTTAGATTTGGTCGTTCGTATGTGAAAATAAAAGATTGATCGGCGTTCTTTAGAATTCCCATTTTTAACATTCTTTTTTATTTTTGATAAAAAAAAACAAAATAATGAATGAAAAAAAAATCGATTTAGGTCGGCAACACACTGTTTCAATTGGTAGGACTTAGCAACAACTTTAGTTTGATTGCTAACTTACCGACAAACTAGTTGGGATTTGCAATCCTAATAATACCCAAATCCTGTTATTCTTACAAAAACTTAATTTTCTCTTCATTATTGAATCAGGAGTTACCATCTTTTTTAAATACTTTAGCCATGTTTTTGGGACGGACTTTTCAAGATTATTTATGTCGTGATGTTTTTTACAAAGTACAGTTTAAACATAAACTATTTTTAAATAATTAATTTTGTGCTCTAAATATCTTGAAATTTGTTTCAAATATATTTTTGTTTATTATTATTATTTTAATTACAATAATTTCGAATAATTTGTGTTTCATGTAAATTTTGATCTTGGAAGACAATACATACGTATAAATTTATATATTTGATTTTTTTATTTATTTTTTATAAGATAAATAACAATATTCGTATTTAAGTAAATATGTCTTTATTTAATTTATTTTTTTTTTCATTAAAAATCATAAAAAATATCCTACATAAGGGTCCCGGGCTTAAACCCACATCTTTAATTTGTTTTTTAATATTTCTAATTTACTTAAATTTATCTAACAAAAATAATTTTTTAAATATTTTTTTGTTGTTATACTTCTCTGTACACAGTCTTTAATAAAAAAATTAAAAATTACAAACAAAAATCAATTTAAAAAATAAGCCTCCCTTCTTCTTCTTTACCGACTAAACTTCCGTACTATGCGTTTGTATGCGTACCTTCTTAACGCTGCCATTACGACGCATTGGCGGAGAATTACCCGATCCCGAATAACCAGGATTTTGTATACCCAATGTTGGATCAGGCCTTGGCCGTGGCTTTTTGAGACTTGAACGCAGAGGAGATCTGGTCACCGACTCGACCGTCGAACCATTCGACACACTTGTGACCATGGTACTCATTGAGGCCACACTACCTGAACCATTGCGTATGCCAGCATACGGTTTGCCCGAGGCATCGGTAACGGAAATTCCTAAAATTTAAAAGAAAAATTAAAATTTTGAAAATTGTTTAAATTTGTTTAAATTTGTGTGTGGACTTACCGTTCTTTGTTTTTGGTTCCTTGAAACCTGGATTATTTATCGTTGTAGCCGATGATGGTGAGGCTGCATCAATCATCATAGTAGGATCACCACCGGGACGTTTAGAATACAAGACATCGTATAGGGCCAACACAAATAGGCCTATGCTTAAGACAATAACAACAATCTGAAAAAAGAAAAAAAAAACAAATTAATGAGGGATCTCAGAAGATAGGTAGAGAGGGTCAACAGAAGCATCCCTGATTGCAAAAATGGTCAGTAGTAACACCCTCTCTTGCACAAAGGACCAACAGAGGCAACAATTTTTGCAGAAAGGGCAAAAAGAAGTGACTTTTCTTGAAAAATACGCCAAAAGAAGCACCCTTTCTTGCAGAAAGGGACTATAGAAGCACCCTTTCTTGCAGAAAGGGACTATAGAAGCACCCTTTCTTGCAGAGAGGGACTATAGAAGCACCCTTTCTTGCAGAAAGGGACTATAGAAGCACCCGTTCTTGCAGAGAGGGACTAAAGAAGCACCCTTTCTTGCAGAAAGGGACTATAGAAGCACCCTTTCTTGCAGAAAGGGACTATAGAAGCACCCTTTCTTGCAGAGAGGGACTATAGAAGCACCCTTTCTTGCAGAAAGGGACTATAGAAGCACCCTTTCTTGCAAAAAGGGACTATAGAAGCACCCTTTCCCTTGGAAAGGGTCTATAGAAGCACCCTTTCCCTTAGAAAGGGTCTATAGAAGCACCCTTTCCCTCAGAAAGGGTCTATAGAAGCACCCTTTCCCACAGAAAGGGTATATAGAAGCACCCTTTCCCTCAGAAAGGGTCTATAGAAGCACCCTTTCCCTAAGAAAGGGTCTATAGAAGCACCCTTTCTTGCAGAAAGGGACTATAGAAGCACCCTTTCTTGCAGAAAGGGACTATAGAAGCACCCTTTCTTGCAGAAAGGGACTAAAGAAGCACCCTTTCTTGCAGAAAGGGACTATAGAAGCACCCTTTCTTGCAGAAAGGGACTATAGAAGCACCCTTTCTTGCAGAAAGGGACTATAGAAGCACCCTTTCTTGCAGAAAGGGACTATAGAAGCACCCTTTCTTGCAGAAAGGGACTATAGAAGCACCCTTTCTTGCAGAAAGGGACTATAGAAGCACCCTTTCTTGCAGAAAGGGACTATAGAAGCACCCTTTCTTGCAGAAAGGGACTATAGAAGCACCCTTTCTTGCAGAAAGGGACTATAGAAGCACCCTTTCCCTCAGAAAGGGCATATAGAAGCACCCATTCCCTCAGAAAGGGTGTCTAGAAGCACCTTTTCCCTCGGAAAAGGTCTATAGAAGCACCCTTCCCCTCATAACAGGTCTATAGAGGCACCCTTCCCCTCATAACAGGTATACAGAAATACCGTATCCCTCGGAAAGGGTCTATAGAAGCACCTTTTCCCTTAGAAAGGTCTATAGAAGAACCCTTTTCCTCAAAAAGGGTCTATAGAAGCACCCTTTCCATAGGAAAGGGTCTACAGAAGCACCCTTTCCCTCAGAAAGGGTCTACAGAAGCACCCTTTCCCTCGGAAAGGGTCTACAGAAGCACCCTTTCCCTCGGAAAGGGTCTACAGAAGCACCCTTTCCCTCGGAAAGGGTCTATCGAAGCACCCTTTCCCTCGGAAAGGCTCTATAGAAGCACCATTTCCCTCAGAAAGAGTCTATAGAAGCACCCTTTTCCTCAGAAAGGGTCTATAGAAGCACCCTTTCCCTCAGAAAGGGTCTATAGAAGCACCCTTTCCCTCAGGAAGGGTCTATAGAAACACTCTTTCCCTAAGAAAGGCTCTATAAAAGCACCCTTTCCCTCAGAAAGGGTCCACAGAAGCACCATTTCCCCCTGAAAGGGTCTACAGAAGCAACCTTCCCTCAGAAAGGGTCTATAGAAGCACCCTTTTCCTCAGAAAGGGTCTATAGAAGCACCCTTTCCCTCAGAAAGGGTCTATAGAAGCACCCTTTCCCACAGAAGAGGTCTACAGAAGCACCCTTTCCCTCAGGAAAGGTCTACAGAAGCAAACTTTCTCTCATAAAGCGTGTATGGAAGCACGCTTTCCCTCAGAAAGGGTCTAAAGAAGCAACCCTTCCCTCAGAAAGGGTCTATAGAAGCACCCTTTTCCTCAGAAAGGGTCTAAAGAAGCACCCTTTTCCTCAGAAAGGGTCTAAAGAAGCAACTTTTCCTCAGAAAGGGTCAATAGAATCACCCTTTCCCTCAGAAAGGGTCTATAGAAGCACCTTTTCCATCAGAAAAGGTCTATAGAAGAACACTTTCCCTCATACAGGGTCTGTACAAGCACCTTTTCCATCACAAAGGTTCTATACAAGCACCTTTTCCATCACAAAGGGTCTATAGAAGCACCCTTTTAATCAGAAATGGTGTATAGAAGCACCTTTTCCATCAGAAAAGGTCTATAGAAGCACCCTTTCTCTCATAAAGGGTCTGTACAAGCACCTTTTCCATCACAAAGGGTCTATACAAGCACCTTTTCCATGACAAAGGATCTATAGAAGCACCCTTTCAATCAGAAAGGGTCTATACAAGCACCTTTTCCATGACAAAGGTTCTATAGAAGCACCCTTTCAATCAGAAAGGGTCTATAGAAGCACCCTTTCTCTCATAAAGAGTCTATAGAAACACCCTTTCCATAGGAAAGGGTCTATAGAAGCACCCTTTCCATAGGAAAGGATCTATACAAGAACCCTTTTCCTCAAAAAGGGTCTATAGAAGCACCCTTTCCATAGAAAAGGGTCTACAGAAGCACCCTTTCCCTCAGAAAGGGTCTACAGAAGCACCCTTTCCCTCAGAAAGGGTCTACAGAAGCACCCTTTCCCTCGGAAAGGGTCTACAGAAGCACCCTTTCCCTCGGAAAGGGTCTATAGAAGCACCCTTTCCCTTGGAAAGGCTCTATAGAAGCACCATTTCCCTCAGAAAGAGTCTATAGAGGCACCATTTTCCTCAGAAAGGGTCTATAGAAGCAACCTTACCCTCAGAAAGGGTCTATAGAAGCACCCTTTCCCTCAGGAAGGGTCCATAGAAACACTCTTTCCCTCAGAAAGGGTCTACAGAAGCACAATTTCCCCCTGAAAGGGTCTACAGAAGCACCCTTCCCTCAGAAAGGGTCTATAGAAGCACCCTTTCCCTCAGAAAGGGTCTATAGAAACACCCTTTCCCTCAGGAAGGGTCTATAGAAACACTCTTTCCCTCAGAAAGGGTCTATAGAAGCACCCTTTCCCTCAGAAAGGGTCTATAGAAACACCCTTTCCCTCAGGAAGGGTCTATAGAAACACTCTTTCCCTCAGAAAGGGTCTATATAAGCACCCTTTCCCTCAGAAGGGGTCTATAGAAACACCCTTTTTCTCAGAAAGGGTCTATAAAAGCAACCTTTCCCTCAGAAAGGGTCCACAGAAGCACCATTTCCCCTGAAAGGGTCTACAGAAGCACAATTTTCCCCTGAAAGGGTCTACAGAAGCACCCTTCCCTCAGAAAGGGTCAATAGAACCACCCTTTTCCTCATAAAGGGTCTAAAGAAGCACACTTTTCCTCAGAAAGGGTCTAAAGAAGCAACTTCCTCAGAAAGCGTCTACAGAATTACCTTTTCCCTCACATTTCCCTCATAAAGGGTCTATAGAAGCACCCTTTCCCTCATAAAGGGTCTATAGAAGCACCCTTTCCCTCATAAAGGGTCTATAGAAGCACCCTTTCCCTCATAAAGGGTCTATAGAAGCACCCTTTCCCTCATAAAGGGTCTATAGAAGCACCCTTTCCCTCATAAAGGGTCTATAGAAGCACCCTTTCCCTCATAAAGTGTCTATAGAAGCACCCTTTCTATCATAAAGGGTCTATAGAAGCACTCTTTCCCTCATAAAGGGTCTATAGAAGCACCCTTTCCCTCATAAAGGGTCGATAGAAGCACCCTTTCCCTCAGAAAAGGTCTATAGAAGCACCCTTTCCCTCAGAAAGGGTCTATAGAAGCACTCTTTCCCTCATAAAGGGTCTATAGAAGCACCCTTTCCCTCATAAAGGGTCGATAGAAGCACCCTTTCCCTCAGAAAAGGTCTATAGAAGCACCCTTTCCCTCAGAAAGGGTCTATAGAAGCACCCTTTCCCACAGAAAGGGTCTACAGAAGCACCCTTTCCCTCTAAAGGATCTATAGAAGCACCCTTTCCCCCTGGTAGTGTCTAAAGAAGCATCCTTCCCTCAGAAAGGGCCTATAGAAGCACCCTTTCCCTCAGAAAGAGCCTATAGAAGCACCCTTTCCCTCAGAAAGGGCATATAGAAGCACCCATTCCCACAGAAAGAGTCTACAGAAGCACCCTTTCCCTCAGAAAGGGTGACTAGAAGCACCTTTTCCTTCGGAAAAGGTCTATAGAAGCACCCTTCCCCTCATAACAGGTCTATAGAAGCACCCTTCCCCTCATAACAGGTATACAGAAATACCGTATCCCTCGGAAAGGGTCTATA
Source organism: Musca autumnalis (assembly GCF_047663935.1). Lineage (NCBI taxonomy): Eukaryota > Metazoa > Arthropoda > Insecta > Diptera > Muscidae > Musca > Musca autumnalis. Next base: position 238,812,831 of record NW_027411977.1, on the reverse strand, counting down.
GAAGCACCTTTTCCCTTAGAAAGGGTCTATAGAACCACCGTTTCCCTCAGAAAGAGTCTATAGAAGCACCCTTTCCCTAATGAGTGGTCTATAGAAGCACCCTTTCCCTAATGAGTGGTCTATAGAAGCACCCTTTCCCTAAAGAGTGGTCTATAGAAGCACCCTTTCCCTAATGAGTGGTCTATAGAAGCACCCTTTCGCCCAGAAAAGTTTCCCTCGGGAAGGGTCTATAGAAGAACCCTTTACCTCAGAAAGGGTCTATAGAAGAACCCTTTCCCTCAGAAAGGGTCTACAGAAGCACCCTTTCCCTTAGAAAGGGTCTATAGAAGAACCCTTTACCTCAGAAAGGGTCTATAGAAGAACCCTTTCCCTCAGAAAGGGTCTATAGAAACACCTTTTCTTGGAGAAAAGGTCAATAGAAACACCTTTTCTTGGAGAAAGGGTCATGAAGAAAGGGTGAATAGAAGCACCCTTTCTTGGAGAAAGGATCCATAGAGTTACCCTTTTTTGGAGAAAGGGTCCATAGAAGCAACCTTTCTTTGAGAAAATATCAATAGAAGAACACTTTCTTGGAAAAAGGGTCAAGAGAAGCACAGTTTCCTGGAGAACAGGTATTGGAGAAAGGTTCAAAAGAAACATCCTTTCTTGGAGAAAGGTTCAAAAGGGTATTGAAAAAAGGGTCAATAGAAGCACGCTTTCATGGAGAAATGGTCAATAGAAGTTCCCTTTCTTAGAGAAAGGGTCAAAATGGTGTTGAAGAAAGGTTTAATAGAAGCACCCTTTCATGGAGAAAGGGTCAATAGAAGCACCCTTTCATGGAGAAAGGGTCAATAGAAGTACCCTTTCATGGAGAAGGGGTCAATAGAAGTACCCTTTCTTAGAGGAAGGATCAATAGAAGCACCCTTTCTTGGAGAAAGGGTCAAAAGAAGCACCCTTTCTTGGAGAAAAGGTCAATAGTAGCACCCTTTCTTGGAGAAAGGATCAATAGAAGCACCCTTTCTTGGAGAAAGGGTCAGAAGAAGTACCCTTTTCTTGGAGAAAGGGTCAATTGAAGCACAATTTCTTGGAGAAAGGATCAATAGAAGCACCCTTTCTTGGATAAAGGGTCAGAAGAAGTACCCTTTCTTAGAAAAAGGGTCAATAGAAGCACCCTTTCATGGAGAAAGGGTCAATAGAAGTACCCTTTCTTAGAAAAAGGGTCAATAGAAGTACCCTTTCTTAGAGGAAGGATCAATAGAAGCACCCTTTCTTGAAGAAAGGGTCAAAAGAAGCACCCTTTCTTGGAGAAAGGATAAATAGAAGCACCCTTTCTTGGAAAAAGGGTCAATAGAAGCAACCTTTCTTGGAGAAAGGGTCAGTAGAAGCACCCTTTTCTTGGAGAAAGGGTCAACTGAAGCACAATTTCTTGGAGAAAGGGTCAGAAGAAGTACCCTTTCTTAGAAAATGGGTCAATAGAAGCACCCTTTCATGGAGAAAGGGTCAATAGAAGTACCCTTTCTTAGAGAAAGGGTCAATAGAAGCACCCTTTCTTTCCAAAAGGATCTAAAGAGGCATCCTTTCTTTTGGAAAAAGTCTATAGAATCGCCCATTTTAGAAAGGTTCTATAGACGGGTCTATATAAAAGGTTCAGAGGCCATAAAAGGTTAAATTAGTTGATCCTTCGAGCAGAAAAAAAAACAAATTCTTGTACTTGATTTACTTCTAACTTACCTGTAAATAAAATGATATCCCTCTCGAAACACGGAAACCATATTTTTCCGATTCATCAATTTGTACAGCAAACATAACAGTGGCCACCAATGCCAACATACCTAAGAGAAACAAACAAAAACAAAAAAACAACATCAACAACCACAAGAATAAAGTGAATCCAAATACAAATGGATAGAAAACCACTTAAAAACTTACCCGCTGCTAAAGCCAATATTAACTTTGTCATTACCAATGATGTGTATGACATAACAACCTTCTCACGTGACGATATCATGGCAATCTGTATAACAGACAACACACAGAACAGACCCAAGGCTGTGGAGCTCAGTATGGCCATTATGCCGCTTATGAAAATGGCCGCTAAAAGTAACAAATTTTCCGAATTAAATAAAGACCTCAAGAACTAATTGGCTTTGGTCTACTTACATGACAGTCTAAATTTCGATACATCATTGCCACACTTCTCCCGATTGTAGGCCAATTGTTTGCACACTTTAAATGGCCCAAAATAGCCATGATCAAAATCATAACCTCCTGAGGGTGAATCGTAATAACCCCAAATTGGTATACCAATGGCAGCTGAGGCCAGGGCAAAGCAAATGAAACCCACACAAGTTACGCCGGCAGCATAGAGAGCAATTTTCGATTTGGCCATGTTTTGGTGATCACCATAGTCGACCGGGAGGGCCCACAAAAAACACAGATGATAATTGTTTGGAGTTTAGTGCTAAACGTTGCTACAATGGGCAATACAGGAAATATTTGTAGATATTTGGTATAGAAACGAGATCAAACAGGCTGAAAGGAAAAAGAAAAAGGACGAATATTAGAAAAATAATTATTAGAATGTTATTTTCAGGATAACTAGGTCAAAAATCGTCTACGTTTTGTAAATTTTCTTATGGAAAATTCTATTCGAATAAGGTTTTCGTGTACAAAATGTTATCCGAATAGGGTTTTCTTATAGAAAATGTTATACGGATAAGGTTTTCTTATAGAGAATGTTATCCGGATAAAGTGTTTTTATAGAAAATGTTATCCGGATAAGGTTTTCTAATAGAAAATGTTATCCGGATAAGGTTTTCTTATAGAAAATGTTATCCGGATAAGGTTTTCTTATAGAAAATGTTATCCGGATAAGGTTTTCTTATAGAAAATGTTATCCGGATAAGGTTTTCTTATAGAAAATGTTATCCGGATAAGGTTTTCTTATAGGGAATGTTATCCGGATAAGGTTTTCTTATAGGAAATGTTATCCGGAAAAAGTTTTCTTAAAGAAAATGTTATTCGGATAAGGTTTTCTTATAGAAAAAGTTATTTGGATAAGGTTTTCTTAAAGAAGATTTTATCCGGATATGGTTTTCTTTTAGAATATGTTATCCGGATAAGGCTTTCTTATAGAAAATGTTATCCGGATAAGGTTTTCTTATAGAAAATGCTATCCGGTTAAGGTTTTCTTATAGAAAATGTTATCCGGATAAGGTTTTCCTATAGAAAATGTTATCCGGATAAGATTTTTCTATAGAAAATGTTATCCGCATAAGGGTTTCTTATAGAAAATGTTATCCGGATAAGGTTTTCCTATAGAAAATGTTATCTGGATAAGGTTTTCTTATAGAAAATGTTATCCGGATAAGGTTTTCCTATAGAAAATGTTATCCGGATAAGGTTTTCCTATAGAAAATATATTCCGGATAAGGCTTTCTTATAGAAAATTTTATCCGGATAAGGTTTCCATATAGATTATGTTATCCGGATAAGGTTTTCGTATAGAAAATGTTATCCGGATAAGGTTTTCGTATAGAAAATGTTATCCGGATAAGGTTTTCGTATAGAAAATGTTATCCGCATAAGGTTTTCTTATAGAAAATGTTATCCGCATAATGTTTTCTTATAGAAAATGTTATCCGGATAAGGTTTTCGTATAGAAAATGTTATCCGGATAAGGTTTTCGTATAGAAAATGTTATCCGGATAAGGCTTTCCTATAGAAAATGTTATCCGCATAAGGTTTTCTGATAGAAAATGTTATTCGCATAATCTTTTCTTATAGAAAATGTTATCCGGATAAGGATTCTTATAGAAAATGTTATAAATGTTCTTATAGAAAATATTATCCGGATAAGGCTTTCTTATAGAAAATGCTATTAGGATAAGGTTTTCTTATAGAAAAAGTTATCCGGATAATGTTTTCTTATAGAAAAAGTTACCCGGATAAGATTTTCCCATAGAAAATGTTAAAGATTTCTTACAGAGAATGTTATCCGGGTAAGGTTTTCACAGAAAATTTTATCCGGATAAGATTTTCTTATAGAAAATGTTATCCGGATAAGGTTTTCTTATGGAAATTGTTATCCGGATTGGTTTTTCTTATAGAAAATGTTATCCGGATAAGGTTTTCTTATAGAAAATGTTATCCGGATTAGGTTTTCTTACAGAAAATGTTATCTGGATGAGTTTTCCTTATAGAAAATGTTATCCGGATAAGGGTTTCTTATAGAAAATGTTATCCGGATTAGGTTTCCTTATAGAAAATGTTATCCGGATATGGTTTTCTTATAGAAAATGTTATCCAGATGAAGTTTCCTCATAGAAAATGTTATCCGGATAAGAATTTCTTATGGAAATTGTTATCCGGATTGGTTTTTCTTATAGAAAATGTTATCCGGATAAGGTTTTCTTATAGAAAATTTTTCTGATTTTTTCTGATTATACATCTACACTTTAATTATAAGATTAATGTCTTGTTGTGTAGAAAACATAAATAAATAAATAAACATAAATAAAAATGCTATTAGGATAAGGTTTTCTTATAGAAAATGTTATTCGGATAAGGGTTTCTAATAGAAAATGTTATCCGCATAAGTGTTTCTTATAGAAAATGTTATCCGGATAAGGTTTTCTTATAGAAAATTTTATAAATGTTCTTATAGAAAATATTATCCGGATAAGGCTTTCTTATAGAAAATGTTATCCGGATAAGGTTTTCTTATAGAAAATATATTCCGGATAAGGTTTTCGTATAGAAAATGATATCCGGATAAAGATTTCTCATAGAGAATGTTATCCGGATAACGTTTTCTTATAGAAAATATATTCCGGATAAGGTTTTCGTATAGAAAATGTTATCCGGATAAGGTTTTCATATAGATTATGTTATCCGGATAAGGTTTTCTTATAGAAAATATATTCCGGATAAGGCTTTCTTATAGAAAATGTTATCCGGATAACGTTTTCTTATAGAAAATATATTCCGGATAAGGTTTTCGTATAGAAAATGATATCCGGATAAAGATTTTTCATAGAGAATGTTATCCGGATAACGTTTTCTTATAGAAAATATATTCCGGATAAGGCTTTCTTATAGAAAATGTTATCCGGATAAGGTTTTCATATAGATTATGTTATCCGGATAAGGTTTTCGTATAGAAAATGTTATCCGGATAAGGTTTTCGTATAGAAAATGTTATCCGGATAAGGTTTTCGTATAGAAAATGTTATCCGGATTAGGTTTTCTTACAGAAAATGTTATCTGGATGGGTTTTCCTTATAGAAAATGTTATCCGGATAAGGTTTTCTTATAGAAAATGTTATCCGGATTAGGTTTCCTTATAGAAAATGTTATCCGAATAAGGTTTTCTTATAGAAAATGTTATCCAGATGAAGTTTCCTCATAGAAAATGTTATCCGGATAAGGTTTTCTTATGGAAATTGTCATCCGGATTGGTTTTTCTTGTAGAAAATGTTATCCGGATAAGGTTTTCTTATAGAAAATGTTATTAGGATAAGGTTTTCTTATAGAAAATGTTATCCGGATAAGGTTTTTTTTATAGAAAATGTTATCCAGGTAAAGTTTTCTTATAGAAAATGTTATTCGGATAAGGGTTTCGAATAGAAAATGTTACCCGGATAAGGTTTTCTTATAGGAAATGTTACTCGGATAAGGTTTTCTCATAGAAAAAGTTATTCGGATAAGGTTTTCTTATAAAAAATGTTATCCGGATATGGTTTTCTTACAGAAAATTTTATCTGGAAAGGTTTCCTTATAGAAACTGTTAGCAGGATAAGGTTTTCTTATAGAAAATATTATCCAGATAAGGTATTCTTGTAAAAAATGTTATCCGGATAAGGTTTTCTTATAGAAGATGTTATCCAAATAAGGTTTTCTTATAGAAAATGTTATCCGGATAAGGTTTTCTTATAGAAAGTGTTATCCGGATAAGGTTTTCTTATAGAAAATGTTATCCGGATAAGGTTTTCTTATAGAAAATGTTATCCGGATAAGGTTTTCTTATAGAAAATGTTATCCGGATAAGGTTTTCTTATAGAAACTTTTATCTGGAAAGGTTTCCTTATAGAAACTGTTAGCAGATAAGGTATTCTTGTAAAAAATGTTATCCGGATAAGGTTTTCTTATAGAAGATGTTATCCAAATAAGGGTTTCTTATAGAAAATGTTATCCGGATAAGGTTTTCTTATAGAAAGTGTTATCCGGATAAGGTTTTCTTATAGAAAATGTTATTCGGATAAGGCTTTCTTATAGAAAATGTTATCCGGATAAGGTTTTCTAATAGAAAATGTTATCCGGATAAGGCCTTCCTATAGAAAATGTTATCCGCATAAGGTTTTCTGATAGAAAATGTTATTCGCATAATCTTTTCTTATAGAAAATGTTATCCGGATAAGGATTCTTATAGAAAATGTTATAAATGTTCTTATAGAAAATATTATCCGGATAAGGCTTTCTTATAGAAAATGCTATTAGGATAAGGTTTTCTTATAGAAAAAGTTATCCGGATAATGTTTTCTTATAGAAAAAGTTATCCGAATAAGGTTTTCGTATAGAAAATGTTACCCGGATAAGATTTTCCCATAGAAAATGTTAAAGATTTCTTACAGAGAATGTTATCCGGGTAAGGTTTTCACAGAAAATTTTATCCGGATAAGATTTTCTTATAGAAAATGTTATCCGGATAAGGTTTTCTTATGGAAATTGTTATCCGGATAAGGTTTTCTCATAGAGAATGTTATCCGGATAACGTTTTCTTATAGAAAATATATTCCGGATAAGGATTTCTTATAGAAAATGCTATTAGGATAAGGTTTTCTTATAGAAAATGTTATCCGGATAAGGTTTTTTTATAGAAAATGTTATCCAGGTAAAGTTTTCTTATAGAAAATGTTATTCGGATAAGGGTTTCGAATAGAAAATGTTACCCGGATAAGGTTTTCTTATAGGAAATGTTACTCGGATAAGGTTTTCTCATAGAAAAAGTTATTCGGATAAGGTTTTCTTATAAAAAGTGTTATCCGGATATGGTTTTCTTACAGAAAATTTTATCTGGAAAGGTTTCCTTATAGAAACTGTTAGCAGGATAAGGTTTTCTTATAGAAAATATTATCCAGATAAGGTATTCTTGTAAAAAATGTTATCCGGATAAGGTTTTCTTATAGAAGATGTTATCCAAATAAGGTTTTCTTATAGAAAATGTTATCCGGATAAGGTTTTCTTATAGAAAGTGTTATCCGGATAAGGTTTTCTTATAGAAAATGTTAACCGGATAAGGTTTTCTTATAGAAAATGTTATCCGGATAAGGTTTTCTTATAGAAAATGTTATCCGGATAAGGTTTTCTTATAGAAACTTTTATCTGGAAAGGTTTCCTTATAGAAACTGTTAGCAGATAAGGTATTCTTGTAAAAAATGTTATCCGGATAAGGTTTTCTTATAGAAGATGTTATCCAAATAAGGGTTTCTTATAGAAAATGTTATCCGGATAAGGTTTTCGTATAGAAAATGTTATCCGGATAAGGTTTTCGTATAGAAAATGTTATTCGGATAAGGCTTTCTTATAGAACATGTTATCCGGATAAGGTTTTCTAATAGAAAATGATATCCGGATAAAGATTTCTCATAGAGAATGTTATCCGGATAACGTTTTCTTATTCCGGATAAGGATTTCTTATAGAAAATGTTATCCGGATAAGGTTTTCTTATAGAAAATGATATCCGGATAAAGATTTCTCATAGAGAATGTTATCCGGATAACGTTTTCTTATAGAAAATATATTCCGGATAAGGATTTCTTATAGAAAATGTTATCCGGATTAGGTTTTCTTACAGAAAATGTTATCTGGATGAGTTTTCCTTATAGAAAATGTTATCCGGATAAGGTTTTCATATAGAAAATTTTATCCGGATAAGGTTTTCTTATAGAAAGTGTTATCCGGATAAGGTATTCTTGTAAAAATTTTATCCGGATAAGGTTTTCTTATAGAAAATATTATCCGGATAAGGTTTTCTTATAGAAAATGTTATTCGGATAAGGTTTTCTTATAAAAAATTATTCGGATAAGGTTCTCTTCTAGAAAATGTTTTTTATAAAGGTTTTCTAATAGATAATGTTATCTGGATAAGGTTTGCTTATAGAAAATTGTATACGGTTAAGGTTTTCTCATAGGGGTTTCCTCTAGGAAAATATTTTCTTGATAAAATAATCTCGATATAGCTTTTTTATAGAAAATATACGGAATGGGTTTTTATAGAAGATATTATCCGGATAAGGATTTCTTATAAAAATGTTAGCGGATACATTTTCCTTATAATAAAATTATCCCGGTAAGGTATCCTAAGAAATGTTTAGCCTTTTATGTCTTTTTGTATACTTTAATATGTTCCTTTTGAAACTGTTAACCGTTAACATTTTGTTGTAAAAAAAGAAACAATTTAAAATTCTCTGAAATTCGTCTAAATTTCGTTTCCGTCAGCTTTGACCGGACCCCGTGTCATGTAACTGGGCCATTTTAATAACATTTCTTTTGTGCCACCTTTAGCTCACGTTTTTATTAACATTTTCCTTTAGCTTGTTTCCTTAAACTCATGCCGTGCCACCACTTGTAGTTTAATCAGACCACCACCGACAACCAGCCTATCTGTTGTTTTTGTTGTTTTTCCGAGTCTTCTGTTTTTGTTATTGTGGCCCAAAGCTCCCACATAACACTTTTGTTGGACAAATTTATGTTGGTTGTTATTTTTTGTTAGATGCCGGTTGGTGGCAATCAATTCGTGTTGTACTCGTTGTTATTGTAGTTTTCCTCATTTCTGGGTAAAAATCGTGACAATGAAAAAAAAAAACAACAAAAACATTTCCAGCAGAAAATGAATGGTGGTCGTCGCAAAGTAAGCCAAACTTCTCGACTCGATTGATATGTTAAAGAGTTTGATTATGAATGGAGAAAAAAGACAACAACAAAAGCAACATAACAAACTAAAACAATGCATATTCCAGGCGCGGATAGATTAGATTTCATCCATCGATGGGAATAATGTCATTATGGAGAATATTGTAATAAAGAAATGTCACAAGGGAATGTCGGTCGGTCTTTGTTTCTTTTTTGGAGAAAGGAATGAAATATGAGAAGTGGATTTGGGTTATGACAACAAAAAAATCTGATTAATTTCAAGAGGAAATTAAATTATTAGACGGATAATATTTGACTAATACGAAAAACTTATTTGAAAATATTTTTCCGAATAACATTTTCTATGAGAAATCCTTATCTGTATAAAATTTTCGGTAAGAAAAAAACTCCCTATGGTAAAACCTTATCCGGATAACATTTTCTATACGAAAACCTTATCCGGATAACATTTTCTATACGAAAACCTTATCCGGATAACATTTTCTATACGAAAACCTTATCCGGATAACATTTTCTATACGAAAACCTTATCCGGATAACATTTTACATACGAAAACCTTATCTGGATAACATTTTCTATACGAAAACCTTATCCGGATAACATTTTCTATACGAAAACCTTATCCGGATAACATTTTCTATACGAAAACCTTATCCGGATAACATTTTCTATACGAAAACCTTATCCGGATAACATTTTCTATACGATAACCTTATCCAGATAACATTTTCTATATGAAAACCTTATCCAGATAACATTTTCTATATGAAAACCTTATCCGGATAACATTTTCTATATGAAAACCTTATCCAGATAACATTTTCTATATGAAAACCTTATCCAGACAACATTTTCTATACGAAAACCTTATCCGGATAACATTTTTATATGAAAACCTTATCCAGATAACATTTTCTATATGAAAACCTTATCCGGATAACATTTTCTATATGAAAACCTTATCCAGATAACATTTTCTATATGAAAACCTTATCCGGATAACATTTTCTATAATAAAACTTTATCCAGATAACATTTTCTATACGAAAACCTTATCCGGCTAAAATTTTCTACACGAAAACTTTATCCGGATAACATTTTCTATACGAAAACCTTATCCAGATAACATTTTCTATATGAAAACCTTATCCAGATAACATTTTCTATATGAAAACCTTATCTGGATAACATTTTCTATATGAAAACCTTATCCGGATAACATTTTCTATACGAAAACCTTATCCGGATAACATTTTCTATACGGATAACATTTTCTATACGAAAACCTTATCCGGATAACATTTTCTATACGAAAACCTTATCCGGATAACATTTTCTATACGAAAACCTTATCCGGATAACATTTTCTATACGAAAACCTTATCCGGATAACATTTTCTATACAAAAACCTTATCCGGATAACATTTTCTATACAAAAACCTTATCCGGATAACATTTTCTATACGAAAACCTTATCCGGATAACATTTTTATATGAAAACCTTATCCAGATAACATTTTCTATATGAAAACCTTATCCGGATAACATTTTCTATATGAAAATCTTATCCAGATAACATTTTCTATATGAAAACCTTATCCGGATAACATTTTCTATAATAAAACTTTATCCAGATAACATTTTCTATACGAAAACCTTATCCGGCTAAAATTTTCTACACGAAAACTTTATCCGGATAACATTTTCTATACGAAAACCTTATCCAGATAACATTTTCTATACGAAAACCTTATCCAGATAACATTTTCTATATGAAAACCTTATCTGGATAACATTTTCTATATGAAAACCTTATCTGGATAACATTTTCTATATGAAAACCTTATCCGGATAACATTTTCTATACGAAAACCTTATCCGGATAACATTTTCTATACGGATAACATTTTCTATACGAAAACCTTATCCGGATAACATTTTCTATACGAAAACCTTATCCGGATAAAATTTTCTATACGAAAACCTTATCCGGATAACATTTTCTATACGAAAACCTTATCCGGATAACATTTTCTATACGAAAACCTTATCCGGATAACATTTTCTATACAAAAACCTTATCCGGATAACATTTTCTATACAACAACCTTATCAGGATAACATTTTCTATACAAAAACCTTATCCGGATAACATTTTCTATACGAAAACCTTATCCGGATAACATTTTCTATACGAAAGCCTTATCCGGATAACATTTTCTATACGAAAACCTTATCCGGATAACATTTTCTATACGAAAACCTTATCCGGATAACATTTTCTATACGAAAACCTTATCCGGATAACATTTTCTATACGAAAACCTTATCCGGATAACATTTTCTATACAAAAACGTTATGCGGATAACATTTTCTATACAAAAACCTTATCCGGATAACATTTTCTATACGAAAACCTTATCCGGATAACATTTTCTATACGAAAACCTTATCCGGATAACATTTTCTATACGAAAACCTTATCCGGATAACATTTTCTATACGAAAACCTTATCCGGATAACATTTTCTATACGAAAACCTTATCCGGATAACATTTTCTATACGAAAACCTTATCCGGATAATATTTTCTATACGAAAACCTTATCCGGATAATATTTTCTATACGAAAACCTTATCCGGATAACATTTTCTATACGAAAACCTTATCCGGATAACATTTTCTATACGAAAACCTTGTCCGGATAACATTTTCCATACGAAAACCTAATCCGGATAACATTTTCTATACGAAAACCTTATCCGGATAACATTTTCTATACGAAAACCTTATCCGGAAAACATTTTCTTTACGAAAACCTTATCCGGATAACATTTTCTATACGAAAACCTTATCCGGATAACATTTTCTATACGAAAACCTTATCCGGATAACATTTTCTATACGAAAACCTTATCCGGATAACATTTTCTATACGAAAACCTTATCCGGATAACATTTTCTATACGAAAACCTTATCCGGATAACATTTTCTATACGAAAACCTTATCCGGATAACATTTTCTATACGAATACCTTATCCAGATAAAAATTTCTATAAGAAAATATTATCCGGGTAATATTTTCTATACGAAAACCTTACCCGGATAACATTTTCTATACGAAAACCTTATCCGGCTAACATTTTCTATACGAAAACCTTATCCAGATAAAAATTTCTATAAGAAAATATTATCCGGGTAATATTTTCTATATGAAAACCTTATCCGGATAACATTTTCTATAAGAAAACATTATCCGGATAACACTTTCTATAAGAAAACATTATCCGGATAACACTTTCTATACGCAAACCTTATCCGGATAACATATTCTATACGAAAGCCTTATCCGGATAACATTTTCTATACGAAACCCTTATCCGGAAAACATTTTCTATACGAAAACTTTATCCGGATAACATTTTCTATACGAAAACCTTATCCATATAACACTTTCTATAAGAAAACAATATCCGGATAACATTTTCTATATGAAAACCTTATCCGGATAACATTTTCTATATGAAAACCTTATCCGGATAACATTTTCTATAAGAAAACTTTATCCAGATAATGTTTTCTATAAGAAAACCTTATCCGGATAACATTTTCTATACGAAAACCTTATCCGGATAACCTCTTCTATACGAAAACCTTATCCGGATTACATTTTCTATACGAAAACTTTATCCGGATAACCTCTTCTATACGAAAACCTTATCCGGATAACATTTTCTATACGAAAACCTTATCCGGATAAAATATTCTATACAGAAACCTTATACGGATAAGATTTTCTATACGAAAACCTTATCCGAATAACATTTTCTATACGAAAACTTTATCCGGATAACATTTCTATACGAAAACCTTATCCGGATAACATTTTCTATACGAAAATCTTATCCGGATTACATTTTCTATACGAAAACTTTATCCGGATAACCTCTTCTATACGAAAACCTTATCCGGATAACATTTTCTATATGAAAACCTTATCCGGATAACATTTTCTATACGAAAACCTTATCCGGATAACCTCTTCTATACGAAAACCTTATCCGGATAACATTTTCTATACGAAAACCTTATACGGATAACATTTTCTATACGAAAACATTTTCTATAGAAAAACCTTATCCGGATAAAATATTCTATACAAAAACCTTATACGGATAAGATTTTCTATACGAAAACCTTATCCGAATAACATTTTCTATACGAAAACTTTATCCGGATAACATTTCTATACGAAAACCTTATCCGGATAACATTTTCTATACGAAAACCTTATCCGTAAAAAATTATCTATTCGAGACCTTTTCCGGATAACATTTTTTATACGAAAACCTTATCCGTATAAAATTTTCTATAAGAAAACCTTATCCGGACTTATCAAAATCACCTTTTTTTCTATAAAAAACCGTATATCTAGGAAAACATAATCCGCATATTCTTTTCCATGGAAAATCATACTTCAGCTGCGAAAACCTTGACTGCAGCCATTCCGTTAGTTGTTCAGAGCATTTGAACAGAAAATTAATGGTGTTTGAATTGTTGTTTCGCACCATTAACTGAAACGCCTTCAAAACACCACCGACTAAATGCCATGGAAGTGGGTCATGTGACCCAATTTCCAAATGATACAACAATCATTTTCTAAGCGATTTATTCTCTAAAAGAAACTAACAAAAACATATCATAATATGCAGCTGTATATTAGGTTGGTACGAAAAGATTTTTATGATGCCATTTCGGTTATGAATAAAATAGGGAGCCCCAAAACTACCTTACCATAACCTATTATATTAACAAAATCGTTTAATTTACCCTCTCTCCCAACCTCTCTCCCTCTCACACTACTTCAAATTCTTCATTTACCAAGCTGCCGGGGCTAATCGTCAAGAAGTAAACTGGCAAAACTTAAGCTAATGACATGGCGATTACGAAACGATTAGACAGTTAGCTGGGTGGCTGGCTAAATGACTAGCCAGCAGTCAGCCAGCCAGCCATCCAACCACTCGAGAGAAATTGACATTCTGCTATGGCATTTGCACTGAAACTGATACCAAGTGGCACAAATGTATCTGCCGCTTCAAACACCGAGCCGGGCCAGTGATGGCAGTGGCAATGGCATTGACATTCAATAATCCCGACTAAATGTTCTTTCCGTTGTTGACTCGATTGCGAATTAGCGAAATTGTTATTGCGTTTCTCGTCGTTGATTACTCGATTTACGCGAAATTAATTCGATTTGTTATTAAGGGGAAATCATGTTTTTTTGCTCAGCCACTTCTACATATTTGTGCAATTATTAATTGCTAGATAGCTTTTTCAAATTCTTGACGTTTTGTTGTTCGTCAATTATTTCATTAGTCAGGTTAAGTTGGTGGTTGGTCGTATGACTGATGTTAATTATTTTCTCATTAATTAAAAATAGATTTATTTATTTTGGGAAATGCGACAAAATTATTTTATTTATGAATCAGAGAACGGGAGAGAATAAATGGGTAAGGTGTTCGAATTATTTTTTTGGGATTTGCAACTAATTAAAGATGAGATAATTGATTGATCGGCTTATGTATAGAAAAAGACTTCATAGGTCGCCTTACATATAAAAGACGACCTTAATAGTTGACCTTTGAATAGAAAACGACCATACTGGTCGACTTCTGTAGAAAAGCGGACATCATATGTCGCCTTCTGTAGAGAAGACGACCTAATATATCTACCCCTGTATAGAAGACGACTTTATTGGTGGACTTCTGTATAGAAGACGACCATAACGTTCGACTTCTGTATTGAAGACGAGCTTACAGGTCGACTTCTATATAGAAGACGTGCTTCCTGGTCGATTTCTGTATAGAAGACGACCTTACTGGTTGGCTTCTGTATAGAAGACGAGCTTACTGGATGACGTCTTTATAGAAGACGAGCCTACTGGTCGACTTCTGTATAGAAGACGGCCTTACTGGTTGAATTCTGTATAGAAGACGACATTACGGCTCGACTTCTGTATAAAAGACGACCTTAATGGTCGACTTCTGCATAGAAGACGGCCTTAATGGTCGACTTCTGCATAGAAGACGACCTCATTTGTCGACTTCCGTATAGAAGACGACCTCATTTGTCGACTTCTGTATAGAAGACGACCTCATTTGTCAACTTTTGTATAGAATACGACCTCATAGGTCGACTTTTGTATAGAAGACGAACTTACTGGTCGACTTCTGTATAGAACACGACCTAACTGTATAGAAGACGAGCCAAATGGTCGACTTCTGTATAGAAGACGAGCCAACTGGTCGACTTCTGTATAGAAGACGAGCTTACTGGTCGACTTCTGTATAGAAGACGAGCCAACTGGTCGACTTCTGTATAGAAGACGAGCTTACTGGTCGACTTCTGTATAGAAGACAACCTTACTGGTTGACTTCTGTATAGAAGACGACCTTACTGGTCGACTTCTGTATAGAAGACGAGCCAAATGGTCGACTTCTGTATAGAAGACGACCTTACTGGTTGACTTCTGTATAGAAGACGACCTTACTGATCGACTTCTGTATACAAGACGACCTTAGTGCTTGACTTTTTTATAGAAGACGACCTTACTGCTTGACTTCTTTATAGAAAACGACCTTACTGGTTGACTTCTGTATAGAAGAAGAGCCTACTGGTCGACTTCTGTACAGAAGAGGAGCTTACTCTCGACTTCTGTATAGAAGACGACTTTAACGGTCGACCTCTGTATAGAAGACGACTTTAATGGACGACTTCTGTATAGAAGACGACGACGGTCGACTTCTGTATAGAAGACGAACTTTCTGGTCGACTTCTGTATAGAAGACGACCTTACTGGTCGACTTCTGTATAGAAGACGACTTTACTGGTTGACTTCTGTATAGAAGACTAGCCTACTGGTCGACATCTGTATAGAAGACTAGCCTACTGGTCAACTTCTGTATAGAAGATGACCTTACTGGTCGAATTCTGTATCATAGGTCGACTTCTGTGTAGAAGACGACCTCATAGGTCGATTTCTGTATAGAAGACGACCTCGATTTCTGTATAGAAGACGACATCATAGGTCGATTTCTGTGTAGAAGACGACCTCATAGGTCAACTTCTGTATAGAAGACGATTTCATAGGTCGACTTCTGTATAGAAGACGACATCATTTGCGGACTTCTGTATAGAAGACGACCTCATTTGTCGACTTCTGTATAGAAGACGACCTAACTGGTCGAATTCTGTATAAAAGACGACCTAACTGGTCGAATTCTGTATAAAAGACGACCTAACTGGTCCAATTCTGTATAGAAGACGAACTAACTGGTCCAATTCTGTATAGAAGACGACCTTACTGGTCGACTTCTGTATTGAAGACGACCTTACCGGTCGACTTCTGTATAGAAGACGACCTTACTGGTCGACTTCTGTATAGAAGACGACCTTACCGGTGGACTTCTGTATAGAAGACGACCTTACCGGTCGACTTCTGTATAGAATTCGACATTATTATCTGTATAGAAGACGATCTTACTGGTTGACTTCTGTACAGAAGACGAGCTTACTAGACGACGTCTTTATAGAAGACGAGCCCACAGGTCGACTTCTGCATAGAAAACGAACTTACTGGTCGACTTCTGCATAGAAAACGAACTTACTGGTCGACTTCTGTATAGAAAACGACCTTACTGGTCGACTTCTGTATAGAAGAGGACACTACTGGTCGACTTCTGTATAGAAGACGACCTTACTGGTTGACTTCTGTATAGAAGACGACCTTACTGGTCGACTTCTGCATAGAAGACGACCTTACTGGTCGACTTCTGTATAGAAGACGACCTTACTGGTCGACTTCTGTATAGAAGACTACGTTACTGGTCGATTTCTGTATAAAAGACGACTTTACTGGTCGATATCTGTATAGACGACGACCTTACTGGTCGACTTCTGTATAGAAGACGACCTTACTGGTCGACTTCTGTATAGAAGACGAGCCAAATGGTCGACTTCTGTATAGAAGACGAGCCAACTGGTCGACTTCTGTATAGAAGACGAGCTTACTGGTCGACTTCTGTATAGAAGACGAGCCAACTGGTCGACTTCTGTATAGAAGACGAGCTTACTGGTCGACTTCTGTATAGAAGACAACCTTACTGGTTGACTTCTGTATAGAAGACGACCTTACTGGTCGACTTCTGTATAGAAGACGAGCCAAATGGTCGACTTCTGTATAGAAGACGACCTTACTGGTTGACTTCTGTATAGAAGACAACCTTACTGGTTGACTTCTGTATAGAATACGAGCATTCTTGTTGACTTCTGTATAGAAGACGACCTTACTGATCGACTTCTGTATACAAGACGACCTTAGTGCTTGACTTTTTTATAGAAGACGACCTTACTGCTTGACTTCTTTATAGAAAACGACCTTACTGGTTGACTTCTGTATAGAAGAAGAGCCTACTGGTCGACTTCTGTACAGAAGAGGAGCTTACTCTCGACTTCTGTATAGAAGACGACTTTAACGGTCGACCTCTGTATAGAAGACGACTTTAATGGACGACTTCTGTATAGAAGACGACGACGGTCGACTTCTGTATAGAAGACGAACTTTCTGGTCGACTTCTGTATAGAAGACGACTTTACTGGTTGACTTCTGTATAGAAGACTAGCCTACTGGTCGACTTCTGTATAGAAGATGACCTTACTGGTCGAATTCTGTATCATAGGTCGACTTCTGTGTAGAAGACGACCTCATAGGTCGATTTCTGTATAGAAGACGACCTCGATTTCTGTATAGAAGACGACCTCATAGGTCGATTTCTGTGTAGAAGACGACCTCATAGGTCAACTTCTGTATAGAAGACGATTTCATAGGTCGACTTCTGTATAGAAGACGACATCATTTGCGGACTTCTGTATAGAAGACGACCTCATTTGTCGACTTCTGTATAGAAGACGACCTAACTGGTCGAATTCTGTATAAAAGACGACCTAACTGGTCGAATTCTGTATAAAAGACGACCTTACTGGTCCAATTCTGTATAGAAGACGAACTAACTGGTCCAATTCTGTATAGAAGACGACCTTACTGGTCGACTTCTGTATTGAAGACGACCTTACCGGTCGACTTCTGTATAGAAGACGACCTTACTGGTCGACTTCTGTATAGAAGACGACCTTACCGGTGGACTTCTGTATAGAAGACGACCTTACCGGTCGACTTCTGTATAGAATACGACATTATTATCTGTATAGAAGACGATCTTACTGGTTGACTTCTGTACAGAAGACGAGCTTACTAGATGACGTCTTTATAGAAGACGAGCCCACAGGTCGACTTCTGTATAGAAGACGACCTTACTGGTCGACTTCTGTATAGAAGACGACCTTACTGGTCGACTTTCGTATAGAAGACGAACTTACTGGTCGACTTCTGCATAGAAGACGAACTTACTGGTCGACTTCTGTACAGAAGACGACTTTACTGGTTGACTTCTGTACAGAAGACGACCTCATAGGTCGAGTTCTGTATAGAAGACGTCCTCATAGGTCGACTTCTGTATAGCAGACGTCTTCATAGGTCGACTTCTGTATAGAAGACGAACTCATGGGTCGACTTCTGTATAGAAGACGACCTCATAGGTCGACTTCTGTATAGAAGATGAGCTTGCTGGTCGACTTCTGTATAGAAGACGACCTTACTGGTCAACTTCTGTATATAAGACGACCTCATAGGTCGACTTCTGTTGAGTACGACCTTATAGGTCGACTTGTTTATAGAAGACGACCTCATAGGTCGACTTGTGTATAGAAAACTACCTTATTGTCGACTTCTGTATAGAAGACGACCTTATTGGTCGACTTTTGTATAGAAGACGACCTTACCGGTCGACTTCTGTATAGAAAACTACTTTATTGTCGACTTCTGTATAGATGACGACCTTACTGGTTGACTTCTGTATAGAAGATGAGCTTACTGGTCGAATTCTGTATAGAAGACGACCTTACTGGTCAACTTCTGTATAGAAGACGACCTCATAAGGCGACTTCTGTATTGAGTACGACCTTATAGGTCGACTTGTGTATAGAAGACGACCTCATAGGTCGTACTCAATACAGAAGTCGCCTTATGAGGTCGTCTTCTATACAGAAGTCGACCTATGAGGTCTGTTCAATACAGAAGTCGACCATTAAGGTCGTCTTCTATACAGAAGTCGACCAGTAAGTTCGTCTTCTATACAGAAGTCGACTGTTATGGTCGTCATCTATACATAAGTCGACCAGTAAGGTCGTCTTCTATACAGGAGTCGACCTATGAGGTCGTCTTCTATACAGAAGTCGACCTATAAGGTCGTCTTCTATACAGAAGTTGACCAGTAAGGTCGTCTTTTATACAGAAGTCGACCAGTAAGCTCATCTTCTATACAGAAGTCAACCGTTAAGGTCGTCTTCCATACAGAAGTCGACCATACTGGTCGTCTTCTATAGAGAAGTCGGCCATACTGGTCATCTTCTATAGAGAAGTCGACCAGTAGGGTCATCTTCTATACAGAAGTCGACCATACTGGTCGTCTTCTATAGAGAAGTCGGCCATACTGGTCATCTTCTATAGAGAAGTCGACCAGTAGGGTCATCTTCTATACAGAAGTCGAACAGTAAGTTCGTTTTCTATACAGAAGTTGACCAACAAGGTCGTCTTCGATACAGATGTCGACCACCAAGGTCGTCTTTTAGTCGTCAGAAGTCGACCGTTAAGGTCGTCTTCCATACAGAAGTCGACCGTTAAGGTCGTCTTCTATACAAACGACGAAAAGTAAGGTCGTCTTCTATACAGATGTCGACCAGTAAGGTCGTCTTCCATACAGAAGTCGACCGATAAGGTCCTTTTCTATACAGAAGTCGACCAGTATGGTCGTCTTCTATACAGAAGTCAACCAGTATGGTCGTCTTCTATACAGAAGTCAACCAGTAAGGTCGTCTTCTATACAGAAGTCGACCAGTATGGTCGTCTTCTATACAGAAGTCGACCAGTATGGTCGTCTTCTATACAGAAGTCGACCGGTATGGTCTTCTTCTATACAAAAGTCGACCAGTATGGTCGTCTTCTAGACAGAAGTCGACCAGTATGGTCGTCTTCTATACAGAAGTCGACCAGTATGGTCGTCTTCTATACAGAAGTCGACCAGTATGGTCGTCTTCTATACAGAAGTCGTCTTCTATACAGAAGTCGACCACTGAGGTCTTCTTCTATACAGAAGTCGACCACTGAGGTCTTCTTCTATACAGAAGTCGACCACTAAAGTCTTCTTCTATACATAAGTCGACTAGTATGGTCGTCTTCTATACAGGAGTCGACCACTGAGGTCGTCTTCGATACAAAAGTCGAACACTGAGGTCTTCTTCAGAAGTCGACCAGTTAGGTCGTCTTCTATACAGAAGTCGACCAGTATGGTCGTCTTCTATACAGAAGTTCACCAGTATGGTCGTCTTCTATACAGAAGTCGACCAGTATGGTCGTCTTCTATACAGAAGTCGACCGGTATGGTCTTATTCTATACAGAAGTCGACCAGTTTGGTCGTCTTCTAGACAGAAGTCGACCAGTATGGTCGTCTTCTATACAGAAGTCGACCTGTATGGTCGTCTTCTATACAGAAGTCGACCAGTATGGTCGTCTTCTATACAGAAGTCAACCAGTAAGGTCGTATTCTAAACAGAAGTCGACCAGTTAGGTCGTCTTCTATACAGAAGTCGACCAGTATGGTCGTCTTCTATACAGAAGTCGACCAGTATGGTCGTCTTCTATACAGAAGTCGACCAGTATGGTCGTCTTCTATACAGAAGTCGACCAGTATGGTCGTCTTCTATACAGAAGTCCAGCAGTATGGTCGTCTTCTATACAGAAGTCGACCAGTATGGTCGTCTTCTATACAGAAGTCGACCAGTATGGTCGTCTTCTATACAGAAGTCGACCGGTATGGTCTTCTTCTATACAAAAGTCGACCAGTATGGTCGTCTTCTAGACAGAAGTCGACCAGTATGGTCGTCTTCTATACAGAAGTCGACCAGTATGGTCGTCTTCTATACAGAAGTCGACCTGTATGGTCGTCTTCTATACAGAAGTCGACCTGTATGGTCGTCTTCTATACAGAAGTCGACCAGTATGGTCGTCTTCTATACAGAAGTCGTCTTCTATACAGAAGTCGACCACTGAGGTCTTCTTCTATACAGAAGTCGACCACTGAGGTCTTCTTCTATACAGAAGTCGACCACTAAAGTCTTCTCCTATACAGAAGTCGACCACTAAGGTCTTCTTCTATACAAAATTCGACCAGTATGGTCGTCTTCTATACATAAGTCGACTAGTATGGTCGTCTTCTATACAGGAGTCGACCACTGAGGTCGTCTTCGATACAAAAGTCGAACACTGAGGTCTTCTTCTATACAGAAGTCGACCACCAAGGTCTTCTTCTATATAGAAGTCGACCTCTAAGGTCTTCTTCTATACAGAAGTTGACCACTAAGGTCATCTTCTATACAGAAGTCGTCCAATAAGGTCGTCTTCTATACCGAAGTCGACTAGTATGGTCGTCTTCTATACCAAAGTCGACCAGTATGGTCGTCATCTATATAGAAGTCGACCAGTATGGTCGTCATCTATATAGAAGTCGACCAGTATGGTCGTCATCTATATAGAAGTCGACCAGTATGGTCGTCATCTATATAGAAGTCGACCAGTATGGTCGTCATCTATATAGAAGTCGACCAGTATGGTCGTCATCTATATAGAAGTCGACCAGTATGGTCGTCATCTATATAGAAGTCGACCAGTATGGTCGTCATCTATATAGAAGTCGACCAGTATGGTCGTCATCTATATAGAAGTCGACCAGTATGGTCGTCATCTATATAGAAGTCGACCAGTATGGTCGTCATCTATATAGAAGTCGACCAGTATGGTCGTCTTCTATACAGAAGTCGACCAATAAAGTCGTCTTCTTTACAGAAATTGACCAGTAAGACCTATATCTGTGTAGAAGAAGGCCTTATAGGCCAGCTTCTGTATAGAAGTAGGCATCACTGTACCTCTTAGGTTTTTTTTCTGTATTGAAGATGTTGATCTTATTGGGCTATTTCTCTACATATGACAACTTCTGCATAGAAGCAACCTTAGTTTGTTTGTTTTCTTAATTATAGTCCATTGGTTCGATATTAAATCTTTATTAACAGCATTCCTCCATTCCATTCGAAGCTTCCTACATAAATAAATATTAAATACATTAATCTTGCCACCCAAGTAGAAATTGGAAAACTCGTACAGCTTTTCTTTTCTTTTTTCTTTAAATTCAATTTTTCACTTCCCACTTTTCACAATGAAATTAGAACACCAACTTATAATCCGGCCGGCACACATTGATTTGATTTACTGTGTCTGTCTTTGTTGAAGTTTGGGAAACCTTTCTAAAACAGAGAAATGAAACCCACATTAAAGATAGGCATGAAATCCAACAACAAGAAAACGATATTAACTAAATCAAAAGCATAACCAACAACAACAACTAATCAAAATGCTTAGATTTGGTACAACTGACAAAGTTCTTACGTTCTACTGCATCACAACATGAAAGCCGGCTATGGTTGAATCTGTCTGTCTTCTTTATTTTTATGATGGACATTTAGACTGTTGAGATAGAGTATCGCCTCATTTGTGCACACACCCAAACACACTGAGAGCTATGAATGTCTTGAAGATTTCATATTTTGAGCCAAGTTAATAGTAACATCACACACACACACACGTAGCAACAAGACTTTGATAGAAAAATATGTAAGGACAGACATTGTCTTAAATAGTCGGACAGTTATGTTACGCCCAAGTGATCATAACAATTCCGTTTATATTTCATTCCATTCTTTTTTTTGTTCATGTTGTTTATTTTTCTATGCTATTTTTGCCTTTCGTTGTTATTGTTTTTTGTTTGGGCCATAAACATTTCTTGCAACATTTTTTTGTTCTCTTCGTCACAGTCGCCGAGTGTGAATGGGAATGAAAACATGAAGCGTTTAATGCGATTATTAACTAGCATCGCAAATGCCAGTAATTATTAAATGAAGAAGAAGAAGAAGAAGCACGGCTTGGTAACATGAGTTTAGTAATATAAATTGTTGACGTTGTTGTATTATTTAGCCTAGAATTGAAGATCTGCAAGACATGCTTTCTGTTTTTTTTTCGATACTTGTTTCTAATTAACTTGGTTTTAAGTAGCTCAAAGTGCTGAGGACAGTGGATCTGTGTAATAATGTCATTAGAAACAAATCCACAGAAGTTAAGGACATGTGCATCTTGACTTTCGTATTTGCACAAAAGCGCTAGATGTCTAAGGTCATGTTGAGATAATCTGTTCCATGCGACAAGCAATTTCCATGCTGCATAACATCTTAGATCAACTAACCAAAGATATGTGTGTAGAATCATTAAGCACAAAATACCGCTATTCAAAATTCATTATCCAAGCACGGTAGGTATTTGGCATTTCATTCTGTTGTAATCCATTTTGAAATCTATTTCATTATTGCCTTCCTAACATTTTCCCCATTATTCATTGAAATAAAAGAACTTACACCCCACTTTTCTCAAAACAATTTAAAATTTGTTACCATAAATCACGCAATTTTTGTAAGCATTCTTTATTCTTTCGAAAAGAAGGAATACAACAAAAACAACTCTCATAGAACATAAAAGGTTACAAAAGTTAGTGTCTAAAATAGGCAATGATTTTCTAGGCCTTTGCAATGAATTTTCTGAGGTTTTTCATTCAATTCGTAAAAAACGTTGCTTGAAAAACTTTTGTGACGTTTGTTTGTGAGGGGTTTGTTGTTGTTGCTGTTGTTATTTTTGTAATCTGAAATTAGGCCAAAATTGTAAATCGCAAAATATTGCATGTTCGAAGTTTGTCTATGCCTCCGCCTAGCCTGTCCGACTGTTTGACTACCTCACTACCTGTCAGTGTCAGAGTTACTATGCAAATAAGGTTGAAAATTAGTTATTTACACCGGAGGAAAAAAATTAGTAATTAAGGTAAACTAAAAGAAGATAAACAATGTAACCAATAACAAAACCTTTATGCAGAAGTCGAGTCATGAGTTATGAGCTCTTGTTCTATCGAGAAGACGTCTTCTTCTAACCAAAAAACGAAATATGAGGTCTTAGAAGAAGACTTGTGAGGTCTTCTTCTATAGAGAAGGCAACATAAGAGCCCCTTTCTACAGGGAAAAGGACCTATGAGGTCTTCTTCTATAGAAAAGACGATCAATATGCTCTTCTTATATAGAGGAGGCAAGCTGTCATGACTTCTTCTATAGAGAAGGCGAGCTATGAGGTCTTCATCTATAGAAAAGGTCTTCTTCTTATGCAGAAGTCGAGCCATGATGTCTTCTCCTATGGAGAAGATGACCAATGGGCTCTTGTTTTATCGAGAAGACGTCCTCTTCTAACCAAAAAACGAAATATGAGGTCTTAGAAGACGACTTGTGAGGTCTTCTTCTATAGAGAAGACGACATATGAGCCTTCTTCTATAGGGAAAAGACCTATGAGGTCTTCTTCTATGGAGAAGACGACCAATGCGCTTTTCTTATATAGAGAAGACTAGCTGTGAAGACTTCTTCTATGGGGTCTTCATCTATAGAGAAGGTCTTATTCTATATAGAAGACGACTTGTGAGGTCTTCTTCTATAGAGAAGACGACTAATGTACCCTTCTTATATAGAGAAGACTAGCTGTGATGACTTCTTCTATAGATAAGGCGAGCTATAAGGTCTTCTTCTATAGAGAAGACAACCTATGAGGCATTCTTTCTATAGGGAAAAAGACCTATGAGGTCTTCTTCTATAGAGAAGACCAGCTATCATGACTTCTTCTATGAGGTCTCCACCTATAGAGAAGGTCTTATTCTATATAGAAGACGACTTGTGAGGTCTTCTTCTATAGAGATGACGACTAATGTACTCTTTTTATATAGAGAAGACTAGCTGTGATGACTTCTTCTATAGATAAGGCGAGCTATGAGGACTTCTTCTATAGAGAAGTCAATATGCTCTTCTTATATAGAGAAGACTATCTGTCATGACTTCTTCTATGAGGTCTTCATCTATAGAGAAGGTCTTATTCTATATAGAAGACGACTTGTGAGGTCTTCTTCTATAGAGAAAACGACTTTTGAGGTCTTCTACTGGGAAGACGACCTACTAGGTCTTCTTCTGCAGAGATGGTGACTAATGTGGCCTTCTCATAGTAGACTAGACTAATTTTCGTAATAGTCCATAAGGTCTACTCCTAGGAGACCACGACTTCTCGTAGAAAGCCGCGAACTCTTTTCAAAGGTAAAACTAGGTGTCTCATAGAAGATTATAAACCATTTTCATAGAAAACCATTAGGTCTCCTCCTAGAACATCATGAGCTTTTCTACTACAACTCCATGAGATATTCACCTAGCAAGTCATATAGAAAACCATGGGGCTGTTCTTATAGAAAACCATGCGGTCTTCTTGTAGCAGTCCAGGATAAGATCTTTTTATAGAAGACCATGAGGTCTTCTTATAGAAGACCATGAGGTCTTCTTATAGATGACCATGAGGTATTCTTATAAAATACTACATGATGTTTTTGTTAGAGAGGTCCATGAAGTCTTCTCATCATCAGGTCTGCTCATAGAATATCATAAGGACTTCTCTTAGAGGACCATAAGGTTTTCTTATAAGAGATCACGAAGTTTTCTCATAGAATACCATAAGGTCTGCTTAAAAAAGAGGTCTGGCAGGTCTTCTCAAAGAAGTCCATGATAGCTTTATAAAAAATACCATGGGCTCTTTATATAGAAAACCAAGACCATGTGGTCTTCTTAGAAAAGAACATGAGATCATTTTATATACAGACCTGGCCTATGAGGCTTTCTTCATAAAAGAAGCCGACCTGTGAGGAATTCATAAAAGAAGCCGACCTGTGAGGAATTCTTCTGTAACGAAGCCGATCTATGCGGTGTTCTTCCATAACGACGCTGACCTATGAGGAATTTTCCTATAAAGAAGCCGAGGTACGAGGTCTTCTTCTGCAAAGAAATTGACCTATGAGGTCCTCTTCTGTAAAGAGTCCAAGATATGAGGCCTTTTCCTGTGCAGAAGACAACTTATGAGGGTTTCATCTATACAGAACCTGACCTATGAAAAAGTCGATCTAAGAGATCTTCTTCTGTACAGAAGCCGAACTATGAGGTTTTCTTCTGTACAAAAATCGATCTTTGAGATAGTCTTCTATACAAAAGTCGACCTTTGACGCCTTCTTCTGTAATGACGCTGACCTCTGAGGTCTTTTCCTATAAAGAAGCCGACGCATGAGGTCTTCTTCTGAAAAGAAATCGATCTATGGGGTCTTCTTCTTAAAGGAAGCCGACCTATGAGAACTTCCTCTGTAACAAAGACGACCTATGCGATCTTCTTCTGTAACGAGTTCTTCTCCTGCAAAGAAACCGACGTATGAGGTCTTCTTCTGTAAAGAAATTTACCTATGGTCCTTTTCTGTAAAGAAGCCAAACTATGAGGCCTTCTTCTGAAAAAAAGATCCGACGTATGATGTCTTCTTCTGTAAAGAATCCGACATATGAGATATTTTCCTGCACAGAAGCCGACTTATGAGGGTTTCACCAACACTGTACCCGACCTATGAAGAAGTCAATATATACGATATTCTTCTATACAGAAGCCGACCTATGGGGTTTTCTTATGTACAGAAATCGATCTGTAAGATAGTCTTCTATACAAAAGTCGACCTTTCGCGTCTTCTTATGCAATGTAAAGAAGCCGACGTATGAGGTCTTCTACTGTAAAGAAATCCAACCTATGAGATCTTCTTCTGTACAGAAGTCGACCTATAAGGTCCTCTTCTGTAAAGAAGTTGACTTATAAGGTCCTCCTCTGTACGAAAATCGACCGATAAGGTCGTCTTCTATATAAAAATCGATCAATAAGGTCGTCTTCTATAGAGAAATCAACCTTTAAGGTCGTCTTCTATACAAAAAACGACCGTTAAGGTTGTCTTCTTTACAGAACTCGACCGGTCAGGTCGTCTTCTATACAGATGTTAACCGTTAATGTTGTCTTTTATACAGAAGTCGACCGGTAAGGTCGTCTTCTATACAGAAGTTAACCGTTAATGTCGTCTTCTATACAGAAGTCGACCGGTAAGTTCGTCTTCTATACAGAGGTCGACCGGTAAGGTCGTCTTCTATACGGAAGTCGACCGTTAAAGTCCTCTTCAATACAGAAGTCGACTAGTAAGGTCGTCGAGCAGTAAAGTCGAGCAGTAAAGTCGTCTTCTATACAGAAGTCGAGCAGTAAGGTCGTCTTCTATACAGAAGTCGACCAGTAAGGTCGTCTTCTATACACAAGTCGACCAGTAAGGTCGTGTTCTATACAGAAGTCGAAGAGTAAGGTCGTCTTCTATGCAGAAGTCGACCAGTAAGGTCGGCTTCTATGCAGAAGTCGACCGGTAAGGTCGTCTTCTATACAGAAGTCAACCGGTAAGGTCGTCTTCTATACAGAAGTCGACCGGTAAGGTCGTCTTCTATACAGAAGTCGACCGGTAAGGTTGTCTTCTATACAGAAGTCGACCAATAAGGTCGTCTTCTAAACAGAAGTCGACCAATAAGGTCGTCTTCTACACAGAAGTCGACCAATAAGGTCGTCTTCTATACAGAAGTCGAGCGGTAAGTTCGTCTTCTATACAGAAGTCGACCGGTAAGGTCGTCTTCTATACAGAAGACGACCGGTAAGGTCGTCTTCTATACAGAAGTCGACCAGTAAGGACGTCCTCTATTCAGAAGTCGACCGTTAAGGTCGTCTTCTATACAGAAGTCGACCGGTAAGGTCGTCTTCTATACAGAAGTCTACCAGTAAGGTCGTCTTATATACATAATGAAGAAAGAAGTCGACCGTTAAGGTCGTCTCTATACAGAAGTCGGCCGTTAAGGTCGTCTTCTATACAGAAGTCGACAAATAAAGTCGTCTTCTATACAGAAGTCGACCAATACGGTCGTCTTCTATACCGAAATCGACAAGTAAAGTCGTGTTCTATACAGAAGTCGACAAATAAGGTCGTCTTCTATACAGAAGTCGACCGGTAAGGTCGTCTTCTATACAGAAGTCTACCAGTAAGGTCGTCTTATATATATAATGAAGAAAGAAGTCGACCGTTAAGGTCGTCTTCTATACAGAAGTCGGCCGTTAAGGTCGTCTTCTATACAGAAGTCGGCCGTTAAGGTCGTCTTCTATACAGAAGTCGACAAATAAGGTCGTCTTCTATACAGAAGTCGACCAATACGGTCGTCTTCTATACCGAAATCGACAAGTAAAATCGTCTTCTGCACAGTCCACCGGTAATGTCTGTTATAGAGAAGTCGACCGGTAAGGTCGTCTTCTATACACAAAGTCGACCGTTAAGGCCGTCTTCTATACAGAAAACGACCAGTAAGGACGTCCTCTATTCAGAAGTCGACCGTTAAGGTCGTTTTCTATACAGAAGTCGACCAATAAGGTCGTCTTCTACACAGAAGTCGACCAATAAGGTCGTCTTCTATACAGAAGTCGACCAGTAAGGTTGTCTTCTATACAGAAGTCGACCAGTAAGGTCGTCTTCTATACAAAAGTCGACAAGTAAGGTCGTATTCTATACAGAAGACGACCAGTAAGGTCGTCTTCTATACAGAAGTCGAGCAGTAAGGTCGTCTTCTATACAGAAGTCGACCAGTAAGGTCCTCTTCTATACAGAAGTCGACCAGTAAGGTCGTCTTCTATACAGAAGTCGACCAGTAAGGTCCACTTCTATACAGAAGTCGACCAGTAAGGTCGTCTTCTATACAGAAGTCGACCAGTAAGGTTGTCTTCTATACAGAAGTAGACCAGTAAGTTCGTCTTCTATACAGGAGTCAACCAGTAAGATCGTCTACTATACAGAAGTCGACCGGTAAGGTCGTTTTCTATACACAAAGTCGACCGTTAAGGCCGTCTTCTATACAGAAAACGACCAGTAAGGTCGTCTTCTATACAGAAGTCGACTAGTAAGGTCGTCTTCTATACAGAAGTCGCCCAGTAAGGTCGTCTTCTATACAGAAGTCGCCCAGTAAGGTCGTCTTCTATACAGAAGTCGCCCAGTAAGGTCGTCTTCTATACAGAAGTCGTGCAGTAAGGTCGTCTTCTATACAGAAGTCGTGCAGTAAGGTCGTCTTCTATACAGAAGTCGACCAGTAGAGTCGTCTTCTATACAGAAGTCGACCAGTAGAGTCGTCTTCTATACAGAAGTCGACCAGTAAGGTCGTTTTCTATAGAGAAGTCGACCAGTAAGGTTGTTTTCTATTCAGAAGTGACCAGTAAGGTCGTCTTCTATACAGAAGTCGACCGGTAAGGTCGTCTTCTATACAGATGTCGACCGGTAAGGTCGTCTTCTATACAGAAGTCGACCGGTAAGTTCGTCTTCTATACAGAAGTCGACCGGTAAGGTCGTCTTCTATACAGAAGTCGACCGGTAAGGTCGTCTTCTATACAGAAGTCGGCCGGTAAGGTCGTCTTCTATACAGAAGTCGACCAGTAGAGTCGTCTTCTATACAGAAGTCGACTAGTAAGGTTGTCTTCTACACAGAAGGCGACCAGTAAGCTCGTCTACTATACAGAAGTTGACCAATAAGGTCATCTTCTATACAGAAGTCGAACAGAAAGGTCGTCTTCTATACAGAAGTCGAAGAGTAAGGTCGTCTTCTATACAGAAGTCGAAGAGTAAGATCGTCTTCTATACGGTAGCCTACCGGTAAGGTCATCTTCTATACAGAAGTCGACCGGTAAGGTCGTCTCCTATACAGAAGTCGACCGTTAAGGTCGTCTTCTATACAGAAGTCGACCGTTAAGGTCGTCTTCTATACAGAAGTCACCGTGTAGGTCGTCACCTATACAGAAGTGGAACAGTAAGGTCGCCGTCTATACAGAAGTCGATCAGTAAGGTCGCCGTCTATACAGAAGTCGATCAGTAAGGTCGCCGTCTATGCAGAAGCCGACCAGTAAGGTCGTCTTCTATACAGAAGTCGACCAGTAAGGTCCACTTCTATACAGAAGTCGACCAGTAAGGTCGTCTTCTATACAGAAGTAGACCAGTAAGTTCGCCTTCTATACAGGAGTCAACCAGTAAGGTCGTCTACTATACAGAAGTCGACCGGTAAGGTCGTTTTCTATACAGAAGTCGGCCAATAAGGTCGTCTTCTATACAGAAGTCGACCAATAAGGTCGTCTTCTAAACAGAAGTCGACCAATAAGGTCGTCTTCTACACAGAAGTCGACCAATAAAGTCGTCTTCTATACAGAAGTCGACCAATAAGGTCGTCTTCTATACAGAAGTCGAGCGGTAAGTTCGTCTTCTATACAGAAGTCGACCGGTAAGGTCGTCTTCTATACAGAAGACGACCGGTAAGGTCGTCTTCTATACAGAAGTCGACCAGTAAGGACGTCCTCTATTCAGAAGTCGACCGTTAAGGTCGTCTCCTATACAGAAGTCGACCGTTAAGGTCGTCTTCTATACAGAAGTCGACCGTTAAGGTCGTCTTCTATACAGAAGTCACCGTGTAGGTCGTCACCTATACAGAAGTGGAACAGTAAGGTCGCCGTCTATACAGAAGTCGATCAGTAAGGTCGCCGTCTATACAGAAGTCGAACCGTAAAGTGGTCTTCTATGATGAAGTCGACCGTTAAGGTCGTCTTCTATACAGAAGTCGACCGTTAAGGTCGTCTTCTATACAGAAGTCGACCGTTAAAGTCGTCTTCTATACAGAAGTCGACCGTTAAGGTCGTCTTCTATAGAGAAGTCGACCGTTAAGGTCGTCTTCTATAGAGAATCCGATATATACAGAAGTCGACCGTTAAGGTCGTCTTCTATAGAGAATCCGATATATACAGAAGTCGACCGTTAAGGTCGTCTTCTTCAGTCTTAAGTTGTTTTCTATCCTCAATCTTTTAAATTTTTTTGAATATTAATTTACACCTTCTTTTGGGCGTTTAATTTCCTATATCTTTCTCCCAACTCACCCTTTCACCATTACCCTTGCATTTGCATTGAACAGCCAACCACCTGTGTCACGACGACCCTAAGAAATAAAGGATGAAACCTTCACAAACTTTTGTTATTTACCACCAAACTTTCACATTCGATTTGAATGTGGTTAAGCCGCTGATTTTCCTTCATGGCAATACTGACAACAACAACAACACGAAAAATAACGAATATTCTACAATTGAATCAACAAAAAAACTTTGAATAAAAGTTTTCAGTTTGAATTGAATTATACCCACAATATGAGCGGTCCATGAAAAGTAGGACAAGAAATATGCAAGGGAAATAAAATGCCATAATAAAGACATGCTGCTGGATCTATGGTCTATGGTGGCTCAGTTTTGTGAGGAAGAGCTTTTTGTTCACTTGGACCCCGAAAATCCATATCCGTCTATTAGACTGATATACAGCTAGGTTAGAGAGCATACACAATCGACCACCCCCCGCCCCCCCCCCCCCCAGGATACGCGGAAATTTACAAATCAGCTAACACTACTTATTGTCCTTCCGTTCTAGAAGTGGTGTCTTGAGACACGACTTTTAGATTTGACGATAGAAAGTAGGTCCCATATCACTGAGCTAATAAGAATCAGGAAGCATTCATTGACATAATATAAGTCTTCCTTGTCCCTCTTGAGATTTTTATGGGAAAAATTACATAATTACTTATTGTCCCACGGATATCTAAGGAGTCTTCTCGCTTTGCCTTGTTGGCAACTGAGAAACTCCCCCACTTTTTATGAAGAACGTTCCAAATTCTTTAACAGACCTCAGGAATAAAATGATTTTGAATTTCAATTTGTCTAAATTTTCGCTCAGAAGGTAATAATTATGCCAAGGAATTCCTCTATAAATCTTCAGTTTTCTAGAACTTTTTCCAATCCCAACCTGTATCAGCACACAATCACCCATATGGCCCTCTAAATTACACAATGAAAACGCCTGGTAATAAATATTGATTTTTTATTCAAGTCATTATATGCGAAAGACAGCGTGTCAGGAGGCATTAGTTTACTCCATAAACAATTTGTTGTTATTCCCAATGAAGAAAAACGAAAAATAATTTCCCAAGGAATGGTTGCGCGCTATGGGTTTCAAATGGCAAAATGTTATCATAATTTGCTTATCTCCTCCTTTGCCAAAGCAACAACAATCACCCAACAAAGTTTGTTGGGTTACAAACTTACAAACTGCAAGGTCTATGGAAACCCGAGGCATGGTTACCAAGCAGGTCTCTGCTAATGATTATGATGGTGGTGGTGGTGGTTGCGCTGGTGTTGGTGTTAGGCTAAAATGCACTGCACTTGTTACCATGGTTAACAACACAACACAATTGTAACAATTCACATTGGTGGCAATAACTTTTTGTGGAATACAAAACAACAAGAACTTGCATTGCTAGGTACCCCCACCCCTCACTCCACCGTTTATCACCACCATGGTTGGCAATTCATTTACATTTTCCCTTTCAAAACAAAAATGCACGAAAAAAAAAAACACACGAAGCAGTAAAGGGCGTTAAAACTCCATAAAGGGTTTCCTTGGTTAAAGTTTATTTAACTTTTACCTACATTTGATGGTTGTTGGTGGTGTTGTTGTTGCTATTGTATTGTTTATGTGATTTGTGTGTGTTTTGAAAAATGAAAACTAATAACGAAAAAACTGAAACTACAATTTAATTGCAGCAATTTTCCAAACTGCAAACAAAATTTAAATTACTTTTGTTATCTTCTTCGTTAGTAGCGGTAGCTGTAGTAGGTAGCTTCAGAGAATTGAGGAAGGTTTTTGCTTATCGTTTTTTTTTTTTGTCGAAGCAGATTGAGATTTCTAGAAAATAAATTGCATTTGTAATACGTGTTGTTTAATTCTTATGACTGACTGATGATCATTCAGATCGAAGATATGACACACTTTCACATGCCAACATTTTGCAAAGGGGTTAAAGTTATTCGAATTGAATTGTTCTGAGTTTTTTTGTTGTTAATAGAGATGTAAAATTGTAGATAGAATCAATTCTGTAGTGATGAAATTTGAGAATTTCAATGAGTCAGTAAGTAGTTCTCCACAGACTTGTGTAAAGTCTTAGGTGGAATGGATTTAATGATGAGGAAGGTTTAAATTTTCAACAGATTCGGAGTACGAATCTAAATTGATGATACACAAGTATAAGGGATTCCTGAATTGAATTTAACATAAGTTAAAATCTACGGTCTAATTTGTCCCCATTCCAGAATCTGAGAGAATCTAAAAGCTTTTTTTAATTAATTTCTCGTTGGAATTGAGCTTAATGACCAATGATGCAAGTGAATAAGAAAAGCCGAAGATTCGAACCAACATAACCACCACTATGTGACATGGATGTTTCGCCTTTGGCAGAGGCTCTTCAGACATATCGGCTGTGGAGCGGCTTTTCTGTCATCGAACTTTTCTTGTTTCAAATGCATTTTTTTTGTTGTTTACAACAACAGTTTTAATTTTTACCATTCTTCCTTTTATAGATTTAAAAACAAAAATTGTACTAGTTTTTTTATACGGGAACACACTTATTATAAACATTGTAAATAAGACAGTATACCTCGAACGAAGTTGCAGAAAACAGTTACCATGCGCATACACACCTGAAAATAAATACAAAAACTACATTATAAAATTTGTATATAAAAATGTATCTCTATAGGAAATGATAAATTCAATAAAATATAACAGAAAACAAATGAATTGTTCAGATTTCAACTTGAAATCTCTGTAAACGTTCTGAGGAAAAGTAACATTATCACTTGAAAAGGAATTGTTATATCATCTTATACGATGAAAAACGTATATTAAGACACAATTTCAAGCATTTTCTGCTGTATGCCAGTTTTTTCCCGTGAATATAACAGTTTCACAAAACTGTTATACAACTGATATAACGTATACTTTATTACAAAATAGTATAAATGGGATTAAAATTGAATTTTTGGACACGATTGGCTGTATTTTAACAGTATAACAGTTTCACTAAACTGTTATAAAAATGAAAAACTACGAATTTTAATAGCATTTCATGGCTTCTGGCTGTAAAACTTGTGTAATACTTTTAAGACACAATTTTTCTGCTGTATGCGAGTTTTTTCAATGAATATAACAGTTTTACCAAACTGTTATACAATACAATAGTATAAATGGGATTAAAATTGAATTTTTGGCTACGATTGTCTGTATTTTTAACAATATAACAGTTTTACTAAACTGTTATAAAAATAAAAAACTACGAATTTTAATAGCATTTCATGATTTATAGCTATAACACTTGTGTAATAGTTTTTTGAAGAACAAAATGGTTACACAATATATTATATATTAAGACACAATTTTTCTGCTGTATGCCAGTTTTTTCATCAATATAGCAGTTTCACCAAACTGTTATACAACTGATATAACGTGTACTTTATTGCAAAATAGTATAAATGGGATTAAAATTGAATTTTTGGTAATGCCCAGCTGTATTTTTAACAGTATAACAGTTTCACAAAACTGTTATAAAAGTGAAAAACTACGAATTTTAATAGCGTATCATGGCTTCTGTCTGTAACACTTGCGTAGTAGTTTTTTGAATTTTTTTTTCAATTTTACAAAACAGTTATACAAGTGAACTTACATGTGTTTTATGGCAAAATAGTTTACTAGAGACTGAATTGTAGTCTTTCGTTATGTTTGACTGTAATTTTAAGAGTATAACAGTTTTATATCAGTTACACTGAACTGTTATACAAGTGAAAGGAGATATATAACAATAAGAAAATTAGTAAAACAGGTCAACCCGGTTTAAAATAAATAGGCTAAGAAAGAACACAACCTACTGTATTATAACTGTTTTTTTTTCGATTTAACAAAACTGTTATATAAGTGGAATTATATGTGTTTTATTGCAAAGTAGCATTGTTTAGCATATCAGACTTTAAATTGGAGCCTCTGACGATGTTTGGCAGTATTCTAAACAGTATAACAGTTCCACAAAACTTGAAATCACTGTAAAAGTTCTAAGGAAAAGTAACATTATCACTTGAAAAGGAATTATTATATCATCTTATACAATGAAAAACATATATTAAGATACAGTTTCAAATATTTTCTGCTGTATGCCAGTTTTTCCCATGAATATAACAGTTTCACCAAACTGTTATGCAACTGATATAACTTGTACTTTATTGCAAAATAGTATAAATGGGATCAAAATTGAATTTGTGGCGACGAATGGCTGTATTTTTAACAGTATAACAGTTTCACAAATCTGTTATAAAAGTGAAAAACTACGAATTTTAATAGTATTTCATGATTTCTCGCAGTAACACTTGTGTAATAATTTTTTGACGAACAAAATGGTTTCACAAAACTGTTATACAAGTGGAACTGTCTGTATTTTATTGCAAAATAGCATAGAAGAAAAGAAATTTGAATCTTTGACGATGTTAGGATGTGTTCTTAACAGATGATAACGTTAGTGTTAGTAAAACCGATTCATGTAGGGTAGGAATTCTCTTACATGTTGAGACACAAACTCTTTGCCATATGTCAGCGTTTTTTCTTTCAATTTCACAAAACAGTTATACAAGTGAAATTACATGTGTTTTATGGCAAAATAGTTTACTAGAGACAAATTGCAAATTTTCATTATGTTTGGCTGTAATTTTAAGAGTATAACAGTTGTATATCAGTTTCACTGAACTGTTATATAAGTGAAAAGAGATATATAACGAGAAGAAAATTAGTAAAACAGGTTAACCTGGTTTAAAATAAATAGGCTAAGAATTCTCTTTAATGTTTAAACACAACCTTCTGTATTATGACAGTTTTTCTTTCGATTTCGCAAAACTGTTATATAAGTGGAATTATATGTGTTTTATTGACGATTTTTGGCTGTGTTTTTAACAAGTGATAACATTAGCGTTAGTAAAACAGATTCATGTAGGGCAGAAATTCTCTTACATGTTGAGACACAAACTCTTTGCCCTATGACAGATTTTTTTCAATTTTACAAAACAGTTATTCAAGTGAAGTTACATGTGTTTTGTGGCAAAATAGTTTACTAGAGACAAAATTGTAGTCTTTCCTTATGTTTGGCTTTAATTTTAAGAGTATAACAGTTGTATATCAGTTTCACTGAACTGTTATACAAGTGAAAATACATATATAACGATAAGAATATTAGTAAAACAGGTCAACCCGGTTTAAAATAAATAGACTAAGAATTCTCTGAGATGTTAAACACAACTTACTGTATTATAACAGTTTTTTTCGATTTAACAAAACTGTTATATAAGTGGAATTATATGTGTTTTATTGCAAAGTAGTATTTTTTAGCATATCAGAATTTAAATTGGAGCCTCAGACGATGTTTGGCAGTATTCTTAACAGTATAGCAGTTCCACAAAACTGTTATAAAAGTAAAAATACAGATAGCTGGATAAGAAAAATATATAAACACGGTTTAAAATAAATATAGAGTATCTTAAACGTCTTTAAAATTATCTGAAAGAAAGGGTGCTCCTATAAAACCTTTCCGAAAGAAAGGGTTCTCTTATAGAACCTTTCTGAAAGAAAAGGTTCTCCTATAGAACCTTTCTGAAAGAAAGGGTGCTTCTATAGAACTTTTGAAAAGAAAATGTACTTCTATAGACTCTTTCTGAAAGAATATTTCCTGAAGAGCATAACAGTGTAAACCCAACGAAGAAGAAAAAGAACTTCCCACCTTCATATGCTTGGAGTAAATTTCATCAAGATCCACACAAAGGAGACAGTACCAAGAATACTTTGGCAAAGGGACATGATCTCTCACCTGATCTCTGAGTCTACTGAAAAAAACTTGGGATTCTGAAAGGAAATCTCGTACATTTCAGGAAGATGCTGGGGACACCAAACCATTAACTGACACCAAAAGAGACAAGAAGCAATGCAGGAACGAAATGTGTTATGCGCTTATCGACATCAGTAGGGGGCCTGGTTGCCTGCATAAAGACCATCACCAAACCTCTTGGGTCACATTATGCAGGAACGTGGCTCTATATATATCCTCAGCAGTGAGCTCACTGCTGAAGGTTGGCCTTTTATGTTCCACTACGGTCCGCATTCGAACTTTGTCGCCCTCGTGGAAATCATCAGCAAGAGATAAAATTCCTCGCCTAACCAAATCAGTGACTTACGTCAAAGTATGCGACAGCAAAGTCAAGATGGACCGCATGCTCGAAATCTGAAATAACCAAAATTAGAATGGTAAGGCCGTGTGGTCTTCTAGAGGGAGAAGAAGAAGTATGGCTCTTTCCTTGTGGTGTCAAAACAATATTTTAACTGATGTGGGAAATCAAGGTATAAAAGTTGTTGCCTATGCGGACGAAGTTGTACTACTGATTTCCGGTAAGTTTCCGTCAACCATTTCGGAGCTTATGCAAGGAGCATTATCGACGCTGTCGCGCTGGGCTAAGGCCAATGGCCTTGGAGTAAACCCAACCAAGACAGAACTGGTAATGTTCACGAGAAAGCGTAAGCTCGGCGTATTTGTACCACCAACATTAGATGGAGTGCAGCTTCAGCTCTCGCCCGAGACAAAGTACCTTGGCACAATCCTGGACTGTCAATTGCGATGGAACAGGAATGCTGAGAAAGGGCGAAGAGAGGATTGATTGCACTTTATTCATGTAAGAATTCTATTGGGAAAAGTTGGGGTCTAAACTCATCGATTATACACTGGTTGTATAACACCGTGGTTAGACCCATCTTATCCTATGGTTCTCTTGTTTGGTGGCACTCACTGCGCCTAAAATCGACATCCAGTAGGCTTGACAAGGTGCAAAGAGCTGCCGCGATTCTCATAATGGAGCCACCAGGAGCACACCACATGCTGCTCTGAACGCAAAGCTGAACTTAAAACCACTGAGTCTCAGCATTAAGTGTCAGGCAACTCGCAGTGCCCTACGGCTGCATGAACAGGATCTCTGGCGCGGTTGTGCCTGTGGGCATGGATGTATACTGACCGAATCAGGTATAAATGTGAACCAACGCGGAAAACTCATCGACTATATATCACCAGTCCTGAGATTTGACGATATAGACGTCGTTATACCTAGTAGAGATGACTGGAACCGCAGTAACCCCCCTCTGGATGGTCTGGCTTTTTATACAGACGGTTCCAAGATGGAGGAAGGTACCGGGGCTGGCGTCTACTGTGAAAGGCTATCTCTTGAGTACACCTACAGGCTAGACAGCAACTGTAGTGGCACTATCTGTGGTAATTTTTTCACAATTTTCTGCAGTGGATTGCCAACATTTTATACTAGGGCCTTTGTGGAACTTTGGAGACCCATATCTCGGGAAGTATACATTTCCGCAACAAAAGCAATACATCGGAATAAAAAGTACTATCTGTGGTACTTTTTTCATAATTTTCTGAGGTGGGTCGGTAAAGGAAAGATAAGCCATAAAAGTTTGGATGCAGAAATCTTTGAACGGGTGACTATCTTTGTGGATAGTCAACCGGCTCTTAAAGCCATCAAATCCTGCAACATCAAATCCGATGTCGTCCTTAAGTGTAGATCAGCCTTGGGAACGCTAACTAACGGCTTCCGGCTATGCTGGGTACCAGGACACCGCGACTATCTGGGTAATGAAAGAGCAGATGAATTAGCTAGACCAGGATCGAAGTCTACAGATCTAGCTATCGCTGACTCTATCTATCATTGTGGCAATATCCATATGGCCGTCTCTGTCAGTCAAAATAACGAACTCTCTATTGAACCTGAGTAAAGCTGAAGTTAGAGTAACGACGGGAGTCATTACTGGACACTACTATATCAGGGCGCTTACCATCAAATGGGATGAGGATGTTGACGATGACGATGCTGATGAGGAGGAGGCGGAGATGGAGACGATCGAGCATCTCCTGTGTCGTTGTCCAGACCTGGCTCGTAGACGGCATAGGTTAGTAGGTGTTCACTTTCCACCGTGTCTAACTTTCTACTCAACTGTGGAACCTGCTGTGATCTACAACATCATCAAAAATCTGAAGTGGTTGGGACAGCGCAACCTGAACGCGTAAATTATGTTTCAAATATTCTGCCTACCATAACAAATAGAACTTTTTTCCTTCTCTAAAACTATTCCTCCCCTCTTAAACTTTCTTGTAATTTATTGGATACTTTTTTAACAACTTCCTCTTTTTATTTCTTCCCCCTATCCTCTCTTTTCCATCTCCTCTTTTCTTTACAGCATTTTCCTTTTTTTTCTACTGGATGATCATAATGGACCGGAAGGTATCCGAGTGACGCAGTCACAAGTTAGTGGCTGCACATCCCCTAACCTAACCTTCCTTGTGGTGGGACTCGACAATCTCCCCCAGTCTGCAAAGTATAAGGGCATAGCGAATAACGTCTCAAATGACATCTACTTCAAATTAGGCAGTGAGGATAAGGCCAAAACGCCAGCCATGAAGTTGAAACCTTGAAAGAGGGAGTCGCAACTAAGAACCCCATTTTACTAAAGGACCAATGACTGAGGTCATCAAGATAAATCTTCATCGGAGCGAAACGGCAGCTGAGGCGCTAATGGACATATGTAGTTGGTACATATTGTTTTAAGCCAGGAACTCTGGTCTGTGCCGTGCAAGGTCATTTGGACAAAATCTTATAAATTTTCGGTATTTTTATCCATGGTCATCCAGATAAATCTTCATCGGAGCGAAACGGCAACGGAGCGCAAATGGACTTAGACTGGACTGTGTAGACTGTGTGGGAGTCTATAGGAGTCTCCTACGGAGGTATTCTATTCTATAGAAGCCTCATACGGAGATATTCTATGCTATAGAAGCCTCCTACGGAGGTCTTCTATTCTATAGAACCCTCCTACGGAGGACTTGTATTCTACAGAAGTCTCCTACAAAAGTCTTATATTCTATAGAAGCCTGGTACGAAGGTCTTCTATTCTATAGAGGCCTCCTACGGAGGTCTTCTGTTATATAGTGACCCTCTACGGAGGTCTTCTATTCTACAGAAGCCTCCTACGGAGGTCTTCTATTCTACAGAAGCCTCCTACGGAGGTCTTCTATTCTATAGAAGCCTCCTACGGAGGTCTTCTATTCTATAGAAGCCTCCTACGGAGGTCTTCTATTCCATAGAAGCCTCCTACGGAGGTCTTCTATTCTATAGAAGCCTCCTACGGAGGCCTTCTATTCTATAGAAGCCTCCTACGGAGGTCTTCTATTCTCTCCAGAGTTGTCAACTTTGGACACATTGCTGAAACATGGGTCATGGCTATATCTGCTTTCGCCTCATCGACATTGCTACATTTACCGGAACTGGTCAG
The DNA here is from genome assembly GCF_047663935.1 of Musca autumnalis. Classification (NCBI taxonomy): domain Eukaryota; kingdom Metazoa; phylum Arthropoda; class Insecta; order Diptera; family Muscidae; genus Musca; species Musca autumnalis. The sequence goes on along the minus strand of NW_027411977.1, from coordinate 238,772,424 downwards.
GCTCTTTTTGATTATCTGAATACTAACAACCTAATATAGTTATACTTCTGAAATGAACCAATTTCGATATAAAAAATAGTTGCATTTGCAGGTTTTAGTTTTATCTGCCGTATTTTGAAGAATATAACAGTTGTATAACAGTTTCACAAACTGTTATACTTATGAAAAATTACGTATTTTGCGATGACGCAGACAATAACATATGAGTTGTTAACAAAATGTTTGTAAGACAATTTATAACAGTTTCGATGTGTATAAAATATTTGTAGTCCGATTCATTTTCGGACCTATGTTACAACAAGTATTTTAAGTGTTATACATGGTGGAAGTGATATAAAAAAATAGTTAAAGCTGTTGCATTTGCAGATTTTTGGCTGTTTGCGATAATTTGAAGAATATAGCAGTTGTATAACAGTTTCACAAACTGTTATACATATGAAAAATCACGTATTTTGTCATGAACTAAACTATAATATATGAGTTGTTAACAAAAGTTTTTGTAAGACAATTTATAGCAGTTTCGAAATGTATAAAATATTTGTAGTTTGATTCATTTTCGGACCTATGTTACAACAAGTATTTTATAGAAATTCACTGTCATTTAATTAATGATCCTTAGGCAAACTTCTGCTCTTTTATAGAAGAATTCAATATTTTTTGCAATAATTTTACTTATATATAACAGTTCCATACATCCATTTGTACCAGTGAAAGGACATGATGTAAAAATAAAAAATTGTTAAATTTCACATTTGTAGTAGTTTGGAAGTATTTTGAAGAGTATAACAGTTGTATAAGAGTTTCATAAAAGTGTAATACATATAAAATATCATAATGTAGGTGTAAAATGGGGACCACCGTGGTGCAATGGTTAGCACGTCCGCCTTGCACTCAGAAGGTCTGCGGTTCGAATCCCAGGCCAAGCAACATCCAATTTTCAACGGTGGCAAAATTCCCCCTCAGTAATGCCGGCGACATTTCCTGAGTATTTAAGCCATGAAAAACTTCTCTACAAGTGGTGTCGTAAGACACGCCGTTCGGACTCGGCAATAAAAAGTAGGTCCCATATCATTGAGGCAATATGAATCGGCGTGCACTCATTGATATGAGAGAAGTCTCCCTTGTCCCTTCAGGGATGTTGTGGGAACATATATATATATATATATATATATATAGGTGTAAAATGAAATATACACATAAACTGACACCAATATAATAATTTAACCAAAGTATAACAGTTTCAAAGTGAAAGAAGTAATCTTAAAATATTTTTTGTTAAATTCACATACGAAGCTATATTGCCACAATCTTTTTATGTTATTATCTGTCACTTTAATAATGTCCATTGGACAATACTAATGTCTTCTTTAGTATTGAAATAAATTTCTTATTTAGCTATTTAAAAATGTAAAATTTATTAGAGGGAAAAGTTTCACCTTTCACTGCATAGAAAATTCGTATTTTTTAGAATAACTTAAAGTCACATAAAGCCAATTGCACACTTCTAAAATTTGCAAAAATATTATTACCTTTTTTGCATTTTAAACTATTGCCATTTTCAAATCATAACTACAAGCATGATGAACCATAAGTTTTCTTGAAATCCTGCTCAACTACGCGCTTAATGAAATCTAATGCGTTTTCAGAAAAAAAAAACAGCCAAAAAAACACATAAAAGTGATTGTACGACAGTTAAAATGATATAAACACCAAAACTAACGGCTTAAAACATTTTCAACAAGTTATCTGTAATGGACGACAGACTGTTAAGACCGTTGTACACGCTTAGCTGGTTACATGAGCTTGAGCTTAGAAGTGGTTGAAGAAAACCTGTTAATACAATGCCGGCTTAACTTACAAAAACCCGGTTCCTTTACATGCACACATACATACAGAGAGAGACTCGCAACTATTCAAACGACATGCCAAATTTGTGTAAGCAAAAAAAAAACATCGTTGATAGTGTTTCACATTAGAATGGCTTTATGTTTGAATTTTTTGGAGAATTTTATTAACGAGGTTGGGTTTGGGAAGTTCTGAATGTTAAAGATTCTTTTTTAAAGAATTTTTTCCAATGACCTTCAGACGCATAAACGTGGATTTTTTAAAGAATTTTTTCCATTGACTATTAGGCCCATAAACGTGGATTTTTTAAAGAATTTTTTCCATTGACTATTAGGCCCATAAACGTGGATTTTTTAAAGAATTTTTTCCATTGACTATTAGGCCCATAAACGTGGATTTTTTAAAGAATTTTTTCCATTGACTATTAGGCCCATAAACGTGGATTTTTTAAAGAATTTTTTCCATTGACTATTAGGCCCATAAACGTGGATTTTTTAAAGAATTTTTTCCATTGACTATTAGGCCCATAAACGTGGATTTTTTAAAGAATTTTTTCCATTGACTATTAGGCCCATAAACGTGGATTTTTTAAAGAATTTTTTCCATTGACTATTAGGCCCATAAACGTGGATTTTTTTAAAGAATTTTTTATAATGACTATCAGCCCCATAAACGTGGATCTTTTAAAGAATTTTTTATAATGACTATCAGCCCCATAAACGTGGATTTTTTAAAGAATTTTTTATAATGACTATCAGCTCCATAAACGTGGATTTTTAAAGAATTTTTTATAATGACTATCAGTCCCATAAACGTGGATTTTTTAAAGAATTTTTTATAATGACTATCAGCCCCATAAACGTGGATTTTTTTAAAGAATTTTTTATAATGACTATCAGCCCCATAAACGTGGATTTTTTAAAGATTTTTTTATAATGACTATCAGCTCTATAAGCGTGGGTTTTTTAAAGAATTTTTTATAATGACTATCAGCCCCATAAGCGTGGATTTTTTAAAGAATTTTTTATAATGACTATCAGCCCCATAAGCGTGGATTTTTTAAAGAATTTTTTAGAATGACTATCAGCCCCATAAGCGTGGATTTTTTAAAGATTTTTTTATAATGACTATCAGCCCCATAAACGTGGATTTTTTAAAGAATTTTTTAGAATGACTATCAGCCCCATAAGCGTGGATTTTTTAAAGAATTTTTTATAATGACTATCAGCCTCATAAACGTGGATTTTTCAAAGATTTTTCATAATGACTATCAGCTCTATAGGCGTGAATTTTTTAAAGAATTTTTTATAATGACTATCAGCTCTATAAGCGTGGATTTTTTAACGAATTTTTTATAATGACTATCAGCTCTATAAGCGTGGATTTTTAAAGAATTTTTTATAATGACTATCAGCTCCATAAACGTGGATTTTTAAAGAATTTTTTATAATGACTATCAGCTCCATAAACGTGGATTTTTAAAGAATTTTTTATAATGACTATCAGCCCCATAAACGTGGATTTTTTAAAGAATTTTTTATAATGACTATCAACCCCATAAACGTGGATTTTTTTAAAGAATTTTTTATAATGACTATCAGCCCCATAAGCGTGGATTTTTTAAAGAATTTTTTATAATGACTATCAGCCCCATAAGCGTGGATTTTTTAAAGAATTTTTTATAATGACTTTCAGCCCCATAAGCGTGGATTTTTTAAAAAAAAATTTATAAGGACTATCAGCCCCATAATCGTGGATTTTTTAAAGAATTTTTTATAATGCCCATCAACGCCATAAGCGTGGATTTTTTAAAGAATTTTTTATAATGATCATCAACGCCATAAGCGTGGATTTTTTAAAGAATTTTTTATAATGACTATCAGCTCCATAAGCGTGGATTTTTTAAAAAAAAATTTATAAGGACTATCAGCCCCATAAGCGTGGATTTTTTAAAGAATTTTTTATAATGCCCATCAACGCCATAAGCGTGGATTTTTTAAAGAATTTTTTATAATGCCCATCAACGCCATAAGCGTGGATTTTTTAAAGAATTTTTTATAATGCCCATCAACGCCATAAGCGTGGATTTTTTAAAGATTTTTTATAATGCCCATCAACGCCATAAGCGTGGATTTTTTAAAGAATTTTTTATAATGACTATCAGCCCCATAAGCGTGGATTTTTTAAAGAATTTTTTATAATGACCATCAACCCCATAAGCGTGGATTTTTAAAGAATTTTTTTAATGACCATCAACCCCATAAGCGTGGATTTTTTAAAGAATTTTTTATAATGACCATCAACCCCATAAGCGTGGATTTTTAAAGAATTTTTTTAATGACCATCAACCCCATAAGCGTGGATTTTTAAAGAATTTTTTATAAGGACTTACAGCCCCATAAGCGTGGATTTTTTAAAGAATTTTTTATAATGACTATCAACCCCATAAGCGTGGATTTTTTAAAGAATTTTTTATAAGGACTTACAGCCCCATAAGCGTGGATTTTTTAAAGAATTTTTTATAATGACTATCAACCCCATAAGCGTGGATTTTTTAAAGAATTTTTTATAAGGACTATCAGTCCCATAAGCGTGGATTTTTTAAAAAAATTTTTATAATGACTATCAGTCCCATAAGCGTGGATTTTTAAAGAATTTTTTATAATGACTATCAGCCCCATAAACGTGGATTTTTAAAGAATTTTTTATAATGACTATCAGCCCCATAAGCGTGGATTTTTTAAAGAATTTTTTATAATGACTATCAGCCCCATAAGCGTGGATTTTTTAAAGAATTTTTTATAATGACCATCAACCCCATAAGCGTGGATTTTTAAAGAATTTTTTTAATGACCATCAACCCCATAAGCGTGGATTTTTTAAAGAATTTTTTATAATGACTATCAACCCCATAAGCGTGGATTTTTTAAAGAATTTTTTATAATGACTATCAACCCCATAAGCGTGGATTTTTAAAGAATTTTTTATAATGACTATCAGCCCCATAAACGTGGATTTTTAAAGAATTTTTTATAATGACTATCAGCCCCATAAGCGTGGATTTTTTAAAGAATTTTTTATAATGACTATCAGCCCCATAAGCGTGGATTTTTTAAAGAATTTTTTATAATGACCATCAACCCCATAAGCGTGGATTTTTAAAGAATTTTTTTAATGACCATCAACCCCATAAGCGTGGATTTTTTAAAGAATTTTTTATAATGACCATCAACCCCATAAGCGTGGATTTTTAAAGAATTTTTTTAATGACCATCAACCCCATAAGCGTGGATTTTTTAAAGAATTTTTTATAATGACCATCAACCCCATAAGCGTGGATTTTTAAAGAATTTTTTTAATGACCATCAACCCCATAAGCGTGGATTTTTAAAGAATTTTTTATAAGGACTTACAGCCCCATAAGCGTGGATTTTTTAAAGAATTTTTTATAATGACTATCAACCCCATAAGCGTCGATTTTTTAAAGAATTTTTTATAAGGACTATCAGTCCCATAAGCGTGGATTTTTTAAAAAAAATTTTATAATGACTATCAGTCCCATAAGCGTGGATTTTTTAAAGAATTTTTTATAATGACTATCAGCCCCATAAGCGTGGATTTTTTAAAGAATTTTTTCCAATGACCAACAGCCCCATAAACGTGGATTTTTTAAAGAATTTTTTCCAATGACCAACAGCCCCATAAACGTGGATTTTTTAAAGAATTTTTTAGAATGACTATCAGCCCCATAATCGTGGATTTTTTAAAGAATTTTTTATAATGACTTTCAGCCCCATAAGCGTGGATTTTTTAAAAAAAAATTTATAAGGACTATCAGCCCCATAAGCGTGGATTTTTTAAAGAATTTTTTATAATGCCCATCAACGCCATAAGCGTGGATTTTTTAAAGAATTTTTTATAATGCCCATCAACGCCATAAGCGTGGGTTTTTTAAAGAATTTTTTAGAATGACTATCAGCCCCATAAGCGTGGATTTTTTAAAGAATTTTTTATAATGACTATCAGCCCCATAAGCGTGGATTTTTTAAAGAATTTTTTAGAATGACTATCAGCCCCATAAGCGTGGATTTTTTAAAGAATTTTTTCCAATGACCAACAGCCCCATAAACGTGGATTTTTTAAAGAATTTTTTAGAATGACTATCAGCCCCATAAGCGTGGATTTTTTAAAGATTTTTTTTTATAATGACTATCAGCCCCATAAACGAGATTTTTTAAAGAATTTTTTAGAATGACTATCAGCCCCATAAGCGTGGATTTTTTAAAGAATTTTTTATAATGACTATCAGCCTCATAAACGTGGATTTTTCAAAGATTTTTCATAATGACTATCAGCTCTATAGGCGTGAATTTTTTAAAGAATTTTTTATAATGACTATCAGCTCTATAAGCGTGGATTTTTTAACGAATTTTTTATAATGACTATCAGCTCTATAAGCGTGGATTTTTAAAGAATTTTTTATAATGACTATCAGCTCCATAAACGTGGATTTTTAAAGAATTTTTTATAATGACTATCAGCTCCATAAACGTGGATTTTTAAAGAATTTTTTATAATGACTATCAGCCCCATAAACGTGGATTTTTTAAAGAATTTTTTATAATGACTATCAGCCCCATAAACGTGGATTTTTTAAAGATTTTTTTTTATAATGACTATCAGCTCTATAAGCGTGGGTTTTTTAAAGAATTTTTTATAATGACTATCAGCCCCATAAGCGTGGATTTTTTAAAGAATTTTTTATAATGACTATCAGCCCCATAAGCGTGGATTTTTTAAAGAATTTTTTCCAATGACCAACAGCCCCATAAACGTGGATTTTTTAAAGAATTTTTTAGAATGACTATCAGCCCCATAATCGTGGATTTTTTAAAGAATTTTTTATAATGACTTTCAGCCCCATAAGCGTGGATTTTTTAAAGAATTTTTTATAATGACTATCAGCCCCATAAGCGTGGATTTTTTAAAGAATTTTTTCCAATGACCAACAGCCCCATAAACGTGGATTTTTTAAAGAATTTTTTAGAATGACTATCAGCCCCATAATCGTGGATTTTTTAAAGAATTTTTTATAATGACTTTCAGCCCCATAAGCGTGGATTTTTTAAAAAAAAATTTATAAGGACTATCAGCCCCATAATCGTGGATTTTTTAAAGAATTTTTTATAATGATCATCAACGCCATAAGCGTGGATTTTTTAAAGAATTTTTTATAATGATCATCAACGCCATAAGCGTGGATTTTTTAAAGAATTTTTTATAATGACTATCAGCTCCATAAGCGTGGATTTTTTAAAAAAAAATTTATAAGGACTATCAGCCCCATAAGCGTGGATTTTTTAAAGAATTTTTTATAATGCCCATCAACGCCATAAGCGTGGATTTTTTAAAGAATTTTTTATAATGCCCATCAACGCCATAAGCGTGGATTTTTTAAAGAATTTTTTATAATGCCCATCAACGCCATAAGCGTGGATTTTTTAAAGAATTTTTTATAATGCCCATCAACGCCATAAGCGTGGATTTTTTAAAGAATTTTTTATAATGCCCATCAACGCCATAAGCGTGGATTTTTTAAAGAATTTTTTATAATGACTATCAGCCCCATAAGCGTGGATTTTTTAAAGAATTTTTTATAATGACCATCAACCCCATAAGCGTGGATTTTTAAAGAATTTTTTTAATGACCATCAACCCCATAAGCGTGGATTTTTTAAAGAATTTTTTATAATGACCATCAACCCCATAAGCGTGGATTTTTAAAGAATTTTTTTAATGACCATCAACCCCATAAGCGTGGATTTTTAAAGAATTTTTTATAAGGACTTACAGCCCCATAAGCGTGGATTTTTTAAAGAATTTTTTATAATGACTATCAACCCCATAAGCGTGGATTTTTTAAAGAATTTTTTATAAGGACTATCAGTCCCATAAGCGTGGATTTTTTAAAAAAATTTTTATAATGACTATCAGCCCCATAAACGTGGATTTTTAAAGAATTTTTTATAATGACTATCAGCCCCATAAGCGTGGATTTTTTAAAGAATTTTTTATAATGACTATCAGCCCCATAAGCGTGGATTTTTTAAAGAATTTTTTATAATGACTATCAGCCCCATAAGCGTGGATTTTTTAAAGAATTTTTTATAATGACCATCAACCCCATAAGCGTGGATTTTTAAAGAATTTTTTTAATGACCATCAACCCCATAAGCGTGGATTTTTTAAAGAATTTTTTATAATGACCATCAACCCCATAAGCGTGGATTTTTAAAGAATTTTTTTAATGACCATCAACCCCATAAGCGTGGATTTTTTAAAGAATTTTTTATAAGGACTTACAGCCCCATAAGCGTGGATTTTTTAAAGAATTTTTTATAAGGACTATCAGTCCCATAAGCGTGGATTTTTTAAAAAAATTTTTATAATGACTATCAGTCCCATAAGCGTGGATTTTTTAAAGAATTTTTTATAATGACTATCAGCCCCATAAGCGTGGATTTTTTAAAGAATTTTTTATAATGACTATCAGCCCCATAAGCGTGGATTTTTTAAAGAATTTTTTATAATGACCATCAACCCCATAAGCGTGGATTTTTAAAGAATTTTTTTAATGACCATCAACCCCATAAGCGTGGATTTTTTAAAGAATTTTTTATAATGACCATCAACCCCATAAGCGTGGATTTTTTAAAGAATTTTTTATAATGACCATCAACCCCATAAGCGTGGATTTTTAAAGAATTTTTTTAATGACCATCAACCCCATAAGCGTGGATTTTTAAAGAATTTTTTATAATGACCATCAACCCCATAAGCGTGGATTTTTAAAGAATTTTTTTAATGACCATCAACCCCATAAGCGTGGATTTTTAAAGAATTTTTTATAAGGACTTACAGCCCCATAAGCGTGGATTTTTTAAAGAATTTTTTATAAGGACTATCAGTCCCATAAGCGTGGATTTTTTAAAAAAATTTTTATAATGACTATCAGTCCCATAAGCGTGGATTTTTTAAAGAATTTTTTATAATGACTATCAGCCCCATAAGCGTGGATTTTTTAAAGAATTTTTTCCAATGACCAACAGCCCCATAAACGTGGATTTTTTAAAGATTTTTTTCCAATGACCAACAGCCCCATAAACGTGGATTTTTTAAAGAATTTTTTAGAATGACTATCAGCCCCATAATCGTGGATTTTTTAAAGAATTTTTTATAATGACTTTCAGCCCCATAAGCGTGGATTTTTTAAAAAAAAATTTATAAGGACTATTGTTAGGATGCACACTTGGAGATGAGGACACAAGAACACTTTTACACTTTTCACACTGGTGGTTTATTCACAACTGATGATTATTCTACAATGTGTACAGGTACTTATATGTATACACCTTACAACATATTCAGGTATGTAAATATTTGCATTGGTACATTTCCAATACTCCTCCTCAATGAAAATATTTACATTTTCCTTCTACATTTACAGTTGACATACAACTTACATTGACATACAATGTTTTCTTAAATATAGACACACTATAAATTATCTTACATTCTAGTATATACATATTTACATAATTAATTAATTTTATGTTATCAACTATTTACATCTACAGTCGAATTAAATCTTTTTATCGCCGTTTATCATACATATTCTGGACTAACCATTTTCATCAAAAGGCTTCACACTCTTCGTAAGGCTTCTCACGTTCGTAACGTGTTCGCATTTTCTGTGGCCTGTATGGAACTATGTTTTCTTCGTTTTCACTTTCGTTGGCTGACTCATAATCGCTCTCATCCTTCTGTTCTGGTAATGATTTCCTCGGGCTGTACAAAAACAAATTTCCTTGTTTTCTGGCGAACATAACAGTTTTTCCTCTGTCTATTTTTTTAGCACCTCTGCTATCAAACTTCACTGTTGCCTTTTCTGCTACCTTTACCACCGACATAAAATTACACTGCATCTCAGGTACGTACAGCACATCTTTCAGCATGATGTCACAATCTGCCAGCCACACACTGCCTTTGCCTCTAGCAACGATTTTCTTTTCGCCAACCAAATCGATAGTTTCTGTGTGCTCAACCAAATTCTCGAACATATCTCTTTCACAACACATGTGATTTGATGCTCCGCTGTCGACACACCACACGCTGGAGTTCAAAACGCACTTTTCGTTCGTCGATTTTAGCACTGCAGATGTGTGTTGTTTCTGGCTGGACTTTCCCTTGTGTCTGCACTGTGCGGCAACATGTCCTCGGCGACCGCAATTGTAACACTTCACATTTCTCTTGTTGTTACCTGAGCTCCTGTTGCCATTGTTGTTGTTGCTGTACCCACGCTTGCTTGTGCGCTCACCGCCGTTGTTTTTACCTTTTGCATCTCGGTTTCTACATTGTGCGGCGTAATGTCCTGGACGCCCACAATTGAAGTTGCGATGATTTTTCTGCTTACTGGTGCCTGCGCCGTTATTTCTGCCCTTGTTGCTGTTGTTGGGATGCTTGTTGTTTCTTCTTGTGTGCGCCATAAAAATTTGAACATCGTCATCTGCTCGTGCGCTGTTGTTGTTTACTTTTCGATGATCGCATTCTTCACCCAATTTGATCTTGAGGGTACTCAATTTTGGCAGCTCGTCCCTCGCTTCTAGTGCAACTACTAGATTTTCATATGATGGTGGCAGGCTCGCTAACAGCATTATCACATATAGCTCCTCCTGTAGAGCTATTCCCGTTTCTGCCAACTTTTCCGCTATCGCCACAAACTTGCAAATGTACTCCTGTACATCTTCATTTTCTTCCATGCGCATCTGGATCAGTTGCTTAAAGAGGGTCACTTTTCTTACCGGTCCCTTTGGCCGATGTACCTCTTTCAACGCTTCCCAAGTCTCCTTCGCTGTTGTGCAGTTCTTGATGTGTGCAATCTGCACCGGCGTTGCACTTAATATGATGGTTGCTGTAGCCTTCTCATCCTTAGTTTTCCATGCGGCAACTTCACTGGAATTCTTCTCATTTGGAACAGGCTTCTCCATCTCACCATTAACCACCGACCACAAGTCTTGATGTACCAGGACACTTCTCACTTGTAGACTCCATGAGTCGTAGTTGGTATCATCCAATTTCTCAATGTTGTAGAGGGAATTCATTTTCCTTGCTTTTCTCGTTCACAGCTGCGCACTTTAATTTTTCACAATGTATTACTGCTCACTGCTTGTTGATTTTTCCTTTGTTGTCACTTTATGCACACACACTTTTATTTCTGCCTGGGCCCATAACCTGTTAGGATGCACACTTGGAGATGAGGACACAAGAACACTTTTACACTTTTCACACTGGTGGTTTATTCACAACTGATGATTATTCTACAATGTGTACAGGTACTTATATGTATACACCTTACAACATATTCAGGTATGTAAATATTTGCATTGGTACATTTCCAATAACTATCAGCCCCATAAGCGTGGATTTTTTAAAGAATTTTTTATAATGCCCATCAACGCCATAAGCGTGGATTTTTTAAAGAATTTTTTATAATGCCCATCAACGCCATAAGCGTGGATTTTTTAAAGAATTTTTTATAATGCTCATCAACGCCATAAGCGTGGATTTTTTAAAGAATTTTTTATAATGCCCATCAACGCCATAAGCGTGGATTTTTTAAAGAATTTTTTATAATGCCCATCAACGCCATAAGCGTGGATTTTTTAAAGAATTTTTTATAATGACTATCAGCCCCATAAGCGTGGATTTTTTAAAGAATTTTTTATAATGACCATCAACCCCATAAGCGTGGATTTTTAAAGAATTTTTTTAATGACCATCAACCCCATAAGCGTGGATTTTTAAAGAATTTTTTATAAGGACTTACAGCCCCATAAGCGTGGATTTGTTAAAGAATTTTTTATAATGACTATCAACCCCATAAGCGTGGATTTTTTAAAGAATTTTTTATAAGGACTATCAGTCCCATAAGCGTGGATTTTTTAAAAAAAATTTTATAATGACTATCAGTCCCATAAGCGTGGATTTTTAAAGAATTTTTTATAATGACTATCAGCCCCATAAACGTGGATTTTTAAAGAATTTTTTATAATGACTATCAGCCCCATAAACGTGGATTTTTAAAGAATTTTTTATAATGACTATCAGCCCCATAAACGTGGATTTTTTAAAGAAATTTTTTATAATGACGATCTGCCCCATAAGCGTGGATTTTTAAAGAATTTTTTATAATGACTAGCAGTCCCATAAGCGTGGAGTTTTTAAAGAATTTTTTATAATAACTATCAGCCCTATAAGCGTGGATTTTTTAAAGAATTTTTTATAATGACTATCAGCCCCATAAGCGTGGATTTTTTAAAGAAATTTTTTATAATGACTATCAGCCCCATAAGCGTGGATTTTTTAAAGAAATTTTTTATAATGACCATCAACCACATAAGCGTGGATTTTTTAAAGAGTTTTTTATAATGACCATCAACCCCATAAGCGTGGATTTTTTAAAGAATTTTTTATAATGACTATCAGCCCCATAAGAGTGGATTTTTTAAAGAATTTTTTATAATGACCATCAGCCCAAGAAGCGTGGATTTTTAAAGAATTTTTTATAATGACCATCAGCCCAAGAAGCGTGGATTTTTAAAGAATTTTTTATAATGACCATCAGCCCAAGAAGCGTGGATTTTTAAAGAATTTTTTATAATGACCATCAGCCCAAGAAGCGTGGATTTTTAAAGAATTTTTTATAATGACCATCAGCCCAAGAAGCGTGGATTTTTAAAGAATTTTTCCAATGACTTTCATTTCCCAACCTCGTTTCTGCCAAATGTTGCCGGCCAGGTTAACCGGCCAAGAGACGACTGACTAACATTTTAGACAAGTTGTTAGAAATGGAATCGTCTGGCTCATTGTTGTTGGCATGTTGTGTACATAAAATCTAACATGCAACGATGATTCGTTTGAGACAGACACAATTCAGCCATCTAATAGCGGTTGTCATCCAAAAAGCTTCTCTCTGAACATGACCCAAAAAATACCAAACAGCAACGGATTTGTTGGGATATCAAACAAACAACAGACATTTGAACAAAATTCAAATATGTTTTTATGGAAGATTACAAATAACATTTTGTTGGAAAGGTATTAATGCTAAATAGTTGTGGGGCTACATGTGCACTTACAGGCGAACTGCTGACGACTGAGAAGGTGTTGACCTTATAGAGGAAATTATTTATATGGAAACTGTTTTGTGTACTTATTCATATTCTTGTTTTATACAAACATTTCTTAGAGAGAATTATTCCTTGAGGAGATGTTCATTATGGAGAAGTATGACTGTAGTTTAATGGAAAATATTGTATCCATCCCACCAACCCTCAAATTGTTCAAAGATTTCTCAAAAAATTATCCTCATTCATGCTACATTGTTTGGCGTTTTTTATTTAATGCATTTTAATTCTGTTTGTTTTTGCTGTTATTGTTTTTTTGTTCTGTTGATTTCAAGCTCCCATGTGTAAAGTATTATCCGAACCAAGCATCAACGACATCAGGCGACACCAGGCAGCAGCGGCAATGTAACGATGATGACAATACACAATAGTTTCCCATTCAGTGTATTAACCTTGAAATATAAGTGGCAGGCAGCAATAGTAGTACAACAAGTCCCAAATGATTATACTACGAATGCGCGTACACATGAACGAACCTCATAAGCTGGGCACTAGCTGGCTGCGTATTGTAATTTAGTGTATTATTATCATATGTTAAACATCTGCAACGAAGACACTTGGAGAAATTAGGTGGGAGATTTTTCACTTAAAAAAATTCTTTAAAAAATCAACTAATAGTCCTTGGAAAAATTCTTTAAAAAATCCACGTTTATGGGGCTAATAGTCATTATAAAAAATTCTTTAAAAAAATCCACGTTTATGGGGCTAATAGTCATTATAAAAAATTCTTTAAAAAATCCACGCTTATGGGGCTAATAGTCATTATAAAAAATTCTTTAAAAAATCCACGCTTATGGGGCTAATAGTCATTATAAAAAATTCTTTAAAAAATCCACGCTTATGGGGCTAATAGTCATTATAAAAAATTCTTTAAAAAATCCACGCTTATGGGGCTAATAGTCATTATAAAAAATTCTTTAAAAAATCCACGCTTATGGGGCTAATAGTCATTATAAAAAATTCTTTAAAAAATCCACGCTTATGGGGCTAATAGTCATTATAAAAAATTCTTTAAAAAATCCACGCTTATGGGGCTAATAGTCATTATAAAAAATTCTTTAAAAAATCCACGCTTATGGGGCTAATAGTCATTATAAAAAATTCTTTAAAAAATCCACGCTTATGGGACTAATAGTCATTATAAAAAATTCTTTAAAAAATCCACGCTTATGGGGCTAACAGCCCTTGGAAAAAATTCTTTAAAAAATCCACGTTTATGGGGCTAACAGCCCTTGGAAAAAATTCTTAAAAAAATCCATGTTTATGGGGCCGATAGTCATTATAAAAAATTCTTAAAAAAAATCCACGTTTATGGGACTAACAGTCCTTGTAAAAAAATCTTTAAAAAATCCACGTTTATGGAACTAATAATCCGTGGAAAAAATTCTTTAAAAAATCCACGCTTATGGGGCTAATTGTCAATAAAAAAATTCTTTAAAAAATCCACGCTTATGGGGCTAATTGTCAATAAAAAAATTCTTTAAAAAATCCACGTTATGGGGCTAATTGTCAATAAAAAAATTCTTTAAAAAATCCACGTTATGGGGCTAATAATCCTTGGAAAAAAATTCTTTAAAAAATCCACGCTTATGGGGCTAATAGTCATTATAAAAAATTCTTTAAAAAATCCACGTTTATGGGGCTAATAATCCTTGGAAAAAATTCTTTAAAAAATCCACGTTTATGGGGCTAATAATCCTTGGAAAAAATTCTTTAAAAAATCCACGTTTATGTGGATGTTGGTCATTGGAAAAATTTTTTAAAAAATCCACGTTTATGGGACTAACAGTCCTTGGAAAAAATTCTTTAAAAAATCCACGTTTATGGGACTAACAGTCCTTGAAAAAATTCTTTAAAAAATCCACGATTATGGGGCTAACAGTCCTTGGAAAAAATTCTTTAAAAAATCCACGATTATGGGGCTACCAGTCCTTGGAAAAAATTGTTTAAAAAATCCACGATTATGGGGCTAACAGTCCTTGAAAAAAATTGTTTAAAAAAATCCACGTTTATGGGGCTAACAGTCCTTGGAAAAAATTGTTTAAAAAATCCACGTTTATGGGGCTAACAGTCCATGGAAAAAATTGTTTAAAAAATCCACGTTTATGAGGCTAACAGTCCTTGGAAAAAATTCTTTAAAAAATCCACGATTATGTGGCTGTTGGTCATTGGAAAAAATTCTTTAAAAAATCCACGTTTATTTGGCTGTTGTTCATTGGAAAAAATTCTTTAAAAAATCCACGTTTATGTGGCTGTTGGTCATTGGAAAAAATTCTTTAAAAAAAATCCACGTTTATGGGGCTGATGGTCAAAGAAAAAATTTCTTTAAAAAATCCACACTTATGGGGCTCATAGTCATTATAAAATTTTTTTTAAAAAATCCACGTTTATGGGGCTGTTGGTCATTAGAAAAACTTCTTTAAAAACTCCACATTTTTGGGGCTGATAGTCACAACAAAAAATTCTTTAAAAAATCCACGTTTATGGGACTGTTGGTCATTAGAAAAAAATCTTTAAAAACTCCACATTTTTGGGGCTGTTTATCATTAGAAAAAATTCTTTAAAAAATCCACGTTTATGGGACTAATAGTCCTTGGAAAAAATTCTTTAAAAAATCCACGTTTATGATACTAATAGTCCTTGGAAAAAATTCTTTAAAAAATCCACGTTTATGATACTAATAGTCCTTGGAAAAAATTCTTTAAAAAATCCACGTTTATGGGGCTAAAATCCTTGGAAAAAATTCTTTAAAAAATCCACGTTTATGGGGCTAAAATCCTTGGAAAAAATTCTTTAAAAAATCCACGTTTATGGGGCTAAAATCCTTGGAAAAAATTCTTTAAAAAATCCACGTTTATGGGGCTAATAATCCTTGGGAAAAAATTCTTTAAAAAATCCACGTTTGTGGGGCTGTTGGTCATTAGAAAAAATTCTTTAAAAAATCCAGGTTTATGTGGCTGTTGGTCATTGGAAAAAATTCTTTAAAAAAATCCACGTTTATGTGGCTGTTGGTCATTGGAAAAAATTCTTTAAAAAATCCACGTTTATGTGGCTGTTGTTCATTGGAAAAAATTCTTTAAAAAATCCACGTTTATGTGGCTGTTGGTCATTGGAAAAAATTCTTTAAAAAATCCACGTTTATGTGGCAGTTGGTCATTCGAAAAAATTCTTTAAAAAATCCACGTTTATGTGGCTGTTGGTCATTGGAAAAAATTCTTTAAAAAATCCACTTTTATGGGGCTTTTGGTCATTGTAAAAAATTCTTTAAAAAATCCACGTTTATGGGGCTTTTGGTCATTGTAAAAATTCTTTAAAGAATCCACGTTTATGGGACTGTTTGGCGTTAGAAAAAATTCTTTAAAAAACCCACGTTTATGTGGCTGTTGGTCATTGGAAAAAATTCTTTAAAAAATCCAGGTTTATGTGGCTGTTGGTCATTGGAAAAAATTCTTTAAAAAATCCACGTATATAGGGCTTTTGTCATTGGAAAAAATTCTTTAAAAAATCCACGTTTATGGGGCTAATAATCCTTGGGAAAAAATTCTTTAAAAAATCCACGTTTGTGGGGCTGTTGGTCATTAGAAAAAATTCTTTAAAAAATCCAGGTTTATGTGGCTGTTGGTCATTGGAAAAAATTCTTTAAAAAAATCCACGTTTATGTGGCTGTTGGTCATTGGAAAAAATTCTTTAAAAAATCCACGTTTATGTGGCTGTTGTTCATTGGAAAAAATTCTTTAAAAAATCCACGTTTATGTGGCTGTTGGTCATTGGAAAAAATTCTTTAAAAAATCCACGTTTATGTGGCAGTTGGTCATTCGAAAAAATTCTTTAAAAAATCCACGTTTATGTGGCTGTTGGTCATTGGAAAAAATTCTTTAAAAAATCCACTTTTATGGGGCTTTTGGTCATTGTAAAAAATTCTTTAAAAAATCCACGTTTATGGGGCTTTTGGTCATTGTAAAAATTCTTTAAAGAATCCACGTTTATGGGACTGTTTGGCGTTAGAAAAAATTCTTTAAAAAACCCACGTTTATGTGGCTGTTGGTCATTGGAAAAAATTCTTTAAAAAATCCAGGTTTATGTGGCTGTTGGTCATTGAAAAAAATTCTTTAAAAAATCCACGTTTATGTGGCTTTTGGTCATTGGAAACAATTCTTTAAAAAATCCACGTATATAGGGCTTTTGTCATTGGAAAAAATTCTTTAAAAAATCCACGTTTATGTGGCTGTTGGTCATTGGAAAAAATTCTTTAAAAAATCCACGTTTATGTGGCTGTTGGTCATTGGAAAAAATTCTTTAAAAAATCCACGTTTATGTGGCTGTTGGTCATTGGAAAAAATTCTTTAAAAAATCCACGTTTATGTGGCTGTTGGTCATTGGAAAAAATTCTTTAAAAAATCCACGTTTATGTGGCTGTTGGTCATTGGAAAAAATTGTTTAAAAAATCCACGTTTATGTGGCTGTTGGTCATTGGAAAAAATTGTTTAAAAAATCCACGTTTATGTGGCTGTTGGTCATTGGAAAAAATTGTTTAAAAAATCCACGTTTATGTGGCTGTTGGTCATTGGAAAAAAATCTTTAAAAAATCCACGTTTATGTGGCTGTTGGTCATTGGAAAAAAATCTTTAAAAAATCCACGTTTATGTGGCTGTTGGTCATTGGAAAAAATTCTTTAAAAAATCCACGTTTATGTGGCTGTTGGTCATTGGAAAAAATTCTTTAAAAAATCCACGTTTATGTGGCTGTTGGTCATTGGAAAAAATTCTTTAAAAAATCCACGTTTATGTGGCTGTTGGTCATTGGAAAAAATTCTTTAAAAAATCCAGGTTTATGTGGCTGTTGGTCATTGGAAAAAATTCTTTAAAAAATCCACGTTTATGTGGCTCTTGGTCATTGGAAAAAATTCTTTAAAACATCCACGCTTGTAGACCTGTTGGTCATTGAAAAAAATTCTTTAAAAATCCACTTCTATAGGGCTGTTAGTCATTGAAAAAAACTTCTTTAAAAAGTCCACTTTTATGGGTCTCCGTCCGTAATTCCCCACATTCCTCTCAGTGTATGAAAATAGTTTTTGCAGCTTATTAAAAATTTATTTACAATTGAGATCAAATTATGTAATACAGTAAGTGTTTGTTAACTGCACACATCGTTGCAAAAGTCATAAAAAATCCAATAGAGACAAACTTGGCAAATTGTGTAGAATTTAATGGGTGGACGGACAGATTGAAATGAATGACAGACTGGGTGACTGAATGGCAGCGTGACTTAAGGTCACATTAAATGAAAATGATGCCACTAGCAAGCTGTGGGGGTAACTAGAGGCCCCCACAGTAACAACAGCAATAAAACAACAAGAGACTAAATGCTGTGCAAATAAAACAATTTTTTCATACAAATTCCAAATTGAACAAAGAAAGTATTTTGCAACAACAACAACGATTAGCAATTAGTAGGCCAACCACGTTCAAATATTCAGGGAATGGTTGGTTGCCCGGCCACAATTGTCCGCCATGCGTCAGACAAAGCAAAAAAAGTACGAAACAAAAATCACTTTTCTCATCAAGGCAATCTCTGTAAGGCTGTTATTGTTGTTGTTCCATTGTCATTTCAATATCGAAGCCGGTGATTGCCGCCTCAACGCGTCATCTAAACCGGGTGTGTAATGGCATCGGTCGGTAATCGATTACCGACAACAACAATTATGGTCAATGTAAACAGTGGTGGAGAGGGGATATTTTCCAAACGCGGTTTCTGATTTACCAACCACTGCTTGTAAGAAACTTGATTGACTTGACAGCCCAAATGACTGACATACTAGCTACATAGTTGTCTGATTGGTTGGTGTGTTAGCTGGTGGTTTGGTAAGTCTATAAATTGCACTCAAGTGAGTCATTAGGTAGTGCAGTACAAGTATTGCGGAGCATAAGACGCACTACTAGTCGTACAACACTCTGCCTTCCGAGACGACACCCACAGTCTCCAATTGCTATTGGGGCTGGCCAATTTTTGTGATTGTTTGCCGTTATAAGTATTTGAGATTGAGTGTGTGTAAGTGACTACACAGAATGCAAAACTAAGTAACAATTCGTAATTAGAATGAATTATAATTTACACTGTATCTTTCTGTAGATACAGTGGCCCCAAAAGAGTACATTTTTTAAAAGAATTTTTTCCAATGACCAACAGCCCCATAAACGTGAATTTTTTAAAGAATTTTTCCAATGACCAACAGCCCCATAAACTTGGATTTTTTAATGATTTTTTTTTCAGGAATATCAGCCTTATTTGCAGGCTGATGGGAGACTTTCAGTGTAGCCTTTATAGAGAAGCTTTAGGGAGTCTCCATAGAGAGCTGTTGAGAGCATTTACGGACGAGTTGTAGGGAGTCTTTATAGACGAGCTATATCTCAAGGATGTCTTTGGGGAAGAGCTTAATGGAACACAAAGTCTTCTTAAGGAAAACCACAAGGTCTTTTTGTGGAAGGCCGCCATTCTCATACAGGGCGCCTCTTCACGGGTGGCGGATGAGAATCGGGTATTCGTCACATGTTGAATCAGAACTGTATGAGGGTAACCTCTGATAGACCTGATCCGACATGTCTTTTCTACCTTGGGGATCCTCTGGATGCTCAGTATTCTGGGGTTAAAAAAGTGTCATCTAACACAGAGTTACGTCTATAAAATATCTGCTCTTCTCTCCCCTGCACTCTGCGGATCGTTGTAATTTATCTCAAATAAACAACTACGATAGGGAGGAAAAATAAAGGAAATTACGGCGGTATGCGATGGTGAGATGACAAGTCATGTGTCTTTGAGATCAAGTGATTGTGATCAAGTGTGTGATGATGTTTTAGGTGTGGATGCATGCCATATGAACCATATTAACGATAGAAAGTTGGCAAATCGGCGATTTCTTAGGACAACGATGCAGCCAAGATGGGTCCAAACCAGTCTACGACTGACAGGGACGACCTACACGGGACTCTGAAAACTATTGATAGTAGGAAGCTCGTGGACCAACTGGATAGACTTGGTCCAGAAGAGCAGAATCAGAACATACAATCAGAGGTCATGTTACTCAACATGACCCCAACTGATGGCGAGCTGGACACCGCGGTATCCCAGCCAAGTCTACAGAGGACGTTTACTCTCGACTTCCTGAGTATCGACTAAGATTCTCACCAGTTTCACCAAGTCATATATTGGCGCACGCCGGTAGTCAACTTCAAAGGCAGGATGCAACAGCATCATTGACTGATGATGGGGGATCCAATCAACAACAAGTAAAAAAGTGTCAGTCGGCTTTGCCGACAGATATATACCCTCAGCCAATGTGCAGTGCAACTTTCATCTACGGACAGATCAAATGTATTTAGGGTCTCTTCTGAATTTTGTGGGCCTTTTTGGACATTTGAACTTGCCGACAAAAATGTGGATTAGGAATTAACTGCACGAAGACACAAATGTTGAACCTTTGTGGGGGAGGTACCCTTAGGGAGGACCGATATGGGCCATTTTACAAAATATTAGGAGAACCAAAGTTTGGACCAAATTGTTTGACCAATTCAAATGATATCGTCCTAGCATTTTAGTGACATTTTTTGGGGGAGAAGTACCGGAAGTTATGGTCGGGTATTGCACCATGAAACTAAGTTTGGATAAAATATGACGAAGACAAAATGTTGGACCAAATCGGTTGAACAATTCGAGAGTTATCGTGGTATAGGGGTTTTTACACTTTCCGGGCTGTTTTACCACTTGCCCCTGAAACAACTTTTACCGTCGTAATGGAGGTAGCGATTGCAAATAGCTTCAAGAAAAATTAAAGTGATTCGAGAGCAGGTCTAAAAGTGAACTTATACGAAATTTGTGTGGGAGGTACCAGAAGGAGTAGACAAATATAGTCCATATTTGAACCTAATCTATGTCTGGTAGATATAATAGGATGTGCAGAGTATGGATTACATCGGTCACTCCCTTCAAGAGTTATCGTGCGCACAATTTTTCCGAACATTTTTGAACTTTTGTGAGGGAGGTACCTGAAGGAGTGGACCGATATGGTTTATCTTCGAACTTAAAGTATGTTTGGACAAAATATTAGGAAGGCCAAATTTTGGGCCGACTTGCAGATCCGTTCGAGATTTATCTTGCGCTCCAAACACCACACACGGTGTCATAGGGTTTTTTTTCAACTTTCAGGCTATTTTCTCAAGAAGTATGGACTTGCCCCTGCCGAAACTTGTACCGTCGTATGGAGGGCCATGAATACAAGTTGTTAAAACAAAAATCAAAGCGATTCGAGAGCAGGTCCTAAATGGATCTTATCCGAAATTTTGTGTGGGAGGTACCCGAAGGAGTGGACCGATTGAGTCCATATTAGAACCTAATCTAAGTTTGGTAGAAATTTAACAATGTGCAAAGTATGGACCAAATCTGTTACTCCTTTCAAGAGTTATCGTAGGCACAAATTTTCCGACCATTTCCGAACTTTTGTGGGGGAGCTACCGGAAGTAGTGGACCAATATAACCCATCTTCGAACTTAAACTAAGTTTGGACAAAATATTGCGAAAGCCAAATTTTGCACCAAATCGGTTCATCCGTTCGAGAGTTATCGTGCGCAGTCAGCCAGACAGACGGGGTGCAAAGTTAAGGTGGCTGGACCAACTGGGAAACCACCATCTACTGAGAAGACGGAAAAGGCTTCACAGCATAAAACTGTGACACGAATTCGAGTTTCAGAAGGTCCCCAAATCGTCGGTCAAGAAGACGATGATCCTAACTGAACCCTACGGTGGTCTTCTATCCTATAGAAGACATCTACTGTGGTCTCCTATTATATATGTATGGTTTTTTATTCTATAGAAGACCCCTACGGTAGTCTTCTATTCTATAGAAGACCCCTACGGTGGTCACCTTTTCTATAGAAGACCTCTACGGTGGTCTTCTATTCTATAGAAGATCTCTTCGGTGGTCTCCTATTCTAGAGAAGACCCCTACGATGGTCTTCTATTCTATAGAAGCCCCCAACGGTGGGCTTTTATTCTATAGAAGATCTCTTCGGTGGTCTCCTATTCTAGAGAAGACCCCTACGATGGTCTTCTACACTATAGAAGACTCCTACGGTGGTTTTCTTGTCTATGGAAACCCCTTACGATGGTCTTCTTGTCTATAAAAAACCCCTACGGTGGTCTTCTATTCTATAGAAGACCTATACGGTTGTCTTCTATTCTATAGAAGACCCCTACGGTTGTCTTATATTCTAGAGAAGACCCCTACGGTGGTCTTCAATTCCCCTATTGGTGGTCTTCTATTCTATAGAAGACCTCACGGTAGTCTTCTATTCTATAGAAGACCCCTATGATGGTCTTCTATTCTATAGAAGACCCCTACGGTGGTCTTCTCTTCTATAGAAAACCCCTACGGTGGTCTTCTATTCTATAGAAGACCTCACGGTAGTCTTCTATTCTATAGAAGACCCCTACGATGGTCTTCTACACTATAGAAGACTCCTACGGTGGTTTTCTTGTCTATGGAAACCCCTTACGATGGTCTTCTTGTCTATAAAAAACCCCTACGGTGGTCTTCTATTCTATAGAAGACCTCTACGGTGGTCTTCTATTCTACAGAAGACCCCTACGGTGGCCTTTTATTCTATAGAGGACCCCTACGGTGATCTTCTATTCTACTGAAGGCACCTACGGTTGTCTTCTATTCTATAGAAGACCCCTACGGTTGTCTTATATTCTAGAGAAGACCCCTACGGTGGTCTTCAATTCCCCTATTGGTGGTCTTCTATTCTATAGAAGACCTCACGGTAGTCTTCTATTCTATAGAAGACCCCTACGGTGGTCTTCTATTCTATAGAAGACCCCTACGGTGGTCTTCTATTCTATAGAAGACCCCTACGGTGGTCTTCTATTCTATAGAAGACCCCTACGGTGGTCTTCTATTCTATAGAAGACCCCTACGTTGGTCTTCTTTTCTATAGAAGACCCCTACGTTGGTCTCTATTCTATAGAAGACCCCTACGTTGGTCTCTATTCTATAGAAGACCCCTACGTTGGTCTTCTATTCTATAGAAGACCCCTACGGTGGTCTTCTATTCTATAGAAGACCCCTACGGTGGTCTTCTATTCTATAGAAGACCCCTACGGTGGTCTTCTATTCTATAGAAGACCCCTACGGTGGTCTTCTATTCTATAGAAGACCCCTACGGTGGTCTTCTATTCTATAGAAGACCCCTACGGTGGTCTTCTATTCTATAGAAGACCCCTACGGTCGTCTTCAATCCTATGAAAGACCCCTACGGTGGTCTTCTATTCTATAGATAGAAGAACCCTACTGTGGTCTTATGTTTAATAGAAGACCCCTACGGTGATCTTCTATTCTACTGAAGGCACCTACGGTGGTCTTCTATTCTATAGAAGCTCCCTTCGTTGTTCTTCTTCTCCATATAAGATCCCTCGGGATTATTCTATTAGACATCTCCGGTGTTCCTCTCATCTATACTTTTTCTATTCTAGAGGGCCCTTCTCGGTGATCTTATATTCTATAAAATATCTTTCCGGTGTTCTTATATTCTTTAGAAGACACCATACGCTGATGGAAATCGACGGAGTTATCTCTTTATTGGATATTAAATGATGTCATAATAAGTAACGGTTATTTTCACTATACATACTTTGATTCTATTAGGCCTCCATGACGAAAACATTAAAATATCTCATCAGTATTCAAATATTCAAAATCAATTGAAATTTGTACAACAATAGCGGCACTTGTACTTTTATTACTTTGCCTCCCTCTTTCTTTCTCGCTCTGCATCCTTACCCAATGAAGAATACCTTTTAACCTCTTCATGATCCCCCAGTCATGTCACAAATGACACATAACACTACTGCGGTTTGCGTAAGTAACAATGTCACGCTCGTTGTGTGTGTGCCCAAACGCTTATTTTTCCTCAAATTGAAATCTGTTATAGAAAATTTTTGATTTATGGTCATGATTTTTATTTGACCGTCATGGTAGGGCCGGCTCATAACTACATATTGACGAAACGATGATGCCGATGATGGTGTATTGAATTGTGTAATACAGACGGCATAAACAATTGATTTATTTATTGGTTACGTTGCACAGAGGGGAAATTTGTGTTAAAAGTTGATTAAAAGCCATAGAAAGCTCATTTATAGTCCGAATGATATAAAATTTTGCACAAAGCATATCTTCTGTATAAGGATTAATCCTATAGAAAATAATGTAAATCGGTCCAGATTTTGATGCAGCTTCCATATATATTCGCATCTGATATGAGATAAAAATGCACCAAAATCACTGAAATTTGACACATGCAACCTGAACTAGCCTAAATAAACATTGAGCCAATTTTCAAACAGATCGGTACAGATGTATAAATAGTCCCATATACATATATTTCATTCCAAATTTTATTTTTTGAAACTTACTTAATTAAATTTTTCTCAATTCACATGAGAAAAGCCGTGAATGTTTCTGAATAATGCAAACATATTTGATAGGTGTTGATTTAGTCTGATAAATAAGATCCCCGGTTATAAGGCGCAGCAAAATTTAGTGTGAGTAAACCTTGAAATTCCATATAAAAATATGAAATATTTTAGTTGAGAAAAAAATAGATTTTTTCGGAATGGCGCAAATATGCGCAATTTTTTATGATTGAATCTGATATTTGAGACTCAAGTGCATAAAACATTAGAAGAAACTATGGTCGGGAAACGACGGGGAAATAGACTTTTTCACTATTGAAATTGTAATAATCTTAAAAATTATCATAAAAAAATTTGATAAAGAGGATATGTATCACCATTATTAAAGAGAAAAGATGTAAAATCAATCTGAAAATTTTAAATGCTTATCTTGTTCGGAGACTGCACAAAAACGATAAATCTTGAAAAATATAAATTTTCGCGAAAATAATGTCATTTTAACGTTCACCTAATTTCTTAGTTTTCGAAAATTTACTTTTTGTTTTCAGTATGGCTGAGTTCAATCGACTGCTGCATTGGATTGGTTAATCTTACAAAGTCGAGGATGGTTATAGCAAATGTAGAAAAGAGTCTGGTTGCCGTTTATCAAATTTTTTTCATAAAAAAACCATTTTCATATTTTGAGTTTTGAGCAACTTTAGGCCTATGTTTCCCCTCTGTGCGTTGGTTAGAATATTTCACGAAACAACTAAGGAAATAAATAAACTGCAAAGTGACTTATGTAACAAATTAAACGTTTTTTATATGAACGAATGAATGGTGAGAGGTATGATCATAAAAAATCCATGAATTTTAATTAATGGACATTTTCGCAATTTTATTTTTTAGAATATGTCACTTAGTACTTTTTGGATTTCATCTCTTGAATGTGTAATTCACGTGTCTGTTGTCCGAAGACATTGTATGCTTCTTGCTGCTGGAATTGTCAATTTGAGATTTCAAAATCATTTTAAATTGCCTGCCCTGCCTGCTTTGCTTCGCCCATTAGCCCAGACTCTTGTAAGGGTTAATTGTTTGCAAAGCGCAGAAAGAATAGTCCACCCCCACCACCGCACGCAGAAGAAATCACTTAAATTGCCATTTAGTTCCCTTAGTGTGTCAGTGTGTCAAAGGGCCACCACAGATTGTTGTGTATTGTTGCCTGGTGTATTTATGGACTGTTCTGAACAATTAATACCAGTGTTAAATCGATTTTATTGGTCATTAGACAAACCGTCCGACGTATGTACCCTGTGGAAACAATCAAGGCTATAATTGCTGTCTAATGATTGTTAATTAAAATTACGAACCTCAATAGCCGAGCAACAAAAACATTCTCAACAACAACACCATCAAACACAAGGGGATCATACTGATTAACCTTGACCAAGAAGGGAGTGTGATGGCGGAGGTCAGTTAATGTGTTAATTATTCTATAGCTACAAAATAAATCAGAGGCCTACGAGTATTCGTTGGGATTTCCTACATTTCAATGGACCACTTATTAGGCAAAAGAATAGAAAGTTTTTCTTTGGCAAAAGGATAAAAGGCAACAGTAGGGGTCCTCTATAGAACAAAAAAACGCCATAGAGGTCTTCTGTAGAATATAATACCACCGGGGTATTTTAAACAATAGAAAGCCGCAGTAGATGCCACCTATACAATAGAAGGCCATTGTGAGGGTTCTTTATGCAATGGGAATCAAAAGGAAGGGTCTTCAAGAATAGAAGACCACCGTAGTAGTCTTCTAGATGGTCAACATATGGGATTTTCTATAGAATAAAAAACCACCGCAGAGGTCTTCAATAGAATAGAAGACCACGGTAAAGGACTTCTATAGAATAGAAGATCATCTTAAAGGATTTCTATTGGATAGAAGATCATCGTAAGAGTTGTCTGTGGAATAGATGAACTCCAGAGGGGTCTTCTATAGCAGATCATCGTTAGGGTTTTCTATGGAATTGAAGAACATTATAGGGGTCTTCTATAGAATATAGACCATCATAGGGGACTTCCACAGAATAGAAGACAACTGCAGGGGTCTTCTGTAGAATTGGAGACCACCATAAAGGTCTTCTATAGAATAGAACGCCACAGCAGTGGCATTTTATAAATTAGAAGACAACCGCAGGGGTCACTGAAGGGATCTTCTATGGAATAAAAGACCGCCGTATGGGTCTTCTATAAATAGAACACCACCGTAGGGGTCTTATACAGAATGGGAGACAACCGCAGAGGTCCTCCATAGAATTGGAGACCACCGTTAGTGTCTTCTATGGATTAGACGACCACCATAGGGTTCTTCTATAGAATAGAAGATCATCGTAGGGATCCTATATAGTACAGACAACCACCCTAGGCGCCTTCTATGGAATATAAGACCACCGTAGGAGTCCTCTATAGAATAGAAATCCACCGTAGTTGTCTTTTATAGAATTAAAAACCAACGCAGGCGTCTTCTATAGAAAAGCAGACCTCCATAGGGGTCCACAGTAGGTGTCCTCTATAAAATAGAAGGTCACCATAGGTGACTTCTATAAAATAGAAGACCACCGTTGGTGACTTCTATAAAATAGAAGACCACCGTTGGTGACTTCTATAAAATAGAAGACCACCGTTGGTGTCTTCTGTAGAATAGAAGACCACCGTAGGTGACTTCTATAGAATAGAAGACCACCGTAGGTGACTTCTAAAGAATAGAAGACCACCGTAGGTGACTTCTATAGAATAGAAGACCACCGTAGCGGTCTTCTATAGAATAGAAGACCACCGTAGGTGACTTCTATAGAATAGAAGACCACCGTAGGTGACTTCTATAGAATAGAAGACCACCGTAGGTGACTTCTATAGAATAGAAGACCACCGTTGGTGTCTTCTGTAGAATAGAAGACCACCGTAGGTGACTTCTATAGAATAGAAGACCACCGTAGGTGACTTCTAAAGAATAGAAGACCACCGTAGGTGACTTCTATAGAATAGAAGACCACCGTAGCGGTCTTCTATAGAATAGAAGACCACCGTAGGTGACTTCTATAGAATAGAAGACCACCGTAGGTGACTTCTATAGAATAGAAGACCACCGTAGGTGACTTCTATAGAATAGAAGACCACCGTAGGTGACTTCTATAGAATAGAAGACCACCGAAGGTGTCTTCTATAGAATGGAAGACCATCGTAGGTGACTTCTATAGAATAGAAGACCACCGTAGCGGTCCGTAGCGTAGAGGACCACCGTAGAATAGAAGACCACCGTAGGTGACTTCTGTAGAATAGAAGAACACCGTAGGGTTCTTTTGTAGAATAGAAGACTACCGTAGAGGTCTCCGTTATGAAAACGTATTTACAGATTTTTTTTAAGTGTAGATATTTTCATTTTTAGTTCTTTTTTCTATTCTTCGTTTTTTTAAAGTAAACAAAGAATTCTCAAAGCTATGATACATTTTCGGCGCTTCGTCAGTCAGGAGACCCTTCAGTTTTGTAAAATTTGTATTGTTGGGGCAAATGGCGGTGTCGGTCGCAGTTTGGCCCAGCAATTGAAGCAGAATAATCGATTTAGTGAAATATGTCTTTATGACATAACCTGTACAAAGGGTCTGCGAGCAGATCTATCCCACATCAACACCTTACCCGAGGTCACAGCGTATAGTGGTGCAGATAGTTTGGTAGAGGCCCTGAGATGTTGTGACATTATGGTGTTGACCGGGGGTCAGTCGCATACGAAGACAATTACAAGTCGTGAACAAATGTTTGAAGGCAATGCGAAGTTAATGGTTAATCTAATTGAGGCCTGTGTCAAGGCAAATAACCAACAACCGCACATTCACATTGTCACAAATCCCGTCAATTCTCTGGTACCCTTGGCTGCGGAGCTGTTGATGAAACACGGTATTTATAATGAAAAGCGTTTAAGTGGTTGTACCAAGGTGGATGGTATGAGAGCTGCAACCTTTTTGGCAGAACATATGGGTGTGGATCCAAGACATGTCCATGTCCCCGTTATTGGTGGCCATTCCGAAAAGAGTATTGTTCCCTTGCTATCACAATCTCAACCGAAATTTGCTTTGGATTTGGATATTCAAATAAAAATTGCCCATAGGATAATACGGGGAGGAGAGGAAGTAGTGTTGGCTAAAAATCATGAGGGTGCCGCTCAACTTTCAATGGGATATTGTGTGGGTCAATTTTGTGATTCTTTGGTTCGTTCCTTGCAGGGGGATAAAAATATTCGAGATGTTGCATTTATCCCCGCCTGTGTTAATGAATTGCCCTATTTTGCGTGCGAAATTGAATTAGACAAAGAGGGTGTGAAAAGGCATCCAAGACTACCACCAATGTTGCCATTTGAAATCGATCTCTATAATCAGGCTAAAGAGGATATTCGGCAGAATATTGAAAGAGCTAAGCAATTTTTGGAGAAAAATAAAATTAAGTAATTTTGATAACTAAAGAATTTTGAATTCTTTGATCAGTAATTATAATATCTACCGCCTGGAGGACTTCTTATTTAGCGAAAAGAAAATCTTATTACGTGAACGTCTCCTATTTTATGGAAATCACCTACGGGCGGTTTCCTATGGTATGGACGACCTCTACGGTGATCTCTTATTCTAAAGAATATCCCTTTAGTGGTCTTCTATTCTACAGAAGACCCTTACGGTGGTCTTCTATTCTATAGAAGTCACCTATGGTGGTCTTTGTTTTCTATAGAAGTCACCTATGGTGGTCTTCTATTCTACATTCTATGTAAAAACACTACGGTGGTCTTCTATTCTACAGATGTCAGCTACGGAGGTCTTCTATTCTATAAAAGTCACCTACGGTGGTCTTCTATTCTATAGATGTAATCTACGGTGGTCTTCTATTCTACAGATGTCACCTACGGTGGTCTTCTATTCTATAAAAGTCACCTGCGGTGGTCTTCTATTCTATAAAAGTCACCTACGAAGGTCTTCTATTCTATAGATGTAATCTACGGTGGTCTTCTATTCTACAGATGTCACCTACGGTGGTCTTCTATTCTATAAAAGTCACCTACGGAGGTCTTCTATTCTATAGAATTAATCTACGGTGATCTTCTATTCTATAGAAGTCACCTACGGTGATCTTCTATTCTATAGAAGTCAACTACGGTGGTCTTCTACTTTATAGAAGTGATCTACGGTGGTCTTCTATTCTATAGAAGTCACCTACGGTGGTCTTCTATTCTATAGAAGTCAGGTTGCCTTCTATTCTATAGAAGTCACCTACGGAGGTCTTCTATTCTATAGAAGTCACATACGGTAGTCTTCTAATCTACAAATATCAGCTACGGAGGTCTTCTATTTTATAAAAGTCACCTACGGTGGTCTTCTCTTCTACAAATGTCGCCTACGGTGGGCTTCTATTCTATAAAAGTCACCTACGGAGGTCTTCTATTCTATAGAAGATATCTACGGTGGTCTTCTATTCTATAGAAGTCACCTACGGTGGTCTTCTATTCTACAGATGTCAGCTACGGAGGTCCTCTATTCTATAAAAGTCACCTACGGAGGTCTTCTATTTTATAAAAGTCACCTACAGTGGTCTTCTATTCTATAAAAGTCACCTACGGAGGTCTTCTATTTTATAAAAGTCACCTACGGTGGTCTTCTATTCTATAAAAGTCACCTACGGAGGTCTTCTATTCTATAAAAGTAATCTACGGTGGTCTTCTCTTCTACAAATGTCGTCTACGGTGGTCTTCTATTCTATAGAAGTCACATACGGTAGTCTTCTATTCTACAGATGTCAGCTACGGAGGTCTTCTATTCTATAAAAGTCACCTACGGAGGTCTTCTATTTTATAAAAGTCACCTACGGTGGTCTTCTATTCTATAAAAGTCACCTACGGAGGTCTTCTATTCTACATTCTATGTAAAAACACTACGGTGGTCTTCTATTCTACAGATGTCAGCTACGGAGGTCTTCTATTCTATAAAAGTCACCTACGGTGGTCTTCTATTCTATAGATGTAATCTACGGTGGTCTTCTATTCTACAGATGTCACCTACGGTGGTCTTCTATTCTATAAAAGTCACCTGCGGTGGTCTTCTATTCTATAAAAGTCACCTACGAAGGTCTTCTATTCTATAGAATTAATCTACGGTGATCTTCTATTCTATAGAAGTCAACTACGGTGGTCTTCTACTTTATAGAAGTGATCTACGGTGGTCTTCTATTCTATAGAAGTCACCTACGGTGGTCTTCTATTCTATAGAAGTCAGGTTGCCTTCTATTCTATAGAAGTCACCTATGGAGGTCTTCTATTCTATAGAAGTCACATACGGTAGTCTTCTAATCTACAAATATCAGCTACGGAGGTCTTCTATTTTATAAAAGTCACCTACGGTGGTCTTCTATTCTACAAAAGTCACCTATGGAGGTCTTCTATTTTATAAAAGTCACCTACGGTGGTCTTCTCTTCTACAAATGTCGCCTACGGTGGGCTTCTATTCTATAAAAGTCACCTACGGAGGTCTTCTATTCTATAGAAGATATCTACGGTGGTCTTCTATTCTATAGAAGTCACCTACGGTGGTCTTCTATTCTACAGATGTCAGCTACGGAGGTCCTCTATTCTATAAAAGTCACCTACGGAGGTCTTCTATTTTATAAAAGTCACCTACGGTGGTCTTCTATTCTATAAAAGTCACCTACGGAGGTCTTCTATTTTATAAAAGTCACCTACGGTGGTCTTCTATTCTATAAAAGTCACCTACGGAGGTCTTCTATTCTATAAAAGTAATCTACGGTGGTCTTCTCTTCTACAAATGTCGTCTACGGTGGTCTTCTATTCTATAGAAGTCACATACGGTAGTCTTCTATTCTACAGATGTCAGCTACGGAGGTCTTCTATTCTATAAAAGTCACCTATGGAGGTCTACTATTTTATAAAAGTCACCTACGTTGGTCTTCTATTCTATAAAAGTCACCTATGGAGGTCTTCTATTCTATAGAAGATATCTACGGTGGTCTTCTATTCTATAGAAGTCACCTACGGTGGTCTTCTATTCTATAAAAGTAATCTACGGTGGTCTTCCCTTCTACAAATGTCGTCTACGGTTGTCTTCTATTCTATAGAAGTCACATACGGTAGTCTGCTATTCTACAGATGTCAGCTACGGAGGTCTTCTATTCTATAAAAGTCACCTACGGAGGTCTTCTATTTTATAAAAGTCACCTACGGTGGTCTTCTATTCTATACAAGTAATCTACGGTGGTCTTCTATTCTATAGAAGTAATCTACGGTGGTCTTCTATTTTACAGATGTCAATTATGGTGGTCTTCTATTCTATAAAAGTCACCTACGGAGGTCTTCTATTCTATAGAAGATATCTACGGTGGTCTTCGATTCTATAGAAGTCACCTACGGTGGTCATCTATTCTATAGAAGTCAATTACGGTGGTCTTCTATTCTCTAAAAATAATCTACGGTGGTCTTCTATTCTATAGAAGTCACCTACGGTGGTCATCTATTCAATAGAAGTCAATTACGGTGGTCTTCTATTCTCTAAAAATAATCTACGGTGGTCTTCAATTCTATAGAAGTCACCTACGGTGGTCTTCTATTCTATAGAAGTTACCTACGGTGGTCTTCTATTCTATAGAAGTCACCTACTTTGGTCTTCTATTCTATAGAAGTCACCTACGGTGGTCTTCTATTCTATAGAAATCACCTATGGAGGTCTTCTATTCTACAGATGTCACCTACGGTGGTCTTCTATTCTATAGAAGTCACGGTAATCTTCTAATCTACAAATGTCAGCTACGGAGGTCTTCTATTCTATAAAACTCACCTACGGAGGTCTTCTATTCTATAGAAGTCACATACGGTAGTCTTCTAATCTACAAATGTCAGCTACGGAGGTCCTCTATTCTATAAAAGTCACCTACGGAGGTCTTCCATTTTATAAAAGTCACCTACGGTGGTCTTCTATTCTATAAAAGTCACCTACGGAGGTCTTCTATTCTATAAAAGTAATCTACGGTGGTCTTCTCTTCTACAAATGTCGCCTACGGTGGGCTTCTATTCTATAAAAGTCACCTACGGAGGTCTTCTATTCTATAGAAGATCTCTACGGTGGTCTTCTATTCTATAGAAGTCACCTACGGTGGTCTTCTATTCTATAGAAGTCACCTACGGAGGTCTTCTATTCTACAAATGTCACCTACGGTGGTCTTCTATTCTATAGAAGTCACATACGGTAGTCTTCTAATCTACAAATGTCAGCTACGGAGGTCTTCTATTCTATAAAAGTCACCTACGGAGGTCTTCTATTTTATAAAAGTCACCTACGGTGGTCTTCTATTCTATAAAAGTCACCTACGGAGGTCTTCTATTCTATAAAAGTGATCTACGGTGGTCTTCTCTTCTACAAATGTCGCCTACGGTGGGCTTCTATTCTATAAAAGTCACCTACGGAGGTCTTCAATTCTATAGAAGATATCTACGGTGGTCTTCTATTCTATAGAAGTCACCTACGGAGGTCTTCTATTCTACAGATGTCACCTACGGTGGTCTTCTATTCTATAGAAGTCGCCTATGGTGGTCTTCTATTCTATAGAAGTCATCTAAGGTGGTCTTCTATTCTACAGAAGTCACCTAACGAGGTCTTCTATTCTACAGATGTCATTTACGATGGTCTTCTATTCTATAGAAGTCACCTACGGTAGTCTTCTATTCTATGGATACAACTAGAATACCCCTACGGAGATCTTCCAGTCTACATAAAAACCCTACGGAGGTCTTCTATTCTATAGAAGATCCCTACTGAGGTCTTCAATTCTATAAAAGAACTCTACGGAGGTCTTGTATTCTATAGAAGAACCCTACGGAGGTCTTCTATTCTATAGAAGACCCCTACGGAGGTCTCCTATTCTATAGAAGACCCATACGGAGGTCTCCTATTCTGTAGAAGACCCCTATGGAGGTCTTCTGTTCTATAGAAGACCCCCTCCAGGGTCCCAACGGTGTTTTTCCATTCTATAGAAGGCTCCTACCGTGGCCTTAATTTTTATAGACGACATCTATGGAGGTCTTATATTCTACAGAAGATCTCTATAGTTGTTTTCCATTACTACAAGAGGTACGAAGGGTTCTTCTATTTGGTAGTGGTAATATTGTTATGAAATCCTAAGTAGAAACTCAACCATATCTCTGCTTTTAATCTCTTCCGTATGTTTCTCTTCCAACTCTGCTTACCGCTAATGAAAATCTCAGCTAATTAGTTTACCATAAGCGTGTAATAAAAGAAGAAGAAGCTGAGATTTCAATGAAAGTTTACATTTCCACACAGATTTGCCGCTTTCAAAGCGTATAACACAACAACAGCAGCAGCAACAACAAACAACAAGAAAAGGGGTCAAAATGAAAACTGATAAAATCTTCTGCTTTTCTACTTCACCAAAATGTCATATTTTCCCCACATGAGTATGTGTGTGTGTGTTTGTGTACATGGGTCACATTACCCTGTACAAACGTTTCACATGACTTGGATGTGTGTTTTTAAGCTTGACTTAAGAGCGTTTGAAGAAAAAAAGAAGAAGATGTAGAATAAACTATGGCGACATTACAATAAAAGTCAATTGTGACAAGGTAGGTAGAGTAGGGTAGGAGGGTGGTGGGCGAACATAAGTTTTTGTGGTGGTTTGAGGGGGCACACTGTCATAAGTTTGTCTTCTTTAGTTTCTCCCTGTCAGTTTCATTAGAGTTGTTTGGCATTACCTTATGTTCGCCCACCCCCCAAACCACCATCACTCGGTTACTGTGCCTTGACATTACAAGAGTTTTACTCTCGCTTACATGGGTGAAAGAAGCTAAGATTATTATTGGTGCTTTTGCAATAGGAAACTTGAGATAAACAGCAAAGTGATTTAACAAACATTTGCAATTTCGCAATTTATGAAAGAGATTTCTTCTTTGAAGTCATCCATTTCATTTCCATTTTTTGTTTGTTTGTTACTTATTTCCTTTGGCATTTCCTGCAGTCCACTTAAAATGCAATTGTTCCAACTTCCAACAAAAACCAACTCTACTCTACATTTGAATGCATTTCAGTTTAAGTAGTACTGACTGACCTACATTCGGAACTTATTTGTAGCCAAATACTTCATCATATTAACGTAACATTACAAAAGGGTGGGAAGCAGAGGTAAGTGCCAAGAGAATGGAAAGCAAACACATACACGTACATATGTATATACATGAACACTGTTTTGATCCATCCGTTGATGTGATGAAGATGTCTGTCTGTCCTCACTTAAGTGGTCAGACAAATAGAGACAGTTGGATGTATGTCTTGGTAGATTGATGCCATTGTTTCCTAATGCCATTCAAATTTAAGGTAATTCGTTTAAGAGAAAGGAAGGCTTTATAAAGTAAATTCGAACAATCTGCAGATTAGAAAATCACCGCACGGGTATTTTATAGAGTAGAATAATAGAAGTGTTCTAAAGACTACGAGTAGAAGACTCCGAAGACAACCGTTGGGCCTTCTATAGAATAGAAGACCTCCGTAGGGGTCCTCTATAGAATTAAAGACCTCCGTAGGGGACTTCTAAAGAATAGAAGACATCCGTAGGGGTATTCTATAGAATAGAAGACCTCCGTAGGGGTCTTCTATAAAATAGAAGACCTCCGTAGGGGTCTTCTATAGAATAGAAGACCTCCGTAGGGGTCTTCTATAGAATAGAAGACCTCCGTAGGGGTCTTCTATAGAATAGAAGACCTCCGTAGGGGTCTTCTATAGAATAGAAGACCTCCGTAGGGGTCTTCTATAGAATAGAAGACCTCCGTAGGGGTCTTCTATAGTATATAAGATTTCTGTAGGTGTTTTCTATAGAATTAGGGCCTTCTATAGAATAGAATACCTCCGTAGGGGTCTTCTATAGAAAAGAAGACCTATAGACTAGAAGACCTCCGTAGGGTTCTTCAATACAATAGAAGACCTCCGTAGGGTTCTTCTATAGAATAGAAGACCTCCGTAGGGGTGTTCTATAGAATAAAAGACCTCTGTAGGGGTCTTCTATAGAATAAAAAACCTCTGTAGGGGTCTTCTATAGAATAGAAGACCTCCGTAGGGGTCTTCTATAGAATAGAAGACCTCCGTAGGGGTCTTCTATAAAATAGAAGACCTCCGTAGGGGTCTTCTATACAATAGAAGACCTCCGTAGGGGTCTTCTATAGAATAGAAGACCTCCGTAGGGGTCTTCTATAGAACAGAAGACCTCCGTAGGGGTCTTCTATAGAATAGAAGACCTCCGTAGGGGTCTTCTATAGAATAGAAGACCTCCGTAGGGGTCTTCTATAGAATAGAAGACCTCCGTAGGGGTCTTCTATAGACTAGAAGACCTCCGTAGGGGTCTTCTATAGACTAGAAGACCTCCGTAGAGGACTTCTATAGAATAGAAGACCTCCGCAGGGGTCTTCTATAGAATAGAAGACCTCCGTAGGGTTCTTCTATAGAATAGAAGACCTCCGTAGGGTTCTTCTATAGAATAGAAGACCTCCGCAGGGGTCTTCTATAGAATAGAAGACCTCCGTAGGGGTCTTCAAGAGAATTAAAGACCACCGCAGTGGTCTTTTATAGAATAGATGACCACCGTAGGTGTTTTCTGGAGAATAGAATACCTCCGTAGGGGTCTTCAATAGAATAAAAGACCTCTGTAGGGGTCTTCTATAGAATAAAAGACCTCTGTAGGGGTCTTCTGTAGAATAGAAGACCTCTGTAGGGGTCTTCTATTGAATAAAAGACCCCTGTAGGGGTCTTCTACAGAATAAAAGACCTCTGTAGGGGCCTTCTACAGAATAAAAGACCTCTGTAGGGGTCTTCTATAGAATAAAAGACCTCTGTAGGGGTCTTTTATAGAATAAAAGACCTCCGTAGGGTTCTTCTATAGAATATAAGTCTTCTATAGAATAGAAGACCTCCGTAGGGGTCTTCTATAGAATAGAAGACCTGCGTAGTGGTCTTCTATAGAATAGAAGACCTCCGTAGTGGTCTTCTATAGAATAGAAGACCTCCGTAGTGGTCTTCTATAGAACAGCAGACCTCCGTAGAGGTCTTCTATAGAACAGAAGACCTCCGTAGTGGTCTTCTATAGAATATAAGTCTTCTATAGAATAGAAGACCTCCGTAGGGGTCTTCTATAGAACAGAAGACCTCCGTAGAGAACCTCTGAGGGGGTCTTCTGTCGAATAAAAGGCATTTGAGATGGTCTTCTGCTGAATAGAAGGCCCCCGGTCTTCTGTATACCAAGATACATCTGAGAGGGCCTTCCGTGGAATATGATTTGTGGTAGTAAGTCTTCTGTAGAATATAAAGCTTCTGATAAGGCTTTCAGTAGAGTATATGACCTCTAAGAGAGTCTTTAGTGAAGTGGAAATCCTTTGAAAGGATTTTCTGGGGAATAAAAGTCTTATAAAGGGGTCTTTAGGAAAGTAGAAGGTCTCTCTGTGAAGGTTTTCATGGATGTACAAGACCTCTGAGAGGTTTGTCCGTGGAATAAAATACCTTTGAGAAGATCGGCAGTGTAATAGAAGACCTCTGAGAAGAACTTCTTATAACGAAAAAATTCTTTGGGTGTAATCTGGAGAATATTTAATTTCTGAGAGGGTTGTTAGTGGAGTAGAAGACCTCTGAGTGGGTCTTCAGCGGAGTAGAGAGTGAGAAGGTATTCAGTGGAGGAGAAGACCACTAAGAGGGTCTTTTGTGTAATAAAAGGCTAGTGAGAAGATCTTCTGTTAATTAAAATGCCTCAGAGAGGGTCTTCTGTAGAATAAAAGACCTTTGAGAGGGTCTACAGTAGAATAGAAGGCTTCTGTGAAGTCCTTCTATAAAATAAGAATCCTTCTAGAGTATCTTGTGTATAATAAAAAGCCTCTAAGAGGGTCTTTGGTTAAATGGATTACCTCTGACATTGACATTAGTGGAATAGAAAAACTAGAAGGTATTCTGTGGAATATGATTCCTCTGAGAGGCTCTTCTGTGAAATAAGTTATCTCTGTGGAGATCTCTGGAAAAAACTCTTCTTTGGAATATAAGGGATAAGGCGTTCTCTTGAATATGAATAGTCAGAGCGCTTTTTCTGTGTAAGCGAGTCCTCTGCGGAATATAAGACCTCTTAGAGGGTCTTCTGTACAATAAAAGACCTCTGAAAGGATCATCTGGCAAATAGAATACCACTGAGCGGATCTTCTGTGTAAAAGAAATTCTGCAAGAGGGGCTTTAATATAATGGGAACTTCGCAGAGTCTTTTAAAACATAAAACACCCCTGATTTGGTCTTCAACCGAATAGAAAACCTCTGAGAGGGTCAACTTACCGTACAATAACAGTTGTCTGTGAGCAGCTGTGGACGTTTCTGAAAGACTTTTCTGTGCAATAGTGGTCCTGTAAGAACGTCTTTAATAGTATCAAATACCAAAGAGAGGACCCACGAAAGTCAAAGAAGTCTTAACTTCTAAGAAAGGTGTTTCGTTTATCTATTGTAGTCTTGAGGTATTTTTTCTCTGTCACATTCATGTTCTCAAATTCGTTGAACCAAAATATTAGTCCACCGCTCTTCCGAAACCAATAAATTAAAAATTTCCATTTTTAAAATTGTTTCCGTTACACCCCAAACCAAAGAAATTTTCCATTTCCCTACAATTAAAAAAAAAAACAAACAAAGATGAACCATAGAAAATGCCAAGTGAAAGTTGGAAATGGAATGATATGTGGCCGAACATAGAATGTGTTAAAATTTCAGTAAATTGTTTATTTTTCCGGAAGAGAAGAAGAAGAACACGAAGAAAACGGGAAGCAATTGCAGCTTTGTGTTTGAAGAAAAGCCCCAAAACAAAGCTAATGATTTGATGAACGGCGGACGCATCAGCGTGTGACTGAATCACCGAAAACCACAACAAACAACGTCACAACAAATTATTGTCTGTTGCGCTGACCAGCTGTGAGTTGTCATATGTTTAGTACCTTCTTCTTTCTTTCCTCACCACAAGCAGCAGCAGAAGAAGAAGAAGGCAGTGACTAAACCTTAGAAATTGCTCATAAAAATATTAATTTTTAAGTTTTTATTTCATTTGGTTTTGAGTCACTTGGCTCACTCTTCTCGTTTCCAAGTTTTTTTTATGACAGACATAAGTTCAATGTCAATAACCCGCAGAGAAGTAACCACCACCAGGCAAGCAGCAGCAAATACTTGTCCGCACAAATCATCGTTAATTAACGAAAATTCAAAATTTCTTCGCAAAGTTCGCAATTAACATATTCGAGTTCGAGATCAGATCAATAATATCGAACGTAGAAACTATTCTTTATTAATTTACTTTTCGGAATTTTCTGCTGGGTAATTATTTGCCATTAGACCAGCATCTACTTATGTGCATGCGAGTGTGTGTTTGCATCTAGCCTATTAAGCCGTCCCCTGCTTCAAATGGGAATTTATGAACGAAGCAATTTTTCGACTGGTCATTAATTTTTCTGAATTTTTACTTATGTTTCGGTTCAGTTCATTATTTTCTCCTTGGCCTCCCACAATAGATGACACAACAGAATCTTTTACTGGCATAGCTGAGAAACTTTGTATGTGAATCAGCTGAAAGACTAGTATCTGGGCATGTTAATGATGCGGCAATTGTTGTTTGACCAATTTATCAAACGCTGTTTCCTCAGCAAATTAGTGATGCTTGTTTTAGAGGTAATCACCAGCAGCAACTGTGGGATTTGTCAAAAGGTGTCGAAGTAATTTTATTCACACCTTTGATATTCCCACGTTCGTAAAGAAATATTAAACTTTAGCTCCGCTAGCGATTTCTAAAAATGTTTCTATAGAAAAGACCTGTGATCGGGCCTTAAGTGGAACCTCAGGGAGAGTCTTCCGTAACATAGAGTATCATCTGCGGAATAGGGTAACTTTGAGAGTGCCTTCTGTATAGTAGAACAGGAATGGAATACCTAGGAGAAGATCTATTGTGCAATATTTTTATTCTGATCATGTCTTCAGTAGAAAAGAAAATCTCTCAAATAGTGTTCAGTGGAATAGGTCTTCTTTAGTGGAATAGAAGCCCTCTGATAGGACCTTAGTGGAATAGAAGACCTCGGGGAGGATCTTCTCTGGAATAGTATTATTCTGATCATGCCCTCGGTAGAATAAAATAGGTCTGAGAGGCTATTCTGGGGAAAAGAACACCACCGTGAGAAGGTCCTCAGTGGAATATAAGAGATCTAGATTACATCTGATGGGGTCTTCAGTGGAATAGAAACCTTGGTGAGGTATCAGAAAGGATCTTTAGTGGAATAAAAGACTTCGGAGAGGATCTATTTTGGAATATGATTATTCTGATCATGCCTTCTGTAGAATAGACGACATCCGAGAGGGTCTTCTGTGGAAAAGAAGACCTCTGAGCATCTTCAATGGACTATATTCCCTATGATGGGGTCTTCAGTGGAATGGAAGGCCTCGGAGAGAGTCTTCTGTGGATTATGACTTCTGTTAGAGGGTCTTCTGATGTTTAGAAGACTTCTGAGAGGGTTCTCAGGAGAATAGAAGACCGCGGAGGGGGTATTCTATGGAATAGAAGACCTCGGACAAGGTGTTCTGCGGAATAGAAGACCTCGGGGAGGGTCTTCTGTGAAATATGATTCCTCTTAGATGGTCTTCTAAAGATAAGAAGTCTTCCGAGGGAATTCTCTGGAGAATGGAAGGCCTCGGAGAGTGTCTTCTCTGGATTATGACTTCTCTTAGAGGGTTTCTGCAGTTTAGAAGACTTCTGAGAGGGTTCTCTGGAGAATAAAAGACCACGGAGAGGGTAGGGTCTTCTGTGAAATATGATTCCTCTTAGATGGTCTTCTGAAGATTAGAAGTCTTCTGAGAGGGTTCTCAGGAGAATGGAAGCCCTAGGAGAGTGTCTACTCTGGATAATGACTTCTCTCAAAGGGTCTTCTGAAGTTTAGAAGACTTCTGAAAGGGTTCTCTGGAGAGTAAAAGACCACGCAGAGGGAATTCTGTGGAATAGAAGTCCTCGGAGAAGGTGTTCTGTGGAATAGAAGACCTCAGGGAGGGTCTTCTGTGAAATATGATTCCTCCTAGATGGTCTTCTAAAGATTAGAAGTCTTCTGAGAGGGTTCTCTGGAAAATATAAGTCATCTGAGAGGGTCTTCTGTGGAATGGAAGACCTCGGAAATGGTCTTTTGGGGAATAAAAAATCACAGAGAAGGTCTTTTGTGGAATACGATTCCACTTAGAGAGTCTTCAGTGGATAGAAGGCCTGTAAGACTATCTTAAGTTGAATAGATAACTTCTGAGAGAACCTTCAGGGGATTGAAAAACCTCGGAGAGGGTCTTCTGTGGAATACGATTGCTCTTAGATAGTCTTCTGAAGATTAGAAGACTTCTGAGAGGGTCTTCTGGAGAATAGAAGACTTCGGAGAGGGTCTACTGTAAAATAAGTTACTTCTGAGAAGGTCTTCAGTGGAATATAAGACCTCTTATGTGGACCTCTTAAGTAGATTAGATTTCTCTTAGATAGTCTTTAGTGAGACCTCTTAGACTATCCTCAGTTGAATAGATTACTTCTGAGACGGTCTTCAGAGAAATAAAAGACCTCGGGAGAATCTCTTTGTGAAAAAGAATACCTCTGAGATGGTCTACTGTAAAATAAGTTACCTCTGAGAAGGTCCTCAGTGTGATATTGGACATTTGAGAGCATCTTAAGTGAGCTAGATTACCTCTGATTGGGTCTTCAGTGGAATAGAAGAATTCGGGGAGAGCCTTCTGTGGAATAAAAAACCAAGGAGAAATTCTTTTGTGGAATACGATTCCTCTTAGAGAGTCTTCAGCGGATAGAACTATCTTCAGTTGAATAAATTGCTTCGGAGAGGGTCTTCGGAGGAATAAACGACCTCGGGAGGGTCTTATAAAGAAAAGTTGGTCTTCTGTGAAATATAAGACTTCGGAGAGGATTTTTTGTGGAATAAAAGTCCTCTAAGATATCCTGGATAGCTGAGCCCCGATGCCATCAATTGTTAGATGGATGGGTATCGAGGCTATCTACCGTGGCCATCTAGCATCGTTCAGAACCATCTATCGTTTGATATATGTACTCAGATGCCATCTATCGTTGGAGAGATTAGCTTAGATTCCGTCTATCGGTGGATATATGGGTACAGAGCCATCTATCGTCGAATAGATGGACCATCTATCATTCTTCAGAACCATCTATCGTTTGATATATGGACTCAGAGGCCATCCATCGTTGGAGAGATTAGCTCAGATTCCGTATATCGGTGGATAGATGGGTACAGAGCCATCTATCGTCGGATAGATGGGCAAAATGGCTCATGGTCCATCGGTGGATAGATCAGCTCTGACTCCGTCTATCCAACGATAGATCCTCAGAGGTCACCTGTCGTTGCATTGATGGGCTCAGATGCCATCTATTGCTGGATAAATGCTTTCAGAAGCCATCTATGATTGGATAGATGTTTCAGAGGTTGTCTATCGGTGGGCCGATGCGCTCTGATTCCTGATTCTATCCTATTGTTGGATAGATTGGTTCAGAGGCCATCTATCGTTGGAATGTTGGGCTCAGAGACGGTCTACCGGCGGATAGATGGGTACAGAGCCATCTATCATCGAATAGATGGTTCATATACCGTTTATCAGTACATAGATGGGTTCAGAGGCCGTCAATCGGTGGACAGATGGGCTCTGATTCCGTCTATCCAACGATAGATGTGCACAAAGCCATGTATCGATGGATTGATGGGCTCAGAACTTATCCATCGCTGGATTGATGGGTTCACAGGCCGTTTATCAGCGAATAGATGGATACAGAGCCATCTACCGTTGGAAAGATGGGATCAGGCGCCACCTATCGTTGACGCGAGGGGACCAGGGCCATCTGTCGTTGTATGGGTGGTTCATAGCCCGCCTATCGTTGAATATATTCATATTCATAGGGTGTCTGTCAGTGGATAGATGTGTACAGAGCCATCTACCGTAGGATAGATGGCTCAGAGCCCGTCTATCGTTGGGTATTCGGGCTCAGAGGCCATATAGCGCCATCTATCGTTGAATAAATGGTTTCAGAAAACATATATCAGTGGCTAGACGGCTCAGAGCCCGTCTATCGGTGGATAGATGGGCTCTGATTCCGTCTATCGTTGGTTTGATGCGCTCAGATGTCATCTATCGTTGGATTGATGGGCCCAGAGGCGCTTTATCGGCGGATAGATGGGCACAGAGTCATCTATTCCAGAATAGATGGGTTCAAAGGCCCTCTATCCTTGAATAGATATGAGTAAAGGCCGTATATACTTAGATATATCTATTATGAGGCTGTCCATCGTCAGATAGATGGGTTCAAAGGCCATCAGTCGTTGGATAGATGGGGATAGATGGTTTCAGAAACTATATATCGGTGGCTAGACGCCGCAGAGCCCGTCTATCGGTGGGCCGATGGTCTCTGATTACGTCTATCTTTGGTTTGATGCGCTCAGAGGTCATCTATCGTTGGAATGATGGGCTCTGAGACCGTCTAAAGTTGGATGGATGTGCTCAGAGGTCATCTAGCATCGGAAAGAGTGACTCAGATATAGTCTATCAACGTATGGTTAAATTTCTAGCCTATCTCTCGTT
Organism: Musca autumnalis; assembly: GCF_047663935.1. NCBI lineage: Eukaryota > Metazoa > Arthropoda > Insecta > Diptera > Muscidae > Musca > Musca autumnalis. The sequence continues at coordinate 238,729,175 of NW_027411977.1, read as the reverse complement.
GTTTAGATGGGCTGCGTGGTCATCTATACAACAATATATGGCCTTGGAGCCCATACATTTCTCCACTTCAGCATACAGCATGTTGGGGAATAGGGACTCGAAGTCTTTTCTTCGAAAAAAAAAAAATATTTAAAAATCTTGCTCTGTTGCTTTACATTTTAATTTTTAAAGGTGTGTCCATTAGTGCGTATAAGTATTATTAATAGAGGAGTTTTTCTACTACAATACCGATATCTTCAAGGTTTCTTAACCGATTTAGGTTTGGTAACAACCGAAAGAACCTACACATATCAGGCTATCTGGAGCTTTTTATGCTAAAAAATGTCATATCGTTATTAATGCTATAAAAATTTAAATCTTTTTGAATATTGTGATATATTCATTTATTACATCATAATTTAGTTTCTTGTGCCTTGATCTGGGTGCTGTCATGTGCCCTTATGTATATCGAGCGGTCTAACTATGTTACATTAACCGTCATTTGACTCCGCCAGGTATTTTATCGACCTCTTTTCGTAGTAGAGGAGGCTAAATTTTCCAATAATTGTATCAAAGATGAATCTAATTTTCCAACCTGGAGAAGTGATATTTAGCCTGCGAATAACTAGATAATCCATAGTCAGACTCATGTCTAGTTTCATGGCTGTTGTTTCCATTCATTCTAGGTCGATAATATCGCACTTTTGTAGTATTCGCCAATGCGTACGCTTCACCCTCCATTGTATCTATAATTTCCAATGCTCTACTTCCAGAATCATACTTTCTTTCTTTTAAAAATGCCATGTTTGGGTGGGATTCCAAGGTCCGTAACTATTCAAAGTAAATTATCCCAAGTCGGCTTTCAGTTTCAATGCAAATAAATTTAAAAATATGTTTCCTGGCTATAAAATTGAATATTTAAAAATAGGTCCATTATTGCGTATGAGTATTATTAATAGACGAATTGTTCCACTAAAATACCGATATCTTTAATGAATCTTAACCGATTTAGGATCGGCAAAATGCATATGAGCCTACACATATCAGGCTATTTGACGCTATTAGTGTTCTTAAATGCGTTGTCAATACAAAACCTCCAGAAACATATTCTAGACCACTTTAGACTCTCTCTATTTTATTCTCCTTTTCCGCTTAACTCCCTAATGAGCAGCCCTCTCAAGGATCTTCAATTTCAGAAAAGTCAGCTCCAGATAAGATATGAAATATTTTAAGAAATATATAAAGGTTTGTTACACTCCTCAGAACCTATTCAATTATTGCATACATCCATGGAATACAAATAGGCTTCAATTTATGACTAATAAGGCGATGGATGGGTGGGTGTATTGTTTGATTTCGAACGCAAAAAGTAAATCCCCACCTTCTGCTGCATTGTATTCCGCAATTTCAATTATTACAATCTTCTTCTTTGCTTTTCTATGAAAAATTGAATCATAAATTTATAAAAAAGCGAATCAAAAGAAAGATAGGCGGCGATCGGAATTTAAAATAAATATTTGTTAAGAATTAATTTCTACAGTTTTTTCATTGAAAATTTCAAACATGCTCCGCTGCCGCTGATGGCATGCAACTCAGGTGGGTTACAAATCATGTACACCGGTGATGATGGTGGTGTTGGTGTTGGAGGTGCTCCGGTTTATTCAAGCAAATGCCCCACTCTCGGCATGCCATAAAGAGTAGCAATCCATATCATTGGCTGGCCAGCCGGTTGATCGGTCGTTGCTCGCCTTATTGTTGTTGGTTGGCTGGGTATTTGGCTTCACTGCAACGCAATGCAACAATGATGTTGGGGTGTCGGCGTTGCATGTGGCGAAAGAAAAGAAAAACAGAAAACAAACCAAACCCACATTCAGCTGCGCAGTCTCAGTGGCTCTTTACTTTGGAATGTCATTCCAACAATATTATTGAACAACAACAACACCACCAACCGGTGCCATTAAAAGTTATTCAACGAAATCAAAACCCAAATCAATAAATAAAACAACAAAAACAAAAGCGACAACAAAAATATTGGAGGCAAACAGACGACGTGCGACCATTCCAAAAATATAAAACTGGCTTTGTAGGTTTTGCAATGCAAGTCGGATTCCATTTAGCTGAGAGGCAGGGAAGGGGACGGAGCTTTTGTAAATAAACAAAACAAATCATAAATGTGGCCAGATTGTGTTACTCATTAGGGCTTTAAACAAGAACTTTAAGAGGGCCAGACAGCCATTAATGCGAGACAGCCAAGTAGCCATAACCTGAATCACTACCGACAAGGCCCATGAAAAAAACAAAACCCTGAAACTGGTTTATGTTTAAAACAAACAAACGCATACATCTCGTATTAGGTTAAAAAGACAATGGTCAAACATAATAATATTCGGCGCAAAAATAATTAATTTAAACGAGTATCTTCTGATCTTCCACAAGAAGACTTAATGGTATACAACGAGCAACTCTAATGGCTATTGTACAGGAACTCCTGCTGGTATAAAACGTGAAAATCTTCTTCCAACACTTCTGCAGAAATGGTATATAGAATCTTTCAGAAAGGGTTCATAGAAGCAGCCTTTCTTTCAGAAAGGGTCTATACAAGCACTCTTTCTTCCAGAAAGGGTCTATACAAGCACCCTTTTTTCAGAAAGGGTCTATACAAGCACCCTTTCTGTCAGAAATTGTCTATAGAAACACCCTTTCCTTGAGAAAAGGTCTATAGAAGCACCCTCTCCTTGAGAAAAGGTCTATAGAAGCACCCTCTCCTTGAGAAGAGGGTTTATAGAAGCACCGTTTCCTTGAGAATGGGTCTATAGAAGCACTATTTTCTTGAGAAAGGGTCTATAGAAGCAACGTTTCCTTGAGGGTTTATAAATGCACCGTTTCCTTGAGAGATGGTCTATAGAAGCATCCTTTCCTTTAGAAAGGGTCTATAGGAGCACCTTCTTCTTGAGAAGACGGTCTATAGAACCACCCTTTCCTTGAGAAAAGGTCTATAGAACCACCCTTTCCTTGAGAAAAGGTCTATAAAAGGACCGTTTCCTTGAGAAATTGTCTATAGAAGCATCCTTTCCTTTAGAAAGGGTCTATAGAAGCACCCTCTCCTTGAGAAGAGGGTCTATAGAAGCACCCTCTCTTTGAGAAGAGGGTCTATAGAAGCAAATTTTCCTTGAGAAAGGGTCTATAGAACCACCCTTTCCTTTAGAAAGGGTCCCTAAAAGCACCGTTTCTTTGAGAAATGGTATATAGAAGCATAATTTCCTTTAAAAAAGGTCTATAGAAGCACCCTTTCCTCGAGAAAGGGCCTATAGAAGCACCCTTTCCTCGAGAAAGGGTCTATAGAAGCACCCTTTTCTTGAGAAGCACTCTATTTAAAGATAGATGGCCTATGAGCCCATCTATCCAACGATAGATGGCCTATGAGCCCATCTATCCAACGATAGATGGCCTATGAGCCCATCTATCCAACGATAGATGGCCTATGAGCCCATCTATCCAACGATAGATGGCCTATGAGCCCATCTATCCAACGATAGATGGCCTATGAGCCCATCTATCCAACGATAGATGGCCTATGAGCCCATCTATCCAACGATAGATGGCCTATGAGCCCATCTATCCAACGACAGATGGCCTGTGAGTCCATCTATCCAGCGATAGATGGCGTATGAGCCCATCTATCCAGCGATAGATGGCCTATGAGCCCATATATCCACAGATAGATGGCCTATGAGCCCATCCATCCACAGATAGATAGCCTATGAGCCCATCCATCCACAGATAGATAGCCTATGAGCCCATCTATCCACAGATAGATGGCCTATGAGCCCATCTATCCAACGATAGATGGCCTATGAGCCCATCTATCCAACGATAGATGGCCTATGAGCCCATCTATCCAACGATAGATGGCCTATGAGCCCATCTATCCAACGATAGATGGCCTATGAGCCCATCTATCCAACGATAGATGGCCTATGAGCCCATCTATCCAACGATAGATGGCCTATGAGCCCATCTATCCAACGATAGATGGCCTATGAGCCCATCTATGTAACGATAGATGGCCTATGAGCCCATCTATGTAACGATAGATGGCCTATGAGCCCATCTATGTAACGATAGATGGCCTATGAGCCCATCTATGTAACGATAGATGGCCTATGAGCCCATCTATGTAACGATAGATGGCCTATGAGCCCATCTATGTAACGATAGATGGCCTATGAGCCCATCTATGTAACGATAGATGGCCTATGAGCCCATCTATCCAACGATAGATGGCCTATGAGCCCATCTATCCAACGATAGATGGCCTATGAGCCCATCTATCCAACGATAGATGGCCTATGAGCCCATCTATCCAACGATAGATGGCCTATGAGCCCATCTATCCAACGATAGATGGCCTATGAGCCCATCTATCCAACGATAGATGGCCTATGAGCCCATCTATCCAACGATAGATGGCCTATGAGCCCATCTATCCAACGATAGATGGCCTATGAGCCCATCTATCCAACGATAGATGGCCTATGAGCCCATCTATCCAACGATAGATGGCCTATGAGCCCATCTATCCAACGATAGATGGCCTATGAGCCCATCTATCCAACGATAGATGGCCTATGAGCCCATCTATCCAACGATAGATGGCCTATGAGCCCATCTATCCAACGATAGATGGCCTATGAGCCCATCTATCCAACGATAGATGGCCTATGAGCCCATCCATCCACAGATAGATAGCCTATGAGCCCATCTATCCACAGATAGATGGCCTATGAGCCCATCTATCCAACGATAGATGGCCTATGAGCCCATCTATCCAACGATAGATGGCCTATGAGCCCATCTATCCAACGATAGATGGCCTATGAGCCCATCTATGTAACGATAGATGGCCTATGAGCCCATCTATGTAACGATAGATGGCCTATGAGCCCATCTATCCAACGATAGATGGCCTATGAGCCCATCTATGTAACGATAGATGGCCTATGAGCCCATCTATGTAACGATAGATGGCCTATGAGCCCATCTATCCAACGATAGATGGCCTATGAGCCCATCTATCCAACGATAGATGGCCTATGAGCCCATCTATCCAACGATAGATGGCCTATGAGCCCATCTATCCAACGATAGATGGCCTATGAGCCCATCTATCCAACGATAGATGGCCTATGAGCCCATCTATCCAACGATAGATGGCCTATGAGCCCATCTATCCAACGATAGATGGCCTATGAGCCCATCTATCCAACGATAGATGGCCTATGAGCCCATCTATCCAACGATAGATGGCCTATGAGCCCATCTATCCAACGATAGATGGCCTATGAGCCCATCTATCCAACGATAGATGGCCTATGAGCCCATCTATCCAACGATAGATGGCCTATGAGCCCATCTATCCAACGATAGATGGCCTATGAGCCCATCTATCCAACGATAGATGGCCTATGAGCCCATCTATCCAACGATAGATGGCCTATGAGCCCATCTATCCAACGATAGATGGCCTATGAGCCCATCTATCCAACGATAGATGGCCTATGAGCCCATCTATCCAACGATAGATGGCCTATGAGCCCATCTATCCAACGATAGATGGCCTATGAGCCCATCTATCCAACGATAGATGGCCTATGAGCCCATCTATCCAACGATAGATGGCCTATGAGCCCATCTATCCAACGATAGATGGCCTATGAGCCCATCTATCCAACGATAGATGGCCTATGAGCCCATCTATCCAACGATAGATGGCCTATGAGCCCATCTATCCAACGATAGATGGCCTATGAGCCCATCTATCCAACGATAGATGGCCTATGAGCCCATCTATCCAACGATAGATGGCCTATGAGCCCATCTATCCAACGATAGATGGCCTATGAGCCCATCTATCCAACGATAGATGGCCTATGAGCCCATCTATCCAACGATAGATGGCCTATGAGCCCATCTATCCAACGATAGATGGCCTATGAGCCCATCTATCCAACGATAGATGGCCTATGAGCCCATCTATCCAACGATAGATGGCCTATGAGCCCATCTATCCAACGATAGATGGCCTATGAGCCCATCTATCCAACGATAGATGGCCTATGAGCCCATCTATCCAACGATAGATGGCCTATGAGCCCATCTATCCAACGATAGATGGCCTATGAGCCCATCTATCCAACGATAGATGGCCTATGAGCCCATCTATCCAACGATAGATGGCCTATGAGCCCATCTATCCAACGATAGATGGCCTATGAGCCCATCTATCCAACGATAGATGGCCTATGAGCCCATCTATCCAACGATAGATGGCCTATGAGCCCATATATCCACAGATAGATGGCCTATGAGCCCATCTATCCAACGATAGATGGCCTATGAGCCCATATATCCACAGATAGATGGCCTATGAGCCCATCTATCCAACGATAGATGGCCTATGAGCCCATATATCCACAGATAGATGGCCTATGAGCCCATCTATCCAACGATAGATGGCCTATGAGCCCATCTATCCAACGATAGATGGCCTATGAGCCCATCTATGTAACGATAGATGGCCTATGAGCCCATCTATCCAACGATAGATGGCCTATGAGCCCATCTATCCAACGATAGATGGCCTATGATCCCATCTATCCAACGATAGATGGCCTATGAGCCCATCTATCCAACGATAGATGGCCTATGAGCCCATCTATCCAACGATAGATGGCCTATGAGCCCATCTATCCAACGATAGATGGCCTATGAGCCCATCTATCCAACGATAGATGGCCTATGAGCCCATCTATCCAACGATAGATGGCCTATGAGCCCATCTATCCAACGATAGATGGCCTATGAGCCCATCTATCCAACGATAGATGGCCTATGAGCCCATCTATCCAACGATAGATGGCCTATGAGCCCATCTATCCAACGATAGATGGCCTATGAGCCCATCTATCCAACGATAGATGGCCTATGAGCCCATCTATCCAACGATAGATGGCCTATGAGCCCATCTATCCAACGATAGATGGCCTATGAGCCCATCTATCCAACGATAGATGGCCTATGAGCCCATCTATCCAACGATAGATGGCCTATGAGCCCATCTATCCAACGATAGATGGCCTATGAGCCCATCTATCCAACGATAGATGGCCTATGAGCCCATCTATCCAGCGATAGATGGCCTGTGAGCCCATCTATCCAGCGATAGATGGCCTGTGAGCCCATCTATCCAGCGATAGATGAAAAACGACAATATCACAAGAGAGCAGAATAAACAACTACCAAAACAAGTGAACAAAGCTGCAAGAAGAGACAAAAGAAACTTCCTACAAGATCTCTGGCGAAAACAGTAGAGGAAGCAGCAAGAACCAGAACCAAATAAGAAACCTACACCAGACAATAGACAGTCTAACAAATCGAAGGAGTACCAGACACCAATCATGCAGTCAAAACTAGAAGACCTGGAGAGACTTGCTCGCAATGTTGCATTTGAAATTATCATCAGGAACACACAAAGGCCATGACAATCAACAACACCAGTACAGAAAAAAAATCATACTTCAAGGCCAAGCAATCCAATATGTCGATAGCTTCTGCAATCTAGGCAGCACTGTAACAATGTGTTCATCAACACTACCTTCAGTTTTTGGATGTTGCATTTATAACAAAGTTTTTACAATTTTTTTACAAAAATTTTATAAAAGTCGTCATATCTCCTAAACGAGAAGAGATAGAGCAAAACCGCAAATAATGTAAAACAATTATAATAAAAAAAGCAAACAGCTTTGCAAAAAAAAATTTTAAAGAATTGCAAAATAAACATTTTTTTAAAATTTTTTTTTATAAAAATCGTCATATCTCCTAAACGAGAAGAGATAGAGCAAAAATACAAAGAAATTGAATAGAAAATAAACCAGTTTTCTTTAGAAAGGATCTAACCATCCCCCAAAAAATTTTTTAAAAAAAGTGAAAAATAAAATTTTTTATAAAAAATGGTTTTTATAAAAGTCGTCATATCTTCTTAACGAGAAGAGATAGACCAAAAACACATTAAATGAAAAACATTTCTAATAAAAAACTAACAACATTGCACAAAAAATTTTTAAAAAATTGGAAAATAAATTTTTTTAAAAAAAATTTTTTATAAAAGTCGTCATATCTCCTAAACGCGAAGAGATAGAGCAAAAATACAAAGAAAGCCCATCTATCCAACGATAGATGGCCTATGAGCCCATCTATCCAACGATAGATGGCCTATGAGCCCATCTATCCAACGATAGATGGCCTATGAGCCTATCTATCCAAAGATAGATGTCGTATGAGCCCATCTATTCAACGATAGTTGGCCTATGAGCCCATCTTTCCAAAGATAGATGGCCTATGAGCCCATCTATCCAACGATAAAAAAGAAAGAAGAAATTAATATAATTTTTTGGCAAGCTTCCTGTGAAACCTTTTTTCCCATTCCCCTCCCCTTATATGGTTTTATATACCCTACCAGGTAGCAAGTTATTTTCTTTATTTTATGAGAATTTTATTGATTTTCATTAAATGGCTGTGATTATCTTGGGCTTCTATTTCTCCGCTGCTTTTCGTATTTTTCTGCCACTTTTTCGGAAATATAAAGTTTAACAACCTTTTTATGTCTTCCTTATGTTATTTTTCGATACAAAAAAGTCTTACGTTTTTTGTTCAAAGAATTTATGTAGGTCAACAAATTTTAGCTTAAACCACCACCACTACTGGCTGGATGTTTAGCTGGCTGGCTGACTGCCGCCGCCTGATTATTGTCGCCGTCATACATCTTCTAACATTCTGGCACAACCTTACATGCGGACGTACATAAGAGTCGAGTATTTATGGCTATTTACGAGTTCATTTAGCTACTGCTACTAACTAATTAGAAGAAGACGAAGTTGTTGTTGCTGTGGCAGAATTTGCTAAGTAAAAAAATTGTGGGCTGGCTTGTTTGGCACAGCCTAACTCTTTTTGTGTTGTTTTTTTTTTTTTTTCGGGGGGAAATAAAACTGTGTATACATCCCTCTCCTTGGCGGAATTGGCTCCCATTCTTCGTAGTCTCGGTAGTAATGGGTTCCAAGCCGCTTAAATTTAAATTGTCTTGACACAATGGCATGGCAGTTTTGTATCAAGGAAACAATTCTAAATTGCAATGGACATGCGTAGATTTAAGTAAGTAATTACAAGCGCTGATTTTCTGATGGATGGACTTGGAATTTGTGAAAAAATCGTGGCATTAAGTTAATTCGTATAACAACATTAAAACTATGGAAATGCGGGGGTATCCAAAAATATTTGAATGGACAGTTTTCTTCCCGCGGGAAACTCGAAACTTTCGCCACCGGGTGATTGGCCACAAAATGAAAATATTACAATTTCTTTATTTACAAAAATCTCTCTTTTTTGCAAAAGACCTCCTCATATCCATAAATACATATTTATTACATATCAAGCTCCACATATTTTCCATCGTTAATAAGTATATTGGGTGTAGTTCACCCCGCCAGCCAACTATTTATGGTCATTTATTCATTGCAAACAAAAAATGCCAACATTTCTATCATATTTCACTTTCTATATTTGGTTATTTGTTTAATTAAATAATTATCGGTAGCAGCAGTAACGACAAATTAGGCGCGTAATATGAAACGTGTGCGCTTCGCATACGCTCGCTCACCCCAAAGAAGCTCGCTGTGGATGGATGTATTCCGCACCATTATTATCTGTCTAATGGATTCATGAAATTTCACTTTGACTTTAAGTGTTAATGAAAGTCAGTTGGTACGACAATCAATACCCTCCACCTCCTCTGCCGAACATTGCAGCAGCATATACACGAAACAATTGCATTCGACATGTGAAGAAAATCAAATCGAACAAAAATTCACAAAACTAATTCAATTCCAAATTCAACAGAAAAAATTAAATGCCAGCTTGCATAAATATTCATAGTGAACTGAGAGTGGCAGCTTAGTCGCATGTCATATTTTTCAACAAGGAATTTTCAATATAAAACGTGTTTAAACTTTAAAGTTATGAAACTGAAGTTGCTTGCAGAGATTTCTATTATTGACTCGGTAAGTTATGTTGGGTGAAAATTCACATCACAATGGTGGGGGCTTTGACATTGTTTGGCATTTTAGTTAACAATTGTATTCTTCGATGTTGTAATTATTAAAAGTGATGTTAGACATGATTGGTTTTGTTTTGACATCAAAGGACCAAATATGTTTATATAAAGAAATCAATATTAAAGCATTTAAACTTTGTACTTTGTCTTATTTATGCACAAAATAACTCAAGGAAAAAGATATGGATGCAGGAATTGACATTCGACTTCTATAGAGAAGACTATCTTCGCTTTTATACAGAAGGCGAACTCAGTAATGGAGTTCTGTAAATAATTGTTTGAGTTACCGACAAAAATCGGTAATTAACCCTCCGCTGAGTGAGAGCGTCCCTAGGGACCTTTTTGCCTTTTCAAACTGAAATTACTCCTACTTCGGCCAAGAAAAAAATTCAAGCAAAGAAAAAATTGAAAAAATAATTTTTGTATTTAGAATTTAGTTATAAACAATAAAAACAAAAAAATCAAAAAAATAGTTAATAAAACTTTTTAAGTTAAACGGTTTTATGTTAAACATACATTGCAATGTTTAAGATAAATGTACTAAAAACCAAAAAATAATAAAATAGATACAGTCGTGCGAATTATAAACATATGCATAGACTAGACTAAAATAAAACCGTGGGCTTTCATTTGATTCCCATATTGATGGGATTGATAAAACCTACGTTATCCGCCATTTTGTAGCGGTCGCCATCTTGGATTTCAATTTTTTATAGTATATTGTATTCTGCTTGTTGAGCCCTTTCATTTGATACTCATATTGATTATCCGCCATTTTGTAGCGGCCGCCATCTTGGATTTTAATTTTATATAGTACATTGTATTCTACTGGTTGAGCACTTTCATTTGATACCCATATTGATGGAATTGATAAAAACTACGTTATCGGCCATTTTGTAGCGGCCGCCATCTTGGATTTCAATTTTTTATAGCATACTGTATTCTGATTGTTGAGCCCTTTCATTTGATACTCATATTGATGGGAATAATAAAACATAAATTATCCGCCATTTTGTAGCGGCGGCCACCTTGAATTTATAATGATAATGAATAATGGGTCGATCTTGCATTGCCACTAAACATGAGTTGCGTTCTCTGCGCGACTGAGACGAAATGTTGTACCATTAATGTCAACTCAACTGGGTGGTCGATAAACATGTTATCGATCATTGTTTGTTCAAACTTGTGACCTCTATTCGCCAAAAAAAAAAAAAAAATATTTTAAAAATAATTGCGCTTTGGATAACTCTTGTGTATTCTGGACAATATTTTAATATTTTGGCTGAGTTTTCGAGCAAATTTGGAAAACAACCCAAGATTGGAATATAACCTGGCCATTGAATCTTCGGATCGTCAAGTTTTATTTGCTGTCCCAAAAAATGATAAGTTCGGCGGAATTATTTTTTGATGATGAAGAAAATGTACAGGACATTGCATCTATCAGAAGAAATTTGTGGGACAAGTCGAATCCATTGGAATTGCCATCTGCACTGTAAGCTGATGTTCATGTGGAAAGATCTGTATAATCAGTAAATTATTTCAGGTTTAAGGCGTATTTTCGATTGCCAAAGGATGCCGTAGTTTAGGTTGTGGAAACGTTAAAGGATGACTTCAAAGTAAGTTACAGAAAACAGCAATACCCCCACTTTTAAAAGTATTACCAGCGTTGCGATTCTTTGCGGACGAAAGTTTCCAAAAGTCCCATGGCAATGACTTCAACAATTGCATGGCTCAATCTACATTGTCGAGTGTATTGAAGGAAGTTGTCCACTTGATTGTGCCAAAATTCGATCGTTTTGAAGTTGACGGAGGAGGAAAAAAGACAAAATAAAAACCATTTTTATTCAAAAACGAAATTCCCTGGTGTAGTTGGAGGATGTTCGTCATTTGTACCTACACCAGGGAAAAAGGTGTATGAGGATGTTCTCCTGGTGTAGGAGGATGTTCGTCATTTGTACTTAAACTGAACCTACAGGATTTGTCACCAAATTCATTTGCAAAAGATTTGTTGTTGTCTGCTCCAAAGGCGATAAATTCACTTCTTGTGATGGACCACCACCACCAGTGTCTTTGAAGTTTCTTTTATTTTGATCCATTTTCTTTTTCAACTTTGCTTTAAAGTGAATCCAGACTCTCTGCCACTCTTCAGGTGTTCGTGTTGGAGGTTCATGTTTAAACTGTCCGAAATGGACCTCCACGCTTCATCCGCTGTGGCTTTGGTTTCACCAAAAACCCGAACTCCTCGGCTAAGTTTGGATTTTCACTCAGTTTATCAATTAATATTTCGAACTGTTGTTTTGTCGTTATTTTCACCATATTGATACACAAAATTAATTAATGATGCAAAGAGTCAATAATTGTTAACAAAGTGTTTATTTTTCCTTCTATTTTACTTCTTGTTTCTTCGAAAATGTTCACTGCAACTGAAAATTGGTGCTTGCTGAAAAACAGCAGATTCGTCAACTGAGATTCGCAACTTCAGTTGAGTGTTGCCATACGTGGATCAATTTTGACAACTGGCAACGCCACTCAACGATAATTGTTATCGATGATCGACCCCTAAACATAATTGTATTGTGTATACAAAATTTCAGATTAATCGGTTGACAGGAAGAGGGTGAAATTTGAATTACTAAATTTGACCCAAGAATAAAACAAACGGGATGATCTAAATAAAACCCTTTAAAAAAATGTATATGAAAAAATCATGATTCACAAAGGTCCGTGGGACCTTTTCACACGATCGTGAAGTTCAGAACTGTCACTCATCGGAGGGTTAACAAAATTTTTCGATAAGTTAACAACCAAAATAAAGCCGTCGCTAATTTCTACAGATATCAACAGTGCTGTCAACTTTTATTGATACTTTTCATTCATAGTTTTCCGTTTTCATCTTACCGATTTTTGTCGGTACCAACTTCTATACAGAAAGAATACGGTCCATAGGTCGACTTCTATACAGCAGATGACCTCATAGGTCGTCTTTTAAACAGAAAAGGGCTTCAAAGGTCGATTCTAAGCAGGAGCAGACCTCATAGGTCAAATATCTATATCGACGACGGCCTCATAGTTCGACTTCTATACAAAAGATTACTCATAGGCCGACTTCTATATAGAAAACAACATCGTAGGTCGAAATCTGTACAAAAGACGGCCTCACAGTTTCACTTTTATAGAGAAGATGGCCTCTTAAGCAAACTTCTATACAAAAGATTGCGCCCTAGCTCCCCTTCTATACAGAAAACGCCCACATAGGCCCACTTCTATACAAAGATGAGCTCTTATGTTCCCTTCTATACAGACGACCTAATAGGTCCACGTCCATACAAAAGATTACCCATTAGGTCCACATCGATACAAAAGACGTCCCCATATACCGTCCTATACCCAAGATGGTCCACTTCTATACAAATGATTACGTTCTAGCTCCGCTTCTATACGGAAGACGACCTCATAGGTCGACTTCTAAGCAGAAGACACTTAAGTCCACATCGATACAGAAGAAGACCTCATATACCCTCCTATACCTAAGAAGGTCCACTTCTCTACAAAAGATGACGTCCTAAGTCTACTTCTATACAGAAGACGACTTCATGGGTCTACTTCTATACAGAAGAAGACCTCATAGGTCGATTTCTAAACAGAAGACGACCTCATAGGTCAATTTCAAAGCAGAAGACAACCTCATAGGCCGACTTCTAAGCAGAAGACGACCTCATAGGTCGATTTCTATGCAGAAGACGAACTTAAAAATCGACTTCTTTACAGAAGATTACTATTTAGGCCCACTTCTATACAAAATATGACCTCATAGGTCGACTTTTAAACAGAAGACAACATCCTCTTCGACTTCTAAGCAACAGATAACTTCTTAGGTCCACTTATATAAAAAATGACGACCCAAGTCCACTTCTATACAAAAGACGACATCATATCTCGACTTCTAAGAAAAACAATACTTCAAGGTCAACTTCTAACAGAAGACGACCTCATAGATCGACTTCTATGCAGAAGAGAATCTCATAATTCGACTTCTGTACAGCAGAGGACCACATAATTCGACTTATATACAGAAGAGGACCTCATAGTTCGACTTCTTTACAAAATACATATTCATAGGTCCACATCTTTACAGAAAACGACCTTACAGATCGGCTTGTATACAGAAGGCGTCCTCCTCTATACAGAAAACGTTGATAAGTCCCCTTTTATACATAAGATGACCTAACCACTTCCAAGCAGAAGAGGCCCTCATAAGTCGACTTTTATTCAGAACACCTCCTATACAGATGACCTCATAGGTCGACTTCTAAGCAGACGATGACCTCTTCCATACAGAAGATTACCTATTTGACCCACTTCTACACAGAGGATGACCTCATAGGTCGAATTCTAAGCAGACGATGACCACATAGAAGATGACCTCTTAGGCCCACTTCTACACAGAAGACGACCTATGGACAAATTCTAACCAGAAGTCTATTTTTTAGATCCACTTCTAAACGGAAGACGACCTCATAGGTCGACCTTTTACAGAAGCCGGACGAATAGGACGACTTCTAAAAGAAGACGACCTTGTAGGTCGACTTCTAACAGAAGAGGACCTAATAGGACAACTTCTGACAGAAGACACCCTCATTGGACGGCTTCAAACCAGAATGCCATTTCATAGGTCGACTTCTATACAGAAGACGACCTCATAGGTCGACTTCTATACAGATGATGACCTCATAGGTCGACTTCTATACAGAAGACAACCTCATATATCAACTTTTATACAGAAGACGACCTCATAGATCGACTTATATACAGAAGACGACCTCATAGGTCGACTTCTATACAGAAGACGACCTCATAGGTCGACTTCTATACAGAAGACGACCTCATAGGTCGACTTCTATACAGATGATGACCTCATAGGTCGACTTCTATACAGAAGACAACCTCATATATCAACTTTTATACAGAAGACGACCTCATAGATCGACTTATATACAGAAGACGACCTCATAGGTCGACTTCTATACAGAAGACGACCTCATAGGTCGACTTCTATACAGAAGACGACCTCATAGGTCGACTTCTATACAGATGATGACCTCATAGGTCGACTTCTATACAGAAGACAACCTCATATATCAACTTTTATACAGAAGACGACCTCATAGATCGACTTATATACAGAAGACGACCTCATAGGTCGACTTCTATACAGAAGACGACCTCATAGGTCGACTTCTATACAGAAGACGACCTCATAGGTCGACTTCTATACAGATGATGACCTCATAGGTCGACTTCTATACAGAAGACAACCTCATATATCAACTTTTATACAGAAGACGACCTCATAGATCGACTTATATACAGAAGACGACCTCATAGGTCGACTTCTATACAGAAGACGACCTCATAGGTCGACTTCTATACAGAAGACGACCTCATAGGTCGACTTCTATACAGATGATGACCTCATAGGTCGACTTCTATACAGAAGACAACCTCATATATCAACTTTTATACAGAAGACGACCTCATAGATCGACTTATATACAGAAGACGACCTCATAGGTCGACTTTTATACAGATGATGACCTCATAGATCGACTTCTATACAGAAGACGACCTCATTGGTCGACTTCTATACAGATGATGACCTCTTAGTTTGACTTCTATACAGAAGACGTCCTCATAGATCGACTTCTATACAGAAGACGACCTCATAGATCGACTTCTATACAGAAGACGACCTCATAGGTCGACTTCTATACAGAAGACGATATCAAAGGTCGACTTCCATACAGAAGACGACCTCATAGGTTGACTTCTATACCGAAGACGTCCTCATAAGTACAATTCTACAGAGAAGATGACATCTCAGGACCACTTCTATACAGAAGGCGACCTATGTGTGATCGACTTCTATGCAGAAGACCCCACTCATAGATCGACTTATAAACGGAGGACGACCTCATAAGTCGACTTCTATCAGAAGACGGCCCAATAGGACGCCTTCAGAGAAAAATACGACTTCATAGGTCAACTTTTATACTGAAGACGGTCTCATACGTCAACTTCTATACAGAAAATGACATCATAGGTCAACTTACAACAAAAATTATGACCTCATATGTCGATTTCTAAGTAGATGGCGACATCTTCAATGCGGAAGGTCCTTTTCTATACAAAGACGACCTCGTAGATAGGTCGACTTCTCAGCAGATGATTACCTCATACGTCGACTTCTGAGCAGAAGACGACGACGACCGCTTTTATATAGAAGACAACCTCATATGCCCACTTCGATACAGAATATTACCTCATAGGTCGATTTCAAAGCAGAATGTTACATCATAGATCGACTTCTAAGCAGAACAGAGCCTGATAAGTAGTCTTTTATACAGAAGACGACCTCATCTATACGGAAGGCGACCTCATTGGACGACTTCTAAGCAGAAAACGACCTAGTGGACCTATTACTTCGATACAGAAAACGACTTAATAGGTCGACTTCTAAGCAGAGGACTGTTTCATAAGTCTACTTTTGTACAGGAGATGACCTCGTAGGTCGACCGGCTTTGCTTTCTATAAACAAGACGACTTCATATGTGGACTTCTATGGCTTCTATAGACAATATGACTTCATAGGTGGGAAGACGATCTGGCAGCGAAGGACCAAATATCTCTAAAAGAAGAAATTAATATTTAAGTACTTAAAATGTTTACATTGTCGCATTTATGTATCTTCAAGTTACATAGATACATATGTCAGCAAGCAAGAATATAGATTTCTACTATGAAAAAGTTCTCTAATGTGAATTTTTTTCCTATGGAAAAGTTCCCCAATGTGAATTTTTCCTATAGAAAACTTCACTAATATAAATTTATCCTATAGAAAACTTTACCAATGTGAATTTTTCCTATAGAAAACTTCACCAAAGTGAATTTGTCCTATAGAAAACTTCACAAATGTGAATTTTTCCTATGGAAAAGTTCACCAATGTGAATTTTTCCTATGGAAAAGTTCACCAATGTGAATTTTTCCTATGGAAAAGTTCACCAATGTGAATTTTTCCTATGGAAAAGTTCACCAATGTGAATTTTTCCTATGGAAAAGTTCACCAATGTGAATTTTTCCTATTGAAAATTTCACCAAAATGAATTTTTCCTATGGAAAAGTGCACCAATGTGAATTTTTCCTATGGAAAAGTTCACCAATGTGAATTTTTTCCTGTGGAAAAGTTCACCAATGTGAATTTTTCCTATGGGAAAGTTCACCGATGTGAATTTTTCTTATGGAAAAGTTCACCAATGTTAATTTCTCCTATGGAAAAGTTCACAAATGTGAATTGTTCCTAGGGAAAAGTTCACCAATGTGAATTTTTCCCAGTGAAAAGTTCACCAATGTGAAGTTTTCCTATGGAAAAGTTCACCAATGTGCATTTTTCCTATGGAAAATTCACCAATGTGCACTTTTCCTATAAGAAACTTCTGAGGAAGCCATATCAGCCAAGGAAGTAATGCTAGGAACCTATGAATGAACACCGTAATAAGTTTTGGTTTTTGTTTTTTTTTTTTTTTTTTTTTGTTTTTTGCTCAGATCACTTCAAACTTTTGCTCCCACACTCTTCAGCATTAAATCGAAAAAAGAGCATTGTTTTACTTCCGGCCTATACATTAAATACCTCCCCCATATATTTGAATACCGAAACATAAAGCAAAAAAAAATTGTATTTCAAACATTGATAAGTTTTCGAAATCCATTGCACCACCATTCAATATCATCATCATTCCAGCCAAAACACACAAAACATGTTTGAAATCTGCACTTATTACACACAACGTCACGACTAAACAATGGAGAGTGGTTTACTTTACGGCGGCCAAGCACGCATGCGTAACGAGTTAAGTACTAACCATGCAGACAGACGCTACTACTGGAGTACATATTTCGGTATTTCATCAGTGTTGTTATTATCGGTTAATGGTTTCGGGTAAAACTCCGCCAAACAACAACAACATTATCTTCATCATCATTGATGAGTACTTGTTATACCCTTTCGGTAATACATATTTGACTATTTAATGCTGTGGCAAACAATGTTGGCTTCTTGTTTTTGGTGGGAGATGTTACGATATGCAGCCGACCTGGCTCAAACAAAAGCAGCAAGTTGAGGAAAAATTAAACAACTTCGATGTGTAAATGTAAACAAAAAACATGCATATATGATAGCGCATGATATGCAGAGGAACGCTTAGGAAAAAAACAAGAAATTATAAATTTTTTTGTAAATGGGTATTGGACTGTGCGATACCCTTTTTGTGGTGGATACCTCGAAAACATTTCATGCCAGTGGCGTCCATAAGCGCATATCCATAACAAATAGTTCGTTTGAGAACTTCAAAGGTAAATATTTAAAAAAGAACGAAGAGATACATCAATACGAAAATATTTTCCAATTCGAAAATCTCTCAATCCAGCAAATCACTTACAACTCCCCTCCACCCCATTATCTCACTCCTCATTAGTATGTGTCAATGTACACACCCAGCTAACATTTTTTTCCGAATTCTTTGCGAATTCGGTCAGAATCTCTGCACAAGTTGCCGATTCTGATGCCGAATTCTTTCCGAATTCGGTACAAAAGTTGTATGGACGTGTCCACCGAAATCGGAAAGAATTTTCTAAGAAAATTCTAACAAAATATTAGAGTTTCGCAACGAATTCGGTCCGAATTCGGAAAAAAATTCTGGAAAATTCGGTGGAAAATTTAGATTTTTTGAAGAAAATCGGTCCGAATTCGGAAAGAAATTCTGGAAAAATTCGAAGAAAATATTAGATTTTCTGGAAAAAATCTGATGAAATTCTTGGCCGCTGACGCCTTTGATATTGACACACAACACAGAACAAATCCCCAACTCAGAAACAATTCTCTTTTAATGCGCTATTTATGGATGATTCTAATTTCAAACGTCCTAATGATTTACCCTGTTGTTATCATATTGTGATTAATAGTAGAAGAATGTGCACGAGTATGTTAAAGCTATCAACACTAGCTTGAATTATTATATGTTGCATTTATATTAAAACAATTCAAAAACTGTATATGCGAATTTTATAAAAAAAACACTTTGTTTTTCGACAACAATCGAACAAAAATATCCCTTAGAAAATCGATTAGAAATCGGAACGAATTCGGAACGAGATTCTTATGGTTCTTCAGAAAATGTGCAGAGATTCTTAAAAAAAAGTTTTAGAAAATCGGTACAATTTCTAGAAAAATATTAGAGAAATCGACAAATATCTAAAAAATATTCAGAAAATTTCGGAAAAAAATCGGAAATCAGAGCCCTCCGTCCGTCCGTCCATCTTTGTGGGCACACACAAGAGTTGAATTTTTTTGAAAATGAAATTATTTTGAAAATGAATCTCAAACTGTGCTTACACCTTTTTCGAGGTTATACGAAACAATGACATAGAAAAGTGAAACTTTTTTTATGACGACGATGATGATGAGGAAAAAATTAGGTAAACAAATTAAAGAGTCATGAAAAGTAAACAAAACCACAGCTTGAAATAATAAAAGGGAAAATGGTCATAAAAACTGCAGCTACCTGTGGGAAGATGAGCAACAAGGTCTTCATGCTCCAGAACTATCACCAGATTATGATCTCTCATAATCGTTTTTGTCAACATACTAGCCTCGGGAGACTTTTCTATGGAAAAGTTGACCAATGCTAACTTTTCCCATGGAAAAGTTCACCAATGTGATTTTTCCTATAGAAAAGTTAACCAATGTGAATTTTTCCTATGGAAAAGTTCACCAATGTGAATTTTTCCTATGGAAAAGTTCACCAATGTGAATTTTTCCTATGGAAAAGTTTAGCAATGTGAATTTTTCTTATGGAAAAGTTCACCAATGTGTTTTTTTCCTATGGAAGAGTTCACCAATGTGAATTTTTCCTATGGAAAAGTTCGCCAATGTGAATTTTTCCTATGGAAAAGTTCACCAATGTGAATTTTTCCTATGGAAAACTTCACCATATGAATTTTTCCTTTGGAAAACATCAGCAATGTGAATTTTTCCTATGGAAAAGTTCACCAATAAGAATTTTTCCTATCGCCTATCCCCTGATGTGAAATTTTCCTATGGAAAACTTCACTGATGTGAAATTTTCCTATGGAAAACTTCACTGATGTGAAATTTTCCTATGGAAAACTTCACTGATGTGAAATTTTCCTATGGAAAACTTCACTGATGTGAAATTTTCCTATGGAAAACTTCACTGATGTGAAATTTTCCTATGGAAAACTTCACTGATGTGAAATTTTCCTATGAAAAACGTCACTGATGTGAAATTTTCCTATGAAAACTGCACTGATGTGAAATTTTCTTATGGAAAACTTCAATGATGTGAAATTTTCCTATGCAAAA
Source organism: Musca autumnalis (assembly GCF_047663935.1). NCBI lineage: Eukaryota > Metazoa > Arthropoda > Insecta > Diptera > Muscidae > Musca > Musca autumnalis. Next base: position 238,708,595 of record NW_027411977.1, on the reverse strand, counting down.
GTTCACCAAAGTGAATTTTTCCTATGGAAAAGTTCACCAATGTGAATTTTTCCTATGGAAAATTTCACCAATGTGAATTTGTCCCATGGAAAAGTTCACATATGTGAATTTTTCCTATGGAAAACTTCTTTACAGAAGATGACCTCATATGTAATTTTCTGTAGGTAGAAGACTTGCTAATTTGTTCTATAGTTAGAAAACCTACTTCTACGGACAGAGGAAAGCCTGTGAAGATCTTTTATGGACAGAAGAACACCTAAAAAAGGTGTTTTATGGACAGAAGAAGACCTCTCAAGGTGTTTCATAGACAGAATAAGACTTCGGATGATCTTCTAAGGATAGAAGAAGGGTTATAAATGTTTTCTAAGAACAAAAGACGACCTCCAAGGGTATACTATGGATAGAAGAAGGTCTCTAAAATACTTCTATGGAAATAAAAAGACCTTTAAAGATGATCAATGGAAAGATGAAGGCCTCTTAAAGTCTTCTATGGATAGAAAAAGATCTATAAATGTCTTCTAGGGACAAAAAGAAGACCTTTAAAGGTTTTCTATGAACAGATGAGGATCTCTTAAGGTCTTCTATGGACAGAAGAACACCTCTTAAGATCTTCCACGGACAGAAGAAGGACCTCTGGAGGTCTTCTATGTACAGAAGAAGACCTCTAACGATTTTCGATGGAGATATGAAGACCTTTTAGTCTTATATGGACAGAAAAAGAAATATCTTATAGCAGCAATTGACCTCTAAAGTTATTCTATGGCTAGAAGTAGACCATAAGGCCTTCAATGGATAGAAGAAGACCTCTTAAGGTCTGAAGAAGACATCTTAAAGTCTTCCATAGACAGAAGTAGAACTCTTGAGGCCTTCTATGAACAGAAGAAAGCCTCTTAAGGTCTTCTGTAGAAATAAGAATATCGCTAAATGCGTTCAAGGAACAAAATAAGACGTCCAAAGTTATTCTATGGACACGTCTTCTATGGACAGAAGAAGACATCTAAAGTTCTTTCATGGATATATGAATGTCTTCTAGGGACAAATAAAGACTTCTAGCGATCTTTTATGGATAGAAATAGCATCTCTAAATGTCTTTTAGGAATAAAAGCAGACCTCTAAAGATCTTCCATGGACAGAAGTAGAACTCTTAAGGCCTTCTATGAACAGAATAAGGCCTCTTAAGGTCGTCTGTGGAAAGGGGAATATCTTCAAATGTGTTTTACGAACAAAAGAAGACGTCTAAAGGTATTCCATGGACAGAAGTAGACCTCTTAAAGTCTTCTATGTACTGAAGAATGCCTCTTAAGGTCTTCTATGGAATGAAGAAGACCTTTTAAGGTATTCTATTTACAGAAAAAGTCATCTGAATGTCTATGGACATATGAAGATCCCTAAATATCTTCTAGGGACAAATAAATATTCTTTAAAAGTTTTTTACGTTCAAAGACAACTTCTAAACATTTTCTATGGACAGAACAACACTTTCAAAGGTTTTGTGTGGACAGAGGAAGTCCTCTTCAATGGATAAAATAGAAAGTCGATCTCATAGCACATCTTCTTTACAGAAGAGGACATAACAGGTCAACTTACATATATACAGAAGACCGTGAAGAAGTTGAGCTGTTAAACTTCTTTACAGAAGACGACCTCACAGGTAGATTTCTATACATAAGCCCCATTCTAATTAAATTACATTTTCTATTGCAACAAAAGTACATAACTTTTCCCATTTTCCAGCTTTAAGGTTTTTCCCTGTTGTTTTTAGAGGTCAGTATTGTTTTGTGTAATTTGTGTCCAGACAACCATGTTTTTGTTTGTTTTGATGACGTCGTGTTGTTGTATTTTTGGAGTAGTTTTTTTATGTTTTTGGGGTTGGTTGAACGCAATTATTGCGTGCTTAGTACTAACATTCTTGCTGTTGTTGTTATCAGGAATAAAAAACAAGAGGAAACCAAAAATACCCCAACAGAAATGGTCAGGGTGGTGTTTTTTTTCAAAGTTGGGCTAGTCTTTGTTATGACCGAAATAACAACAATAAGAACAACAACATAAATACAAAAAATATAGGATTGGTCAAGGTTAACACCCTGCCGGAACGTCATGGACGTAATATGTGAGAGGTTCAGGGTGGGGGAATATTTCCTGGAAATGTAAATAAATGTTGGGTTCGTTTTTTGGATTTTGCCAAATTCGTATGAAATTGTTCGATTCATTGCAAAGTAATCAAAGTGAGCTAAAAATAGATTGGGAAGTTGTAGGGTTCATAACAAAAACAGACGAAGGTAATTAGGCAACAATTAAGGGGGGAGGAAGCGAGGAACATGGTTTGGTAGCCTAATGATGTCATGGTTCTTGGAAAGGGGTTTTTATTGTCCTCCCTAATGGAACATTGTGATTTAATACATTCTAATTACCATGATCCATAAAATATTCCGCTTAAAATCTCATTAAATTTTCAACAAGGTTCGTTCGGACATGTTCGTAATACCTGTTTAATTAAATTGTAACATTTTTTAATTAGTTGTTTTGACAAATTTAACAACAATAAAACTATATTTTCACATAATCCGCTCTCTTATGTTCCTCCCCTCCCTTAACATTGTTGTTTGTCCTATCCCACCCTAAAATTATGAACGACTGAGTGAATTTGTTAAGCCAATGCCAGGTTACCAGGTATTGTTTAGGAAAAATAAAATAAAATTATGGAAAAATAAAATTAAAACCTTTTGCATGATGATATGAAATTAGCAGCGGCAGTTATACCCTGGCCCTGCCTCTAGATGGAATTATGTGAGAGCATCATCATCACTTCCCTCCGCCCATGTCTATTGTGTAGTTAAGCTTCAATCACAACATAAAGCATCGCTGCTGCTTCGTGGCTGCTAAGTTGAATTTGTTGTGTGAAAGAGTTGTGCAGCACAAACATTTCTATTGTCTTTTGGCTTTCTTGCTTTTGACGGTCACAGAGGCCTATAAAGCTAAGTGAATAAAAATCAGAGTTTTTTGAACTTTTGCTGCGAATATGTTGGGGGAACTTAAGTCACCAGTTTCTTGTTTGTTTCTTTTTTTCAAAGACAATGGCCAAAGCTATCTAAGCCTATCATGATAATGTGTTCTATAGCCAAGTGCCAACAAACCAGCCTTCCACCCACCCACCTCCACCATATTAATCAGCATCATCTGTGACAGCAAAAACATATTCAAGACAATGGAGGAGACTATCTGGCTAAGACACACAAGCAAAAGATTCAATGATAGAGGTCGGTTTTTTATAAAATAACAAAAAGCATTTTTAAAAGTGGGAGGTTCGCTAGACGCCTTAAATCAATCAATAACCAAAAAAAGACCCAAAGAAAAATCTCAAATCATTTTGGACAATAATCAAAAGTTCACCACAGTGCATTTTTCCAGTGTAAAAGTTCGAGAATGTGAAATAGGTCGACTTATATAGAAAAGACGACCTCATAGGTCAACTTCTATAGAAAACACAACCTTATAGGTCAACTTCTATAGAGAAGACGACCTCATAGGTCAACTTCTATACCAAAGACGACCTCATAGGTCAATTTCTATTGAGAATACGACCTCATAGGTGAGAAAACGACTTCATAGAACGACTTCTATACCGAAGAAGACCTCATAGATCGACTTCTATACCGAAGAAGACCTCACAGATCGACTTCTACACAGAAGACGACCTCATAGGTCGACTTCTGTAGAGAAGACGACCTCATAGGTAGACTTCTATTGAGAAGACGACCTCATAGGTCTACCTCTTTACCGAAGACGACCTTACAGGTCGACTTCTATAAAGAATACGACCTTATAGGTGAGAAAACGAGTTCATAGATCGACTTCTATACCGAAGACGACCTCATAGATCGACCTCTATACCGAAGACAACCACATAGATCCACTCCTATACAGAAGACGGCCTCATAGGTAGACTTCTATACCGAAGACAACCTCATAGATCCACTCCTATACAGAAGACGGCCTCATAGGTCGACTTCTATACCGAAGACGACCTCATAGGTAGACTTTTGTAAAGAAGACAACCTCATAGGTCGATTTCTATAAAAAAGATGACCTCATTGGTCGACTTCTATAGAGAGGACGTCCTCATAGGTCGACTTCTATAGAGAAGACGACCCCATAGGTCAACTTCTATAGAAAAGACGACCTTATAGGTGAACTTCTATAAAGAAAGACATCATTGGTCGACTTCTATAGAGAAGACGACCTCATAGATCCACTCCTATACAGAAGACGGCCTCATAGGTAGACTTCTATACCGAAGACAACCTCATAGATCCACTCCTATACAGTAGACTTCTATACCGAAGACAACCTCATAGATCCACTCCTATACAGTAGACTTCTATACCGAAAACGACCTCATAGGTAGACTTCTATAGAGAAGACGACCTCATAGGTCAACCTCTATAGAGAAGACGACCTCATAGGTCGACTTCTATAGAGAAGACGACCTCATAGGTCGACTTCTATAGAGAAGACAACCTCATAGGTCGACTTCTATACCAAAGACGGCCTCATAGGTCGACTTCTATAGGGAAGACGACCTCATACGTCGACTTCTATAGGGAAGACGACCTCATAGGTCGACTTCTATAGAGAAGACGACCTCATATGTCGACTTCTATAGATAAGATGACCTCATAGGTCGACTTCTATAGAAAAGACAACCTCATAGCTCCACTTCTATACCAAAGACGACCTCATAGGTCGACTTCTATAGAGAAGACGACCTCATAGGTCGACTTCTATAGAGAAGACGACCTCATAGGTCGACTTCTATAGAGAAGACGACCTCATAGGTCGACTTCTATAGAGAAGACGACCTCATAGGTCGACTTCTATAGAGAAGACGACCTTATAGGTCAACTTCTATAGAGGAGACGACCTCATAGATCAACTTCTATAGAGGAGACGACCTCATAGATCAACTTCTATACCAAAGTCGACCTCATAGGTCGACTTCTGAAGAAAAAACGATTTCATAGATCAACTTCTATAGAGGAGACGACCTCATAGATCAACTTCTATACCAAAGTCGACCTCATAGGTCGACTTCTGAAGAAAAAACGATTTCATTGGTCAACTTCTATAGAGGAGACGACCTCATAGATCAACTTCTATAGAGGAGACGACCTCATAGATCAACTTCTATACCAAATACGACTTCATAGGTCGACTTATATAGAGAAGACGACCTCATAGGTCGACTTCTATTGAGAATACGACCTTATAGATGACAAAACGACCTCATAGATTGACTTCTATACCGAAGACGACCTCATAGATCGACTTCTATACCGAAGACGACCTCATAAGTCGATTTCTGTAGAGAAAACAAAATCATAGGTCGAATTCTATAGAGACAACGACTTCATAGGTCACTTCTTATGAGAAGACGAGCTCATAGGTCATCTTCACTAACGTAAATTTTTCCTAGGGAAAATTTCACCAATATGAATTTTTCCTATGGAAAAGTTCACCAATGTGAATTTTTCCTATGGAAAAGTTCACCGATGTGAATTTTTCCTATGGAAAAGTTCACCAATGTGAATTTTTTTTTATGGAAAAGTTCACCAATGTGAATTTTTCCTATGGAAAAGTTCACCAATGTGAATTTTCCCATGGAAAATTTCACTAATGTGAATTTTTCCAATGGAAAACTTCACTAATGTGAATTTTTCCAATGGAAAACTTCACCAATGTGAATTTTTTCTATGGAAAACATCACCAATGTGAATTTTTTACTATAGAAAAGTTCACCAATGTGAATTTTTCCTACGGAAAATTCACCAATGTAAAATTTTCCTTTGGAAAAGTTCATCAATGTAAAATTTTTCTTTGGAAAAGTTTACCAATGCAAATTTTTCCTTTGGGAAAGGTCAGCAATGTGAATTTTTCCTATGGAAAAGTTCACCAATGTGAATTTTTCCTATGGAAAAGTTCACCAATGTGAATTTTTCCTATTGAAAAGTTCACAAATGTGAATTTTTCTTATGGAAAAGCTGACCAATGTGAATTTTTCCTATGGAAAAGATCATCAATGTGAGTTTTTCCTATGAAAAAATTCACCAATGTGAATTTTTCCTATGGAAAAGTTCACCAATGTGAATTTTTCCTATGGAAAAGTTCACCAATGTGAATTTTTCCTATGGAAAAGTTTACCAATGTGAATTTTTCCTATGGAAAAGTTCACCAATGTGCATTTTTCCTATGGAAAAGTTCACCAATGTGAATTTTTCCTATGGAAAAAAGTTCACCAATGTGAATTTTACCTATGAAAAAATTTCACCAATGTAATTTTTTCCTTTGGAAAAGTTCGCCGATGTGAATTTTTCCTTTTGGAATTTTCACCCATGCAAATTTTTCCTTTGGGAAAAGTCAGCACTGTGAATTTTTAAACTAATTCTCTTTCGAGTTTAGCTGTTATGACCTAAGAGATACATTGAAAAATTAGGAATCCACCGAAATTCCTACACATTCAACCATTATTTTACGTTTCGCGAATGGCTAAGTCCATTCATCAGGCATATTTGAATGTTTTTAGTGGGTGGACGAAGACTTAGCTTGAAAACTAGCATTTATACCACAAATCATTCGAAAATTGTATATTGGAATTATTTATTTATTTTAATGTTAGTTATTGAATTCCAAACTTTTCCAAAAATTATCTATATGGGTCTTTTTCATTGAAAAGTTCATCAATTTGGATTTTTCCTCAGAAAAAAAATCCAACAATTTTGTTTAAGAAGTGTTCGCCAATTTTAATTTTTCTTATAAAAATGTGTACGAATGTGAATTTTTCCTAGGGAAATTTTCACCCATGAGAATTTTTCCTTTGCAAAAGTTCACCAATGTGAATTTTTCCTTTGAAAAATTTCGTTTTGAAAAGTTCTTGTGAACTATGGAAAATTTCACACAATGTAAAGTTTTTGAAAGGAAAATACACCAATTCGAATTTTTCCTATGAAAAGATTCGCCAATTTGAAAATTTGTTAAGAAAAATATACTAATGTTACTTTTTTTCTGTGGAAAAGCACCATCAACCTGTGAAAAAATCAGCAATTAGACTTTTTCCCGCGAAAAGTACACCAATGAGAATATTTCTTATTGAAAACTTGACCAAAGTGAATTGTTCCCATTGTAATTTTCTTAAAACAACTTTTCTCTAAAGAAAATTTAATCAATTTGATTTCTGAACCCAATTCCCTTTGTATTCCAATTGACTCCATTCACTTTTCCCACTCCCACCTGTTTGTTTATATTTTATTTGTTAAATTATTTATTTACTTTATTTTTTTATAATTTCCAAACAATTATAAAAATCAATAAAAATTCCTAAAACCTGTTTCGTAGTCAGCTACAGGTGAAGACAAGGGGAGAGAGAAGCTTTTTCGTTGCTACTGTTGTTGTTGTTGCTTTGTTCCAAATGGCGGGCTTTCAATTGTTCAAGTGTTCCAACAGCGAGTTGGCGTGTTTTGCATTTTTAAAATAGACAACTAATTAAAAGCGATGAAGACGTTTTTTCTATGTTAAATTCCTACACATAAACACACACACACATGCATTGACAATTGTTAAATTGCAGTCAACAAGTGTTATGTGCGTAAATAAACTTCAAGCAATAATACTGTCAAAAAGTGGCAATCAATATTCATCACAATTTGGGAAGAAATTTAAATAAAATAAAAAATTGAAAAAATGGGGAAAATGTGAAAAATTTACTATGAAAAACTTCACGAATGCGCAAGGTTTCCAATAAAAACTTCACCAATGTGAAATTTTTCTATGAAAATTTTCACCAATGTGAAATTTTTCTATGAAAATTTTCACCAATGTGAAATTTTTCTATGAAAATTTTCACCAATGTGAAATTTTTCTATGAAAATTTTCACCAATGTGAAATTTTTCTATGAAAATTTTCACCAATGTGAAATTTTTCTATGAAAATTTTCACCAATGTGAAATTTTTCTATGAAAATTTTCACCAATGTGAAATTTTTCTATGAAAATTTTCACCAATGTGAAATTTTTCTATGAAAATTTTCACCAATGTGAAATTTTTCTATGAAAATTTTCACCAATGTGAAATTTTTCTATGAAAATTTTCACCAATGTGAAATTTTTCTATGAAAATTTTCACCAATGTGAAATTTTTCTATGAAAATTTTCACTAATGTGAAATTTTTCTATGAAAATGTTCACCAATGTGAAATTTTTCTATGAAAATTTTCACCAATGTGCAAGTTTTCTATGAAAATTTTCACCAATGTGAAATTTTTCTATGAAAATGTTCACCAATGTGAAATTTTTCTATGAAAATTTTCACCAATGTGAATTTTTTCTATGAAAATTTTCACCAATGTGAATTTTTTCTATGAAAATTTTCACCAATTTGAAATTTTTCTATGAAAATGTTCACCAATGTGAAATTTTTCTATGAAAATTTTCACCAATGTGAAATTTTTCTATGAAAACTTTCACCAATGTGAAAATTTTCTATGAAAACTTTCACCAAAGTGAAATTTTTCTATGAAAATTTTCACCAAAGTGAAATTTTTTATGAAAATTTTCACCAATGTGAAGTTTTTTATGAAAATTTTCACCAATGTGAAATTTTTTATGAAAATTTTCACCAATGTGAAATTTTTCTATGAAAAACTTCACCAATGTGAAATTTTTCTATGAAAATTTTCACCAATGTGAAACTTGTCTATGAAAATTTTCAACAATGTGCAAGTTTTCTATGAAAATTTTCACCAATGTGCAAGTTTTCTATGAAAATTTTCACCAATGTGAAATTTTCACCAATGTGAAATTTTTCTATGAAAATGTTCACCAATGTGAAATTTTTCTATGAAAATGTTCACCAATGTAAAATTTTTCTATGAAAATTTTCACCAATGTGCATGTTTTCTATTAAAAATTTCACCAATGTGAAATTTTTCTATGAAAGACTTCACCAATGTGAAATTTTTCTATGAAAGACTTCACCAATGTGAAATTTTTCTATGAAAAACTTCACCAATGTGAAATTTTTCTATGAAAAACTTCACCAATGTGAAATTTTTCTATGAAAAACTTCACCAATGTGAAATTTTTCTATGAAAAACTTCACCAATGTGAAATTTTTCTATGAAAAACTTCACCAATGTGAAATTTTTCTATGAAAAACTTCACCAATGTGAAATTTTTCTATGAAAAACTTCACCAATGTGAAATTTTTCTATGAAAAACTTCACCAATGTGAAATTTTTCTATGAAAAACTTCACCAATGTGAAATTTTTCTATGAAAAACTTCACCAATGTGAAATTTTTCTATGAAAAACTTCACCAATGTGAAATTTTTCTATGAAAAACTTCACCAATGTGAAATTTTTCTATGAAAAACTTCACCAATGTGAAATTTTTCTATGAAAAACTTCACCAATGTGAAATTTTTCTATGAAAAACTTCACCAACGTGAAATTTTTCAATGAAAAACTTCATCAATGTGAAATTTTTCTATGAAAAACTTCATCAATGTGAAATTTTTCTATGAAAAACTTCATCAATGTGAAATTTTTCTATGAAAAACTTCATCAATGTGAAATTTTTCTATGAAAAACTTCACCAATGTGAAATTTTTCTATGAAAAACTTCACCAATGTGAAATTTTTCTATGAAAATTTTCACCAGTGTGAAATTTTTCTATGAAAATTTTCACCAATGTGAAATTTTTCTATGAAAATTTTCACCAATGTGAAATTTTTCTATGAAAATTTTCACCAATGTGAAATTTTTCTATGAAAATTTTTACCAATGTGAAATTATTCTATGAAAATTTTCACCAATCTGAAAATTTTCAATGAAAAATTTCACCAATGTGAAATTTTTCTATGAAAAACTTCACCAATGTGAAATTTTTCTATGAAAAACTTCACCAATGTGAAATTTTTCTATGAAAAACTTCACCAATGTGAAATTTTTCTATGAAAAACTTCACCAATGTGAAATTTTTCTATGAAAAACTTCACCAATGTGAAATTTTTCTATGAAAAACTTCACCAATGTGAAATTTTTTTATGAAAAACTTCACCAATGTGAAATTTTTCTACAAAAATTTTCACCACTGTGAAATTTTTCTATGAAAATTTTCAACAAAGTGAAAAATTCATAGAAAAATTTTCCATTGATGAACATTTTCATAGAAATAATTTACATTGGTGAAAATTTTCATAGAAAAATTTCACATTGTCGAAAGTTTTCCTAGAAAAATTTCACATTGGTGAAAATTTTCATAGAAAAATTTCACATTGGTGAAAATTTTCATAGAAAAATTTCACATTTGTGAAAATTTTCATAGAAAAATTTAACATTGGTGAAGTTTTTCATAGAAAAATTTCACATTGGTGAAGTTTTTCATAGAAAAATTTCACATTGGTGAAGTTTTTCATAGAAAAATTTCACATTGGTGAAGTTTTTCATAGAAAAATTTCACATTGGTGAAGTTTTTCATAGAAAAATTTCACATTGGTGAAGTTTTTCATAGAAAAATTTCACATTGGTGAAGTTTTTCATAGAAAAATTTCACATTGGTGAAGTTTTTCATAGAAAAATTTCACATTGGTGAAGTTTTTCATAGAAAAATTTCACATTGGTGAAGTTTTTCATAGAAAAATTTCACATTGGTGAAGTTTTTCATAGAAAAATTTCACATTGGTGAAGTTTTTCATAGAAAAATTTCACATTGGTGAAGTTTTTCATAGAAAAATTTCACATTGGTGAAGTTTTTCATAGAAAAATTTCACATTGGTGAAGTTTTTCATAGAAAAATTTCACATTGGTGAAGTTTTTCATAGAAAAATTTCACATTGGTGAAGTTTTTCATAGAAAAATTTCACATTGGTGAAGTTTTTCATAGAAAAATTTCACATTGGTGAAGTTTTTCATAGAAAAATTTCACATTGGTGTAAATTTTCATAGAAAAATTTCACATTGGTGAAGTTTTTCACCAATGTGATCCAACGACCATTTTCAAACCTCTATCCTAATCTTAATTTATATTTTCTTATTCTCCAACTCACCTGATTTGTATTAGAATTTATGTAAATTTTTGTTGTTGCTGTTGTTGTTGTTTTCCAAAAACCAAGTTTTAGTAAAAAACAACCAGAACTTCGAAATAAAAGCATTTGCGGGATGACGTTTACCTCGTAGCCAATGTTAACACATTGTTTATTGTTGTTTTATTTGTTGTTGCTGTCGTTGTTTCTTCTCATTTGTTTTTCTTTTTTTATTCAAATTGAAATATTTTTTTGTTTACTGCTTTGGTAGTGGTAACGGTTAAATATTGGCTTGTCTTTGTATTGATGACCGACCGAGACGACCGACCTGTTGCTGCCACTCAATTCTATGGGTGTTTCATTTCCTTTATGTTCCACAAACGAAGCTTTTAATTCGAAGAATTTTTTTGCTCTTATGCTCTCGGCGGAGACTTCGTTTGACCAGCTGAGAAGAACCCGGTTTAAAACGTTGTTCTATTCGAAATGCTGTTGTTTACACAGCCCAGGTATGGGTAGGTAGGTAGGTATGTGGTTAGGGTTTTGTAATTCCGCCACGCCGAATCTCATGCAAAGAAGAGAGTATGGAGCACAACTTTTTGTATTTTACAACTGAGCAAACAAATGGCAGCGAGTGTCTTTTTTTTTTTTTTGTTCAACATGTAACTCCCCCCTCTAAAGCCGAGCCCAAACAGCAACTTTTTTAAGCCAAGTTTTGTGGGTATTAGTATTAGTATCCAATGTAGTTGTAGATGATTCTACAAGCGGCTTTTAGTGGCATTACGAAAAAAAAATCAACACAAAAAAAAAACAACTGGAAGAGGCAAGGGGTAACGCCTTAGAACTTGAAATTTTTATGGTTTACTGCTAAACAATTTTTTACAAAATTAACAATTTTATAATGAATTCAATGACGTAGAAAATATTTCCAGAATTTTTGCAACACACATAAATTTTTATTTCCTTCCTTAGCCTTATTTCTTTTACCGAAGAAATGGCTTCTTTATTGCACTTCTTTCAACACAATTTTTGTTAAAATTTCAACTTTATTTTCCATCAACCTCCAAAATTTTTTAATAATTTTTCTAGAATTTTTTGTTTAATATTTTTTTAATTTTTTATTCCATTAATTTCTTTAAAAATTTTTCCAACTTATTTTCCACTTCTCATTTTCGGTATTTTCCGTATTGGCCCCCACAACACCGCGTCATACATCAACTGAACAGAGCGGCAGTGGCATAGGCATGCACTCATTCACACACAACTAAAGTTAAGCAACCGACCAAACAACCAGTTAACAACAATACCACGATATACTAATATTAACGTTTTGAACGGTACTACAACTAACTCATCATCATCGTCATCGTCCGGTCACAACGTTCTTTTGTTGCTAAAGAAACACGAATCAACCAACGGTTACTAAAAATGCGACGGCGGCTGCTGCTGCTGCTTTGGCGACACAACTAAACTCTTCCGTTACTAAAGCCCAACTAAATGAATGCTTGGGCCCCCACCAAAACAAACGAATGAGTAAAGTTTAATTCGTTTTATTAAAGCTTGGCGTTTGTGTGAAAAAAATGAAACTGTTATACGGGGAGAAGAGTCAACTCTTATATTGCGTGGTGGATGGATACACAATGGCAAATGAAACACAGTTATATTTTGGGGGACAGAAGCTTAAAATTTGTTAAGCTTTTCGTTAAATCGTAGTATAAACGGGCAATTTTTTGAAAACAAAATTAAAAATGTGAAAATTTATAAAGTGGATTTATGAGGCCGTATTCTCGAAGTATGAGGTCGTCTCCTTTATAGAAATCGCCCTATGAGGTCGTCTTCGGTATAGAAATCGACCTATGAGGTCGTCTTCGGTATAGAAGTCGACCTAAGAGGTCATCTTCTTCTACAGAAGTCGACCTATGAAGTCGTCTTCTGTTTAGAAGTCGACCTATGAGGTCGTCTTCGGTATAGAAGTTGACCTATGACGTGGTCTTCTTTAATGAAGTTGAACTATGAGGTCGTATTCTGTATAGAAGTCGACCATTGAGGTAGTCTTCTGTATAGAAGTTGACCTATGAGTTCGTCTTCTGTATAGAAGTCGAACTATGAGGTCGTCTTCGGTATAGAAGTCGACCTATGAGGTCGTCCTCCGTACAGAAGTCGACCTATGAGGCCGTCTCCGGTATAGAGTCGACCTATGAGGTCGCCTTTGGCATAGAAGTCGACCTATGAAGTCGTCTTCGGTACAGAAGTCGACCTATGAGGTCGTCTTCGGTATAGAAACCGACCTATGAGGTCGTCTTCTTCTCTAGAAGTCGACCTATGAGGTCGTCTTCTTCTATAGAAGTCGACCTATGAGGTCGTCTTCTTCTATAGAAGTCGACCTATGAGGTCGTCTTCTTCTATAGAAGTCGACCTATGAGGTCGTCTTTCGTATAGAAGTCGACCTCCATTGCAGCCTTCACTATAGAAGTCGACCCATGAAGTCGTCTTCTTCTATAGAAGTCGACCTGTGAGGTCGTCTTCGGTATAGAAGTCGACGTATGAGGCCGTCTTTGGTATAGAAGTCGACCTATGAGGTCGTCTTCGGTATAGAAGTCGACCTATCAGGTCGTCTTATGTATAGGAATCGACCTATGAGGTCGTCTTTGGCATAGAAGTCGACCTATGAGGTCGTCTTCGGTATAGGAATCTACGTATGAGGTCGTCTTCGGTATAGAAGTCGACCTATGAGGCCGTCTTCGGTATAGAAGTCGACCTATGAGGTCGTCTTCGGTATAGAAGTCGACCTACGAGGTCGTCTTGGGCATAGAAGTCGACCTATGAGGTCGTCTTTGGTATAGAAGTCGAACTATGAGGTCGTCCTCCGTATAGAAATCGACCTCTATGGTCGTTTGCACTATAGAAGTCGACCTATGAGGTCGTCTTTGGTATAGAAGTCTACCTATGAGGTCGTTTTCGGTATAGAAGTCGACCTATGAGGTCGTCTTCGGTATAGAAGTCGACCTATGAGGTCATCTTCTTCTATAGAACTCGACCTATGAGGTCATCTTCTTCTATAGAACTCGACCTATGAGGTCATCTTCTTCTATAGAAGTCAACCTATTCGGTATAGAAGTCGACCTATGAGGTCGTCTTTGGCATAGAAGTCGGCCTATGAGGTCGTCTTTGGTATAGAAGTCGAACTATGAGGTCGTCCTCCGTATAGAAATCGACGTCTATGGTCGTTTGCACTATATAAGTCGAACTATGAGGTCGTCTTTGGTATAGAAGTCGACCTATGAGGTCGTCTTTGGTATAGAAGTCGACCTATGAGGTCGTCTTTGGTATAGAAGTCGACCTAAGAGGTCGTCTTCGGTATAGAAGTCGACCTATAAGTCGTCTTTGGCATAGAAGTCGACCTATGAGGTCGTCTTTGGTATAGAAGTCGACCTATGAGGTCGTTTTCGGTATAGAAGTCGACCTATGAGGTCGTCTTTGGTATAGAAGTCGACCTTTGAGGTCGTCTTTGGTATAGAAGCCGACCTTTGAGGTCGTCATTGGTATAGAAGTCAACCTATGAGGTCGTCTTCGGTATAGAAGTCGACCTATGAGGTCTTCTTCGGTATAGAAGTCGACCTATGAGGTCGTCTTCGGTATAGAAGTTGACCTATGCGGTCGTCTTCGGTATAGAAATCGACCTATGAGGTCGTCTTCTTCAATAGAAGTCGACCTGTGAGGTCGTCTTCTATGAGGTCGTCTTCTGCTATAGAAGCCGACCTATGAGGTCGTCTTCTATGAGGTCGTCTTCCTATGAGGTCGTCATCGGTATAGAAGTCGACCTATGAGGTCGTCTTCGGTATAAAAGTCGACCTATGAGGTCGTCTTCTTCTATAGAAGTCGACCTATGAGGTCGTCTTCTTCTATAGAAGTCGACCTATGAGGTCGTCTTCTTCTATAGAAGTCGACCTATGAGGTCGTCTTCTTCAATAGAAGTCGACCTGTGAGGTCGTCGACCTATGCGGTCGTTTTCAGTATAAGAGTCGACCTAAGAGGTCCTATGAGGTCGTCTTCTTCAATAGAAGTCGACCTGTGAGGTCGTCTTCTATGAGGTCGTCTTCCTATGAGATCGTCTTCTGCTATAGAAGTCGACCTATGAGGTCGTCTTCGGTATAGAAGTCCATAGAAGGCCTTAACAGCTCTACTTCTGTCCATAGAATACATTTAGATGTCTTCTTTTGTTCCTAGAAGACATTAGAGAGATTCTTCTGTCACTAAAAGACCTTCAAAGGTCTTCTTTTGTACATGGAAGACCTTAAGAGGTCTTATTCTGTCCCTAGAAGACCTTCAGAGGTCTTCTTCTGCCCATAAGAGACTTTTGGAGGTCTTATTCTGTCCATAAAGGTCGCTCAGAGGTCTTCTTTCGTACTTTGAAGACATTTAGAGATCTTCCTCTGTCTATAGAAGACCTTCAGAAGACTTCTTCTGTCCATAGAAGACTCCATAGAATACCTACAGAGGTCTTATTTTGTCCATAGAAGGCCTTAACAGATTTATCTATGTCCATAGAATACCCTTAAATGCCTTCTTATGTACCTAGAAGACGCATAGGGGTGTTCTTCGGTCCATACACCACAGAATACCTTTAGAGGTATTCTTCTGTCCATGGAATAAAGTTTTTACCCAAGGAAAAAAATTGCAAACCTTCTACCTTAGAAAACTATGGACAGCCTTCAGTATAGATGTTGTCCCATGGTACGTCGACCTATGAGGTCGTCTTCTTCTATAAAAGTCGGCCTAGGAGGTCCTCTTTGGTATAGAAGTCGACTTATGAGGTCGTCTTCGGTATAGAAGTCGACTTATGAGGTCGTCTTCAGTATAGAAGTCCACCTATGAGGGCGTCTTCTTCTATAGAAGTCGACCTATAAGGTCGTCTTCGGTATAGAAGGTGACCTATGAGGTCGTCTTCGGTAAAGAAGTCGACCTATGAGTTCGTCTTCGGTATAGAAGTCGACCTATGAGGTCGTCTTCTTCTATAAAAGTCGACGCATGAGGTCGTCTTCGGTATAGAAGTCGACCTATGAGGTCGTCTTCTTCAATAGAAGTCGACCTGTGAGGTCGTCTTCCTATGAGGTCGTCTTCTTCTATAGAAGTCGACCTATGAGGTCGTCTTTGGTATAGAAGTCGACCTATTAGGTCGTCTTCGGTATAGAAGTCGACCTATGAGGCCGTCTTCGGTAAAGAAGTCGACCTATGAGGTCGTCTTCGGTAAAGAAGTCGACCTATGAGGTCGTTTTCGGTATAGAAGTCGGACTCTGAAGTCGTCTTCGGAATAGAAGTCGACCTATGAGGTCGTCCTCCGTATAGAAGTCGACCTATGAGGTCGTCCTGCGTATAGAAGTCGACCTCCATGGCCGCCTTCACTATAGAAGTCGCCCAATGAGGTCGTCATCGGTATAGAAGTCGACCTATGAGGTCGTCATCGGTATAGAAGTCGACCTATGAGGCCGTCTTCGGTATAGAAGTCGACCTATGAGGTCGTCTTCGGTAAAGAAGTCGATCTATGAGGTCGTTTTCGGTATAGAAGTCGACCTCTGAAGTCGTCTTCGGAATAGAAGTCGACCTATGAGGTCGTCCTCCGTATAGAAGTCGACCTATGTGGCCGCCTTCACTATAGAAGTCGCCCTATGAGGTCGTCATCGGTATAGAAGTCGACCTATGAGGTCGTCTTCGGTAAAGAAGTCGACGTATGAGGTCGTCTTCGGTATAAAAGTCGACCTATGAGGTCGTCTTCGGTATAGAAGTCGACACTCTGAAGTCGTCTTCGGTATAGAAGTCGACCTCTGAAGTCGTCCTCCGTATAGAAGTCGACCTATGAGGTCGTCCTCCGTATAGGAGTCGACCTATGAGGTCGCCCTCCGTATAGAAGTCGACCTCTATGGTCGTTTGCACTATAGAAGTCGAGCTATGAGGTCGTCTTCGGTATAGAAGTCAACCTATGAGGTCGCCTTTGGTATAGAAAGAGACCCATAGGAAAATTTCACATCAGTGAAGTTTTCCATAGGAAAAAATCACATCAGTGAAGTTTTCCATAGGAAAAAATCACATCAGTGAAGTTTTCCATAGGATAATTTCACATCAGTGAAGTATTCCATATGAAATTTTCACATCAGTAAAGTTTTCCATAGGAAAATTTCACATCAGTGAATTTTTCCATGGGAAAATTTCACATCAGTAAAGTTTTCCATAGGAAAATTTCACATCAGTGAAGTTTTCCATAGGAAAATTTCACATCAGTGAAGTTTTCCATAGGAAAATTTCACATCAGTGAAGTTTTCCATAGGAAAATTTCACATCAGTGAAGTTTTCCATAGGAAAATTTCACATCAGTGAAGTTTTCCATAGGAAAATTTCACATCAGTGAAGTTTTCCATAGGAAAATTTCACATCAGTGAAGTTTTCCATAGGAAAATTTCACATCAGTGAAGTGTTCCATGGGAAAATTTCACATCAGTGAAGTTTTCCATAGGAAAATTTCACATCAGTGAAGTTTTCCATGGGAAATTTTCACATCAGTGAAGTTTTCCATGGGAAATTTTCGCATCAGTGAAGTTTTCCATGGGAAATTTTCACATCAGTGCAGTTTTCCATGGGAAAATTTCACATCAGTAAAGTTTTCCACAGGAAAATTTCAAATCAGTGAAGTTTTCCATAGGAAAATTTCACATCAGTGAAGTTTTCCATAGGAAAATTTCACATCAGTGAAGTTTTCCAAAGGAAAATTTCACATCAGTGAAGTTTTCCAAAAGAAAATTTCACATCAGTGAAGTTTTCCATAGGAAAATTTCACAACAGTGAAGTTTTCCATAGGAAAATTTCACAACAGTGAAGTTTTCCATAGGAAAATTTCACATCAGTGAAGATTATAGCATAAAACTTACTCTTTTTTACATTTTATGAAATAAAACAAATTTTAATATTTTTTGTTGTTGGTTGTTTTGCGCGGTTTTGTGTTAATTATTTTTTTCTTTATTTTTATTTATTACTTTTCTGATTTATGTGATATTTTTTATGTGTTTTTGTTGTTTTGTCTTACATGATTTTCTTTTTTTAGTTTTCAGATTTATATTGGTTTGGTTTTTCTTTGTTGTTTGTTTTTCAACTAAAATACAAAAATAGTAAGGTTTGTTGGTTTTTTTGTTGTTTTGTTTTGATAAAATTACAATTATTACAATTTATTGTTGTTGTTTGTTTTGTGTTCAATTTCGTACAGCTAATAAAAATAATAAACAATTAATTGATATAATTAATTTTATTCAAAATTAGTTATAATATATAAAGTTGTTACATAATGTATATATGTATGTATGTTTAATATATAATAATTTCTATATACTATATTTATAAGCCATAATGGTCTCCATAGGTTTCGATTTATTCAAGAGAAGAGAGGTTGTTGTTGTTTTTTTGTTTTTGGAAGAAACTGAGTAGAAAATTACTAGACTAAAGCAGTTTTTTGTTGATATTTTGAAGTGTTTTCTTCTTTTCTTTGTTGAAAAAATTACTATTAGAACAATTTTGATAATTTTTGAACAAAAAATAAAAAAATAACATATTTATTTTTTTTTTATAAAATTTTTATTGTTTTTTTTTAGTATTTGTTTTTTTTAAGTAATCCCAAATCAAAAAAAATACTTACAAATTAACAAACATATTTCAATAACAAAAATTATTTTTAATAAAAAAAATTTAAACATTTTTATTAAAAATTGGATCTTAATTTTCTTGTATTTAAAAAATTAAAATTTTATAATAAAATTGTTTAATAAAAAATGCATTTGAAGATATATAAATTTCAATTTTTTTTGGGTGGTGTAGGGTATGAAAATAGAATTTTTAAATATAATTTTATTATAAAATACATACATTTTTTTAAATAGTAATATAAATAAAAATTGTAATATTTTTAGTTCAAATGTGAAAAACTACACAAATATTCGCATATATTTTCTAGTAACAAAAAAAAAATACAAATATATTAATAAAATATTTATTCAATTAAAAATATTGTTAAGTTTGATAGTTTTAAATAAGCAATTTAATATATTTTTATAAAAATATTAGGAAAATAAAATTTTGTATATATTTATACGTATATTTTTAGTTTGAAATTCATACTAATAGTGTTTAATAACAAAACAAAAATTATAAATTTCTAATAAAGTGAATATTTCCAAATTAAAAAAAAAATATTCAAGTTTTATTACAAATGTTTAGTAATTTTTCAATAAACAATAAATTTAATCAAATTAAAACAAAATAATAATAAAGCTTTAAATTGTCAAATTAAATAAAATTTGATGATTTTATTGTTTCAAAATAAATTAAAAAAAAATATGTTGCGAATAAAAGACATTTTAACCAAAAAAATAATTATGGAAAAAACTAATATATTCTAAAGGTTTAAAAAAATTAATAAAAAATAATATTTTAAAACACTATTTACTATTCAATATCACCTAAATAAAATTGAAATGAATTTATATTTTTAAACTGTAAACATAGTTTTATATAAAAACTAAAAATATATTCCAAAATAAGATTTTTTAATAAAAAATAATCTGCTAATAATTTTTTAACAATTCTAAAAAAAAAATCCAGACTTGAGCAATTAAATTCTAAAAAATATTTGCCACGAGTATTACTATTTAAAATACTCACCAAATTAAAAGTTAATTTTTTAATAAAATAAATCCTTCTCTGAAAAATCTTTTTTATAAAAAAATTTTACTAAAACTACAAATATTTTAATAAAAAAAATAATAATTTAACTAAAAAGTTAGTAATAATTTAGAAAAAAAATTAAAACATGTGACATTTCTTTATAAATAAAAATATATTCCCAAATAAAATTAAAAAAAAATGTGCTAATAAAAATTAAAAAATAAATTAATTAAATTTAATAAAAAAAATAAATTAATTTACAATCAAAAAATATCAATAAAAAAATAATATGTTTAAAAAATTAAAAATGTGACTTCTTTGTACATATATAAAATATATTCCCAAATAAAATTAAAAAAATAATGTGCTAATAAAAATTAAAAAATAAATTAAATTTAATAAAAAATAAATATATTTATTAAAAACATTAATATCAATAAAAAAGTAATATATTTAAAATTCTAAAAAATATTTGCCACAAGTATTACTATTTAAAAAACTCAACAAATTAAAAGTTAATTTTTATAATAAAATAAATCTTTCCTTGAAAAAATATTTTTTAATAAATATTGTTACTAAAATTAGAAATATTTTACTAAAAAATAATAATTCCAATAAAAAATAAGTAATAATTTAGAAAAAAAAAAAAAATACAAAAATGTGACATTTCTTTATAAATAAAAATATATTCCCAAATAAAATTAAAAAAAAAAAATAATGTGCTAATAAAAATTAAAAAAGAAATAAATTAAATTTAATAAAAAAAAAATAAATATATTTAATAAAAAAATCAATAACAATAAAAAAGTAATATTATTGTTTCAAATTCTAAAAAATATTTGCCACGAGTATTACTATTTAAAAAACTCACCAAATTAAAAGTTAATTTTTATAATAAAATAAATCTTTCCTTGAAAAAATATTTTTTATTCAAAAATTGTTACTAAAATTAGAAATATTTTAATAAAAAAAAATAATAGTTTCAATAAAAAATTAGTAATAATTTAGAAAAAAAAAATAAAATTAAGAAAATAATGTGCTAATAAAAATAAAAAAATAATAAATTAGATTTAATAAAAAATAAATACATTTAATAAAAAAATAATATCAATAAAAAAGTAATATTTTTAAAAACTACAATTGTGACATTTCTTTACACATACATACGAAAAATAAAAACATATTTCCAAATAAAATTTTTGAATGAAAAATAATAATAAAAATTAAAAAATAAATAATATTAATAAAAAATAAACAAATTTAATAAAGAAATCAATAAATTTAGAAAAAAATTAAAAATATGTCACATTTCTTCATATATAAAAATATATTCCCCAATTACATTTTTAAATAAAAAAATAAACTGCTAATAAAAATTTAAAAATAAATAAATTTCAAATAAATTAACTTTAATAAAATAATATACACATTTAATAAAAAATTAATATCAATAAAAAAGTAATATATATACAAAATTAAAAATGTGACATTTCTTTACACATATATAAAAAAATAAAAATATATTTCCAAATAAAATTTTTGAGTAAAAAATAATAAATAAAAATTAAAAAAAATAAATAGTATTAATAAAAAATAAATAAATTTAATAAAGAAATCAATAAAAAAAATAATAAATTTAGAAAAAATTTCAAAATATGTCACATTTCTTCATATATAAAAATATATTCCCCAATTACATTTTTAAATAAAAAATAATCTGCTAATAAAAATTAAAGAAAAATTCCAAAAAAAATAGTTCACAAAAAATTATTTATTATTGTAAAAACCCGCCCTATTTAAAATTTATTTTTTAATAAATAAATATTTTGTCTTGAAGAACTATTTTTTATTGAAACATATTTTTTATTAAAACATGTTTAGTAAAATTAAACAAGGTTTAATAAAGAAATAATGTCAATAAAAAATTAATATATTTAAAAAAATAAAAGAAATAAAAATATATTCCCAAATATTCTTTTAATAAAAGTAATCTGCTAATAAAAATTAAAAAAAATTGCAAAAAATATATTTGAAAAAAATACAAAACACATTCCATTAAAAATTTATTATTTTAATAAGAAAAATATTTTATCTCGAATAATTATTTTTTAATGTTTAATAAAATTAGAAATATGTAAACAAAAAATAATAATTTCAATAAAAAATTAATATATTTAGAAAAAAATTAAAAAATGTTAAAATTATTTTTATATAAAAAATAAAAATATATTCGCAATTATTTTTTTAATAAAAAATAATCTGCTAATAAAAATTTAAAAAATGCAAATTAATATTTGACAAAAAATAATAATCAATTAATTAATAAATATTATTATTTAAACAAAAACACTCCCAATTAAAAGTTTATTTTTTTAATAAAATAATAATGTTTTGAATAAATGTGTAATAAAATTAAAAATATTTTAATAAAAATATAATTTGATTAAAAAATTTATAAATTAAAAAAAATAATAAAAATGTTTTATTTCTTTATGTATACAAATTAAAATATATTCCCACATAAAATTAAAAAAAAAAATAATCTGCTAATAAAAAATAAAAAAAATATTTGACAAAAATATTATTATTAAAAAAAAAACATATTTAATTAAAACTTTATTTTTTTTTTATAAACAAATATTTTGTTTTGATGAATAATTTTTTATTAAAAAATGTTTAATAAAATTAAAAGTTTTTAATAAAAAAAAATAATAATATCAATAAAAAATTAGAAAATTTTAAAAATAAAATCCATACAAATATTTGACAAAAATATAATTACTTAAAAACACACTCAGTTTTTAACATTTTTATTAAAAAAATATATTATCTTGAAGAAAAATGTTTTAATAAAAATTTTTTTAATAACATTAAAAATATTGTAATAAAAAATAATAATTTCCCTAGGATATTAATAAATTTAGAAAAACATTAAAAATGTGGCATTAAATTAATATTAAAAATTTAAAAATTGTTCTTTTTTTAATAAATAATAGTCTTGATCGAATAGTTTTTATCAAAACTTATTTAATAAAATTAAACATGTTTTTAATAAAAAAAATTCAATAAAAAATTAATAAATGTAGAAAAAAATAAAAATGTGACATTTCTTTATCAACAAAAATATATTCCCAAATAATTTTGTAACAGAAAAAATATTTGACAAAAATATTATTTAAAAAACACCCAATTAAAAAATTATTTTTTTAATAAAAAATATGTTGTCCTGAAGAAACACTTTTTTATTGAAAATGTTTAATAAAATTGGAAACATTTTAATTAAATAATAATAATGTCAATAAAAAATAATACATTTAGAAAAATTAAATAATAAAAAATTTAATATTTCGTTACATTATTAGTTTAAAGATTATGTAATTATTATTAGAAGCAATAAGTTTTTCCAAAAATTATTTTTTAACAACAAATTTATATCTTCGTTCATAAATAAATTTTAAAATATATTAAAAAATTTTTAATAAAATTGGAAATATTTGAGTAAAGTTATAGCATCTTCAATAAAAATATTAAGAAATTTAGAAAATTTAAAAAGTTAATATTTCATTATATTATTAGTTTAAAAATTATGTAATAATTATTAGAAACAATAAATATTTCCGAAAAAAATTTTAATAAAAAATTAATATCTTAGTTCATAAGTAAATTTTAATTTAATAATCTTAAAATATATTAGGTCTTTTAATATATAGATACAATAAATATTTCCAAAAATGATTATTTAATAAAAACAAAAATAATAGTTTTTTTAATAAATAAATTTTAATTTAATATTTTTTAAATATATTATGTCTTTAAAATTTTTCGAAGAAAAATACTTATATTATAAAAAAATATTAAAATAAAAAAAATAATATGATCAATAGTAATAAAATATTTTTAGTTAATAAAAAATAATTAAAAACATCGAATTTTTGATATTAATATAAGTATTGATATTGATGGTAAATATTTCTTAATAAAAAATAATTTAAACAATAATATTTATACAAAAATTTGTATATTTTTTCTAATAATTATTAATAACTAATATTTTTATTTTAATTTAAAAATCTATAATATAACTATAAAAATCCCCAACCAAAATTTTACAAAAAAAAGTTATAATTTAATTTTAATTAAAAAACATAAATTTAATATAAGAAAGTTTAATGTTTGTTAAGAACAAATATTTTTAAAAAACTGCTAACAAGTTTGTATAAAAAATGGATATTTTTAATGAAAATATTTAATATTTTTTTAATAAAAAAGAATTTCAATACTAAAAAATAAAAAAAATATGTCTGTATATTTGTTTTTTTATGTTTTTGGGGATTCTTTTTTAACAGATATAAACAGAAAAAAATAATTTATATAAAAATTTAGATTAAAATATTCCTTTTTCAAATTTTAATGAAAAAAATACATTTTAAAATTTTCAATATATAAATTAAAATATATTTTTTATAAATAAAGATATAACCGGAAGAAATTAATTATTTATTATTAATATGTTTTTATATATATAAACATTTTCGATTTAAAGTTTTAATGGAAAAATTAAATTTTAAATATTTCCTTTTTTAATTTTAATGAAAAAATTAAATTTTAAAATTTTCAATACATACGGGTATGTTCTGAGACACCCTTCACATCTCACTTTACGCCTCAAGATTTTGTTCACCCCATTTACTCTTAGCTTTTGCGAATTTTTTGGGACTAAGGTTCATTAGGATATTTAAATAGAAGAGTACAATAATAAACCATATTTTTTAAAAAACAGCTTAAATTTTTTTAAAAAAAAAATCGATATTTTTAATAAAAATGTTTAATATTTTTTAATAAAAGAAATTCAGTATTGGAAAATAAAAAAATATGTTTGTATATTTGTTTTTATTTTTCTATGTTTTTTGGGATTTTTTTTTTAATTTTAATGAAAAAATTAAATTTTAAAATTTTCAATTCATAAATTAAAATGTAATTTTTATGAATAAAAGATATAACAGGAAGAAAAAATTAATTCTTATTAATATTAATAATATTAATTTTAATATTTAAATTTTAATGAAAAAATTAAATTTTAAATATTTCCTTTTTTAAAATTTTAATGAAAAAATGTAATTTTAAAATTTTCAACACATAAATTAAAATATATTTTTTTATAAATAAAAATGTTTACGAACTGTTCTGTCTTCATATATTTTAAGTCAACTACGACACACATTTATAATTTTTAGAATTTTCGTTAATACGATTTTGTAGGTCTTTTTATTTATTTTTTTTTATTTAATATATATTTTTTGATGCTTTTTGTAGTTGTTTAGTATTTTTGCCTTAGTGGTGTTTATTCATTTTTTTGTTTAGTATTTATTTTTTTTTTTATTTTTAGATTTTTTATTTTTGGCTTAAAATGTAGTTATTATGTTTTTTTTGTTTGGTTTTAATTATTTTTAATAATAAACGTTAAGATCACATATTTAATATAATTTTTCTTGTTTTTGCTTTTGAAAAAGTAATCATATTTTTTGTTTCTTTGTTGTCTTCATTTATATCACTGTGTTTTTTTTTATTTATATATTAATAATAATTTTAATGGGAAAATTAAAGAGAAAAAATTTAAAAAAAGAATAATACAAATATTTAAAAAATTTAAAAAAAAAAAAAACAAATATATAATAACAATTACACATAGAGTCAGACAGAGAGATATATAAAAGAAAGGTAGGCAGCTATTTTTGAGTAGAGTTCAAGAGAAAGTCGTTTGTATTAAAATAATAAATATGTATATAATTAAATTTTTAATAGAACTTTAAATTGTCATTTAGACTTGTTTAATACCTCATACCAGACTAAACCAAAACCATAAGTGAATCTTATTAGGGAGAACGATTTTCAATCTACTTTTATAGTTCTATCAACTTGCACCTTAGGACTTGATAACCTTAACTTGATGTTGATGAAATAGGTTTTAATTTTTGTTAATTATTATTAAACTAACTGGTGTCTAATAACAAAATTCAATCGATCATGGACAATTTCTTAAACGTATGTGGCCAAACTTTTAAATAGTTTATTTTTATTACCTATTAAGCCCATCTATCCAACGAAAGATGGCCTTTGAGTCCATCTATCCAAAGATAGATGGCCTTTGAGCCCATCTATCCAACGATAGATGGCCTTTGAGCCCATCTATCCAAAGATAGATGGCCTTTGAGCCCATCTATCCAAAGATAGATGGCCATTGAGCCCATCTATCCAAAGATAGATGGCCTTTGAGCCCATCTATCCAAAGATAGATGGCCTTTGAGCCCATCTATCCAAAGATAGATGGCCGTTGAGCCCATCTACCCAAAGATAGATGGCCTTTGAGCCCATCTATCCAACGATAGATGGCCTTTGAGCCCATCTATCCAACGATAGATGACCTTTGAGCCTATCTATCCAACGATAGATGACCTTTGAGCCCATCTATCCAACGATAGATGGCCTTTAAGCCCATCTATCCAACGATAGATGACCTTTGAGCCCATCTATCCAACGATAGATGACCTTTGAGCCCATCTATCCAACGATAGATGGCCTTTGAGCCCATCTATCCAACGATAGATGGCCTTTGAGCCCATCTATCCAAAGATAGATGCCTTTGAGCCCATCTATCCAAAGATTGATAGATGGCCTTTGAGCGCATCTATCCAAAGATAGATGGACTTTGAGCCCATCTATCCAAAGATAGATGGCCTTTGAGCCCATCTATCCAAAGATAGATGGCCTTTGAGCCCATCTATCCAAAGATAGATGGCCTTTGAGCCCATCTATCCAAAGATAGATGGCCTTTGAGCCCATCTATCCAAAGATAGATGGCCTTTGAGCCCATCTAACCAAAGATAGATGGCCTTTGAGCTCATCTATCCAAAAATAGATGGCCTTTGAGCCCATTTATCCAAAGATAGATTGCCTTTATGCCCATCTAACCAACGATAGATGGCCTCTGCGTCCATACATTCAACGATAGATGGCCTTTGAGTCAATCTATCCAACGATAGATGGCCTTTGAGCCCATCTATCCAACGATAGATGGCCTTTGAGCCCATCTATCCAACGATAGATGACCTTTGAGCCCATCTATCCAACGATAGATGGCCTTTGAGCCCATCTATCCAACGATAGATGGCCTTTGAGCCCATCTATCCAACGATAGATGGCCTTTGAGCCCATCTATCCAAAGATAGATGCCTTTGAGCCCATCTATCCAAAGATTGATGCCTTTGAGCCCATCTAACCAACGATAGATGGCCTTTGAGCCCATCTATCCAAAGATAGATGACCTTTGAGCCCATCTATCCAAAGATAGATGCCCTTTGAGCCCATCTATCCAAAGATAGATGGCCTGTGAACCCATCTATCCAACGATAGATGGCCTTTGAGCCCATCTATCCAAAGATAGATGGTCTTTGAGCCCATCTATCCAAAGATAGATGGACTTTGAGCCCATCTATCCAAAGATAGATGGCCTTTGAGCCCATCTATCCAAAGATAGATGGCCTTTGAGCCCATATATCCAAAGATAGATGGCCTTTGAGCCCATCTATCCAAAGATAGATGGCCTTTGAGCCCATCTAACCAAAGATAGATGGCCTTTGAGCTCATCTATCCAACGATAGATGGCCTTTGAGCCCATCTATCCAACGATAGATGGCCTTTGAGCCCATCTATCCAACGATAGATGGCCTTTGAGCCCATCTATCCAACGATAGATGGCCTTTGAGCCCATCTATCCAACGATAGATGGCCTTTGAGCCCATCTATCCAACGATAGATGGCCTTTGAGCCCATCTATCCAACGATAGATGGCCTTCAAAGAATCAATATTGGGTCTTCAACTTGCCTTTAAAGATTATGATTTCCTATTGTGCTATGTGGCCACATACCTTTAAGAAATGTTTCCTTGTGTTAACCCAGTCTAAGAATAACTTGAAAGCTAATGAGGTCCACAGCTTTCCCATGTAGATATTTAAGGGGAGTTTTCCATTCATTTTTATGGTCATTTAAACATTCAATTTTTAGTTTTGGTTTTCATCGCAGTGTTTTATTGTTAAATATTTTTTTTTTTGTTGTTTCTATTGTAATATTTGAAAATAATATTTGTTGTTGTTCTTTGTTTTTGTGTTGTAATAGTAGCAGCAATAATAGTTTGTTTGTTTTGTTTAGAAGTCTTGTTAGGTAAATGAAAATTGTTTTCATATTTTTTTAGTTAATAGTAATTCTATTTGTTGTTGTTTGTTTTTACTTAATATATTTTCCCTACTAAATTGTTTACTTTTTTTAAATTTGGGTGGTAAGTTTTTGCTTGTTGTTCTCAGTTTTTGTTTTTGTTTAAATACTAATTTTGAGTTTCTTGGTTTCTTTTCTTTAATGATTTTCATTTTGCTTTCTTATATTAGAATGTGGTTTCGTCTTAAGGAGAATGGTCAATCCGGGAATTGTGTTTCTTTTTTTGGTTTTGGTATTGAAGTGAAACTTTAATAAGCCCAAGGATTTTCAGAGAATAGAGAGATGTAACACCTGCATTGACCATCCATCATCCTTAGAATTTGGGATTGATTTTTTGAATTTTATTGTTTGATTTTTCAGTTATATAAATATTTCAAAATAGACACTTCAATTTAAAAATTAAAAGAAATCAAAGTTAAAAGGATATTTATTTAATAAACAAATGAGGAAGCTTCCCGAAAAATGTTTTATTTAATCGTGCTGAAATATTCAGATGAAAACGAAAATCATTACTGAGAATTTCCAAATTAAAATGTAATAACTAACAAATTGGCGAATTATTTTGAAAATTTTTAACACATGGATTGAAAGATCTCTGGCTTAACATATTTCAATATCTAAACAAATTCTCTAAACCAAAAAACTTGTTATAGAAATTCCTCTACTTGACAAAAATAAATCCAAAACAGAATTTCATTCTACGAATCACCAAAAAGAGCACGAGAGAGTTAATGTTAGTTGACACTGAGGCGTATAAGTATTGACAACATGTATACGTATACAAATTCTCAGTTAATAAAGCTATCAAAAATGAAATAATTCGGCCACCTAAAAGAGATATTAGAATCCAGATCATCACTGGGGGGACTTGTTAGGGATTGCTAATTGCCAAAATGACTTTTTAAATCCAACCATAAGGATGAAATAGAGTAGGCCGTTTTGCTACAGCGTCCTAATTTTAGGTTTTTCAATGGTTTAAGCTACATTTCTTGACCAAATCAGCTGTCATGTGGTATTTAAGGGCCCCCGTGATCATGAAACTTTTCCAGGAAAGTTTCTTCCGGTAACTATGCGGTAACTAATATCAATTACTTATTCCCCTCAATCCCCTTCCTGGATAAAGGCCGACGCATTTCAAATTTTAAGACACAAGATTTTTGGGATAATCTCTAACAATCTCTTTCACTTCTTTTAGTACGAGGGATGCACGAAAACTAGCTGGCCTAGACAACACCGCGTATTGACAGGCGCCATTTGAACATTTTTTGGAAAGTTTGACAGTTTTTAGCATAGACTTACTCAGGACAGTTTGCCGTACGACCATGTCATGTGTTTTTTACAGCGACTTGAAAAAATCACTTTTCTCGTTAGAACCAGCAAAATTCGACAATCTCAAATATATATGGGTGCTATATGCAAATCTGAACCGATTTCAATATAATTTGGCGCACTTATTTCTAGACCGAATTCAGTCACACATTCCAAGTTTCATTAAAATCGGACGTATATAGCGTGTTTGGTGCAGCAAATACGTGAAATCGGGCGAAAATATTTATGGGAGCTATATCCAAATCTGAACCGATTTCGATATAATTTGGCACAATTGCTTCTAGACCGAATTCAGTCACACATTCAAAATTTCATCGAAATCGGACGTATATAGCGTGTTTGGTACAGAAAATACATCAAATCGGCAGAAAATATATATGGGAGCTATATCCAAATCTGAACCGATTTCGATATAATTTGGCACACTTATTTCTAGACCGAATTTAGTCACACGTTCCAAATTTCATTAAAATCGGACGTATATAGCGTGTTTGGTGCAGCAAATACGTGAAATCGGGCGAATATATATGTATATGGGAGCTATATCCAAATCTGAACCGATTTCGATATAATTTGGCACATTTATTTCTAGACCGAATTCAGTCACACATTCCAAATTTCATCGAAATCGGACATATATAGCGTGTTTGGTACAGAAAATACGTGAAATCGGCCGAATATATATATGGGAGCCACCGACGTAGCCAGGGGGGGGGCCCGGGGGGCCCGGGCCCCCCCCCGAAATGATTTTCGTTCCCATAGGTTATTAGCTTTTCTTACACATTTTTTTAATTTTTGAGTAAAAAGATAAACTGTTTTAAATTTTTAAAGAAATATGTAAAGTATTTGAAGGAAGTATTACGCAGAATTATTTAACTACATTGGTGTACATTATTGTTCAACATATTTGAATTTTCTGCATAGTTGTTTTTAAGTTTTGAGGTGTTGTTTGAGCGTTTAATCGTAATTTTAGGCTGACTGTACGTGTTACTGAGTTCAGAACAAGACGTTTATTTGTATTTATTGAACGTTTGCAGCATATTACGTCCAATACTTTGGCTTAAAAACAACATCTGTTAAAAAATTCTTCCGATCTTTTGCTTTTGAAATTTTTGATAAGACCAATAAAAGATCGTTGCTTAATCTTTGTGGTTTTACGCTTTTGTATAGAGTCTCTAACACGTTTTTGTAATGAACTATTTTGAACATCATAACAATTACAAATTCTTTATTATGTTTGAAATTTGCAAAAAAAAACTATATCAACCTTTTTTATTATGATATAATTTCTGTTCCAACGCAGTGTCGTCCGTTGAGATTATTTGAAAGTGGTTTCTTGCTACAAATTAGTAAATGTCTATGTTTTGTTCGACCTTTCGAATGTTAATAAAATCATGGTTATTGAGATTGAGGTCAATGTTTATATTTTATTTATTTCTAATATTTTGAAATTACATTGAATTTCATCTTTAGGGATTTTTCTGTCGATTACTCTTTGAGTTGTATTTTGGGAAGTACTTTCAATGGATGCACATTTCTAGAAATGTTCCTTTTGTCTTCTTCGGCAAAGGACTTTGTGACGACAAAAAAAAGCTTATCAAAACAGATTCGTCTTCGTCAAAATCTGAACAAGTATCAGTCGTCTTTGCGGACGGGAATATACCCTGAGCCTGTGTGAACTGAAACTTTCAACTATGGACAGATCGAATAGCGGCTACACAACCAAAATCCTATAACCCAAAGCTATATATTAGGAGATTTTCAGAATTGTTTAGTCATTTTCGGACGTATGAACTTGCCAACAAAATATGGATTTTATCATTGACCACAAGTGCTGCTGTGGAGGTACCCGAAGAAATGGACCGGACCGACACAGTTCATTTCGGAAGTAGATCTTATTTTGGGAATCATTCCTCTTAGAAGATATTGCGCCCAGCAGTCATTTCAGTTCGTCACGTATAATTTTCAGTTTTTTTCAGGAAATATGGACTTACCCACGAAAAACATAATACCGCTCTAAACACAAGGAATACCTTCAGTAAAAATTTCTAAGGATCCTCGCACAGACCTTAAACTACATTAAACAACTGTTGTGATGGTTTGTGAGGGATGTACACAGTATGGTCCATTTCCAAGCTGAAACTAAGTCTGGACAAAATATTACTAAATCCAAAGTTTGGACCAAATCTGTTGCTCCGTTCAAGAAAAATCGCATATACCACTTTCACTAAAATTCTTGAAATTTGGAGGAAAATCACCATCTTCGAACTTTATATAAGGCTCGCAGAAATATTGTGATAAACAAAGTTTGGACCAACGCAGTATCCGGTTCGAACGTTGTCGTGCGCACCAGCCACTACACATGATGGCCGTAGGTGTTCTTTACAGCTTTCGGGCCATTTTCTCTGGAAGTATGGACTTGCCCCTGAAAAAAACTGTAGTTGCCCCTGAACAAACTATAGTACTATAGTAATAGGGGCCCCGAGAACACTTGTTGCAAAAAACCAAAGCCTTTCCAGAGAGGTATTTTTATTTATTAATTTATTTATTTCATATTTCTACTTATACTAAATTATTAGCATAAAGGAAGTGAAGCCATGACTACTGAGGTCTTAAGCTTATACAGGTATATTTACTAATTATCCGGAGACGTCTTAAACTGCACTTCTCTGAAAATTTTTGAAATACTCTGTGGAAGGTTACCGAAAGAGTGGATCGATAGTCGATCGAAATTGATCAACATTTTGACAAAATATCACGAAGGCCAAATTTTGGACCGAATATGTTCGAGAATTACGTGTTCTCCAGGCTGCCACCCAGACCGACGAACATAGCTAAGTCGACTCCAAGTGTTCTGAAATAGATTTCCTCCAAAAACACTTTGGCCCTAAAACCATTATTTCGATGAGGACTAAAGGTTGAGAGTATAAAAAATGTAGATTGGAAAAAATTGTGTTTGTGGATTTTTGCTAAAAGAATGTATACATGTATAGAACTTGGATTGAGCGCCAGAATTTCAGTTTAAAAGAATTCAAGACTGTTTGTCAGAGTTTTCCTAGTTCCTGATCAATTTCAAGAGGAAATCAGAATTTCTATAAGAGAAGTCCGACGATTGGACGCCGAAATTAGTCTATTGACAGATGCACGATTGGACGAAATAATTTGTCATTTACATACTCGCGATTGGGTGCTAAAATTTCATCATAGATACATTCACTATTGCTCAGCATTATTTCTCTATCAAGAAAACCACTATCGGCCTTCAGAAATTCTTTGTGATAAGATCTACGTTTGGTCACCAAAATATCTTTAGGGAAATAACTACAATTTCTTTATGACAATAACAACGATTGGGCACCTGGCACCAATTGAAAAATTGAGCATATTCTGACATCGCTGCGTGATAGGAGACCAAAAAAAGAAGACATGCGCCCCTTCGTTTTTTTCCTTCGAAATTCTACCTGTAAATATGAAAAATACTAGTGGATAACGCCATGATATCAAACGTTTCCTCTGCATAAATAAATTCTCTACTAATCCCATTTTCCATCTATAAATTACTCAATAAAATTTGGAGTGGAAAATTGAAGCCGTGATTTTGAAATTTTGTGAGGTAGGAAACAGAGGAAATGTCCTCAACATTCCATGTAAACAAAAAAAGAAATGTTAAGATATTTCTAAGATTTTCTGATAATATAATCTTTCTTCACTGAATTACATAACATTCACTGTAGTCGTGAGTTATTTGATAAATGATGCACCCAAAAATATATGCGATTATTAATATATCCATTGTTTTGAACATATTATTATATTGTCAAAAAAGTTCTGAAAACAAGGGTAAATTGGCCAAGAAGTCTTACGTCATTTTAATTAAAAAATAGTAATGCACTTTTTTTCATCGGTAATATATGTCTAAAATAAGGTTTACATCATTGCTAAATAAGAAATTTTCGCTAACATGAACTTTAAAAATTTTTGTCATGTGGGCCCCCCCCGAAATGAAATCCTGGCTACGTCCCTGATGGGAGCTATATCCAAATCTGAAGTGATTTCGATATAATTTGGCACACTTATTTTTAGACCGAATTCAGTCACACAATCCAAATTTCATCGAAATCGGACATATATAGCGTGTTTGGTACAGAAAATACGTGAAATCGGGCGAAAATATATATGGGAGCTATATCCAAATCTGAAGCGATTTCGATATAATTTGGCACACTTATTTCTAGACCGAATTCAGTCACACAGTCCAAATTTCATCGAAATCGGAAATATATAGCGTGTTTGGTACAGAAAATACGTGAAATCGGGCGAAAATATATATGGGAGCTATATCCAAATCTGAACCGATTTCGATATAATTAGGCACATTTATTTCTAGACCGAATTCAGTCACACTATCCAAATTTCATCGAAATCGGACGTATATAGCGTGTTTGGTACAGAAAATACGTGAAATCGGCCGAAAATATATTTGGGAGCTATATCCAAATCTGAACCGATTTCGATATAATTTGGCACACCTTTTTCTACACCGAATTCAGTCACACCTTCTAAATTTCATCAAAATCGGACGTATATAGCGTGTTTGGTACAGAAAATACGTGAAATCGGCCGAAAATATATATGGAAGCTATATCCAAATCTGAACTGATTTCGATATAATTTGGCACATTTATTTTCAGACCGAATTTAGTCACACAATCCAAATTTCATCGAAATCGGAAATATATAGCGTGTTTGGTACAGAAAATACGTGAAATCGGGCGAAAATATATATGTGAGCTATATCCAAATCTGAACCGATTTTCACCAAAAGCAATAGCATTCTTCTTATGGCTAAAAAAATTGTAGTCCCCAATTTTCAGCTGAATCGGACAAAAAATGTGGCCTGTACATTGCGAACAAAAATACATGAACAGACGGACATACGGACATGCATAAATCGACTCAGAAAGTGATTATATGTATATCCCCAAAAGGAACTATGGGTCTATTTCGTTTCCTTTTGCATGTTACATACAAATGCACAAAGACATAATACCCCTTACCACAGTGTGGTGTAGGGTATAATTACTTCGGATGATTCTTCAAAGGGAGTTCTGTAGAATCGAAGGCTTTTGGATGCCTCTTCTATAGAACATATCGCTTCAAATCATGCTTGATCTTGCACAAAAATTTAGCACTGATATCTGGCTAGCTCTTTACGAAAGATGGTTCAAGTAGTTTTTGTATCAAGTCAAATTTCAGTCGGCAACTTAAAACGCGTTTTTCTCGGAATTAGATTTTTCGAGATGTGCCACTCTTTGAGTAAATGAGCGATATGACCTTCGGGAAAGTATTTCCTGAAATAGAAGGCCTTCGAAAGGGTATTCTATAAAATGTAAGACATTGTCTTTAAATTCAAATAAATAAATTTTAAAATGCATCCGCGAACAGGTCTCGAACTGGGGGAGGTACCTGAAGAAGTGGACCGAAGTGGTCCATCGTTGAAGTTTGGAAGATTTAACCAAATTAAGGACTCTCTTTTAGAGCCAGTCAGTATGGACTTACCCACACGGACTTAATAAGAGTCGGGAGGATTACCTCGCAAATGTGCGAAAAATTTTGTGTGGGAGGTACCCAAAGGACCTGATAGTCTTTATTTGAACATGATTTAGGTGTGGAAGAAATATTACGATGCTCAAAAGTTTAAGTTTGACCAAATTTCAATAAATCCTTTAGATAGTTATTGTGTCCATTAGGCACTTTAGTAAGTCACCCTGGATTTTTTTTAAGTTTTTGAACGATTATATCAGGAAGCATGGACTTGCCCACGAAAAACATTATATCGCTATAAACAGTACCACAATAAGTACTTCGGCAAAGTATTGTAAAATATCGCATATGCTGATGACGTTGTCATCATGTTTAGCGGGAAGTTTCTACAGACACTATCAGAACTTATGCAAGGAGCTCTGGTCAAGTTATCAAGATGGGCACTCAACAATGGCCTCGGAGTGAACCCATCAAAGACTGAGCTAGTTCTATTTACAAACAAAAGGAAGGTCAGGCCATTCACCCTACCAGTGCTGGACGGAGTTATTCTTGAACTCTCTTCGGAAGCCGAATACCTCGGCATTATCCTGGACCACCAACTCACGAGGAAAAGGAATGTCGAGAGGTCTAATAGCTCTATACCCCTGCAAAAATTCCATTGGCAAGAGCTGGGGTCTGAGACCAACGGTC
This sequence comes from Musca autumnalis, assembly GCF_047663935.1. Lineage (NCBI taxonomy): Eukaryota > Metazoa > Arthropoda > Insecta > Diptera > Muscidae > Musca > Musca autumnalis. Next base: position 238,672,988 of record NW_027411977.1, on the reverse strand, counting down.
ATCCACTGGATATATACGACCATTGTACGCTCAATTCTTACATATGGCTCTCTGGTATGCTGGAATGCTCTCAACAAAACGACATATCTAAACAAACTGAACAGCATCCAAAAAGCGGCATCAGTCCTAATCACTGGTGGCATGAGGAGCACTCCACAAGCTGCCTTGAATGTGCTACTGGATCTACACCCGCTAGACCTAGTAGTACAGGAACTGGCAGCAATGAGTGCACTTCGTCTTATGGAGCTAGGTTCATGGCGCAGTTCCGAACACGGAAGAACTGCAATTCTACGGCGATTCAGACTATCAACGGCCTCGGGGAACATTAGTGATTAAATATCACCACAAATGTGCTTCGAGGCAACGAAGGTGCACATACCCCACATGGATGAATGGACACACAGCAGCCAACCTCTAGACGGTATAGAGATCTATACTGATGGCTCTAAGATGGAAACAGGCACAGGAGCAGGCGTCTACAGTAAATCCCTTGGTCTACGACAATCATATAAGCTGAGCGAATATTGTAGTGTCTTCCATGCCGAAGTTTTTGCGATCAGAAAGGCCGCGGAACTGATAAACAACATGAGAGGGGAATAGTTGGACCGGTGACTATCTACGTTGATAGTCAAGCGGCCCTTAAATCACTCAAGTCCCATTACATCAAGTCCGCGGCTGTTCTAGACTGCAAACACGCTTTGGAGCCACTAAAATCAATCGTCACCTTGTGTTGGGTCCCAGGGCATTGCAACATCGAAGGAAACGAGGCAGCCGACGAACTGGCACGCTGTGGATCGGAGTCACAAACCATTGAAATCGACTACTCCATCAAGCCACCACTGTGCCACTTCAGGAAAACAATAGAGCAAAAATGTCGGGAGAAATTCTGCCAATAATGGCAAAACACGCCAAACTGCAGCACATCAAGGGCAATCTGGCCAATCCCATCCAAGTGAAGAACCGCCTCACTGCTCCCAAATGAGGAAATCAGACCTTAAACTAGCAGTGGGGATCATCACGGTTCAATGCAGAATAGGATCCATGACGAGCAAATGGGAAGAAGACTACATGGCTGACTACTGCAGGCTGTGCAAGGATGAGGAAGAAACAGAGTCGATCGAGCACCCATTATGTCGTTGTTCTATGCTCCTTTCTAGAAGACAATGCACCATGGGTGTGCACACCATCCAATCTCTTACAGCATTCTGCCAAGCAGAGCCGTCGGATCTACTACACATGGCAAAAGGCCTGAATTGGCTCCGCACTACACAGTAGCATTGTCAACCACGTCCGAGCTACAACAAACCTCTATTTTCACAACTACAATTTCACTGCTTCTATATCTAACTACCACATCTACACTCTCATCTACAACCTCTTTCTACTCTTACAGTTGCATCCGAAAATTAAACCCAATCTGCAGACATCGCCTATACATCACTACATCTCATCCGTCATCACCTTCAATATCACCACCACACCTGAACTATTGGATTCTACGCATCTACAACCACATCACTCACAAGCTTCATCTACCCACAACTACTATCACACATCTACATATCCTTTATATCACAACCACAACTATAATCCGTTTCAACATTCATGATGATCACAATGGACCCCAAGGTCTCCGAGTGGAGTGGCTGCCATCACAGCAGCTACGCATCCTAAAACCTAACCTAACCTAAAATATTGTAAACGATCCTCGAACAGCCCTTAAACTGCACATTAGCAAAAATTTTGAACTATTGTGAGGAAAGTACCTGAAGTTTTTAGAACTTGATGTACGTTTGAAGAAATTTTACAATGTGAAAAGGCTCCGGCAAATCGGATACTCAATTCATAAGTTTTAGTGTTCATCAGTCATTTGAGTTGATACCGGATTTAGAGCTTTTGGGACAGTTCACAGGAAGTATGGACTTGCCTCCGAAAAAAATTGTACCCTCATGAAAAGGGTCGCGAGCACAACCTGCTACAACAAATTTCATGACGATCCGACAAGAGTCCCTAAACTACTCTTGCGCCAAAAGTTTTGAAAATTTGTATGGGAGTGATATAGTATATATTCGTATGCCTGGAGGAAATATTAAGACCTGAAAAGTTTGGACACACCAACCGGTTACTTCCTTTGAGAGTTATCGTGAGCGTTATTTTAGCAAAAAAATGTTAACTTTTATGTGAAAGTGCACGAAGAAATGGACCGATATGGCCCTACCTTCGAACTTGATCTAAAGTTTGTGGAACAATGTTACTAGAACCAACATTTGGACCAAATCGGTTGATACGTTCGAGAGTTATCCTGCGCTCCAGCCAGCCGAACAGACAGATGGACATGGCTAAATCGACTCCAAATTGTATGAACGGATTTCGTCCAAAAATACTTGGAGTCTGAAACCGTTGTTTCATCACCATCGAACTTGATCTAAAGTTTGTGGAACAATGTTACTAGAACCAAATTTAGGGCCAAATCGGTTGATCCGTTTGAGAATTATCCTGAGCTCCAGCAAGCCGGACAGACAGACAGAAGGATATGGCTAAATCGACTCCAAATTGTATGAACAGATTTCGTCCAAACATACTTGGAGTCTAAAATCGTTATTTCGATGAAGCGCCTTTTCATCGTATCAAAGTGACCTAAAGGCTGAGAGTTTAAATACAAGTTGTTACAGGACAGCAAGGTGTGAAGAAAAACCTCCAAAGAAGTTATTGAAAATTTGTCAGATTTTCATATAGGGTTATTCTGAACGAAAATTCCCCGTGGGTTTTTTTCACTTTCTCCCTTAACTTGAAACGGCGGAAAGACAAGGGGATGCCTTATACCAAGGAACGGTCTTGACCGGCTTTAACATGGCAAAGCCCAGGACTTATCTTGGTCCCTCATTCATCTCAAGTGGACACTGACCTCCCCGTGGTGTCACCTGGGGAGCTGCCTTTAACGCCCGTTAAAGGTAGTGAGCTAACATGTGCGGCGCGTTCACCCATAAGAACGATAAAAACTTGGGTTGGGCGTTGGGCTAGTAACTCACCCCGTCAAAACAGCTTACTATGAAAAAAACAAAGAAAAATAAGAAAAACAAACCCCTCTAAAGTTGACGACCCCCGCAAACGTATTAAGGACCATGATCTGCGAATCTGCACCTGGAATGTCAGGACTCTTTACAGAGTAGGTGCAGTTTACGCATTGGCGGATGTACTTGACAAGTACAATGCTGATATTATCGCCTTACAGGAAGTGCGATGGAATCGGGCAGACGTAAAGATCACAAACGATTACGCAATGTATTATAGCTGCCATGAAACGAAGCATGAGCTAGGTGTTGGATTCATGGTAAACCGAAGGCTTAAAAATCTTGTATCCAGTTTTACTCCGGTTGATGAGAGAATTGCCACAATCCGTATAAAAGCAAAGTTTTTTAACATCAGTCTCATCTGCGCCCATGCTCCGACCGAAGAGAAAGACGAACAGACCAAGGATATATTCTACGAGCGCCTAGAGAGAATATATGACCGCTGTCCTGGCCATGACATTAAGATTTTTCTAGGAGATTTTAATGCTAAAATTGGAAGGGAAAATATATTCGGTCCCACGGTCGGTAAATTCAGCCTTCATGAGGTAACATCCGACAACGGAATGAGGCTGATTGATTTTGCAGCGGCAAAGAACATGGTAGTGGGCAGCACCAGATTCCCACACCTCGACATACACAAGGCTACGTGGATATCCCCGGATGGGAAAACAAAAAATCAGATTAATCATGTTGTGATAGATGGAAGAAACTCGTCCAGTGTGTTAGATGTCCGATCGATTCGAGGTGCGAACATCGATTTGGACCATTTCCTTGTAGCAGCCAAGGCACGCACTCGTCTTAATGTTGCGGCAAAAGTGCGATCTAACACAGAACAGAAGCTGGATGTCGAGAAGCTGCAAATACAACAGACAGCACAAGCCTACTCCGCTCAACTGACTCGCATGCTGGAAAACAGCACTCCTTGTCCCGATAATGTAGAATGCCAACGTGCAAAGAATAGCCCACTCCCTTCAGACTGCCGCAAAAACCATGCTTGGGTACCAAAAACCTCCACCTAAAAATTTATGGTACGATCAGGAGTGTCGTAAAGCTACAGAAGAAAAGAACGCGGCATATAGAGCAACACTGCATTCAGTAGCAACACGAAGAACGAAAGAAACTTATCGGGAGAAGAGGAGAGAGGAAAAGCGTATTTTAAGGAGAAAAAACGAAGGAGCAAGAAAAACGTGAGCGTGAGAAACTCGAGATGTTCAGGAGTCAGAATGAAGTCCAAAAATTTTACCAGAGTGTAAAACACCAGACTGAAGGATATGTTGTAGGCACATTCTCCTGCAAAGATGACCAAGGGAAACTGGTAACTGATACAGATAGCGTACTGAGGACGTGGAAGGAGCACTTTATGAAGCTTTTGGTATCGAATATGGATGGCGATGAAGATACCCCAGAACCAATCGTAAATGACAATGTTGAATGTCTACCACCTAGCCAAAGCGAGATTACCACAGCCATTAATCGGCTGAAAAACAATAATGCAGCAGGAGCTGATGGACTTCCGGCCGAATTGTTCAAAAACAGTGGCGAAATGCTGGTAAGGAGTATGCATCAGCTAACTTGCGAAAGCATACCCAACGATTGGAACCTCAGCCTACTATGTCCGGTACATAAGAAAGGAGACAAAACGGTTTGTGCAAATTACCGAGGTATAAGTCTCCTTCCCATCGCATATAAAATGTTGCCGAGCATACTGTGTGAACGGTTAAAACCCATGATCAATGAAATAATCGGGTCATACCAATGCGGTTTTAGACCTGGTAAGTCGACAATTGACCAAATCTTCACAATGCGCCAAATATTGGAGAAGACCCACGAAAGACAGATCGACACATACCACCTATTCGTCGACTATAAGGCCGCGTTCGACAGCCCAATTAGAGCAAAGGTGTTTCAAGCCATGTCAGAGGGTCATCCCTGCAAAACTAATTCGACTATGCAGGATGACATTGGCTGACACAAGATCAGCGATTAAAATAGGAAAGAATCTCTCCGAGCCTTTCAGCACAAAACGAGGTTTCAGACAAGGTGACAGTCTATCGTGTGACCTATTTAACAAAACAAAAACAGCACGATATACAATAAAGATGTAATGTTGCTTGCCGTAACAGCCACCTTTGCAAAAATTGAAAAAGAGTCTGCCATAGTGGGTCTGGCAGTCAACGGCGATAAGACGAAGTTTATGCTACTTTGGTCTAAATAAACAGTTTAAAAGCAAAACCACCTCTTGTTGTTGTTGTAACAGTGTTTTTGTTATGTTTATTTGTTCGTTCCTCTGTTCAATCTGGCTCTGGGTCTATCTCCAGTGGCTGCTTCGATGGGATGTAGCCACAGATCCACTGGAGTTAGATGGGTAGGTTTGGCGGGGCAGTTAAAAAGGTGTTGTGTGTCGTGCGGGCCCATGCCGCATACTGGGCAGACCTCTCCCTCTAGAGCATGGATATCCTTCCTGATCTCCCTGAATGAGCCGGGCCTACCCACAAGATGGTGATTGGGATAGCTCACACGATAACATCCAAGCAGGTACTGCAACGAAAGCATCTCATTGTGTTGCTTTACAGGAAGAATTTTTGCCTCCTCATGTAGATGGTCCACTGAAGATTTGAGGAGGCACCCTGTCGCTGTTCTCAGGGCTGCATTCTGGTAAGTTTGAATCTTTTTCCAGTTCGAATCACACAATCTCGGGGACCAGACTGGAGCCGCATAGCTTACCACAGACCGACCTATCGCGTTATATGTGGTCAACAAGGTTTCTTTATCTGCACCCCAAGTGCTGCCGGCCAGGGACTTGAGGACCTTGTTCCTACTTTTCAACTTGTCGCAGATAGCTGTGGCGTGTGCGCTCAACGTGAATGTAGTGTCGAATGTGTCCCCTAAAATTTTAGGGCAGTTTGTGGTCGGAATTCTGCTACCGTCGACCACGACATTCAACTCACGTCCAAACTGCGCTGTCCATGTGGTGAACAGAGTGGCTGTAGATTTTGTGGGGGAAATCTGCATATTCCTCGAATGGAAAAAGGTGGTAAGATCAGTTAAATAGTTGTTCAGTCTCTCACAGATGTCATCAGGATAGGTACCCGACGCCAAGATCGTGCAATCATCCACATACGTCACGATCTCAATGCCGTCTGGGGGGGGTGGAATACAGGAGAGGTAGAGGTTAAACAGTTCCGGAGATATCACCCCACCTTGGGGAACTCCCTATTTCACTCTACGGGGTTTGGACTTCTTATTCCTGAATTCCACGTACGACTGGCGTCCACACATATAGTTGACTACCCAACGTTTCAAGCTTGGCCGGAGGGTTGTCTGCTCAATGTCCTCAAACAGCGTGGAGTGCCTGACTGTATCAAAGACTTTTGATAAGTCAAGAGCCACCATCACACGGCCGTCTCTGGTTGAGTCCTTTACAGATATATGTGGTAATGGCGTGCAGCGCTGTTGTCGTGCTGTGCTGCTTACGGAATCCATGTTGATGATCGGCAACTTGATAGCTATTTCTGATACTGGGGAGGATCAAGGCCTCAAGTGTCTTTGCTACGGGCGACAAAAGCGAAATCGGTCTGTACGATTCACTTTTGCTGGCATCCTTGCCTGGCTTCCGTAGTGGGACCACCCTGCCCATTTTCCAGACTTCGGAAACAACGAGGGTGGCTAGCGACAAGTTGAAGACTTTGGTGAGATACTCGACTCCCGGCTCATCCAGCTGCTTCAACATTACCATGGAGATTCCATCAGGGCCCAACGCTTTGGATGATTTAGCGTTCCTGATGGCATTGGCAACATCATCTATTGTAAATTGTGGTGGTTCATCCTCGGCAGGAAGAGATCTGATGCGACGTAATACTCTTCTCTTCGCCCTGTCACTCTCGGGATGCTCGAAAAACTGTCGATTGAAATTACTTGCGCACCTCTTCGGGTCAGTCAACGTAACGTCGCCAAACGTCAAACAAAAGTTACACTTTACCGGACATTGATACTACCCGTTCTTATGTATGGATCTGAAGCATGGGTACTTGCGAAAGCAGATAAGGCAGAACTTGGTGTGTTTCAGAGAAAAATTCTTCGAAAAATTTATGGACCAATATGCATTGAAGGTGAATACCGACGTCGTGTGAACCACGAGCTATACCAGCCGACCAACATCGATATAGTAAAACGTATCGAACTACAAAGATTGCGTTGGCTTGGCCATGTCAGCAGGATGGATAAAGATGCCCCCTTCAAAATTGAATACGAGCCACTCGATGGTATACGCCCCAAGGGAAGGCCAAAACTCCGATGGAAAGACCAAGTTGAAGAAGATATCACAAAACATGGCGTCCAAAATTGGAGAAATAATCAAAAGATCGGTGCGTTTGGAAATCTATTCTTAGTTCGGCTTATGGAACAAGACGTTCTGTTTAGTATAAAAGCCATCTAAGTAAGTATGTAAGGAAAGACAACACTCACGGGGAATTTTCGTTCACAATAACCCCCATAATAAGCCAACAACGGAGTACCTTTATTACCCTTGAGAAAATGTTGAAGCCATGATCATATTTCATAACATCCCCAAAACCTTTCAAGCCATGTATTAGGTATCTTATATTTAATAGATTTTTTTTTCAAAACTAAGTTTTACTGACATAATGAAAATTATCTCATACCAAAAAAAAATAAATAAAAAATAGAGAAGGCGTGTTTTCAATGAATATCCAATTGTATGATTATTATTTAATTAAAATTTTTTGTTTTTGTTTTATATATCACGTATAGTTAGTTGTCTCATTACCATAAGCTAAGCCTATAATTTAATTTTTAATTTGTATGTTTTTTTTTTTTGTTTTTAAAAATTAGATTTAAAAACATTGTTGTGTTTTTTTGTTGTTGTAGGTATTGTTGGTATTAATGTTGTTGTTGCTTTTCTTTTTCGTTTCTTGTTAATTTATGGGGTTTTTGCTTTTCATGTTTTTTTTCTTTTTTGCTTTTGTTTGGTTGTTTTTGATATATGTATGTAGTTATTTGTTTTAAATATAAATTGTATTGTTTCAATCGTTTTGTTTTTGTTTTTTTTTTTTTTTTTTTGTTTGTTACTTTGTCTTTAAATACTATTAAAAAAATTATAATAACATTACAATTATAATAGTGTTGATTAATGTATATATAAAAAATTAAAAAAATAAACTAAAGGTAATATTTGTTAGGTTAGGTTTGTCTGTTTTGTTCCGTTTTTTATTTTTGTAGGTTAATTTGAACAAATATTTTCCTTTTTATTAGTTTTGTTGTAGTAGTTAAATAGTAGTTAAACATTTATGTTTTTTGTTTTTGTATTACAATGTATTTTTGTTTTTTAAGAGGTATTTTGAAATGTTAGCATTTTAGTATTTTTTTGTTGGTTGGTTGTTGGTTTTCTTTTTCTTGTATTACTTTTCCATTATGTTGCATTTGATTGCTATACATGTACATATATATATTTTTAATTAATATATAGTTATTGTTTCTTATAATAAACTAATGAAATTTAAACAATTTCTTTTATTTTTTTTGAAATAATAAAAGAGATTCACAAAACCATAAAGGACTTATTTATTTTTTCTTTTTTTGGTATTTGTTTTTTTTTAATTTTGAAATGTTTTTGTTAAAAAAAAAAGATATTTATACTATTTTTATTATTAGGCATTTTTGTGTATGTTTTTTGTATTTAAGAAAAATTTGCATTTATATGTATGTATATTTCACAGTTTTAAGGCTGTTTTACAAAGAAAACAATTTGTGGGGATAGTAAACGTATTTTAGTATATATTTGTTGTTGTTTTTTTTTACAATGGCATAGTTTTTGTTTGTGTATTAACAATTAACAAGTATTTTTTTGTAAATATTTACTTAGAAAAAAAAAATAGAACGTTATTAAAAAAACAAAAACATTATTTAAAAAATAAGAACAATTATGGAGTTATTTGTTTAAGTATATGTGAGGGAGGAAGGTTATGTATAACATAAAAAAATCATAAATAACATATATTGGGGGAAAATACAATGGAATATTAATCTAAATTTTCAAACACCTGTTTAAATATTCTAACATAATTTATAGCTAAGAAAAACTTTTAATGGAAACCACAAACAAAACCAAAATTTGTTTTTTAGATGCTTTTGGAAGAGTCCCATTTACAAACAAAGGAAAAAGAAGACTAAATAACCAAAATATTGAAAAAATTAACGGTTAATTATTTTTTAATAATGATCACACAAATTTACTCTCTTAAAGAGAGAGAGAGAGAGAGGCAAAAATATTGAAAATAATAAAGAAACACACTTTGAAAACTAAAGACAAAAATATTGAAAAAATAGCTAATTCTTTTTTAATAATGATCACACAAGATTTTCTCTCTTAAAGAGAGAAAAGGAAAAAATATTGGAAATAATAAAGAAACACACTTTGAAAACTAAAGACAAGAAAATTGAAAAAATGGCTAATTCTTTTTTAATAATGATCACAAGACTTTCTCTCTTAAAGAGAGAGAAGAAAAAAATATTGGAAATAATAAAGAAACACACTTTTAAAACCACAGATAATTTCAATAATGATTATCACATTAAGGCTTCTTTTCTAGGAGAGAGATACGGACACAAATTTTGAAAATAATGAAAAAAAACACACTTCAATACTATGCCAAATTTGGCATAAAGAAAGTTAAACTGAATCCTCAAGACAACAAACAGATGGAGATTATTAGAATCCATTTTTTTAATAAAAATTCCAAAGACCAAGATTTGAAAATTGTAGAAAAAAAACAACCACATTCTAATGGCTTGGGTTTTCCTCCCACATCCACTGTGGTCTATTTACAGTTATTAAAAATAACTTGTGACTTTATTAATTTTGCAATAATGAGTGTTTGGCCAAACTGTGGCCTATATTTAGACAAAATTATACAGAAGTGGAACATCAGGCAATTCCTTTTATATGTTTCGTTTTTGACATTATTTCCAATGTTTTGAAAACAAAACTTGCCGAAACAGTATTGCTTGTATAAACGCAAGAGGCAAGTTTAAAAGAGAACGAGAAAAATTGCCGCAAGGAAAATCGCCTAATGTAAATTGGGACTTATATTATATTTTTATCAAGACATTTCTTTCGAATGTTTAGTTTTCATATTGATATCAAGAAACATAACCTATTTCCTGATCCATGCTATTTGAGGCTAGTAAAGGCTCTATAGGCAAAAATATTAAAATATCTCATAAACTTATGAATTTTCTGTTCTTTTTTTAAATAAGGGTATTTATCTGAGGAGGTGTGGACTTGCCCCCGAAAAAATTGTATCGTCGTAGCTATGATCTCGTGGGCAACCTGCTGCAAAAAATTCAAAGCACGCACTAAAACTGCATTTTTTTAATTTTTGTGGTTTAGGTAGCCAACAATTTTGAAATTTATTTATTTAAAAATTTATTTCAAAGGAAATTTTTGAACTTTTGTGGGAAGATACCCTAAAGATTGGACCGATTTCTAACATTTTCTAAATATCCTTATTTATTTATTTTTATTTATCTTTATTTATTTTTATATATTTTTATTTATTTTTATTTATTTATTTATTTTTATTTATTTATTTAAAAATGTATTTCAAACAAATTTTTGAACTTTTGTGGGGGGATACCCCTAAAGAGTGGACGAATTTCTAACATTTTCTATATTTCCTTAATTTTTATTTATTTATTTTTATTTGTTTTTATTTATTTTTATTTACTTTTATTTACTTTTATTTATTTTTCTATATTTTTATTATTTTTTATTTATTTATATTTATTTTTTAAATAATTTTTATTTATTTTCCTTTATTTTTATTAATTTTTATTTATTTTTATTTATTTTTTAAATAATTTTTATTTATTTTTATTAATTTTATTTATTTTTAATTAATTTTTATTTATTATTATTTATTTTTATTTATTTTTATCTATTTTGATCTATTTTTATTTATTTTTATTTATTATTATTTATTTTAATTTATTTTAATTTATTATAATTTATTTTAATTTATTTTTATTTATTTTAATTTATTTTTATTTATTTTTTTTATTTTTTTATTTATTTTTATTAATATTTATGTATTTATTTTTATTTATTTTTTTTATTTTTTTATTTTTTTTTATTTTTTTATTTTTTTTTATTTATATTTATGTATTTATTTTTATTTATTTTTATTTATTTATTTGTATTTTTTTATTTTTATTTAATTATTATTATTTATTTTTATTTATTTTGTATTTATTTTCATTTATTTTCATTTATTTTTATTTATTTTTATTTATTTTTATTTGTTTTTATTTATTTGTATTTATTTGTATTTATTTGTATTTATTTGTATTTATTTTTATTTATTTTTATTTATTTTTATTTATTTATTTTTATTTATTTTTATTTACTTTTATTTACTTTTATTTACTTTTATTTATTTTTATTTTTTTATTTTTTTATTTACTCTTATTTATTATTATTTATTTTTATTTATGTTTATTTATTTATTTTTTATTTTTATTTATTCTTATTTATTTTTATTTATTTTTATTTATTTTTATTTATTTTTATTTATTTTTCTTTATTTTTATTTATTTTTATTTATTTTTATTAATTTTTATTAATTTTTATTTATTTTTATTAATATACAAATAAAAATTAATATAAATAAAAATTAATAAAAAAAAAATTTATTTATTTTTATTTTTCTTTATTTTTATTTATTTTTATTAACTTTTATTTATTTTTATTTAATTTTATTTATTTTTCTTTATTTTTCTTTATTTTTATTTATTTTTCTTTATTTTTCTTTATTTTTATTTATTTTTATTTATTTTTATTTATTTTCATTTATTTTCATTTATTTTCATTTATTTTTATTTATTTTTATTTTTTTTTATTTATTTTTATTTTTTTTTTTATTTTTTTATTTTTTTTTGTATTTGTTTTTATTTATTTTTATTTATTATTTATTTATTTATTTATTTACTTATTAATTAATTAATTAATTTATTTATTTATTTATTTATTTATTTATTTATTTATTTATTTATTTATTTATTTATTTATTTATTTATTTATTTATTTATTTATTTATTTATTTATTTATTTATTTATTTATTTATTTATTTATTTATTTATTTATTTATTTATTTATTTATTTATTTATTTATTTATTTATTTATTTATTTATTTATTTACCGGATACTCAACTCATAAGTCATCGTGCTCATCAGTCATTTTCGTTGGTGCCGACGGGGTTTTTTTTCGAGCTTATGGTCCATTATCTCAGGAAGTATGGACTTTCCCTTCGGCCGGGGATTTAAGACTTTCTGCTATGGACAGGTGCAAATCTAGGGCACGGGAACAAAATATCTTTTAAGTTGAAAAATTTTTTTAACAAAGGAATTTTCGGAACTTCGGAGGCCCATATCTCAGGAATTATGAACTTCCGCAATAAATGTTGTATATATTTGTGACCAGGGTAACGAGTCCTATCTGTGGAAAAAATTTGGTCCCGATCCGAGCTTAATGCTTAAACTCATCTTAAGCCTTTTTGTTTTTGGTACTTTTGTGTGGGAAGTACCCGACAAATGGTGGATCGATATATTCGAACCTGATCAATGGTAGATCGTGGATAGTATGGAGCAAATTAGTTGCTCCCTTTGGGTGTGCAACATTTTAACGAAAATTGTTGAAGTACCTGAAAGTGTGAACCAATATGGCCCAACTTCTATCTTAAATGGACAACATATTACGAGATCCAAAGGTTTGGGCAAATCTGTGGATTTAAGAATTTAAGAGTGGTTTAAGAGTTATCGTGAAAACCAGCCGACAGACGGTCGCAGGTACGGATTTCTTCCAAACATATTTAAGGTCTAAAACCACTATTTTGATGAAGCACATTTTTGATCACAGCAAAGTGGACATAACCTCGTTAGCCTACATGCTGAGGATATAATCTGATAGTATATGAAAATCACGCTAGAAATCCCTTTTTTTTTGAAAAATAAAATATTTTGTTTGCCTTGATGTTGAATAATTATGAAAAAATAAATCAAATAGTATCAAAATTGTTACGAAATTGTTACGAAATGCCTATTCAGATTAAAACGCGCTTGAAATCCCTTTGTAGTTGTCCTAAAAAATTTTTAAAAATCCACGAGCCTTTATAGGACCTCTAAAAAAATGTTTTTAAGAATCCACGAGCCTTTATAGGACCTCTAAAAATATTTTTAAAAATCCACGAGCCTTTATAGGACCTCTAAAAATATTTTTAAAAATCCTCGAGCCTTTATAGCACCTCTAAAAATATTTTTAAAAATCCACGAGCCTTTATAGGACCTCTAAAAATATTTTTAAAAATCCACGAGCCTTTATAGGACCTCTAAAAATATTTTTAAAAATACACGAGCCTTTATAGGACCTCTAAAAATATTTTTAAAAATCCACGAGCCTTTATAGGACCTCTAAAAATATTTTTAAAAATCCACGAGCCTTTATAGGACCTCTAAAAATATTTTTAAAAATCCACGAGCCTTTATAGGACCTCTAAAAATATTTTTAAAAATCCACAAGCCTTTATAGGACCTCTAAAAATATTTTTAAAAATCCACGAACCTTTATAGAAACTCTAAAAATATTTTTAAAAATCCACGAGCCTTTATAGGACCTCTAAAAATATTTTTAAAAATCCACGATCCTTTATAGGACCTCTAAAAATATTTTTAAAAATTCACGAGCCTTTAAAGGACCTCTAAAAATATTTTTAAAAATCCACGAGCCTTTATAGGACCTCTAAAAATATTTTGAAAAATCCACGAGCCTTTATAGGACCTCTAAAAATATTTTTAAAAATCCACGAGCCTTTATAGGACCTCTAAAAAAATGTTTTTAAAAATCCACGAGCCTTTATAGGACCCCTAAAAATATTTTTAAAAATCCACGAGCCTTTATAGGACCTCTAAAAATATTTTTAAAAATCCACGAGCCTTTATAGAACCTCTAAAAATATTTTTAAAAATCCACGAGCCTTTATAGGACCTCTAAAAATATTTTTAAAAATCCACGAGCCTTCGTATGTGCCCTAAAATATTTTAATTTTTATCTTAATAAAACCTCTGAACACTTCTTGAAAAAAGAAAAGCAAATGTTTTGTTTGCTCTAAATATCCTAGGAAAACATGGAAATAGGCTTTGAAATTAAACTGTAGGACTTCTTACTAGATGTCGACAACAAAAACAAAGCGAAAACCTATCTGATAACTCAAACAAAACCTCAATGAAAACCTATCTAAAAACAAAATCAATTTTGTACTTTTGAAAAAAATAGTCGACAAAACATCCCACTGTAAATTTCAAAACTATATCCAAGGGCATATTAAAAGATTACTTACAAAAAAAGTATTAGCACACTCCAAATTTCTCTCACTTATAAAATCTCCAAAAACTTTGATGAAAAAATAAATATTCTGTTTGCTTTGATTCTAGTATGAGGACATAGAATCTAGGTCTGAATAGGTTTAGTAATTACGCTGTGGGGGCTTGTTACTACACGCCGATTCCAAAAACAAAGTGAAACCAATCTAAAAGCATTTCTTCAAAAACCCCTTTTCGTGAAAATGGAAATACTTTTCTTGCCTTTTCCTTTTTATTTCCGAAAAAAAGTAGGAAAAATACCCAATGTAAATATCAAAAATTCATCCCGAGACCTGCTACAAGATATATTTTCAAAAATCAAAAGTATTAACACGATCGAAACTTCGTTCATTTAAATAAAAAAAAAATAATTAAATATCCAAAAACTTTAGGATGAAAAATATTTTGTTTGCCTTGATTTCGCTAGGAATACGTAAAAGCAAGGGCTAAATATGCTTAAAATTTGGACAATAAGGTTCATTACTACATGTCCATTACAAAAACAAGGTGAAAAATATTCCAAAAAAACACTTATTTAACTTAACTTTAAAAAATTTTTAATAAAAGAAAAAACTAAAATATATTCACATTTATTTTCTTTCCTTTGCTATAAGTATGCTTTTATTCTATTATTCTTTATAGTTTCTTTCACTTTCCAAAAGGTTTCCTAGGGGAATAGTTACCAATTACTGTATTGAAACATCCTAAAAAATGTTGAACCCTTTTGCAGGAAAATGAACAAAATAATTCTTTAAATAAAATGGAGTTTTATTGTAATTCATTTGTTTGGAATTACGAATAAATGTCCCCGAAACATACCCTGAGATCCATTCCAATTAAAGGTTGGCTCTCAAAGGTTTCCTAGTAGAGTAACTACCCATCACCATAGTTAAACATCCTTAAAAATTTTTATACTTATGGATGGTAATGTACAAAAAAATCTTTACATAAATTGGGGGTTTATTGTAATTCCTTTGCTTTCAATTAAGAATAAACTTTTGAAAACCACCCCCTGGCATTCATTTCAATTAACATTTGAAAATTTAAAATAGTATTTGAAGGTAAAAACTATATTTAAACGAAAAAACAAGTATCTTTTTAATTCAAAGAACAATAAACATGTGTGGCAAAAATTAAAGCATACTTCTAGGCTTTTACGTTTATAGTTATTATTGCGTTCTTTTTAGAAAAAATGAAAAGGGGAATGGAATTAAACCAAAAAATGCCGTGTAAAATATCAAAAAAATATACATTTTAATTAAGAAAATATGGATCCACTTCCTGGCTAATTGCAATTGGAAAATAACAACACTAATTTCCTTCGTTTCACTGGAAATACAAAAAGGACTTGGTCTTTGAACAAAGTAAACCACCGTTAATTAACAAAAAAAAAAAACAATTTTATAGAATTTATAAAAAATATCACTATTTTTGGAACAGTATTTTTGGGGGCCAAATGGGCTTGGTACATAGATTTACAAAAAAAGAAATAAATTAAATACAAAAATAGACATTTAACAAAAAGAGGAAAATTAAACAAAGTTTTTTTTTCTTGGGAAAAGTATCAAAAAGAACTTAAATAGCTAAATACATATAAACATAAACAATATATAAGCAGCCTTTAATATAACAAATATCAAAAATATTATTTAAAAAAACAACCATTTAAATTCTATATTTTTTTGGAAAAAAGAAACAGAAAAAAATCTTTAAAAAGTGATGAAAAAAAAACAGGAGCCATGGTTTTGGGGAAGAACTTAAAATTAAAATTTTTTCGGGCCATAAATTTTTAAAGAAAACTAAACATAGAAATTTGCAATTATTTGCCTTTGGAAAAAAGGAAAACTGAAAAAAAACTATATTGCTTTTTTAATTAATTTGTTTGTTAAGATTAGTTTGTAATTTCGTTGCATAACGACGCGTGTGTTTTAGTTTTTAATATAATATTTGTTTTGTTGTTGGTGAGATTGTGTGGCGTTTGTGTTTCGTTTACTTCTTCTTCTTCTTTAAATTAAGAGGTTTTTTTTCCAGAGAAAGGACGAAAAATGTTACTTTCTTTGTTATTCTATAATAGACATACATTTGTTATATATACTTGTTGCTAAATATATTTTTCATAAGCCTTTTGTTAATAATTTTATGTTTTTTATGAAAGTGTGGGTGTGTGTATTGTTTGATTTTATGTTAATGGAAGTAGCAAGAAATGGGGAGGGAGAAAAAAGCTTTCTTTCTTTTTTCCATTTGTAATTGAAATATTATTTTTTTTTACTATTTGTGGTTTAGTTTTCCAATTTGCTTCAGCTTTTACTTTTGATATATGATTTTTTGGTCTTATTTTTTCTTCCTTATTAATTGTTTTTTTTTAGGATCAATTTTTATACTATTGAATACTTAAAGATTTTGTTTTTGGATTTGTTGCTTTTGATATTTTGTGTGTGTTTGTGTGATTTGTTTTTGTTTTACGATCTCTTTTGTTTTTTAATATTTAATAGAGAGATAGAGAATAGTAATGCCAAATTATACACATACGATTTTGAATTTTGTTTTTCTCTTTTTTTTGTTGTTGTTGGTTGTATACATTTATAATATAACCATTATTCGTTTTTGTTTTTTTTTTATGTTTTTATATACTTTTTTTCTTTAATCCTCATCACTAGAAGAATCATCATCGTGTTCCTCATCTGTGCTTGTAAAAAAATCAAGGAAATTCAAATTACGCTGTTCAAGAAATTCATACAGATAGATCTATAATGAGAAAAAAGAAAACAAATACAGATGAAAAAATAGAGTGATCTTTTTCTGGTTTCGAAAAAAATAAATGAAAAAGTATTTTAATAAAAATAAAACTAAAAAATAATTGCCAAAATAATAAAAAAGGTAATTATCATTATATGCCAAAAATTAAGGACGACCCTGTTCTGTGTGTCGACTCGTAAATGAATGCGAAAGAAAAACTTTGAGATCATTTTGAGTTTTCAATATTTTGATTTGTATTGAAAACAAAAACTAGTTAGTATTTATTCGAAAACTATTGTTTGAGTGTTTTTCGTTCGTTTTCATTTTCTCATCAACATAGAAAATCGGGCTATAAATAAAAAACAATGAAATATAATAAATGTTTGTTATGATTGTATAGAACATTTTGAAAATATTCTCAATTGATTTTATAAAAATTTAATTTTGTATATTATTTATATTTTTTCACGTGAAAGACAAAAATTTTTGCAAATTTCCGAAACTCTAACCAAACAAAAGTTCTTTTTGAGACCCTTAGGGAAAGAGAATCCAAAATTGAACATCCTTAAAAATATTAATATTTTTGGAGGAAAATTAACAAAAAAACTTTACATAAAATTAAGTTTAGTTGTATTTCCTTTGAACATCCTTAAAAATATTAATATTCTTGGAGGATAATCAACAAAAAAATCTTTACATAAAATTAAGTTTAATTGTATTGCCTTTGCTTTGAATTTCGGATAAAATTCTCAGAAACAGACCCTGATATCTATTTCAATTGAAATTTGAAAATTTTGTAGTAGTATTTGAAGGAAAACTTTTAATTAAAGCAGAAAAACTATTATACTTCTTGATTCAAAGACCAATGAATATCAATGGCAAAAATTAAAGCATACTTTTAGGCGTTCATCTTTAATATCTTTCTTTTCAGGGAAATACAATGAGAGAATGACATTTAGCAAAGAAATGCAGTGGTAAAAAAAAAATTACAAAAAGTTCCATTGAGTGAAACAGGAAGTGTGCCAAGAAGGAACTATTTATTTAACCTCTGGTGTTAATCTAGCTAAAACAGTGTTTATACCATTCACCAAGAAAAGAAATATTATGGACATCGTGCCGCACAGTAAAGTACCTTGGTGTGGTTTGGAGGCTGCTCTAAAGGTATTAAATAAGATAGACAATGAACCAGCAAGACGGGGCTCTCAGTCTTCCGTCCTACCCACTTGAAGGAAATCGTAAGGATCTGGTATGACATCGATATCGAGGTCAATCTGGCCGGTAATTTCAGGACCTATGATCTATGACCATCAAGTGGGAGGACAACAACTATAGAATAGAAGACCTTCGTAGGAGGCTTCTATAGAATAGAAGACCTCCATAGAAGGCATCTATAGAATAGAAGACCTCCATAGGAGGCTTCTATAGAATAGAAGACCTCCATAGCAGGCTTCTATAGAATAGAAGACCTCCATAGGAGGTTTCAATAGAATAGAAGACCTCCATAGGAGGTTTCAATAGAATAGAAGACCTCCATCGGAGGCTTCTATAGAATAGAAGACCTCCATAGGAGGCTTCTATAGAATAAAAGACCTCCATAGGAGGCTTCTATAGAATAGAAGACCTCCATAGGAGGCTTCTATGGAATAGAAAACCTCCATAGGAGGCTTCTATGGAATAGAAAACCTCCATAGGAGGCTTCTATGGAATAGAAAACCTCCATAGGAGGCTTCTATGGAATAGAAGACCTCCATAGCGGGCTTCTATGGAATAGAAGACCTCTATAGCGGGCTTCTATGGAATAGAAGACCTCCATAGCGGGCTTCTATGGAATAGAAGACCTCCATAGCGGGCTTCTATGGAATAGAAGACCTCCATAGGAGGCTTCTATAGAATAGAATACCCCCCTAAGAGGCTTCTATAGAATAGAAGACCTCCGTAGGAGGCTTCCATAGGTTTCAATAGAATAGAAGACCTCCATCGGAGGCTTCTATAGAATAGAAGACCTCCATAGGAGGCTTCTACAGAATAGAAGACCTCCATAAGAGGCTTCTATAGAATAGAAGACATCCCTAGGTGACTTCTATAGAATAGAAGACCTCCGTAGGAGGCTTCTATAGAATAGAAGACCTCCATAGGAGGCTTCTATAGAATAGAAGACCTCCATAGGAGGCTTCTATAGAATAGAAGACCTCCATAGGAGGCTTCTATAGAATAGAAGACCTCCATAGGAGGCTTCTATAGAATAGAAGACCTCCATAGGAGGCTTCTATAGAATAGAAGACCTCCATAGGAGGCTTCTATAGAATAGAAGACCTCCATAGGAGGCTTCTATAGAATAGAGAACCTCCATAGGAGGCTTCTATAGAAAAGAAGACCTCCATAGGAGGCTTCTATAGAATAGAAGACCTCCGTATGAGGCTTCTATAGAAAAGAAGACCTCCGTATGAGGCTTCTATAGAATAGAAGACCTCCATAGGAGGCTTTCATAGAATAGAAGACCTCCATAGGAGGCTTTCATAGAATAGAAGACCTCCATAGGAGGCTTCTATAGAATAGAAGACCTCCATAGGAGGCTTCTATAAAATAGAAGACCTCCCTAAGAGGCTTCTATAGAATAGAAGACCTCCCTAAGAGGCTTCTATAGAATAGAAGACCTCCCTAAGAGGCTTCTATAGAATAGAAGACCTCCCTAAGAGGCTTCTATAGAATAGAAGATCTCCATAGGAGGCTTCTATAAAATAGAAGACCTCCATAGGAGGCTTCTATACAATAGAAGACCTCCATAGGAGGCTTCTATAGAATAGAGGAGCTCCATAGGAGGCTTCTATAGAATAGAAGACCTCCATAGGAGGCTTCTATAGAATAGAAGACCTCCATAGGAGGCTTCTATAGAATAGAAGACCTCCATAGGAGGCATCTATAGAATAGAAGACCTCCATAGGAGGCTTCTATAGAATAGAAGACCTCCATAGGAGGCTTCTATAGAATAGAAGACCTCCATAGGAGGATTCTATGGAATAGAAGATCTCCATAGGAGGCTTCTATAAAATAGAAGACCTCCCTAAGAGGCTTCTATAGAATAGAAGACCTCCCTAAGAGGCTTCTATAGAATAAAAGACCTCCCTAAGAGGCTTCTATAGAATAGAAGACCTCCCTAAGAGGCTTCTATAGAATAGAAGATCTCCATAGGAGGCTTCTATAGAATAGTAGACCTCCATAGGAGGCTTCTATAGAATAGAAGACCTCCATAGGAGGCTTCTATAGAATAGAAGACCTCCATAGGAGGCTTCTATAGAACAGAAGACCTCCATAGGAGGCTTCTATAGAATAGAAGACCTCCATAGGAGGCTTCTATAGAATAGAAGACCTCCATAGGAGGCTTCTATAGAATAGAAGACCTCCGTAGGAAGCTTCTATAGAATAGAAGACCTCCGTAGGAGGCTCTATAGAATAGAAGACCTCCATAGGAGGCTTCTATAGAATAGAAGACCTCCATAGGAGGCTTCTATAGAATAGAAGACCTCCATAGGAGGCTTCTATAGAATAGAAGACCTCCATAGGAGGCTTCTATAGAATAGAAGACCTCCATAGGAGCCTTCTATAGAATAGAAGACCTCCATAGGAGGCTTCTATAGAATAGAAGACCTCCATAGGAGGCTTCTATAGAATAGAAGACCTCCATAGGAGGCTTCTATAGAATAGAAGACCTCCATAGGAGGCTTCTATAGAATAGAAGACCTCCGTAGGATGATTCTATAGAATAGAAGACCTCCGTAGGAGGCTTCTATGGAATAAAAGACCTCCGTAGGAGGCTTCTAGGGAATAAAAGACCTCCGTAGAAGGCTTATATAGAATAGAAGACCTCCAAAGGAGGTTTCTATAGAATAGAAGACCTCCAAAGGAGGTTTCTATAGAATACAAGACCTCCCTAGGAGGCTTCTATAGAATTGAAGACCTCCATAGGAGGCCTCCGTAGGAGACTTCTATAGAATACAAGACCTCCATAGGAGGCTTCTATAGAATAGAAGACCTCCATAGGAGGCTTCTATAGAATAGAAGACCTCCATAGGAGGCTTCTATAGAATAGAAGACCTCCATAGGAGGCTTCTATAGAATAGAAGACCTCCATAGGAGGCTTCTATAGAATAGAAGACCTCCATAGGAGGCTTCTAAAGAATAGAAGGAGGCTTCCATAGAATAGAAGACCTCCATAGGAGGCTTCTTATAGAGTAGAAGACCTCCGTAGGAGGCTTCTATAGAATAGAAGACCTCCGTAAGAGGCTTCTATAGAATAAAAGACCTCCGTAAGAGGCTTCTATAGAATAGAAGACCTCCGTAAGAGGCTTCTATAGAATAGGAGACCTCCGTAAGAGGCTTCTATAGAATAGAAGACCTCCGTAAGAGGCTTCTATAGAATAGAAGAGCTCCCTAGGTGGCTTCTATAGAATAGAAGACCTCCTTAGGAGGCTTCAATAGAATAGAAGACTTCCATATGAGGCTTCAATAGAATAGAAGACCTCCATAGGAGGCTTCAATAGAATAGAAGACTTCCATAGGAGGCTTCTATAGAATAGAAGACTTCCATAGGAGGCTTCAATAGAATAGAAGACTTCCATAGGAGGCTTCAATAGAATAGAAGACCTCCATAGGAGGCTTCTATAGAATAGAAGACTTCCATAGGAGGCTTCTATAGAATAGAAGACCTCCATAGGAGGCTTCTATAGAATAGAAGACCTCCATAGGAGGCTTCTATAGAATAGAAGACCTCCATAGGAGGCTTCTATAGAATAGAAGACCTCCATAGGAGGCTTCTATAGAATAGAAGACCTCCATAGGAGGCTTCTATAGAATAGAAGACCTCCATAGGAGGCTTCTATAGAATAGAAGACCTCCATAGGAGGCTTCTATAGAATAGAAGACCTCCATAGGAGGCTTCTATAGAATAGAAGACCTCCATAGGAGGCTTCTATAGAATAGAAGACCTCCATAGGAGGCTTCTATAGAATAGAAGACCTCCATAGGAGGCTTCTATAGAATAGAAGACCTCCATAGGAGGCTTCTATAGAATAGAAGACCACCATAGGAGGCTTCTATAGAATAGAAGACCTCCATAGGAGGCTTCTATAGAATAGAAGACCTACATAGGAGGCTTCTATAGAATAGAAGACCTCCGTAGGAGGCTTACATAGAATAGAAGTCTTCTATAGGAGGATTCTATAAAATAGAAGAATTCCGCAGGATGTTTTTTGGACCCCATTGCTTGTAAAATATTTAAATATTTTTTTTTTAAATACTAGCTTTTAAGAGCTCTTCCAAAAGCAAAGTTTGAATTTCGTTGCAAAATTTTCTCAATGAAATTCATAGCTACAAACCTTTGTAAATGTAAACATAACCTAAGATATGATGTTAATAATTAAGACTATAAAAATTAAAACTAAATAATATTTTATACTAAAAAATTGAAAAAAAAAATAAATAAATAAAAATAATTGCAAAAATGCATAAACAAAAAAACATAAATTTCTTATTTAAAGCTTTTTGTTAAGTCATTCCTTCTTCTTCGTCTCCTCGAATAGAACACATTAGAAATTTGTTGTGAATTGGAAATTTGTTTTAAAATTTCAAGTTTGTTGTTTTTAAAGCCTTAAGTTTAATAATGTTTCTGTTTTTAATTTATATGGCGGCTAGATCTATATAATATGTAGGTAATTACAATTATAATTTAGAATAAATAGGGGTTGTGTATTTTTTTGTTACTTTTTAGGCAATTAGATTTCTTTGTTTGGGTTTTAAAACTTAAGATAAATTTGTATTATTATTTAGTTATTATCAATTGGGGGGTAAATTGTTTATCTTCATCTTTCGTCTTCGTCCTCGACCTCGTATCTAGATAACTTTGACTTATTAATGATAATTTGTATTTGTTGTTTTGTATTCGTTACGTGTTTCGGGTTTTAAAGTCACAGCTTAAAAATACTAATCATAATTTGTTGTTTTTGTTGTATATATATCTTTAAACGAAATAAACACATTTAAAAACGCTTAATAGCTATTTATTCACACATCACATATTTTTATTTGTTGTTTTTGTTGAGAATGTGTTGAGGTGGTGGTTGTTGTTTTTTGTTTGGTTGGTGATGGCAATGACGATTTGCGAATAAAAGCAATGTTACTTTTTTTTGTTTGTTTGTTTCGTTTGAAAACCTTTTTTAGTTGTTTTAGTTTTTTGTCTTTTATTTTAGTAAAAGTTTTTAATTTTCTTTTTGTGTTTTGTTGAGAGGGAGAAATTTGAGTAGTAGTAGCAGTTTTGAATCTAATACAGACACATGAGGATATCACACCTGTTGTTTTTTATCGTTATTTATTTTAATTTTTATTTTTTTATTTATAGAGAAGAGCAGAGCAAAAAGAGTAGGGAAAACGTAGAAAAGAAAACAAAACGTTTACTTGTTAAAAATATTGTCGATTTTTTGATTTCTGTTTTTTACTTTAAAATTATTTATCTACATTACACAACAAACACTTATGTGTGACGAGAATTTAAAGAGAACACGCCAAAACAATAGAGAAAGAGAAACAATTTGGTGATAAAATTTTGATAAATGTTTAAAACAAACCAAAATAATGAGAACAAAATTTAAAATTTTTCTTTAAATAAACCAAATAAAAAAATTATTGCCAAAAAAAAGAGATAACATACATATTTGAAATATAAATAAAAAATATGTATAAAAATACGTATAAAAATATGTATGTTTGTATAATACACCATCATTAATATAATTTTTGTTTCGAAAATTTTAGGAGAATTGAGATCAATATAAGCAACACGGCTTTTCTTGACGCATTGTCTAAATGGAAACTCGAATAAAACAAATATATGAGTGTCTCATAATATAATTAAAAAAGAAATTGAAATTCATTTAAAATTTTCGAAACTCAGTATGTAAACGTTGTAATATATAAAAATATGCAAAAAGGTCAGTGCTTTTTTTAATTAAGGACGTCAAAGTGGAGCTAGAAATGGGCTCAGACGATCGAAAAGAAAAGAAGACCTCCGTATGTGGATTCTATAGAACAAAAGACCTACGATGGATGCTTCTTTAGAACATAAGACCTCCTTAGGAGGCTTATATGGAACAGAAGACCTCCGTATAAGGCTTCTATAGAACAAAAGACCTCCGTATAAGGCTTCTATAGAACAAAAGTCCTCCGTATAAGGCTTCTATAGAACAAAAGTCCTCCGTATAAGGCTTCTATAGAACAAAAGACCTCCGTATAAGGCTTCTATAGAACAAAAGACCTCCGTATAAGGCTTCTATAGAACAAAAGACCTCCGTATAAGGCTTCTATAGATCAAAAGACCTCCGTATAAGGCTTCTATAGAACAAAAGACCTCCGTATAAGGCTACTATAGAACAAAAGACCTCCGTATAAGGCTTCTATAGAACAAAAGACCTCCGTATAAGGCTTCTATGGAACAAAAGACCTCCGTATAAGGCTTCCATAGAACAAAAGACATCCATATAAGGCTTCTATAGAACAAAAGACCTCCGTATAAAGCTTCTATAGAACAAAAGACCTCCGTATAAGGCATCTATAGAACAAAAGACCTCCGTATAAGGCTTCTATAGAACAAAAGACCTCCGTATAAGGCTTCTATAGAACAAAAGAGCTCCGTATAAGGCTTCTATAGAACAAAAGACCTCCGTATAAGGCTTCTATAGAACAAAAGACCTCCGTATAAGGCTTCTATAGAACAAAAGACCTCCGTATAAGGCTTCTATAGAACAAAAGACCTCCGTATAAGGCTTCTATGGAACAAAAGACCTCGGTATAAGGCTTCCATAGAACAAAAGACCTCCGTATAAGGCTTCTATAGAACAAAAGACCTCCGTATAAGGCTTCTCTAGAACAAAAGACCTCCGTATAAGGCTTCTCTAGAACAAAAGGCCTCCGTATAAGGCTTCTATAGAACAAAAGACCTACGATGGATGCTTCTTTAGAACATAAGTCCTACGATGGACGCTTCTTTAGAACATAAGACCTCCTTAGGAGGCTTATATAGAACAGAAGACCTCCGTAGGAGGAGGCTTCTATATAGAATAGAAGACCTCCGTAGGAGGAGGCTTCTATATAGAATAGAAGACCTCCGTAGGAGGAGGCTTCTATATAGAATAGAAGACCTCCGTAGGAGGAGGCTTCTATATAGAATAGAAGACCTCCGTAGGAGGAGGCTTCTATATAGAATAGAAGACCTCCGTAGGAGGAGGCTTCTATATAGAATAGAAGACCTCCGTAGGAGGAGGCTTCTATATAGAATAGAAGACCTCCGTAGGAGGAGGCTTCTATATAGAATAGAAGACCTCCGTAGGAGGAGGCTTCTATATAGAATAGAAGACCTCCGTAGGAGGAGGCTTCTATATAGAATAGAAGACCTCCGTAGGAGGAGGCTTCTATATAGAATAGAAGACCTCCGTAGGAGGAGGCTTCTATATAGAATAGAAGACCTCCGTAGGAGGAGGCTTCTATATAGAATAGAAGACCTCCGTAGGAGGAGGCTTCTATATAGAATAGAAGACCTCCGTAGGAGGAGGCTTCTATATAGAATAGAAGACCTCCGTAGGAGGAGGCTTCTATATAGAATAGAAGACCTCCGTAGGAGGAGGCTTCTATATAGAATAGAAGACCTCCGTAGGAGGAGGCTTCTATATAGAATAGAAGACCTCCGTAGGAGGAGGCT
This sequence comes from Musca autumnalis, assembly GCF_047663935.1. Lineage (NCBI taxonomy): Eukaryota > Metazoa > Arthropoda > Insecta > Diptera > Muscidae > Musca > Musca autumnalis. The sequence goes on along the minus strand of NW_027411977.1, from coordinate 238,647,005 downwards.
TCTATATAGAATAGAAGACCTCCGTAGGAGGAGGCTTCTATATAGAATAGAAGACCTCCGTAGGAGGAGGCTTCTATATAGAATAGAAGACCTCCGTAGGAGGAGGCTTCTATATAGAATAGAAGACCTCCGTAGGAGGAGGCTTCTATAGAAGTCTTCTATAGAATATATATAGGAGTCTTCTATATATAGGAGTCTTCTATAGAATAGAAGACCGTAGACCGAAGGTTTCTAATTGTCCGAACCTGCCGCAAACACCACATGTGTACGCAATAGACTTGAGCAGCTTAAATCCACCGGATTTTCGCTCTTTGATTCGTGGGAACTCTTCTCCATGTGAGGATATATATTTTTTAACGCTTCACGAATCGATGATTCAACCGAATCTGCATAACTCCGCTTGTGAAACATCGCTTGAGGACCTGTCAACAAATTTGTTGCAATAACGCACTGTCCTTCTATAGACGTGCTTATCCTTCCTTTACCTGACCTTACTGTTTTTAGCGGTTGGGGTGTGGAGCAGTAGTCCATCTCTTCGCCCAGAACCACGTCCACCAAAGCGTCAATCCTGACTGTGGTTCTACCCCGTAACGCTTGCCCGCACTCAGGATGCCATGGAAATAGATATTTCTACTGGCAGTGACCATATAGCTTTTGGGGTTAGTTAGCTGGACAGTGAAAATATGTTTTGTCCGCTGGCATCAACCCTAGCCCAAATAGAAATGAGACGAAGCTGCGATTTGTAGAGGCAACTGACGTTCATCTGCTTAAAAATTGGGGGTGCAATACCTCTATATCGAATTGTTGTACCTCTCTTTCTCCGAACCGAAGCATTCGGAAAGGTTGTGCATCTTACTGATACCACACAGCTTACCATAAATCGTCCTAGCGCGTTTAAAAAGGGGTCAACAAAGTTTATTTGTCTTCCAGTGCCGACGTTTAGTCTTGAGGACCATGTTCGTACTTTTCAACCTGTCGCAGATGGATACGCATGCCGGATAAATAAAATGTGACAATGAAGATCTTGTGGGAGTTAGTGGTCAACCTCCACTTTCAGTGTAAATCTCATCTTCAGAATTCAAGAGATAAACAGGAAGTTACCGCCTTCCTTGGCAAAATAGAAAATTGACCTTTCATAAATGGCTGGCCTTCTTTAGTAAAACCACTCAGTCATATTTACTGACTTCGGAACAGGTTGCGCATAGATTAGGATAGATTCTGTGCGGGCTGAACGCTTTGGATGATGTTGCATTTTTGGTGGCACTTGCAACATTATCTCCTCCTCTTCATCCTTTGACTCTCTGGTTGCTCAACAAATTGTCGATTAAAATATCTTGCGCACCTCTTCGGATCCGTTAGTGTGGCGTCACCAAACATGACCAAAGTTCTAGTCATTTTTCGCAGGGTTCGAGAGACTGACTTAACCCTTACCGACAGTTTACTAGTTTCAGTTACAATTTTGTAACACTAGATAATTCAATAATTTTTTTTTTTTCGATTATGCGCAACGATCAATCTGTTGATTTTCATTGTCGAGTTTGGAGTTTATTGTCAATTCTTTTGTGCGGAGGTATTCACGTTTATTTCTTAGTCCCGAAAGTTCGGCGAGGAAATTGGGTCTCATTAGGTGATTTTAGGGCCCGCGTCTGGTTACTCTTGAGCGGATTGCGAAGGAGTCTCACATTTTGACGATGATGATGGGCCAATGAGGAATAATATTTTGAAGTAGTTTTGATTCAATACTTTGTTTCTATTATTGAAATCAACATATTACGAGAATTTTCTAAATCACTTCACTTTCTGATTCTGATTCCAAATATAAATGTCTACTTGCTGATGAGTAATTTGACCATACAAATAACATGATCCCAGACCCTGCGTTAAACAAAATATTTGGTTCCACCAGCCCATCTGATCTCCTATTCAAATTCATTTAAGCAATCTTCAACTTGAGCTACGCCAAAGCTTGAGTTTTAAGCTCCCCTATCTGGCCTTCTAACGATTAAGTTCGGCTACATGTTGGTGCTGTTTTTTGTAAAAGAAGAACATAAAATAGTTGACACCAGTAACTTTTTTTCTCAGGATTTTCAAATGAAAAATTGCATCTAATATAAAATCCTTGTCAACTATTTAACAAAATTACCCCTTTCAAAGGGTAACAAAGTCCAAAAATCCTTTTGTCTTTTTGTTCGTTTCTTGTTTTTTTTCAGATAGCATTGACCTTTTTGCCTATATTTGTTGTTGTTGTTGTCTGGTGAACACACAAAGAAATTTCGTACAACTTTAGTGTGAGTAGAGGTATGTGTGTGCTGCGAGCATATTTATATATGTATATTTGTTGTTGTTTTTGTTTAGAGGTTATACTTACATCAAGTAAATTTATAATTTCATTATTACTGCGATGAATTTTACGAGTCCTTTTAGGACAGCCAACATCTACTAAATCACCATTGGGTAAGGCATGTTTGTAGAAACATTTGTTACCAAAGGGACATTTGCCATCACCCTGAATAAAGTTATAATAAGAGAAATAATTAGAAAACCAATGGAAGGCATTTGAAATCGTAAGCATGCTGCTACTAACCTTTTTAAAGTACTTGCAGTCTTTGATACCAAGAGCTTTTCGATAATCTCCCAAGAGTTTATCTTTTTCCTCTTTGGTCTCAACCCAAAAGGCACTAGGACAAATAAAATCTGAGGAAACACGGCATTCGGGGCAGGATCTACATATAAAAAAACAATATTAGATAAATAAAATATTTTTCTTAAATTTCCTACCCTTACCTGGTTATTTTATGTTCAAACTGTTTAGCTTGACGCCATTTACGTATACACTCTAAACAAAAGATATGATTACAATTGGGTAAGATGCCAAAACGTTTTTCTCTTCCAGCCTTTTCCATAATTGTATCAAAACAAATACCACAGGTCTTGTCTTTGGAACGAGCAATGGCAAATGACAGCTCCATGGCCTGTTCATGTTGTTGCAAACATTCTTTTTTGTGTTTCTTGCGTTGTTCCTCATCCGTGGGATGTAGGCAAAATTGATCACACATTTCACACAGTTCCATGTGTATGGCATAGACACAATACATGCCATAGGGACATGGACTTTCAAACGGGCACTCTTCATCGATGCTTCCAATCTCATGAAAACCACTAGCCATATGTGGTATCATGCCACGGCCACGAGCATTTGGTCCAAAAACAACTTCAGCCCATGAATGATTGGGATCAACAGTTGTTGGCTCTAAAATCTCACCACCAGTTTGTTCTGATGCTGGTATAAAAGCTGGAGCATTTGCCCAGTTTCGGCGACTGGTACTGGGACGTTCATTATTAAACGTGTTGTTGGTGGTGGTGTTGGTGCTACTGCTGTCTGCTGTGTTAGTAGAATTATTTGTATTCGAGTTGATTACCTCACCACCAGGCAAATCATGTGAAAATCGACAAACCGAACCAAAACGGCAAATACCTCGCTGGAAGTAACGACAAATGGCGGGAGATGTTGGAAAATGTGATGTTGAGGCAACATCAGCTCCAAATTCAGCTGCTCCACGAGTTTTCACCAGTGCTGCTGCCACAGATGATGACGACGATGAAGCTTCTGTTGATGTTGATGGCTGTTGATGTTGTAGTAAATTTGTTGATGTTGTTGGTAAAGTGGCCGCACTCATGATGATGACGATGATAGAAGCTAATAGACGGTGGTTGTTTTAAAGAAACAAAGGTATCCTTAGGTTTCTTTGTTTTCGCCACAAACAATTGTTGTTTTTGTATTGCTTGCTCTTTTTCTTCACCTATGTACAACCAACAGTCGCACAAACGCAACACACAAAGGAAACGGATATGATGTCTTCTTCTTCAGGGACACAACGACGGACAGAGCAACAAACTCCTTTCAACTTGTTTTTAGTGCGTCGTCTGTTGCTGCTGCTGCACGCTACACCACTCTGCTTGCTGCTATTTGAATTTAAAAGAAGACAAAACAAAATATACACAAAATTTTGTAATTAATCAAAAAAGACGATGATTGCAATTCTCAAAAAATGAATATCTCGAAATGAAATAAAAAATTACTTATTGTTTATTTTTACAACAACAACACAAACCACATCAATTGAAGGTAGTTCAATCGTTTTTTCATCGTTTACTTTATTCTTTCGTCATTTTTTCTTCTCATCATCTTGTCTTCTCTCCATAACGAAAACAACAACAACTAAATTGGCATTGAGTTTTTCTTTCAAATGTTAATAACGGGATATAATAATAATATAATAAAATAATAATAATATGAAATAATTAATAATTTTTGCATTTTCTTACCTATTTATTTTGATAATTCTCCGTTGTTTTGTGTGTTGTAGACAAGTATGATGCAAATAATTATTGCGTTCTTACGAAAAACGAAAGCCAGATTAGGGATAGGTAAGTCGACTTTCGGTTAATCGATTAATCGACTTTTTGCAGTCAAAAATCTAAAAATCGTAGTCGACTTTTGTCTGGAGGGAAAATCGCATAATCGATTATCTTGTGATCGATTTTCGAGTTTGCCCATAGACAGGGATGCCAGATAAGTTTGGTCGAAAATCGGCACTTTTTGGGTGCCAAAATCGGCAAAATCGGCAAAAAAATTTCAAAATCGGCAAAAAATCGGCAAATTAAAAAACATTTATTTCAGTTCAAATTATCGCTTTATTTAATAAGCATAAGTTCAGTCGTATTGTACCCCTTAAACATTACAGACGTGTTTCTTCTCAAATTATAAATTCTTTACTAAACCAAATAACAAATTAGAAAAGTACAGCTATTCTTGCCTTGTGTCTTGAATTAACACTTACAAGAATAAAATAGTTAAAACAACAACATTAAGAGACAGTGCGACGACGATGCTGTTGCCTCTCAGAGGCATAATAAAATGAGTAAAAAGGTAAAACCTAATGGCTCTCCCCAGGGAGCAGTGAGTCAAAACTTTTATTTGCCTCTCCAAACTGTAGATGATGATGATATTGAAGATGTCAACACTAATGATGATGTACAAATCGATAATTCGATTAAAGTAAAGATACCCCCCATTACCATATTAAAATGCAAAACAGAACAAATACATGAGTTGTGCAGAATACTCAAAATAAATGATTACTCAATCAAAAAGATTTCAATTGGATTGAAACTTTTTTTGACCAATGGTACAGATGTTGATCCAGTCTTAAAGGCGCTTAAGGACAATCTTAGCGTAGAGTTTTTCACATATACCGCAAAGCATGAAAAACCTTACAAGGCCATTCTTTTAGGTTTGGATAAAATGGACCCAATGATATTAAAAAAAGAGCTCATTAATATGGGATTAAAATGCATAGACGTAAAATTGGTGACTAAAAAAGTTGAAACTTACAATCAAGAAAATATCATTTATGTAGTATATTTTCAAAGAAAGTCGATTAGCCTTAAAGAGTTGCGACACGGATACTCTTCAATAAACCATATAAAAGTAACATGGGAATACCAAAAACCAAATAGGAACAAAATTACCCAATGTTACAACTGCCAGATGTTCGGCCATGGCTCAAACCGTTGTGGCGTAAAAACTTTCTGTGCTAATTGTGCTGGTAATCACAAAACATCTGAATGTAATGGTTCAACGGAGAAATGTGCAAACTGCAACGGTGCCCACAAATCATCTTCTCTTGATTGTCCGGCTAGAAAGACTTTCTTAGAAATAAGGCAGAAATATCAGCCAAGAAACCGAATAAGACCGACTGTACAATACAAAAACAGCGCAAATTATGGTAATGTTTTTCCCAATACCCTGAAACAGGGAGAAGTCCCACGCTCTGCTGAATGGAACGTACCTCAAACGAATCAGGACACTCTTTTTTCATTAGAAGAAATGAAAAATTTAACCCTCGAGTTGATTTCAAGTTTAAGGAAGTGTAAATCTAAGGCTGATCAGTTTGAAGTCGTTACTTCGCTGGCATTTAAATTTTTAAATTGAGTCCCCAATTGAATGTAGTTTCATGGAACGCAAGAGGCGTTCGTAACAAAGTAAATGAACTATTTAATTTTTTAGAAACTGAAAATATAAGTATATGTCTGCTCAACGAGACCTGGCTAAATAGCAGCTGTTCGATAAAAAACAAAAATTTTACTTGCTACAGGAAAGACCGCCAAGATCAAAGGGGTGGAGGAGTGGCAATTTTAGTTAAAAAGCATATTCAACACCGATTATTACCAAGTCTAAATACATCATTAATTGAAAATATTGGCATTCGAGTACTGTCAGAGAACGATTCTATTGATATATACTCTTGTTATTTCCCAGGAGGTAATAGAAATCTCAATACAAGAAAACAAAGTTTTTCCTCTGACCTGAGAAAACTAACGACCTCTAGCAACAAATTTATAATTGGAGGCGATTTTAACTCAAGGCATGCGTTCTGGGGCTGTAGAAGGAGCAACGTCTGGGGAAATATTCTTTATGAGAAACTCCAAATGAGTAATTTACAACTTTTATTTTCATCAGACTGTTCATATATTCCCGCAGATCACAGAAGACAGCCGTCAAATCTTGATCTTTACATAACCAACTCGACACAACTTGTTAGTCGTGTTAAAACAATAAACAATCTTGGATCAGATCACCTGCCATTATACTGTAAAATAGATTTTAATGGAGAAATTAGAGAAAACTATTTATATAACTACAACAAGGCAGATTGGAACAAATACCGGCGGTATATTAACAAGAATCTACCTACAATCTACGTAAACAACCTTGTCCTCGAGGAAAACCAAATTGATGCCAAAATAAATAGTTTTTCGTGTATCATAAAATCTGCTGTTGAATACAGTGTTCCAAAGAAAAGATTTAATTATTCCATAAATACAATACCTCATGATATTAAAATATTAATACAACACAGGAATGTATATTCCCGAAACTTTAAACGGTTTCGTGATCCTGATGATCGCCGTCAAATGAATAGGCTTAATAAACGTATAAAGGAAGAATTAGAAAAGCATAGAAATAAGTCCTGGAATGAAATGCTATCGACATTAGACAAGGGGTCGAAACCGTTTTGGAATATTTCTAAAGTCTTGAAGAGAAAAAACAAACAAATTCCTACCATCATATATAATAATACGTCTTATTTTTCATCTAAAGACAAATGTAATGTTTTGGCTGAACATTTTCACAGAAACTTTTCTCTGACAACACACATGAGTGATCCCAGTACTATCGATGAAGTGAATAATGCAATTTCACAAATTGAACAAACAAACTGTATGGTTCCCGATACATTTTTAACAAGTACAAATGAAATTCACAACATAGTGAAACAACTAAAAAACAAAAAATCTCCTGGAATGGACGATATAAACAATTTATGTTTAAAAAATTTGCCACTTAACGGAGTTAAAGCCTTGACATTAATCATAAATTCCTGTTTAAAGCTATGCTATTTTCCCCAAATATGGAAGTGTTCAAAAACTATTCCAATCAAAAAAGCAAACAAACCTGGCGATTCTGTTTCGGAATACAGACCAATTAGTCTACTTTCTTCTTTAAGTAAAGTTTTGGAAAAAGTTGTAAAAGAAAGAATCCTAGATTTTATTGAGCAGCACAACATTATTCCTCCTCAACAATTTGGATTTCGAAAGGAGCATAACACCATACAACCTTTGCTTAAAATAAGAGATATTGTACACGATAACTTTGCCTCTGGTAATTCCACAGGTATGGTATTACTTGATATTAAATCGGCGTTTGATTCTGTTTGGCATAATGGGATAATCTACAAGATGTACAAAATAAACTTTCCCATAGAAATAATAAAAATTGTGCAAAGCTTTTTACACAAAAGATCATTTTTTGTGGCAATAGGATCTTCTTACTCTGAAAGTAAAAATGTCATTGCTGGTTGCCCTCAAGGATCTTGCCTATCACCCATTTTGTACAACATCTATACGTCAGATATTCCAAGTCTTCATGGCTGTACAACTTCAATTTTTGCCGATGATACCTCGATTCTTAGTTCAGGTACTTTATCAAATGATATAATTGCTTGTCTTGAAGCTGCGTTACAGGAGCTAAGAAATTATTTCTTTAAGTGGAAAATTCTTTTAAACACTGAAAAAACTGAAGCGATATATTTCACAAGAAAGCGATGTTCCCTTTTCACTCCTCAGCGACCATTACGTTTTAATAATCAAGATATCACATGGAAGAACAACGTTAAGTACCTAGGAATTATACTTGATACTCGAGTTAATTTTAAGTGCCACATACCACATGTTGTGGACAAAATCAATAAAATAACTAGAATACTGTATCCATTAATCAACCGTAGATCGGAGTTAAATATTGAAAATAAAATACTTATCTATAAAGGCATATATTAAACCATTGATGTTTTATGGAGCTCCAGTATGGTCAACGTCGGCTAAATGCCACATCAAGAAATTGCAAATCTGCCAGAATAAGATACTTAAAATGATATATAACCTCCCTTGGTTATATTCTACAAAACGACTACACCATTTGACGGGATCTGAGTTCGTTCATCACAAGATAATCAGGCTGACAGAAAATTTTATAAGGAAATGCCAAATATCCCAGTATCAACATATTAATGAGTTAATACCATCGTAATTTTTATCCACTAACGTATTCCAAACCTAAATTGTTTAAAAAGGGTTTTTTGTTTTTGCGTATTTTCCCTATTTAACCTAATATTAACTGTCTAAACTCATATGTTATATAATTTATAAAACAATGAAGTAGAAAAGGGATTACAAATTCCTAACCTCTTGTATATATCATATTTGTTACTTACATTTATATTATATTACTCGCAATAAAGAAAGAACGAAAAAAAAAAATAAGCATAAGTTTAAAAATTAACATTTTAAGTACAACAAAGCAATTAACAATTCAAACCAAGGCAATAATTCAAAATATGTATGAAAATAAATGGTTTTACCATATGCATATGTAGTATATATTTATAAGTACGTGTATATTCATGGTACAACAAGAAAGGTAGTTTCATGCTAACAGCTGTTTAAACTTTTTTTCAAATTTTAAATTTGACGTACGTTCATTGTCAAAAAGAAATTGACACTGAATGCTTACATATATGTGTGTTTGTTTACATTTGTATGTATGTAAAAATGTCAGCTTAAATTTAATTTCCATTTTTAAACACAATCGAGAAATACATACATACATACCATTGGTGGCGCTATGGATATTTATCAAGATCTGCAAGAAATCTTAAAGAAAAAAGTCCTATTGAGCAATGCCGATTCCCACAACAAATTTGGTGAATGTTTGCTTGTTGAAAATCGGCAAGGAAGGAAAGCGCCTTAAGGGCTACGGCAGTTAAATTAGATCATTTTTGCGAAGAAATCTAAGCGTTGGATCCAAATATGTGTACATCTATCGCAGCTGAGGAGCGTCAGCTGCAAGACAAACCAGAGTAGTTTTGGCTCGACTACGCTCGGTATGGTCCAGCCGTCTGAATTCCTATAGTGCATGGATCGATGACACCGCGCAAAACGTATGCTCAAATGACTAGTAGATTCCATAGAAACAGCAACATTCCTAGAACTGGAGATTGACCCAGAGCCAGATTATGCAGAATACGAACTTACAAACATATAATAACATTGTTACAACAACAAAAGACTTTGGATTCTTTCAGGGAACACCACATATAAAACTGTTAAACTGTTCATGATCAAATCCACCAACAACAACCCGACCGGACTACAATTATATATTCTGATTTATTATAACAGAAACTACATGTATGTTATATTTTAAGGCGTTTTTATTAATAAAATGTTACACAACTTTATATCAATACAAATGTCGGGAATTATTTGCCACTACCATAGGAAAGAAACAGCTACATAGAATATTTATCAGCTGTCAGAAATTACGTGGCCTGGTTGTAATACTAGAACCTTGGAATATTGTAGATTTGCCCCGCCAATTGTTGGAATGACCGTGAATATTGTCCTTGTATACATATGTATGTATGTATGTGTTTTTTGTTACAGGTACGATTCTAGTACGATTATTACTGATTCCATGCAATATTAATCACGGATAATTGTTGCTGTTGTTGTAGTAGAGATGTTGGTTGCGACCCAATTTTCATATATTGAGAATTCTGTTTTCACTGATGATTATTGCTGCTTCTGAAGAAATACATAAATCCTCACTCAATCCTGTGTGTTTCAATGGCGCAACATTTGTTGTTCCTGGGGTTGATCCTTTGATCCAGGAACGCATTTGTTGTAATTTCTTTGTTCCTTTAGATTTTGTTGTTATTGTGGTCTATGTTCCAAGAATCGTTGTTCCATAGCATCTATAATGTGGGATTGTTTAAATTCGGTGTTGTCAAAAGTGTTTTTTAGCGCTTTACCAGTCAGAGTACTCGTATTTGTTGAAATGTCCAATGATTATTATTTTTTTTTTCGAAACACAAAAAGTAATGGTAAACAAATATATGTATTTTATTTATATTATGAAATGTCATGTACTATTGTTGTTTTGTATTTGACACGCTCCCGTACAGACATACAGGGTTGTATTTTCCTAAATTTGACAGATGCGACTACCTTTTATCATTCTACCATGGTGTATATTTGAGATCAATATATTTTCAATTCAGTCAAGCTAAACAACACGTATACAAATATTGTCTTAAGAGGATAATTAATAAGGCGATTGTTTTTATACACTCAGCATTTATGCTAACGAGGGTATATAAACTTTCATACGGGCAAAATGTGCCTCATCGAAATAATGGTTTTAGACCCCAAGTATGTTTGGACGAAATGTCGAAATGACGACAATTTGGAGTCGCCCGTCTGTCTGTCTGGCTGACTGGTGCGCACGATAACTCTCGAACGGATGAGCCGATTTTTTCCAAAGTTTGGCTTTCGTAATATTTTGTCCAAACTTAGTTTAAGTTCGAAGATGGGCATTATCTGGCAACTCCTTCAGGTACCTCTCCCACAAAAGTTCGAAAATGTTCGGAAAATTTGTGCGTACGATAACCCTTGAAGGAGGTAACCTATTTGCACATCGTGAAATGTCTACCAGACTTAGATGAGTTTCCAATACGCACTCAATCGGTCCACTCCTTCGGGAACCTTCCACACAAAATTTCGGATAAGTTCGGTTTAGGGCCCGCTCTCGAATCGCTTTGGTTTTTGTTGCAACAATTTGCCTCCATTATGACGGTAAAAGCTTTTTCAGGGGCATGTCCATACTTCATGAGAATATAGCCCGAGAGGTGTAACCCCTATGGCACCAAATGTAGTGGCTGTAGAGCACGATAATTCTCGAATTGATCAACCGATTCCAAAAGTTTTACGATGACCCACTGAAATGACTAGTGGGGGCGATATCTATCGAAAAGATATAACTCTCATGTCGGTCCATTCCTTTAATTACCACCTCCACAACACTTTTGAATTTAAATTTTAATCCACATTTTTCGGCAAGTTGAAATGTCTAAAAATGGTAACAAAATTCTGAAAAGACCTTAAAAACATTCGATCTGTCCGAAGAAGAACGTTTCAATTCTCATAGGCTGAGGGTATACCTCTGTCAGCAAAGCCGACTGACACTTTCTTACTAGTTGTATTGGAATTTTGAAATTTTGGTTTACAATTAAATTCAATTTCTGTAATAAATATTTGTAACAAATCATTTTTAATGACAACATTATAACAGTTAGACTTATTTAATTTTAAGTAGTCTTTAGTAAAGAGAATTCCATCCATCGAGTCCCTAACTAATCGATTTCGGCACTTGTTTTTATTTAAATTTACTTGGCAAAAAACTCTTTCCACATTTGCTGAAGAATGTGCCAAGACTAAAATATGTTTAATAAATTTAAACAAAATATGAAATAATGGTTCAGAATTTGCACATATTAATTCACCCACTGTTTTCCGAAATTCTAGCAACTCTACGGTTTTATCTTTAAACAAATTTCTGAAATTTAAACGTGAAAGTTCGCGTTATACTTGCTTTTCGTTTATGTTTATAAAGCATTCGTATTCCTTTATAATGTCGAAAAATGAATCTTCTGTGTTATTTATAATAAAATTTTGATTTATTGAAGCTAGGCACTTAAGTTTATTTTCTAAATTAAACCGCTTCAAAATCTGACAACAATGTGAAAGTTTGTGCAGTTTTTAATTATTTCCACTAACCCACTTTTCGACAATTTCGTTTTTTGAACAATTTCCTTGGCGTATATACTGAAGTACACGTTTTGGTAATCAAGAAAATTCAAACTGTTTTTATAATATATTAAAAAATTTTATCATTATTAATCAAACTACTCTTGACGATATAGTTGTCTTTGTTATTGTACCAAATTAGTTCTAGCAACCACAATTTTCATACAAAACGGAAATTTTATGTGAACAAGTTGCCTTAACGAAAAATCGGCATTTTAGGGGTAAAAATCGGCAAATCGGCATTGCTATTTTTTTGGACTAAAAATCGGCAAAATGCCGATAAATCGGCAAATCTGGCATCACTGCCCATAGATTGTGGACTTGGCGGTTTGACACTTTTGGCGGTTTTACAGTTTCAAAAGAAAACTCGAAAATCGAAGAATAGTCGATTATAATCGATTTTCTGCGATCATGAAAAAGTCGAAAGTCGAGTTTTAAGACAACTGAAATAAGGTCTGTTCGTTTACTCAATAATTTGTACAAATTTGTACAAGTCCAGTAACTTCTTGTAATCGACTAAGGTCTTTTGCATGGTACTGTAGAGTAAACGAACAACATCCAGTAACAATTTGTACAAATTGTAAGTAAACGAACACACCTATAATCGCAAGATCGAAAAAGTCCCGGGCCACACTAGCGTAATTTCAATGAATAAAGAATAAAGGTTATCATGGCACGCGAGTAGACGTTTTTATTTCACTGTCCGTAAAAAATATATTTTTTTAAGAATTTACGCTCTAATCGTTACTAAAAACTGCACAAATCTAAAATTTATTTAAATCTACATTTGGTGAAGTAATAAATCTTAACTAAAAACAATGATTTGAATGCAAAAATTGTTAATCTATTTACATTAACAAAAAAAATAAAAAAGAAATAAAAAACTGAATTGAGCTAAATTCTACAAGAGAGAAAGTATTATGAATATGAGAACAGCAAGAAGAAGATAACATTGCATCTCTAAAAGAGATATTGAGTGATGTGCTCAACCAAAATAGAAATAAAAAATTAGAGAGAACACCACCTCAAAACAGATTATGGAGCAATGAGTTAAATGAAGAAAGAGTACGGCGCTTGAGCAAAGTAATAATGTGAGAAACACAAGGAAGGAACGTTTTACAAAAAAAATCAACGATAAAATTAAAAAAGAAAAACAAATTAACAAATAACTCAGTGTTGATAACTCAAATAACAAATAACTCAGTGTTTATAACTCAAAAAACAAATGTTGTAAAAGAGTTGACATAAGAAACGACAATTATTCCCAAGCCGAAGCAACAGAATTAGAGAGAATAACCACAAAGAGATGACTGAAAAAAAAAGAGTTTAACGAACAAAGAGAACACGCTTCAACAAAATCATAATACAAAAAGGTAGAATGACAATATTGTGAGAAAATAAGCAAGAAATTTATGAACTACAGAAATAAAAAATAAAAAAGTCGAAAAGCGGGAATAAAACAACAAAAATAACTAATGGTTTATAACTCAAAGAAAAGGAACCTGCAATAATCTGCAAAATTTTTGCATGCGTTTAAATTTTTGTACCAATAAATTTCTGGTTTGGTTTTTGTATCACAAAATTGCTGCTATGAATTGCATCGTGTGTAAATCTCCTCTTGGTAGAGCAAAAAACTACATCAGTTGCATTATTTGTGACAACAAATTTCATGCTAAATGTGCAAGTACCAACAACCCGAGTGTATCAGAAGAGGTAGCTAATTGTGTGCTTAAAAGCAAGGGGGCTATAGCCTTTCGCTGCAAAGATTGCATTGAAGATCAGCCCAATAATGCACCTGCAGATAAACTGAGTCGACTAGAACGAGCTATCAAAGATCTTACAAATATGATTTCTACAAATGTGGTGCCAGACATAAATACAATCAAAAAACAATTGAGTGATTGCATGGAAAATATAAAAAATGATAACGAAAGGGTTGAGAAAAAGATACACGAATTGGAAATTGAAAACAACATCATAAGGAAGCAATTAAATCGTGCCGACTTGCTGATAAGTGGTATACCTACCAAATTATCTATTGAGGAGTATTATGATATGATACCGAAAATTGCAAAGGTTTATGACTTAGATATAACTCCTGGTGACATAAGCTATTGTTCATGGATTCGCAACCAAACAACACTTCTAGTGAAATTTATATCCATCCGAAAGAGGGATGAATTGCTAAAGAGGTACTTCGAAAATTGCAATTTAGAACTTCGACAGGTCATTAAGACTGACATTCAAAAAAGGATTTACCTTAATGAAAATGCGACACCAATGGCAGCTCATATCAGATATAACTGCAAGAAATTATTACATTGGAAGAGGATATCGAAATTCCGCATATTCAATACAGGAATTCCCAAAGCGAAAATTGTCTACAATGATGGTTCTGAGAAAACGTTAACATATTGGGAAATCAAAAAATTGTGCACGGATATAACTGTAGAGGAACAGAATCACGGCATTTCGGATACTGCTTCTAATCCCACATAATATCAAGTTATTTAATTTAAATCTTCTCAATCATGTTATTGCTATTTTATTGTTCTAAACCAATTATTGTTGCATGCTCTTTGAATTAATTCTATTATTGTTCTTTGTTTATTATTTTTGCATGCAACTCTTTTAAAAAAGTTAAATGTTTCTCATTTTCACAAATCTGCTTATGTAAATACACGAATTGTGCTAATAAAATATATTTTTCGGACAGAAGTGTGAGAAATAAAATAATGGATAAATATTATATAAAATATGGAATAAAATATAGTTTTAAGACAGTTTTTTCTATCCTAATAATCGCACTATTTGGGGAATGTAAGAATTTTTATGATTCATAACGAAAATATGGGACCAATAATAAGCAGCAACTCAATATCGAATTTACGTCTTAATAAACAATATTTGAATTGTATTAGCTTTAATGCTCAGAGCATATCACCATCAAATACATCCAATAAGATAGATGAAATAAGAAATGTTTTTCGGAATAGTTTGTTTGATGTTATAGCGGTTACTGAAACTTGGCTGAGAGAGTATATATTGGATAATGCTGTTGCTATCGACGACTACACAATATACAGAACTGATAGGAGATATCATCGTGGTGGAGGGGTTTGTGTTTATATTCACAAAAAATTAAAGTCAAAGGTGATATTGCGCATTATGGATGAAGGCATTATTGAAGGAATCTTTGTTGAAATAGAATCTCAAGAATATGGACAAATTTTAATTGGTGTTATTTATGTACCGCATGGTAATATTACAAATATGGAGGAAGTTTTAGGAGATTTATCATCTCGGTTTTCTCAGTGCATTGTTATGGGAGATTTTAACGTCGACTTATATACTAATGGCGATGTTGTTAGAAACATGGCTACTCGTTTTGGTTTGGATTTGGTGCATAATGTTAATCCGACACATTGCAATATTGCCACCGCCAGATACTCATTAATTGATTACTTCTTTGTTTCGGACATTGCATTGGTGGAACGAAAGGGTCAGTTCATATTTCCTGCATTAAATTCACATCACTCAGCTATTTATATTTCATATGCAGTAGAAAAGCAATCAATGGCTAATAACTTCTCTGTAAGAGATTACAATGCCTTGAACACTGAAGAATGTTTGTCTGACTTATTATCTGCAAATTTCGACCAACTATATTACTCAACAGATACGGATAGTCAAGTTGACCATTTTAATGATATTCTTAAGACTATATATGATAAACACATTCCTCTTAAGCAAATTAAAGTCAGTAAACTATATAACTGGATGAAGGCCCCCGCTATTTTGTGTGCAACAGAATATCGGGATTTGGCATACAAGGCGTACATAGAAAACAGGACAGAAGAGAGATGGAAAGTTTTTACTAAGTATAGAAATAAACTGAAGTCGCTTATTAGAAAATTTCGTAACAGATATTGCCATCGTGTTTTCAACAACACTGGTAATATTTGGAAAACATTAAGAAACATGGGAGTCCTTGAGGCATCTACTTTAAATAGTACTGACCAGTTTCAAATGAATTTAAATGAATGCAACAACTACTTTATTAAACCCCCGGTTCATAGACCACCATCTTTGTTATATGCATTACAAAATACTCCTAGAGATGGAGAATTTTCTTTTTCTTCTATAGATGTATCTGATGTGTGGGATGCCATATGTTCCATAAAATCAAATGCTACTGGATGTGACGGAATACCGTTAAAGTTCCTAAAAATTGTTTTTCCTGCCATATGCACACACTTGGTTCACATTTTTAATACTGTCTTAATGACATCATCTTTTCCAGTATTGTGGAAAACTGCCAGAGTTGCTTTAATACCCAAAAAATCAAATCCGCAGAATATTTCTGATTATAGACCAATAAGTATTTTACCGGTTTTATCCAAAGTCTTGGAGATATTAATAAGAAAACAAATTATGTTTAATATTATCACGAATAATAGAATATCTGACTTTCAGTCGGGCTATAGAAAAGGTCATAGTACAACGTCTTTGATGCTTCGGGTTGTTGGTGATATAAGATCTAGTATGGACAAAAGGGAAAATGTAGCGCTAATGGCTTTAGATTTTAGTAAGGCTTTCGATTCGGTCTGTCACGAAGTTCTCCTTAATAAGTTATTTGAGCTATGTGATTTTTCTGTAAATTCATGTAAGCTTATATCGTCTTTTTTGAATCAGCGAAAACAATATATAAAGTTAGGGGATAATACTTCGGATGCAAGAACCCTTTTTAGAGGAATTCCCCAAGGGTCCATTCTTGGGCCATTATTATTTTCCATATACATGAATGATATTTTCGATACGTTAGTTACAGCGCAGGGATATTTGTATGCAGACGATTTGCAGGTGGTAGTGAATTCTGAGCAGAATGACATATGTCATATAATGCTTACTAATTTAAACAATATCAATAACTGGTGTGATACGAACCATATAATTTTAAATGCAGAGAAGACAAAAATTATTGCATTTGGATGTCAAGATTTATTATCAAATTTTATGTATAATGGAGGAATTATTCCTCTATCTTCATATGCGAAGACACTGGGTTTTTATGTTGATAGTCACCTTAATTTCGACTACCACATTAACAATGTTATATCTCGCATCAGCTTTTTGTTGAGGAGAGTTTATTCTGTTGGAAATCACTTCCCCTTATGTATTCGTAAGCGCATTGCCCATGCTGTACTAATGCCCTTAATAACGTATGGTATTGAAATTTTCTCCGGTACAACCACTGGAAACATTGATAAACTAGAGCACTGTTTTAGAAGAATTGTACGTTTCGTATATGGGTTGCGTACATACGATCATATAACATCGTCAATAATAAATTTTTTGGGTACTTCTTTCAAGAATTTTATCAAAGTAAGATTGTTAATGTTCTTTTATAAGGCAATGAAATATTATACACCTGGCTATATTACTTCAATGTTTAATTTTTCGTTTTCTTATCGTACACACTCTCTTACGTTACCTATTTTTTATACAGATATTATGTTCAAATCATTTGTTGTGCGTGTTTGCAGACTTTGGAACTCTATTATACCCTACAGTGATAGACATTTTGGTCATTCATTGAAAGCTTTTAAATCATTGTTATTATCCAGAATATGAAATATACTTGTTATTAAAAATAGCTGCTTAGGTCCATAGTTGGTAGTTATTTTTTTTTTATCCAAATTGTGCGATTGTTGGATATTAGTTTTTAAGTTTAATGAATATTGTTAATAAATTAAATTTACATGCTTATTGTGCCATTATGAATTTCTGTATAACAGTGTATGGCCATATATGGCTTTTTGTGTTATGAATAAAGAATATTGAAAAAAAAAAAAAAAGAAAAAAAAAATTGTGACATGAAACTTTGCATTTTTTGGGAAAAATGCATAATTTCAAGAAACTAGTGTACACGGTTTCGTGTATTTTGCAATTTTGCTTTGTTGCTATATTCGTATGAAACAAACAGATAGTTTTATTTTAATTTTCTTTTACTTTTATGTTAAAATTTCATTGAAATTACTCTTAGTGTGGCCCGGCACAAAGCGCATTTTTAATTTTAGAGCAAAATCGAAAAGTCGAAAAATCGATTATTGCGTTCCATTACCTATCCCTAAGCCAGATGGACCTGTAGATCGAAAAATGAATATAAGAGGGAAACATTGTTCATTGCCACACACTGAACTGGCATAAATTATCATGAGTCACACATACAAAATTCGAAGTCCCTTAAGGCCAGAACAGAATCAATCGTCGCTTGCTTTGCTTGCTTCACCAAATGTCAAATTATAAAGGAATGCCAGAGACTCTTTGCAAATCCGGCATCCATGTTACTACTTTTTACACGCTCTCAAATTTGTCGAGTAAAAAGTTTTAAAAGAGAGCGTCATTCAGCGCCATTTTTGTTTAAAGAGAAATGAACATTTTACAACTTTTTTGTGTACAGGAACGGGTTTTCGCGTAAAATGTGTAAAAGTCGTCAAAATTGTAAAAACTTTTTAGTTCTGGAACAAAGCTTATGTGTTACCTTCGCCCAACGGAAGTCGACGACGACGGACGAAACGAAACTTCAAAACAAACGTTGGATGTGTTTAGCGCTTTGTGCTTGGTTTACATTTATGAAATCATCTCGATTTCAACTGCCAATTCCTTTGCGTCTACGTCAAATGAAAATTAATTGAATTTTGAATGAAATGAATTTTTCAATGAAATCGCTTCAGCGTGGACCGAAAAATTTTATAAATGAAATGTCAAATTATGTGTGATCGTTTACTCAAAATTTGTACAAATTGTTACAGGGTGTTGTTCGTTTATCCTCCTGTACAATTCAAAAGACCTAGGTCGTTTACAAGAAGTTACTGGACTTGTACAAATTTGTACAACTTAAGCTGTGTTCCAGAACCTGCAAAATAGTACTATTTAGTACTATTTTTTCCATTTTTTGATAAAATGCGTTCCCCTACTACAAAAATTGGCAAAAATTTCTATTCTCTTTAAACAAAAATGGCTCGGAATGGCTTTCTCTTCTACTATCTTCTACTACACAAATTTGGGTGTGTAGAAAGTTGTAAATTCGTCAAACAATATTGTTACGGAATTAGATTTAACTAATCTCCGTGTAGACGTTGTTTTATTCCCCGATACGATTTGTACCAAATAAAACAGGGTTCGTTTTAGATTACGTTTCTACAATGCTTTATTTACTTTATTACACTTATTCGGAACCGACTTTAATTACTAAGCACACAGCTTGTCTCTAGTTAGCACGCAGCACTTCTTTAACCGATCTGTTCAGTTCAACGCTTAAAACACAACTACTCCGTCATTGCCATTTCCCCGGTATTTATACCCCAAAGTCTCCCTGTTCTAGAGTCCTCCAGAACACATATGGCAACATCTCGAATCTGTGCAGCGAACACACAGACGCACATTCGCACTAAGCGAACAACCATACTCACATACATACATGGGGAAATACAATTGGACGACAAGCACAGTAATGACGTAACTACAACAACAAACAAGTGCAATAAAGAAGTAACAAACTAAACAATAATTACATGATTGTGGCAAAACAAAACAAAAGCACATTAATGAAAGGTAAAGAACATCTAGAATAATGAAGATAATTCTACATGATAATTGTTGTTGCTTAAATAAAGTAACTGCGTAATAAAACTTTACGTTACAATTCAAATTTTTAAATTAACGGAAATTAAACTAAATTAACTTAAACCTATCAGTTACATTCATAACAATATATTTGACATTTGTTGAAAGGAAAAAATAATAATTGAAGAAATAATTTGACTACAAAATAATCAAATTCTGTATTTAACAACGAAATAACACTTCAAGACAATTACAGATGCAGTGATAACACAGTATTAAAATTCGCAGGAATTTGTCATTTATTAACAGTTTTTTGAATTTTAAGGAATCAATTCAATCATGTTTTTTCAACTTTAAAAAGTTTGTGCCGAATGCTTTGTAATACGAAATCTTCCACAACTGCAGCATCCACAATCCGTTACGTGAAATACAAAAATACGTAATCATTAACGTAACCACTGTCATTTGCCTTTGCAACAGCAAGATCCGCCTTTCAGTAGAGCCTTCTAATGGCCTAGAGAGATGTCCTGAGTAGACGCTTTCTAGAGAGCAATGTTGTAAGAAGTTTTTAAATCTTTTACGTGTGCAAGATCTTTGACGTGTGCAAGATGGTGATGTAATTGATGGTGATGGAATTGTAGAAGAACCTATGGTTGTTCCATAACGTACCGACTGGAATGTCTGTTTGCAAGGAAACGCAAGATGGTGTTCGCTATAGAGCCAAATGTGTCATTATCAGTTTAAATGTATTTTAAATTTTCTTTAAATACTTTATATTTTGTTTCACAATGTAATTGCATTTTATAAATCAGATGAACATCATCATACATTTAGCAAAGAAACGCAGGTTTTCATAAAAATATTGTTTTTTTATTTTAAATAAGATAGGAAAAGCATGACCAGCAGAATGCCGTTTGGAAACATTGGGTTTTGCTGCAGATTAGTCGTTACTGAGGCCATTGATGATTTAACACTAAATTTCGATCTCTTGCCTGGAGAGATTTTAATCTTAAAATTTCGTACTACATACAGCTGTATAAGAGATCAGAGGAATGCGTAAAATCGGTGTTGGTTGCTGTAGTTAATTTGCAAGTGTCCTTTTAATGTTAAACAATTAAAATAAAACAAATTCTTAAAAATGTATCTTTGTTGTTATGTTTTTGCATGACGTCTGCCATTTTTATGTGACACATTTAAACATTTTTCATAGTTTTTCTGTTCCCATACTTTTTGAAAATATATCTGCTGTGAGAACAATTTTGACAGTTTGCTCTTTTACTACTTTTGCCATTAGAAAAGTACTGGAACAAAGCTTTATTGAGTAAACGAACACATCTATAATTTTATGAATGAAATGTCAAGGAGTTATGGGATTTTATGCTTCATGTCTTTGCCACATTTTTGATTTTTGAAATTTTTTGAAAACGAAATATCTGAACGGAAAACAAAAAAAAAATGATTATTTTCATTCATAATTTTACAACTGTTTTTGCAGTTGTCTGGACGCTTACGTCACACAGGCATGTTTTGGGGTTTTGACAGTCAATACATTAACTAATCTGTACTGTTATGTGTAAACGCAGGGATAGTGTAAAATAAATCCTTTTATACCCTATGTCTGGTTTACATTCGGCATCGTTTCGTGATTTCGAAGGCGTTTCGTGATTTCGCGCGGAATCATGCAAAATTTATCATGATTTCCCATACAAAAATGAAATCATCTCATTTCGTGATTTCAGCGAAATCAACATCGAAATCACAGTACACATGATATACAACCCTGTGTTTGTCTAAAAAAGTACCAAAAGTTGCAACACTTTTCACGTATCACAATAAACAAGGTAGATGGTCAATTGCTGCAACAAAAGTTTTAGAATCAAAATTTGTAAACAATTTGAACAAAATATTAAGTTACTTTTCTTAAATGCTATTTTTCATTGTGTTCCCGTACTTTTTTAATGGTAATGTTAGAAAAAAGAGGGACCTGTGAAAAATTTATTAAAAATTCCGGAAACGGAAAAATGACGGAAATTGCAAAAACTCCAGCATAAATGTCAAAATCAACGTATCAGCTATCATATCATGATCATGCTTGCTGCTAGTTTCTACTAGGCCAAAATTGTATGGCAGAAATCAGGAGAAGAACACAACTGTTATCGATCAAAATTTATTATGATGCCTCAACGATAAAATAATTTTTTATTTTTTCATTTGTTGAAACCATACACAATTAACACGATATATAGATAATTTTACGATAATTTTCGAAATAAAGTTGTAAAGTTCTATATTGTCGTATATTTTTGATGACTAATACAATTTACAATAACTTGTTTTGAAAATTCATGTTCGATCAGCTGCGCATATGCATCTACCTTGATCATTGTGATATGTTTAGGGTGTCCAAAACCGAAACCGGTTAACCGGTTACCCGGTTTTGAGTTACAAAACCGAAACCGGTTTTCGCCAAAAACGTCATTTTCGGTTAACCGACAAAACCGGTTATTTGTGTCGGTTAACCGGTTTTAAAAAATAGTGATATTTTTAATATTTCACTACAGTTGGTTCCTTGAAAGTAAACTAAACTTAACTATTAACCTTTAAATTTGAAATATATTTTGTTTAAAATGTAAAGTTGTGCCAATCTAGTTCACTACGCAGTTCCAATAGCCCACATCGTTTGTATATGAAAACTGCGTATACGTAATGTCACACAGCAGTTTGTATGACATTGTTCACACGTTTTGGAACTAGTACAGTGAACTAGAGCTGTAGTAGCTACAATTTAAAACCAACCAATTAAAGATCGACGAATGTTCACTATGATCAGCCTCACTAGGGGAAGTGTGTGCATAATTAACACAATGTTTAGACGAATGTCAGGTTATAAAGGGTAACGGTTAGAGCTGGCAAACCATCGATATTCCCAACAGTAGATATTTTCGATATAATGTTTTAAAATATCGATTGCTATCGATATTATCGTTAAGCTGTCATCACCATTAATTTGGAAATGAAAATGGCGGAAATGTCAATGACTTTCTTGAAATTTTGCACAAGTAGTTCACAGAAATGTGAGGCAGAATAAACAATTGCTTTTATTTTACAAAAATATAAAAAAAATACATTTTACTTTACCGAAAAATGTGTACGTGTGACTACGGGCTTTCTTTCTCACACACACATAACCGAAAAGTAGCGAAATTTCTATTTATTTCAATGAATTTCAGGTTAGGGGTTGTTATTCCGATAATATCGATAGGTAAAACTATCTATCGATATTGAATTTTTAAATAACAATCGATATTATCGATAGTGCCATCGATTTTTTGCCAGCTCTAGTAACGGTAACAAAATAAATGTTGGATTCAGGTATTTCACGATAACTTGAGGTTGGCAAAGCGAGACGAAGAATCCGGACTTAATGAAATGTAAACTTAATTCTTTTGGTACACAATTTTATATTTGTATGGTTTACCATTGTTAGAGCACAATTTCTGTCTTAATTTTGCAGCACCCATTTCGAGGTTGAATACCAAATAACAAGGATATTTTGAGATAATTATATAATAACGAAGTCATTATGCTTAATTTACCCCTTGTCGCACATTTTTAATCAACTATTTATAAATTATGAGCAATTTTGTACCTATTTAACAAAACCGGTTTAAACCGGTTAACCGGTTTTGGCAAATGCTGAAAACCGAAAACCGGTTTTTGAAAGAAATTAAAATTTCGGTTAACCGAAAACCGTTTTGTTTGGAAAAACCGGTTTTTTGGACACCCTAGATATGTTTGAAATCAACAAAAAATAAGTGTAAACACCGGGGTGTATTTCAGGATTTCGTGAAATCCAGTGGATTTTGGAGCGCAAGTGTAAACTTGGCACTAGATAGATTATGACCCGTTCTTACATCTTGTCTTTAATGTCCGTT
The DNA here is from genome assembly GCF_047663935.1 of Musca autumnalis. Classification (NCBI taxonomy): domain Eukaryota; kingdom Metazoa; phylum Arthropoda; class Insecta; order Diptera; family Muscidae; genus Musca; species Musca autumnalis. Next base: position 238,623,171 of record NW_027411977.1, on the reverse strand, counting down.
TTAGTTATACCTTACTTTAAGAAAATTAAAGAATAAAGTTCGCATTACCAGGGATTTGTTAAGGACAGAACAGAATCAATCGTCGCTTGCTTTGTCTGCTTCCCCAAATGTAGAGTTGGGCAATATAGTTCCTGGGGCTGGATTCTTGTTTTATGGAAATTTGAAATGAAAAATATTTCCTTTATAATTGTTTTCATTTGACAGTTTTCTCCTTTATAAAAGTTTTCATTTCACATTTTCATAGAAACAGAATTGAGCCCCAGGACTAATATTTACGATGTCTAAACGATAAAATAATTGGTTTATTTATTTTAGATAGGCAAACTGCGATAAAAGCAATTCTTTATTTGCTCTCTAGTTAGCATTAGTAGCATAATGTTCTAACATTTTCAGTATTAAACAATAAATTTGTAATTTGACGTAAGTTTTTTGAGACGAATTCAATTTACAAAAAATTCTTTTGACGTTTAAAATTCGATCAGATGGATTTATGGCTAGTCTAAATGAGCTATAAGTCTCGGTTTACACTAGCGTGAATTTCATTAAAAAATTTCGCAGTATCTGGTCTGTTCCTTTACTTTTAAAAATGGTAAAAGTAGCAAAAGTTGTGAACTGCTCTCATATCAATTGTATGCTTACCTCAACTAAAGGAACACTTTAAGAGTAAAAAGTGGTACAACTTGAAGATTGTTGCACGTAAAGGAACAGTGCTATAGTAAAATCATGAAATTGCTGTAGTAGTGAATTCGATCTAATGCTTGGTTTACATTTACGAAATCCACTCGATTTCAACTGTCAAATCCATAGATTAAATGAAATCCAGATGAGATTTCATTTGACGTTTGAGCTATGGAATTGACAGTTGAAATCGAGTGGATTTCGTAAATGTAAACTTTGCATAAGTTCATGAAATTAGGTGTTCTTAAATCGAAGTACCCACTACACCAATTTTACGATTTTACTCTACTATGGACGTCGATCTAGAGACGCATAATTTCATATCAAAATTTCAGTGAAATTACTGTAGTGGCCCGGGACTAAGAAAGCCTAATTTTATGAAATTTTTTAATGAAATTCACGCTAGTGTGGAGAGGGACTAAATGCAGTACAAAATCAGTGAGATTTGGTACATTAATAATGCGTGGATTTATTATAGATTTTTTTAAGGGCAAAAACAAAAACAAAATACTTGTATTTTGTTTTTGTTTTTTTTTTTTTAACGCACACGCAGCATTATAGGTTTCTCCCTAATTATAAATGAAAACTTGTTTGAAATCTGTTGGATATCACTTGACGCAATGGAATTGACAGTTGAAATCGAGTGGATTTCGTAAATGTAAACGTACTATTGGTCGATAATAAAGTCAAGATTTCGATTTTTTCCCATAACCAAAGTCGACTTAGATTAGTGTACTTATCAAAACAAAAGTCGTTTAATCGAAATTCGATTTCTGTAACCCTGAAGAAAATCGTGGTATAGCAAATTAATTCGTCTTGTCGGTTAGCTCTTACCAAGGAATTCTCTGCGCTACTCCTCCAAAATGTTCCAAAAATCTGCTGCTGTTCTCTTGGCTCCTGCCATCCGCAATGCCATGCAACGTCGTTGCCAATCGGTGATTTCATCCCCACCAACCCAAAAAGTTTCCTCTGCTGTAAGTTTTGAATTTTTTTTCGCTGAAACAAAAATACAAGAAGATCGATGATGAAAAGTTAGAGGTTACGTAAACACACAACTCGTAACTTTTTGTTGCTTGTGATTTTCTTGTAACAGTAGAAAGGATAAATATTAACATTCTATTTTTTTGAATTGTAGGAGAAACTTGTCCTTGGCGGTGGCATGTGTGCAGCAACTTTGGTCATTCCTGCCTGGGTTTTGTATCACATCCGTGAATACCGTGGCTTGAAGTAAATTCCCCCACTTTGCAGTTGAAGAAAAGCTTTATTATTTAGTTAAAAAATATGTGTTAAGATAGTAAAGTTGGAGTGAATATTTTGATTGGTAACGAAAATAAAAAGTACTTTCCAGTCAAAAAAGTAAGTGCACGAAATTTTAATTGTTTACCTTTTGCAACATTGGCAGAAAGTTCTTGAAAAGTTAGGGGTGAGTCGTGAGGCAAAGAATGAGACTGTTATGTGAAATCTGTGTGAATTATAACCAAAATTAAAAAAAAAAGATTTTGAGAACTCTTTTGAATAGCCTCTCCATGATTAAAAATTGGCCTTCCTACGGTTTATGAGAAATCAGTGGGACTTCATTATGTTATGGAAGAATAAAATCTATGTGGGTTGAGATAAATGAAATATTTGAAATATTGATATTGGGAACACTTTCGAACAGTCCCCCAATATCAATTTTAAATTTTTGGTCACCGTTTCATTGAACAGTGGGCGAGTCGGACCACTACACCTTTCTCAGTGATTATTTAAAACGTGTCTAGTAGTTTTTGGGTCTATTCATTGGTAGCCATATTTCTCAAAAGTCAGTGTAGGCCGATGAAATGCAAAGACAGTCGATTTTGTTCCATGATTTCGTTGAAATACTTGCTCGGTTACAGTGACAGTCATCTTAATCACCATATAGTGGATAGGACCCCCACCAAGTAATGTCAGGATCTGGCTATGTGTGCCCGTCTGTCCATCTAAACCTTGTAGTCGCGCTACAGTTAGCAATATTGATCGTATCGTCACCAAATTTTGGGGGTTGATGGAGGTCCCGGAGGGGAAGAAGCCTATTGATTTTGTGATGATCGGATAATATTCAAGGGGTCGGAATGGACAAAAAACTTATTTTGAGAAAAAGTAAAGGTTATATTTCAAAGCGATTATCTCCGCTTCTATAAGGGGTATACCAAAAGCAAATAAAAGTAGAAAGTATCACCTTTACAACAATGTGAAGTAGGTTGTCGTAGGTGGTCAAACAACTGAGATATCCCAATAGTAGCTAATTCAACCCAAATTTAAATTTTTGCTATTTTAACTGTAATGACGATCTTCCCGGAGGGGATGGTCGGATAATATTAATTTTGAGAAAAAGTCAGGGTTTTAATATGCTTTTTATATTTACCGCAAACAGATATATATATCAAACAAAATGAATGTCTGTCTGAATGCCAATCTGGCTATGTTTGTCCGTCCGTCTGTCCGTCTAACTGAATTAAATAAAAGTGTGTGTTTTTAGATTTTGTCATTGAATATACATATATTTATTGGATTGTATTAAAATTAAAAAATAAATATTAAATTCATTTAAGTAAATATATCGGGTATGTTCTGAGACACACTTCACCCTAATGATTCTTAGCCCCTAGAAATTCGCAACATTGATCAACATTGAGGGTTGAAGTGAGAGGTGAAGTGTGTCTCAGAACATATATATAGTATTATATATAGTTATATATTATATAACTATAACTTATAAAATTAAATTGAGATCCATTTTTTTACATTTACATTAAATAAATATTAAAAAAGAAGGAATTCATTATATTCATCATAAAGTAAATGAGTAATGAGTTATAAAAATTATAAAATTATATTGTTGTTGTTGGGACAAAAACTTGTTGTTGTACTGCAGCTGCCGATGATGTTGTTGGGACAACTTGTTGTGCTACAGCTGCCGATGTTGTTGGGACAAATTGTTGATGCGCTGCAGCTGCCGATATTGTTGGTCCCACATTATTGCGATGTTTATACCATGTCCACTTATTTTTTTGTAATGGCTTGTTTGTTGGCCTTGTTGTGGCCAATATGGGCCTTGTTGTTGTGGTGGATCATGGCCATATTGTCCTTGTTGTTGTGAATCATGACCTGGCCAATATGGGCCTTGTTGTTGTGGTGGATCATGGCCATATAGTCCTTGTTGTTGTTGTGAATCATGACCTGGCCAATATGGGCCATTAATTACTTAATTTCAGATGCCGACCAAAATTTGTGTCGTACCACAATGTGGAAACAAAGCGCACAAAGACGGGGTCATACAAAATACAGTCGGACCTCGATTATCCGTAATGGTCGGGACCGGAGGCATTACGGATAATCGATTTTCCCGGATAATGGAGGCAATGCTTTTACGCAGTTTTTGCTCATATTTTTTAAGTAAAAATTACATAATTTTTTACAATAATATGAAAATCTGCAATTTTTGTTAAATTCGTTACTGTAATCCACCTGATTTTAGAAGGATACATAATATCATCATCATCGGATTCATCTAAATGGACTTTGTCCCATGGTTTTTGTGATACCATAAATACCCAAATTGTGTAATACGGGAGAATTTCCAGTTTTCGTTTGTTTGCCTTCTATTTGCTTAATCAGATTAATTGGAAAGTGTGTTTTTACTCCCGGGCAATGAAGTTTATAGCGAAAAATAGAAGAAATTGAAAAAAGTCCAAAATTTCTTTTCTATCACGGATAATGGAGGTTCCCGGATAATCGATTCACGGTTAATCGAGGTTCAACTGTATTTGTTCATATGCTCAGAGCATTTTTCTAAGGGCCTTTATAAAACAAACAAAGGCTACAAATTGTGGAATGATGCATTGCCCGATATTTTGCCTGATATTCAGGTTGAGCATGACATTCCTCAGAATCGGAATGTGGAAATTATCTCCAAAATTGTTGTTGTTAATACTCATGGCGTTATTTATGAAGAAAATCATTTTAATGTGGATGATATTATTATTGAGGAAAATCCTCAAGATATTATTGTGGATGATATTATTAATGAGGAAAATCCTCAAAAAAATAAGCTGCGTATTCCAAGAATGCTGAACGAGCAAATTGAAACTGTTCTTAAATCATTCCACAGTTATGAATTTAATAGAATTGCATATAATTGGTCCATTCCTTCAGGGAATGATTTAGTTAATAATTTCCCAAGAATACCTGTAGGCTTCGACGACGAAACCAAAATTATTCATAGGAATATTCTATCCGAAATACCGGATGAAAATAAATATTTTTAATAGCATTTGACGAATGCTGTACAGTAAAGAAAAACAAAACATGTCTTTTTCTGCTTTACCACTTTTTGATATTGGAATAGAACAATTGATTTTGGGCTTATTCCTAAACACAGAAAAGATGTCTGTAACAGATTTAAAAAATATGTTTCTCCAAATTTTTCAAATAACAGATGACCTTGGAATAAACTTGTACAAGTGCATGTCTGATGGTCATGCAACAAATTATAGTCTACTCTCACATACAAGAATAGATAAGGATATGTATGAAATTGTTCCTGGGTATACATTAAGACATGGCTATGATATTTATCACGCCATATATAATTTTGCACGATGCATATTAAAAAAAACCATGACCCTTAATGGTATTAAATTAGATGGGAACTATATAGAACGCAATACAAGTGTACAACAATCTTTAATCTCTAATGACTCATACTGTTTTGAGCTATTTTCTTTTGACGCATTGAAAACTATGTTTAATAATGAAGTTTTTGCCCGATTAATATGTCTACCAGGTGACAATAGAGATGAGGTTAATGCTATGAGAGAATGCTTAAACATTATTATGCCTCTTTTAGGTTTACTTGAATATGAATTTCTACATGAACATGGGGAAAAAGTAACGATTTTAAGAAACTCTTTAGAATTTATTCAACGTACAATTATCTGGCGGAAGAGAAATGTAATTTTCGAACAATGCTTACAATCAATTATTTTTGATTTGGAAAGATTTTAAAATATTGCTATAAGCAAACTAGCTACACATTATACTGTAGAAACGTTATTCGGACAATTTAGAAAGCGCGTTCCTTTAAAACAAAATGTACCAGTGAAATATCTCTTAAACCTGAAATCCAGACAGGATGCAATTTTAAAATTAAAAAAAAAAACTTGTCTGAAAAATTACTTTGGTTGGAAAGAGATATTTCATATGAAGAAGATTAATTACAAAAATTAACACATATAGTAAAGTAACTTCACCAACATTTGTCAAATTTTAATAATATATAATATCTACAATTTGGATTTAATAAAAATGTATTAAATTGATACCTTTTTAATGTATTGGCAAACATTTGTGCATATTTATTTATTATTTTTATTATTTAGTATTTAAGAAACTGTAAAAAATATATGCAAAAATTTGCCAGCAACTGTAAAAAAAGGTAAAACAAAAATAATTTGAAGTGTAGCATACATTAGAAATGCAAATAACAAATAATGTCATGGTGAACAAAGTTACAACAAATGTTTAGGCGGGACCTATATGGGAATGTGAATGCGCAAAATAAAGCCTCATCATTCCAAGTCAACCTCATCCCACACATGGTGGTCCCTGTTATCGCTAATGAGGCTCTGGCGAGTCTTGTCATATGTTTGTGTGCGCAACAAGAAAACGAATAAGGTAAGGAAGGGTATTGTGCAATGCAATGGGGGGATCATAGCACGGAATTAATCCGGCAAAAAGCTCTAGTGTCTTTTTGCCGGATTAAACCACTTTATGAGGATTTATTTGACATTTGCGCTATGGAATTGACATTTGAAACCCAAAACACACTGGGTTAATTCGGTTAAGTGTAACCGGGGTATTAAAAACCCATCTACCCATAGAAGTTTTTTTTTTAATGTTAGGAAAGGTTATTGTCGGTGGTGGTGTTGTTGTGTTCCAAAGTACATTTAATATTTCCCGAAACTATTTAGGGACGTAAAAAGTTCAAAAATAATAACATAAATTTTGATAGTGGTTTGAATACATTCACATTTTGTCTTCTTTTAGGTTTGTCTTCCACACCACTGTACATCCGTGAATACCGTGGCTTGAAGTAAATTCCCCCACTTTGCAGTTGATGAAAAGCTTTATTTAGTTAAAAAATATGTGTTAAGATAGTAAAGTTGGAGTGAATATTTTGATTGGTAACCGAAAATAAAAAGTACTTTCCAGTCAAAAAAGGAAGTGCACGAAATTTGAATTGTTTACCTTTTGCAACCTTGGCAGAAAGTTTTTGAAAAGTTGGTGGGTCATGAGACGTAGAATGAGTCTGTTATGTGAAATCTGTGTAAATTATGATAACCAAAATTAAAAAAAAAAAAAGATTTTGGGACTCTTTTGAATAGCCTCTCCATGATTAAAAATTGGCCTTCCTACGGTTTATGAGAAATCAGTGGGACTACATTATGTTATGGAAGAATAAAATCTGTGTGGGTTGAGATAACCGAAATACTTGAAACATCAATCACTTTCGAACAATCCCCCAATATCAAATTTAGGGGTCGATCATCGATAACAATTATCGTTGAGTGGCGTTGCCAGTTGTCAAAATTGATCCACGTATGGCAACTCTCAACTGAAGTTGCGAATCTCAGTTGACGAAGCGGCTGTTCTTCAGCAACCACAAATTTTCAGTTGCAGTGAACATTTTTGAAGAAACAAGAAGTAAAATAGAAGGAAAAATAAACATTTTGTTACCAATTATTCATTCTTTGCATCATTAATTAATTTTGTGTATCAATATGGTGAAAATAAAGACAAAGCAACAGTTCGAAATATTAATTGATAAACTGAGTGAAAATCCAAACTTAGCCCGAGGAGTTTGGGTTTTTGTTGAAACCAAAGCCACAGCGGATGAAGCGTGGAGGTCCATTTCGGACATTTTAAACAGCCATGGACCTCCAACACGAACACTTGAAGAGTGGCAGAGAGTCTGGATTCACTTTAAAGCAACGCCACTGGTGGTGGTCCATCACAAGAAGTGACAGCAGCAAATCTTTTGCAAATGAATTTGGTGACAAATCCAGTAGGTTCAGTTTATGGTACTGTGGAATCATGGGTACTCCCTCAAATTTCTTCTAATAAATGCAATGTCCTGTACATTTTCTTCTTCATCATCAAAAAATAATTCCACCGAACTTATCATTTTTTGGGATAGCAAATAAAACTTGACGATCCGAAGATTCAATGGGCAGGTTATATTCCAATCTTGGGTTGTTTTCCAAATTTGCTCGAAAACTCAGCCAAAATATTAAAATATTGTCCAGAATACACAAGAGTTATCTAAAGCGCAATAATTTTTAAAATGTTTTTTTTTTTTGCGAATAGAGGTCACAAGTTTGAAAAAACACTGATCGATAACATCCCAGCAAAATGTTTGCCTCCAAAGATGCAGTTAAATGATATGTACAAGTGATCTGGATGTGCATCAAATTATGCATTTTCACTGATGATTTTTACAAGAGCGTGACTACTGAAAGATGCACTCCAAAGCACTGCATTTTAACTAACCCTTTGGCACTGCATTTTAACTGACCCTTTGGCATTGCATTTTAACTAACCCTTTTGCACTGCATTTTAACTGACCCTCTGGCACTGCATTTTAACTGACCCTTTGGCATTGCATTTTAACTAACCCTTTGGGGTAGAATAGGAGGCAGTCCAAAGCACGTGTTTGGTACAGGCATTCTGCGGAAATTGTGCAAGCCATTACAAAATATGCCAGAACAAATAAAATGCATTTATTATTTGTGCAAAACAAAAATATTAACAACTTTATTACATTAACACAAATGATGAAAATTCTCCATTGAATTCAATCGCAAACATGCGTGTTTCCTCCGCTTGCATTTGTTCCAAGCTGAACTGTTTTTGCTTCATTTGCTAAATGGGTTGTCTTCCCATCACCAGTTAAGATTTCGACACGTACTCCAACAGCACTCCATTCGGAAATTTTCTTCTGGTGAGTTGCCGGAAAAATCTTCACAAATTAAATATTATTTAAATATTAATTATTATTTAGTTTGTATTAACAAATGTTTGGACAAGTTAACACGCTTATCTCTTTTTGGAAAATGAAAGCCGCTGCCTGTAGAGATGTACAATCTGATTTATGTACATATAGGGATCTCTAACAACTGCTAATAAAATGTAGCGAACGGAGTGCCTTTTTCACGACTCCGTTTGGACTGCATCCGGATGCTGTTAAATTGTGAGGAATTGGAGTGCCTTTTTCACGACTCCGTTGAACTGCATCCGGATGTTGTTAAAATGTGACAAGTGGATGTGATTCTTTAGATTGCATCCAAATGCGGTTAAAATGTGAGGATTGGAGTGCCTTTTTCACGACTCCGTTTGAACGGCATCAAAACATGCCGTGATAGAAGCAGTCTACATTGCACTACTTCCAATTTATTTTGCTGGGATGTTTATCGACCACCCAGTTGAGTTGACATTTCGTCTCAGTCGCGCAGACAACTCGTCGGTGTCATGCTTAAGTGTTCCATACGCCATTTGCCTGATTCGGGAAAAACTCAAGTTAATGTTTAAGGCCATACAGGATAAAAATGGTGCAATAATCCAATACTTTAAGGGCTCAGTTCTACTTAACTAAACTCAGAGAATATATCAGTAGTTTATTTTAGTCAGATATCTGTGATAGACTAGAATTTATGGCAAATTTTTATAATTGCAAAAAGTTGCTGAATTGTTCCATGGAATCTTTTTTTCATGTTTTTGTCAGTTTGTGTCACATGGAACACGTTTTGTCACATTTCAACCAAAACACTTTTTATCAATCGTGTTCCCCTCCCTTATATGAAGTGCTACTGTGGAGTTTAAAAATCAGGACTTTAAATGAAACATTTATTTTTCTCATATAAATACAATAAGGATCATTATTATAGGCTTCCTTAACATTTATTTAAGGGATTGCCTCCACTTATCACTATTTTTTGAGGTAAAAATTTCGATCGGACAAAACGGATTGAAATTTTGCATTTCTAAGGTAACATAGAACATTTAAACGCGATTTTCTTATAATACCATTTTTGTAGTCGGTTAGCTTCATGTCGAATGGACGTTTTGCGTATATTTTTGTGGACTTACATCAAAATGTTGTCTTTAAACTATGGATTTATTGTTTAAACGATTTATTGTTTAAACGACAATGTTCAACAATATTTGGATTTAGAAACTATTATTCTTCAGTTTTTAAACCAAGTCCTTTAAAACAATTTGTTCCATACGCCACACTTTTCCGTAACTTGGCAAAAATGGACAATTTTTTGTTCCAAACGCCATCATTTTTGGTGCGGAACAATTCGTTTTTGTCTATTTTTGTTCCATACGCCAAACGACATAGATATGGAACTAAAAAGTTCAAAGTTGTTTTGTTCCATACGCCAGGCTTTATGGATATGGAACAAAACGACAAGACTTTTTTTGTCACAAAGCGGATATGGAACATACTGGCATCTGAATATCTCAGAAACTATAAGAGATAGAGAAAAACCGACAAAAAGATCTGAAAGAGCATGGTTCAAAACCTTGTAAGGTACCTTAATCTCAAAATGTCAAAAATGGCGTATGGAACACTTAAGCATGACACCGACGAACTGACAACGCAACTCAAGTTTAGTGGCAATACAAGATAGACCCATTAAACATAAGTTAGCTATGATTATCTACGTGAAGTCTGTTAGCCACGGTTTCATATTGAACAATGGGCGAGTCGGACCACTGTACCTTTCTCAGTGATTATTTAAAACCTGTCCAGTAGTTTTTGGGTCTTGTCATTGGTAGCCATATTTCTCAAAAGTCAGTGTAGGCCGATGATATGCAAAGACAGTCGATTTTGTCCCATGGTTTCGTTGAAATACTTGCTCGGTTACAGTGACAGTCATCTTAATCACCATATAGTGGATAGGACCCCCACCAAGCAATGTCAGGAGTGATCTTCATGATCTAGAGAGAGGGTTCCAATGTTAAATGTTACAAAATATAATCCCCAGAAGAGCAAGCCTATTAAGCAGATTTGAATAGCATGCACACAGATGCAGTCGAAGATGCGATAAACTATCGTATGTATGCGGTCCTCGTACATATCCCATCTATCGCAGCTGAAGAAAGCTCGCTGCCACGACTACGTTTCTTTTGTCGTTCCACAATAGGCTGGAGCCAAAATAAATTTCTAATACGAAAGTGCATTTTTTAAGCATATTTTATATTTAGTATTCAGTGGCGGTGGCTACTCTGCAAAATAATTCTCATCAGATTTTTTTGGACCACACATCTCGATTTTCTTTTTGTAATGCAAAGGAATTACGTATAAAATATTAAATAAATGAATTTTTAATTGATTAATAATAAGAAATGATTCATTATATGCCAACGAGGGGAACGCTTATGATGACACCTCCTTTGACATTACTTAATTTACTGTTTGTCTGAGTTGCCATCATTCTTCTTATCCTTGTCTTTGTCCTTGCTTAATGAACCGACAGCATCACGTACAGCTTCCGATTGAGGATCTACACCGGGTAGATTTTCTAAAACACTTTGTAGGAAAGCTGGATCGCCAATAACTTCGGAATAGTCTTCATCAACTTCCATGGGGGCATTCTCTTCAGTTTTGGGGCGTTTGGCTTGTTGGGTAACGGTATCATCGGCTGGAAATATAAAACAGCATGTAGTTTGTATAAAGAACAAAATGTTTGAGGTCCATACTAACCTGCATCCTGCATAGACATTTGCATGGCAAAAGCAATCTGTTCTTCTTCAGTCATATTGGCAAAATCTGGCAAATTGTCATCGCTCTGCAAAAAAATCAACAATAACTTCCTTTCTAACTAAATGTATCAAAAAACATACCTGTTCAGTTGACATGGCCAAAGCACGCTGCAACATGGCCTCCTCGGAATTGGGTTCATCAACAGCAGCTGTGGTGGCAGCAGTAGTTGCGGTTGATGTAGACTTTTCTCCAGAAGACTCCTCAGCACTGGCTCCAGCAGCACGTCGTTGTTCCTCTTCTTGACGTTGCCTTTGTTCCTCCATGGAGACACGCAATGCCAAAGCCAATTCAGGATCTTCATTGGGATCAACGCCAAATTCAAAACCGGCTCCTCCCAAACCAGCACCACCCATACCATCTTCACCTTGGATTATGGGTGATGACAATAAAGCTTCAGACAATCCCGAACCGCGAGGAACACAAACCAAATGCGAGCTAGTACCGTCTTTGCCATTTAGGGTATTGATAAATGCTTGCAAGATTTCATTGTTGCTTTCATGATCGCCAAAGCTAACAATGTCTACATTGACCTTTTCTTTTTTCAAACGTTTGGCCAATTTAACCAAATCGCCTTCTTCGCTTTTAATTGGTGATCCCACAAACACAACAATACGCATTTTATGATTCTTTCCTTGGCGATGTTTCAGTACTAGCTGTAAATAAAAAGGCTTCGATTTATATGAAATTCCAGACAATATTTCCCATTTCTTTACTTACATGAGCAATACGTATGCCAGTCAACAGATTTATTTCGCCCTTTGGTTGTACCAAATGCATTTTGGAAAAAATACGTCCCACATCACTGGTTAGCGTGGCTAATACTTCTACGGTGCTACAAGAAACATATTTCAAATATTATTCTACTCAAATTTCTCGAAATTCACTATACTTTACTTACTTGGAGATTGTCATAAGGCCAACATTGTTTTCTGGATTAGAACGAACTTTAGTGAGGCAAACAAGATTAATGCCATCCTTTTGGACATTTAGACGTGTTGGAGAGTAATCACCATTACGCTGGTAATCACTGTTATCAAAACTAGAAACAAATATAAAGAATTAATGAACCATCTCCTCGGAATGCATTTTTTTGTACATATTTGCAAATTCATGCCCAGCAATATTCATGCAAACGGACAGACGGACACACAAACATGTTCGCACAAGAAAACGTCGTCAATTGTATCTTTGTAACTACACAATTTATTTATTTTGCTGAATTTGTTTAGCATGCATTTATTTCTTTATGTTTTTATTAAATATTTACCATATCATAGTACTTTCCAAAACCATTTTTACGGTTTTTTGAGATTTTTGTTAATATTTTTGCTTGTCACTTTCCCACTGAATAGTAATTATTTGCATTATCACCTCGAAATGACAGCTGACATAAACAACACAGATTTTCATAGTTGTTAACTTTCGCTTATATTATTAATGGGATTCCAATAATGGTGAGACTTGAATGTCGCCGTAACACAATTGGCAAGATTGCCAAGATAAATTTGACATTTGAAAGCAAGCAAATGCTTGGTTTACATTTACGAAATCCACTCGATTTCAACTGTCAAATCCATAGGTTAAACGTCAAATGAAATCCAGATGAGATTTCATTTGACGTTTGAGCTATGGAATTGACAGTTGAAATCGAGTGGATTTCGTAAAGTACCCATTAGCAAAAGAGCTGATTCTGCCACGGCCTTAACGCAATCTTTAATTTAGAGCTTTTTCCCGTGTTAACCCCCTTTATGAGAATTTATTTAAAGTATACGCAATGAATTTGACAATATAAATCCACTGGATAACAAAATAGCATAGTTTAAATATACTGTAGTTCTGTTCCTTTACGTGCAAGAATCTTCAAGTTTTTCACTTTTTATTCGAAAAGCGTTCCTTTACTTCAGATACCATACAATTCATATGAGAGCAGTTTACAACTTTTGCTACGTTTGCCGGTTTTACCATTTTCAATAGTAAAGGAACAGACCATGTATGTCAAATAAAATCAAGTGGACTTGAAACTATGAAGGCCTGCGTACATAAGCTGCTCTGTCTGATTGCCTTGCTTTCCTGCTGCATTTTTGACATAATAAAAATAAAAGAATAAAGAAGGCCGAGGAAATTTCGAACTGGGTTGCCCTTTTCTTTTTCATTCATTTATCAGGAGTAAGCAAGGTAAGCAGGCAAGGCAGCTTATGTACGCAGGCCTTGATTTATAGTAGGGTTGCACTAGAGTTTTTTTGCCGGGTTAACCCACTTCATGAGGATTTATTTGACGTGTGCCCTATGAAATTGACATTTGAAACCCAAACCCACTGGGTTAACCCGGTTGAGTGTAACCGGGATATTATTTGACATATACGCCATGAAATTAAACGTACTATAATTTCGGATAATATCAAACCTTTTAAAGGAAATATTTCAGACAAATAAGCATGAACCTACATAGTAGTCCTGTGTTTCATAGAATATAGAATAGAAATTCGAATTTATTGTTCTGTTCCTTTAAGCTGTAAATACATCCAATGTTTAGGTAAAATGTTTCGTTTGGCATTGATGCCCAAAAACTTATCTTGTTCTATTTCTCTATGTGTTGCACACAACGGCCCAGGGCCTGAATTCTTGTTCTATGAAAATTTGAAATGAAAAATATTTCCTTTATAATTTTTTTTTCATTTGACTGCTTTTTCCTTTATAAAAGTTTTCATTTCACATTTTCATAGAAACAGAATTGACACCAGGTTTATACCATGTTTACATTTACGAAATCCACTCGATTTCAACTGTCAATTCCAGTGCTCAAACGTCAAATGAAATCCAATCGATTTCAGATGAGTTTTAATTTGACGTATACACAACGGAATTGACAGATGAAATCGAGTGGATTTCGTAAATGTGAACATAGTGTTAGGCTTAAAACTTAACCATTTTTGAATTTGGCGGTTCGGCGGCGGCGGTTTTTTTTTAAATTTCTTTGTTTACTTGTCTCTAGTGTGGACCGGGCATAAGCGTACTCTTTTCTGGAAGATTCTGGTATGTAAATGAACAGAACTTATATGAGAGCAGGGACTGGATTCTTGTTCTATGAAAATGAAAAATGTCCTTACATTTTTTTTCATTTGACATTTATTTCCTTTATAAAAATTTTCATTTCACATTTTCATAGAAACAGAATTGAGCCCCAGTCACAACTTTTGACAGGATATACGAATAAAAGCCTCGACACATAAGAAGAATGACATTCTTGCTTAAGTCATATCTGGTAAATGACTAAAGACCAAGTTCGACCTAATTCAAATGTGATTCTGAAATCTTTTTATTAGGTCGAAATCGAAATTGAACTCGACAGTTCTTTGTTATTTTACCAGAAAGTACATAAGCATGTGTGGCAGCCATTTGTTTGTCTTCCCTTGACAGGTGATTATCATGATCAAAAGAATTAACATTAATTTTTTCCTAATAATTTACTTAAAAAGGTATATTTTTTATTATATTCACAAAGAAACATATCTTTGTCAACTGACGTGCATAATTCCGTTTCCATTCAAGTCACACTACTTAGTTATTATTCTTTCACATCTGGCAACACTACAAACTTAATCATGTGACAACGACGACAACCTGACCTGTGACAGAAAAAAACTTTATTTTGTTCGGTTGTTTTTTCCGTCGATTGGCTTGTAATTTTTAATTTTTCTTCGATTTTTTTGTGTTGCTTGCAAAATTAAAAGTTAAAAACAAACAACAAAATGGTTGAAGCCTACGTTGCACCCACCATCATTACCTGCATTTGGGGTTTTATTGGTATTATTTGCCCATTCTTTGCCAGAGGTCCAAACAAGGGGTGAGTTATTATTCGAGATGAATTATGTTACAGAGATTTGCAATTGATTGTAATCCATTGTTTGTTTCCTCTTTACCACACCCACCTTTAGCATTACCCAATGTTGTCTTATGTTGACAGCTGCCACTTGTTGGCTTTTGTAAGTTGCATATTTATTTTCCATAGCCAATTTCAAGGTTCTAATCAGTTGTTATCTATCTTCTCTGTCCCCCCTTATAGCTGGCTGTGTTGTTATATGACTCAAATGAACCCCTTGATTGGCCCTAAACTATCCATGAACGAAATCATGATTATTGCCAAGGAATGGGGTAATCCCATCGAAGACACCATCGACATCACCTATTACTAGAGGAGGAAAGAAAAACAATCGAAGATAGATTTCCCCTTTTGGGAATCATATCTATTATTTCGTTGGATTATTTGTTTTAGTAATACTACTTTTTTGTTTTGTTTGTGAAATTTACTGCCCCTTAAAAGGGTTTACAATATTCCATCAGTATATTATTATTTACTTTTATTTTCGTTTGTATTCCATATAATTGCGTATTAATTATTCAGCTGACTTCTCAAAATAATCAGCAGGTGCCTTAAAAGTTTTACAATAACAAAACATGTGACCTTCAAAAGTTAACAGCACAAATTTTTGTAAATTATCTATTCTCTGTGTACAGAGCTTTACATTGTTATTGTTTGCCTTGTGAATGTATCGGATCAATCATAAATGGTGTGTTGTGTTCTTGTTAAAAATCAAAATTTTTTGTGTAAAATATAAAGCCAATGTTATACATTAATAATAATTATTCCCATGTACATGTCTTGTTAAAACTTAAAAAATAAAAATCGAAGAAAGTTAAGAAAAATCAAATTTAAACATATTTTAAAGTCGTAACGGGTGTTTCTTTGGCTATCTTATCATCGGCAAATTTTTGTTCACCCCTTAAATGATATTAGGATAATAGAGGGAGAATACAGATGGATAAAAGGGTGTAGATCAACCCTGCTCAGTACGGTGACGCTAACAGGCAAATCTAGTTCGGAAACTCGTCGAGGCGACCTTTCTTTCAGAATGGTTCTACAGAAGCACCATTTCTTTCAGAAAGGGCAGGAAGGGTATATAGAAGCACTATTTCTTTCAGAGAGGGTCTATAGAAGGAAAACTTTCTTTCAGAAAGGTGCAGAAAGGTGCTATAGAAGGACCCTTTCTTTCAGAAAGGTGCTATAGAAGCACCCTTTCTTTCAGAAAGGTGCTATAGAAGCACCCTTTCTTTCAGAAAGGTGCTATAGAAGCACCCTTTTCTTTCAGAAAGGTGCTATAGAAGCACCCTTTTCTTTCAGAAAGGTGCTATAGAAGAACCCTTTCCTTAAGAAAGGTGCTATAGAAGCACCCTTTCTTTCAGAAAGGTGCTATAGAAGCACCCTTTCTTTCAGAAAGGTGCTATAGAAGCACCCTTTCTTTCAGAAAGGTGCAATAGAAGCACCCTTTCTTTCAGAAAGGTGCTATAGAAGCACCCTTTCTTTCAGAAAGGTGCTATAGAAGCACCCTTTCTTTCAGAAAGGTGCTATAGAAGCACCCTTTCTTTCAGAAAGGTGCTATAGAAGCACCCTTTCTTTCAGAAAGGTGCTATAGAAGCACCCTTTCTTTCAGAAAGGTGCTATAGAAGCACCCTTTCTTTCAGAAAGGTGCTATAGAAGCACCCTTTCTTTCAGAAAGGTGCTATAGAAGCACCCTTTCTTTCAGAAAGGTGCTATAGAAGCACCCTTTCTTTCAGAAAGGTGCTATAGAAGCACCCTTTCTTTCAGAAAGGTGCTATAGAAGCACCCTTTCTTTCAGAAAGGTGCTATAAAAGCACCCTTTCTTTCAGAAAGGTGCTATAGAAGCAACTTTTTCTTTCAGAAAGGTGCTATAGAAGAACCCTTTCTTTCAGAAAGTTGCTATAGAAGCACCCTTTCTTTCAGAAAGTTGCTATAGAAGCACCCTTTCTGTCAGAAAGGTGCTATAGAAGCACCCTTTCTTTCAGAAAGTTGCTATAGAAGCACCCTTTCTTTCAGAAAGGTGCTATAGAAGCACCCATTCTTTCAGAAAGTGTCTAAAGAAGCACCCTCATTTTCATTTTTCAAGGTTCTATAGAAGGCCTCTTTCCTTCAGAAAGGGTCTATAGAAGGCCCATTCTTTCAGAAAGGATCTATAGAAGCACCCTTATTTTCAGAAAGGGTCTATAGAAGCACCCTTTCCTTCAGGAAGGGACCGTTGAAACCCCCATTCTTTCAGAAAGGGTCTATAGAAGCACCCGTTCCTTCAGGAAGGGACCATTGAAGCCCCATTCTTTCTGAAAGGGTCTATAGAACATCCCCTTTCTTTCAGATGGATATATAGAAGCAACCTTATTTTCAGAAAGGCTCTACAGAAGCCCCCTTTCTTTCAGAAAGGGATTATAGAAGCCCCATTTCTTTCAGAAAGGCGCTATAGAAGCACCCTTTCTTTCAGAAAGGCGCTATAGAAGCACCCTTTCTTTCAGAAACTACCTTTAGAAGTTCCCCTATTTTCAGAAAGGGTATATAGAAGCACCATTTCCTTCGGGAAGGGAACATTGAAGCCCCCATTCTTTCAGAAAGGGTCTATAAAACCCTTATTTTCAGAAATGGTCTATAAAACCCTTATTTTCAGAAAGGGTCTATAGAACATTCGCTTTCTTTCAGAAAGGATCTATAGAAGCACCCTTTCTTTCAGGAAGGGACCATAGAAGCACCCTTTCTTTCAGGAAGGGACGATAGAAGTCCCTATTCTTTCAGAAAGGGTCTAAAGAAGCACCCTTATTTTCAGAAAGGGTCTAAAGAAGCACCCTTATTTTCAGAAAGGGTCTATAGAAGCACCCTTTCTTTCAGGAAGGGACCATTGAAGCCCCCATTCTTTCAGAAAGGGTCTATAGAAGCACCTTTATTTCAGAGAGGGTCTATAGAAGATCACCTTTCCTTTAGAAAGGGTCTGTAGAAGCACCCTTACTTTCAGAAAGTACCTATAGAAGTACCCCTATTTTCAGAAAGGGTATATAGAAGCACCTTTTCCTTCAGGAAGGGACCATTCTTTCAGAAAGGGTCTATAAACTCCTTATTTTCAGAAAGCGTCTATAAACCCCTTATTTTCAGAAAGGGTCTATAGAACATCCCCTTTCTTTCAGAAAGGTGCTATAGAAGCAACTTTTTCTTTCAGAAAGGTGCTATAGAAGAACCCTTTCTTTCAGAAAGTTGCTATAGAAGCACCCTTATTTTTAGAAAGAATCTATAGGAGCACCCTTTCATTCAGGAAGGGGCCATAGAAGCACCCCTTTATTTCAGAAAGGATATATAGAAGCACCCCTTTATTTCAGAAAGGATATATAGAAGCACCCTTTATTTCAGAAAGGATATATAGAAGCACCCCTTTATTTCAGAAAGGATATATAGAAGCACCCCTTTATTTCAGAAAGGATATATAGAAGCACCCCTTTATTTCAGAAAGGATATATAGAAGCACCCCTTTATTTCAGAAAGGATTTATAGAAGCACTCTTTCTTTCTTATAGGAGAAACGGACACCGTAACGGTAGGTTTTCCTAAACTGGGGCCTAATTACGACATTCGATTCGATCGAGTATTTGCTCGTGAATAAAAAAATCGAACTATGAAAACCTATGCGTTTTCAAAGAACATTGAGAAGGTAGATGGTAAAAATGGGTTTATTTTAAAATAAAAATTAAAAAACAAAATTTTTAATTAAAAAAATGTAAATATTTGTTGAAATCGTTGAAAAATGTACGAAATTATTTATTTTTGTAAAACATTTTGAGATTGTTGTAACAGATTGCTAATGTATCTACCTTATGGGTCGATTCCGTATTGCGGGGCGAGTCATGTCGCGTCGTCTATCTTCTCTGTGACAAAATTTAAAAAATGCACTACGTAAAGCGATAGAAAATAATCGTTGATAACAAGTTATCGGTGATGTAGCGGAGGGTTTTTTGTTTTGATTTCAATAAATTAATAAAAAAAATATCAGAACAAGTTGTACACAAAAGTTATAGTTCTCAAAAATCTATCAGACGACACTTAAGAGATAAATCTAATCCTTTAGA
This sequence comes from Musca autumnalis, assembly GCF_047663935.1. Lineage (NCBI taxonomy): Eukaryota > Metazoa > Arthropoda > Insecta > Diptera > Muscidae > Musca > Musca autumnalis. Next base: position 238,603,689 of record NW_027411977.1, on the reverse strand, counting down.
ATTGTCATCAATATTGTGAGTTTGTTTGGTTTCCAACATTCATCAAAATAATTGTTATTTTTTTAGGTTTAAAGCCTATTTTCGGATTCCAAAAGACGCTGTTATTTATATAGTGGAGGCATTAAAAATGACTTCAACAAAGCCACAGATCAACAGCAATACAGCCACTACTTAAAGTTTGTGCTGTTTTAAGGTTTTTTGCAGAAGGGAGCTTTCAAAAATCTCATGGCAATGACTTTAACCTCGGGATGGCTCAACCCACATTGTCAAAGGTATTAAGCAAAGTTCTGGAGTTAATAGAGGAAAAACTGTGTGCAATTTGGATTGTTTCCAAATTAACAGAAGAGGAAAAGCGTCAAAATAAAAATTATTTTTATTTAAAAACAAATTTCCCAGGCGTCGTCGGATATAATAGGACCAAAGGAAGATGGTCGCCATTTATATCTGAATAGAAAAGTTTTTAGTTTAAACGTTTAGTTGGCAAGTACGTTGTCAATTTCTACTTCATTTTGAGGTTTTTCATTTTCTACCACAGCAAATTGTCCAATTTCACTGTTATTATCATCCCATGTCTCTTCAATTCCGTAGATCGCACCTGCAGGATTTGAAACCATATTAATTTGCAGTAAGTCTGCTACCGCTTGCTCCATCGACGATAAAGATATTTCTTGTGATGGTCCACCTCCTGTAGCTGTAATGTTCTTATTTTAAGATTTTTTTCCTTTTGTTTGGATTTAAAATGAGTCCATACTCTGTTCCATTCATCTGATGTACGCACACAACTATTTAATTGCTCCACAACATCCTTCCACAACTCATCAAAAGTGGCTTTAGTTTCGCCAAAAAGTCTGACTCCACGAGCTACGTTTCGGTGGGCTTCCATTTTTTCAAGCAGCATTTCAAATTGCTGTTTTAAAGTAATTTTTACCAATATATGTAAGTACTGAAAAACCAAAAAACTTATATAATATTAAATAAATTCACTTAAAATAAATGAAAATGTGATTTACGATTCATTTTTTCGTTTGCAAAAAAGCACGGCGACAGCTAATTTGTTGTAGCCGGAAAATGAACTTTATGGCGACAAAATTTGACGTCGTCGGGCTTTTGCCATACGTAATAGAAAAATTGCAACTGGCAACGCGACACGACCCGCGTCGCAATACGGAATCGACCCATTAGTTGTTGGTGGCGCGAAAAGGTTTTCATAATTCGATTTTTTCATTCACGAGCAAATACTCGATCGAATCTAATGTCGTAATTAGGCCCCTGGCCGTGTTCCCAGAATAAGGCTTGGGGAAAATATTTCTATCCGACACTCAAGCCTACTATTTACCGTGCGCCATCTCCCCGAGTTATGGGAATTTCAAGTCATACGTACTCCCAAGGTCACCTTTACCATAAGGATTCCAAAAGCCCCACAATAATTAATGACTAAAAATAATGACTAAAAACAATGACCCAAAGTCCTTTAATCCATTGCCACTGACATTTAAAACCCCAACCCAAAAAAGAAATAAAACCCAACTTTAGATTACGACTTAATGTTTATTTTTAACATATACGATTTCTAAGCACAACCACACGTATACAACAACTTGCCATTGGGTTTGTCAGAACCGCGACAATAATTTGTTGCAACAGTGGGTTATTAGCATACAAATCACAGTTTGGATGGTATTTGTCGAAAAACATCAACTACTGACTGGGGCCATACAGGTGTTATACATGGTGTTATTTTATATGGCAGCAAATCGTCGTAATCTCTTCAACTCAAATACCCAAGAACATGGGTAAAATTGTTGTTCTGATGTTAAAAGTGCAATCGAACTTCTTAATCGAAGAGACCCAAGCCCATATCGTCATCATCCTCTTCTTCGGATTCTTCTTTCTTGGCTTCTTCCTTCTTTTCGGCAACTGGAGCGGCAGCAGCAGCTGGAGCAGCGGCAGCAGCGAATTTGCTGGGATCCTTGATGTATTCCTTGATGGTGGTGGCTTCCTTGAATTCCACTTCGGTGGTGGCGGCAATAGCCAACAAGTTCTTGAAACCGTTGGCAATGCTGTGAGGAGCAGAAGCAATGGTGGGGTAACCAATTTCCAAAGAAACGGCAGCCAAATTGGCAACACCAGCTTGGAACTTGGCACGCAAATCCTCGGGCTTGATATCCAAGATTTCGGGAGAGAAGATTGAACCAGAATCGTAAACTTGGTTGACAATCAAACCATATGAGAAGGGAGAGATGTTCAACATGTTAAGCAAGGTAGCTTCGGAAGCACCGACCTTGTCACCAGGCTTCAAGATGGGGACATCGTTGATGATTTCAATTGTACCCTTGGAAATCTTGGTGGGGATGGACAAGGCTTGGAAGAAAGAAGTCTTTTCGGGACCCAAACCGGTGTTCTGGGCTGGGATGATGACGGGCAATGGAGCGATGGCACCGGCACGAGCTGGAGCACGGACCTTGGATTCCAACAATTTGTCACGAACTTCAGCCAAATCGCCCTTGGTGAAGACGAAACCAACATTACCCTTGATGTGGGGCAACAATTTTTCCAATTGGGCGTTTTGCTCCAAATGACCACGGATGGCCTTGCGCATCATGGTGTTCTTACCCATAAGGACAACACCCATACCACGGAGGCTGGTACGGATGTGTTGCATTTGACGGGAACCGACATTGTCAGCACCTACAATGAAGCACTTGGGGTATTCGTTGAAGAGTTCCTGGAAAGGGATAAAGAATTAAATCATTAGTAATTCATTCAAAGGTAAATGAATAAAAAAATATTTTTGTTTACTATCAGACGCGCTCTAAGAGCATTTTCGCAACTTCTAGTCTACCAGAATACCTGGGTTCTGCTTTTTCAAGCTGGGCATTCAGACGATAGACATTCAGACGTAAATTTGTTACATCATTTGGGTTCCAATTGTATTCATATAGTGAATAACAGGATACTTACGACTACTTTAATGAAGTATTGAGCCTTCCAGGCAGCTTTGTTCTCCCTAACCATCTTGAATAAAGTGTGAAATTAGGGACTCGAGAATATGAATTTAAGAACTGTAAAAAATAAAGATAGTTCATTGTTAGTTAAATATTCTTCATTGCAGGAATTAAAAGGATATTGTTTTTTTGTATAAAATCAATGGATGTTTTATATTTTTTAAGATTTATACAAAAAAAATATGTAAATGTGACACACTCACCAAAGCAAAACGATGTGTTCACGTTGACGTCTTTGACGAAAAGAATGGCCAAACGTCAATTATCTTCGTCATTCATTGACATTTGTTTCGCTATCAACTGCAACCAACTTCGGAGTGTTGTAAATCGTACACTTAAATAAAAGCGTATATGCGTTCAACATACGACGAGTGAGAGGAAAGCTGAAAACACATTCAACGTTTGGGAAAAAGTTTTGTGTCGTTTTGGCCGTTTTTACACTGTTGGGCATGATGCCGAAAAATTCAAATTCATTTGAAATATATGCCGGCAAACACATCAACGCCGGACTTTGGTATCGGCGTCGCCCTGTTGTTGTTTTTCGACGCCCAACACAAAACTTTACTCAAACGTTGTATGTGTTTTCAGCTGAAGGCTTTTCATGAGAGAACTTTGTCGATGGTCAGACTAGCAAATGTTTCTTGAAACCAATTTTGTTAGTCCCGGTCCACACTAGAGTGATTTCATTGAAAAAATTTCATGAAATTATGCGTCTCTAGATCGACTTCCATAGTAGAGTAAAATCATAAAATTGCTGCAGTGAGGAATTCGATTTAAGAACGCCTAATTTCATGCAATTTTTTAATGAAATTCACGCTAGTGTGGACCGGGACTTAAAGTTTCTTTTCAAATTTCGTTAGTCCCGGTCCACACTAGAGTAAATTTCATTAAAAAATTTAATGAAGTTAGGTGTTCTTAGGCCGAATTCCCCATTACAGCAATTTCATGATTTTACTCTACTATGTCCCGGGCCACACTACAGTAATTTCACTGAAATTTTGATATGAAATTATGCGTCTCTAGATCGACGTCCATAGTAGAGTAAAATCATAAAATTGCTGTAGTGGGGAATTCGATTTAAGAACACCTAATTTCATGAAATTTTTTAATGAAATTCACGCTAATGTGGACCGAGACTATGGAACTCAATCTAGAGACTCATAATTTCATTTTAAAATTTCAGTGAAATTATTCTAGTGTGGCCCGGGACTTAGTGTCCATACACGTTAGCGTGAAATTTAAGATTTTTGCGTGTCCTCCTTATTTTACCATTCGCGTTTGTTGTGTTTCTCATACCAATGAAAACAAAACAAACATAAATGATCTAAAAAACAACACAAATGCTCTGTTCCAGAACCTGCAACAAGCTACTATTTTTTACTACGATAACTGGGTTGCCCTTTTCTTTTTTATTCTTTTATCCGGAGTAAGCAAGGTAAGCAGGCAAGGCAGCTTATGTACGCAGGCCTTGATTTATAGTAGGGTTACACTAGAGTTTTTTGCCGGGTTAACCCACTTCATGAGGATTTATTTGACGTTTGCGCTATGAAATTGACTGGCTTAACCCAGTTAAGTGTAACCGGGATATTATTTGACATATACGCCATGAAATTAAACGTACTATAATTTCGGATAATATCAAACCTTTTAAAGGAAATATTTCAGACAAATAAGCATGAACCTACATAGTAGTCCTGTGTTTCATAGAATATGGAATGGAAATTAGAATTTAATGGTCTGTTCCTTTAAACTGTAAATACATCCAATGTTTGGGTAAAATGTTTCGTTTGGCATTGATGCCCAAAAACTTCTCTTGTTCTATTTCTCTATGTGTTGCACACAACGGCCTGGATTCTTGTTCTATGAAAATTTGAAGTGAAAAATATTTCCTTTATAATTTTTTTCATTTGACTGCCTTTTCCTTTATAAAAGTTTTCATTTCACATTTTCATAGAAACAGAATCGAGCCCCAGGTTTATACCATGTTTACATTTACGAAATCCACTCGATTTCAACTGTCAATTCCAGTGTTCAAACGTCAAATGAAATCCAATCGATTTCAGATGAGCTTTAATTTGACGTATACACAAAGGAATTGACAGATGAAATCGAGTGGATTTCGTAAATGTGAACATATTGTTACGGAATTAGATTTAACTAATGTCCGTGTAGACGTTGTTTTATTCCCCGATACGATTTGTACCAAATAAAACAGGGTTCGTTTTAGATTACGTTTCTACAATTCTTTATTTACTTTATTACACTTATTCAGAACCGACTTTAATTACTAAGCACACAGCAAGTCTCTAGTTAGCACGCAGCTCTTATTTAACCGATCTGTTCAGTTCAACGCTTAAAACACAACTCAACTCGTCATTGCCAGTTCCCCTGTATTTATATCCCAAAGTCTCCCTGTTCGAGAGTCCTCTAGAAAATATCTGGCAACTCCTCGAATATGTACAACGAACACACAGACGCACATTCGCACTAAGGCGGCCATCAGACCATCTGCTTTTTCATATGTATGTTGTCACTTTGAGTATACTAATATACAGAACAGCTGATTCATACATGTGAAAAAGCAGATGGTCTGATGGCGGCCTAATGGGTACTTTACACGATATGTTTTTTACATATGAGTTGTCACTTTGCATATACATTTTGTATGGGAGAAGTGACAACTCATATGTAAAAAACATATCGTGTAAAGTACCCATAAGCGAACAACCAGACTCACATACATGGGGGATGATCAATGACGTAATTACAACAACAAATAAATGCAAGAAAAGAAGTAACAAACTAAACGATAATTGCATGATTTTGGCAAAACAAACAAAAGAACATTAACAAAAGGTAATGTAACGACTAGAATGATGAAGAGAGTTCTACATGATAGTTGTTGTTGCTTAAATAAAATAACTGCGTGATAAAACGTTACGTTACAATTCAAATTTTTTAATTAACGGAAATTAAACTAAATTAACTTAAACCTATCAGTTACATTCGTAACAATATGGTCTGTTCCTTTACTTTTGAAAATGGTAAAACTGGCAAAAGTAGCAAAAGTTGTAATCTACTTCCATATGAATTGTATGGTGTCTGAAGTAAAGGAACGCTTTTCGAGTAAAAAGTTGCAAAACTTGAAGATTCTTGCACGTAAAGGAACAGAGCTATAGTGTTAGGCTTAAAACTTAAACATTTTTGAATTTGGCGGTTCGGCGGCGGCGGTTTTTTTTAAATTTCTTTGTTTACATGTCTCTAGTGTGGACCGGGAATAAGCGAACTCTTTTCTGGAAGATTCTGGTATGTAAATGAACAGAACTTATGTGAGAGCAGGGACTGGATTCTTGTTCTATGAAAATGAAAAATGTCCTTACATTTTTTTTCATTTGACATTTATTTCCTTTAGTCTGTGTTTAGACATACAAATTTCTCGGGAAAGTAAATTGATTTTTTTGGGAGAGATCGGAGAGGAAAGAGCTCCTCAATACTCTTTCCTACCCCCTATTGCCTAAAAACTGAATTTACTTTCCCGAGAAATTTGTGTGTCTAAACACGGACTTATAAAAATTTTCATTTCACATTTTCATAGAAACAGAATTGAGCCCCAGTCACAACTTTTGACAGGATATATGAATAAAAGCCTCGACACATAAGAAGAATGACATTCTTGCTTAAGTCATATCTGGTAAATGACTAAAGACCAAGTTCGACCTAATTCAAATGTGATTCTGAAATCTTTTTATTAGGTCGAACTTGGTCTTTAGTCTTTTACCAGATATGACTTAAGCAAGAATGCCATGCTTCTTATATGTTGAAATGGAAAGTTATGTATATTTAAATATTTAGAAAAGTAAAGAAAGAGTGTTTATAATGTAATTTTCAGATCGATTGGTCGAAAGAAGCAGTCTTGGAAATGATTGCTTTGTGGAAAAAACATAAATGCCTCTATAACCCCAAAAACCTATTCTACCACAACAAACATGCTAGATATTCATTTTCCTTTAACCAAAATTAAAATATGCGCAAATTTGCAACTTAACAATAAATGTAAACAATAACAAAAAAATGTGTTTTTATATTTATAGGTTATGTCATACGAAAATAACACTTGTAGGTATGAACGCACAAATTGAAAGTTATATGGATGACGTCAATTTTGACAAACATAGGGAATGTCATAAAATTACTTTTGTATGGAACTCGATCTATGAACGCCAAAATAATGGGAAAGTTTCGTATGAAAGTTTTAGCGTGTAACATAAGAGTTTGTTTACGTCTGTTTCGTAAACAATCAAAAGAGCAAAGCGTACATACCCACACACGCATGTGTATTCGTTGATGCGCCAACACAGACTGATATTCATTATTTCATGAGCTTTGTTCCTTTACTTTGGTGGTAAAAGAGAAAAGTGTCTAAATTGCTCGAAATTGCTCTCTCATGAACATTTTTACCAGAAAAGTAAAGGAACGGAAAATGGTAGATCTGGCAGCAATGTCAAAAAGAAACATAAAAAAATCAATTTTCGTCTTTTATTTCACAGTTTTTAATGTAGTTCGACTTTTTCTTCTGGTTTTTCATCCATTTTCTTTTTCATTGTGAAATAATCGTCAAACAAAAGTCGAAAAATCAGTTCTGCCATTTTTTACCTGCAGAAATTTGTCTGGTAGCCTGTGGTAGAAGAGAAAGCCATTTTCGCTCTCTCTCCACTCTCACTCTCTTAAAAATTGCTTCCAGTTTTGCCACTTTTCGGGGTTAAGGAACGCTTTGCAGGTTAAAAATGGTAACAAATGGTAAAAATGGTAACCTCAGGTAAGTAAAGGAACACAGCTATGATAAAGTTTGAAAGCTCTAATAAAGCTTTCCAAAGTTCTTTTGTGAAATATGAAAGCTCTTTTCACGTGAATACAGAACAGCAATTGCTTTCACAGGTGATGTGCATGTGTGATGTGAAATTGATGCACGGTGAATTGCAGAACATGCCCGTATGTGTATACACATGCAATAAATAGACTTCTAAGTCCCGGACCACACTACAGTAATTTCACTTAAATTTTGATATGAAATTATGCATCTCTAGATCGACGTCCATAGTATAGTAAAATCATAAAATTGCTGTAGTGGGGAATTCGATTTAAGAACACATAATTTCATTAAATTTTTTAATGAAATTCACGCTAGTGTGGACGGGTACTAAGCACAAAATATTGATGAAACTAATTGATTTCAGTATATCTCAAAAATTCATGCACTGAGTGGTGAGGACTTTTAATTATATCCCACCAGTAAGACATACGGTGATGATAAATACGATTTGGGTCATCAAATCACCCCAACGTAATAGCAGGGTTAAGAATGACTAATTTCATGAAATTATTTCATTGAAAACTCTCTAGTGTGGACCGGGACTTACCTCGAGTTCCATACTAAAGTAATTATATGAAATTGCTGCATTAGGGAACTCGATCTAAATAGACGTTTACACCAGACAGTTTTTCTTCAAATACAACTCTGATATACTAACACATACATACATTTGTCGGCTGTCTTCCAGCTGTCCATCACTTTTTCACAGACAATCGGGTTAACAAATTTTTGACATTTTTGTAAAAATAAGTGAGATAATAATTTAAATGTGTTGTAAATAAAAGAACATGAACAAAAATAAATTACGTGAATTGAAAATAAAAGATGATTTTCAATCATAATTTTACAAGTGTTTTTGCAGTTTTCGGGACGCCTACGTCACACAGGCAAGTTTTGGGTTTTTGACAATCAATACAGTTTCATAAATTTTTTTCAATGAAATCACGCCAGTGTGGACCGGGAAATAGTAAAGATTAATCTGGCAAAAAAACTCCAATGTAAACATAGTGTTAATAATATATATTCTATTTATCGATAAATGTCGCATTTGTAGATCCATATATGCTCTGTTCCAGAACCTGCAAGAAGCTACTACTTTTTACTACGATAACATTTTTTCCTTTATGTTATCGAAAAAAATAGTAAAAATTAGTAGATTCTTGCCGTACTGGAACAGACCAATTAATTTTTCTCATTTATAGATCCCTACCACTTCAATAGACAAAAACTCGCCGGCTTTTTTGCAGACATTTCTGGACTTTTATTGGAATACACGGATATTTATTGAAAAATGACTGCATTCGAAGGTATTTAAATATAAATAAAAACTTTTTGCAATGTAATAACATTTAATTCTTACAGAGTTTGGCGTTTTGCCAGAAATTGCAAAGGCCATTGATGAAATGGAATGGACGTGAGTTGAACTGTCGTTTATAGAGGGGATGATGCATTCATATTTTTTTTCCAGATTACCAACGGATGTCCAGGCAGAAGCAATTCCTCTTATTTTGGGTGGTGGTGATGTTCTAATGGCTGCCGAGACGGGTTCGGGTAAAACAGGTGCATTTTGCTTGCCTATTTTGCAAATTGTATGGGAAACCCTTAGAGATCTAGAGGAGGGCAAGGGTTCAAAGGGGGGTACAGGGTCTTCGGCAAGTGCAGCCCCATGGACAATGTCCTTCTTTGATCGTGGCAATGCCCTGGCTGTTACACCTGATGGTTTGCGTTGCCAGAGTCGTGAGTTTAAGGAGTGGCATGGTTGTCGTTGTACAACTGGTGTTAAAGGCAAAGGAAAGTTCTATTTTGAAGCCATCGTTACCGATGAGGGTCTGTGTCGTGTAGGCTGGTCTACACAACAAGCAAACTTGGATTTGGGAACATGTCGTTTTGGTAATAATTGGAAATTTTGTTCTTTGAGAAAGCAATAATAATTGAGCTCTTTTTAAGGTTTTGGATTTGGTGGAACTGGCAAAAAGTCCAACAATCGGCAATTTGATGATTATGGCGAAGCTTTCGGTAAAAATGATGTAATTGGCTGTTATTTGGATTTGGAACGGATGGAGGTTTCGTTTAGCAAGAATGGTGCTCAGTTAGGCACAGCTTTTCGCATTAATGATAATCTACGAAATGAAACTTTTTATCCTGCTGTAGTTTTGAAAAATGCTGAAATGGCTTTTAATTTTGGAAAGACGGATTTTAAGTATCCGCCCAAAAATGGCTTTATAGCTGCAAGCCAAGCTGGTCCATCACATACTAAACCAAATCCCTTGGCAAGTCCTGCTGCCAATTCAGCAGCTAGTAAACCTTCTCCAAATGCGCCCCAGGCCATTATTATAGAACCAAGCAGAGAATTGGCTGAACAGACATATAATCAAATTGAAAAGTTTAAGGTTCATTTGTCCAATCCAGATGTTCGCAGCCTATTGTTAATTGGTGGTGTTAAGTTGGAACAACAAAAGAGCATACTGCAGCAGGGAGTGCATATTGTTGTCGGCACCCCAGGACGTTTGGAAGAAATGATAAGTGGTGGTTTTGTCCAATTAACACATTGCAAGTAAGTGAGGTGTTTTGAGGATTCAAGGATATTCTTTAAAGTTGAGATTATCTTGCAGATTTTTCGTTTTGGATGAAGCTGATGCTTTGCTTAAACAAGGCTATACCGATCTCATTGATCGTCTGCATAAGCAAATACCAAAAATGACCTCAGATGGTCGACGCCTGCAAATGGTTGTTTGTTCAGCCACACTCCATGCATTCGAGGTCAAGAAAATGGCTGATCGCCTTATGCATTTCCCCACATGGGTAGATCTTAAGGGTGAAGATGCTGTACCCGAAACTGTACATCATGTTGTTTGTATGGTTGATCCCCAACGTGATACAGCATGGCATAATTTGCGTCAACATATTCGCACTGATGGTGTTCATGCACGCGATAATCCCCATCCTCACAACCTAACTCCGGAAACTTATTCCGAGGCAATAAAAATACTAAAAGGTGAATATTGCGTTCGTGCCATTGAAGAGCATAAAATGGATCGTGCTATTTTATTCTGTCGCACAAAATTGGATTGTGATAATTTGGAAAAATATCTAAAATCTCGTGGAGGACAGAGATATTCGTGTGTCTGTTTGCATGGAGACCGAAAACCAAATGAACGAAAACAAAACTTGGAAGCATTCAAGAGAGGCGATGTTAAGTTTTTAATTTGTACTGATGTAGCCGCCAGAGGTTTAGATATTACTGGTCTGCCATATATGATTAATATTACCTTGCCCGATGAAAAGTCAAACTATGTCCATCGTATTGGTCGTGTGGGACGTGCAGAACGTATGGGTTTGGCTATTAGCTTGGTGTCAACTGTACCCGAAAAGGTAAGTATCTAGGATAATGAACGCAGCAGGCCTTGCAAAATTTGGCATAAGTTGAATATACGGACTGGATTCGGATCGATGATAAAAAATTTCGATTTAAAGGAAAATTTTGTTCACGTTAGCCGAGATTTGTTCCTGTCCATAGGAGAAAGTCTTAAAACTCCGGCCGAAGTCCTGCTACAAATGAAAAAATTTCGATTTAAACTAAATTTATCGCCAAAACCAAGGGAACTTTTTGAACTTTCGGAGCCTATATCTCGGGAAGTATGGACTTCCTGCCCGTGATATATACATTGGCGTGATCAGCACTGCAAGCCCTTTCTGTGATAAAAATTTCAGATAGATCCGAATACAGTCCAAGCATTAATCCTGGTCCCAAAATTTGTGTTCTCCTTCCAGGTATGGTACCATGGCGATTGGTGTCCAACTCGTGGCCGTAACTGTTCCAATACAAATCTCACCGATAATCGTGGTTGCTGCATTTGGTATAATGAAAAGAATGTAGGTCACATTTACACTCCTGTTAAAATTGTTGGTTATGATGTCCTTTTGTTTTTGTAGCTTTTGGCCGAAATTGAAGATCACTTGAACATCACCATTCAACAGGTGGACAAAAACATGTCGGTACCTCTTAACGATTTCGATGGTAAAGTGGTTTATGGCCAGAAGAACCTTAATACTGGCACCGGTTACAAGGATCATGTCCAACAGCTAATACCAATTGTTAAAAAGCTCACTGACTTGGAACTACAATCACAATCTTTATTTTTGAAACGTTTAAAAGTCTAAACAAAATATTACATACATACATATAGGTATATTTGGAACGATCATCATTATACAATCGTATGGAATTAGTAATGTTTAAAAAACAACAATCACATTCATTATTCTTCTAATTAATAATACAAAAAAGCGTTCGACGAGCGTACATATACAAATACTCTCCAAGCTGCTTATTAAAAGAATACCATAACACAAACAGAAAATTACATGTTTTATTACAAAAAATGCCTATGAGATACGTAGGTATGTGTTTTTGAGGGACATTTCCTAATGGCAAATTTTGTAAGTTTTTCATTTTGTTTTGCAAATTGATACATGACGGGGTGGGTTAGTCTTCCTTCTTGCGAAATGGTTAACTTATGAGTCTAAAATGTTAGTCTGTATTCTCCTAAATATTGTTCGTTGATTCAATCATCTTCCTCGTCCTCTTCTTCTTCAAGGCCTTCCTCATCTTCCTCCTTGAACTCCGTACGCATTTGTTGTAGCTGTAGTAGTTGTTTGCATAGCTGATTACCAAAGGATTCAACATATCGTGGACTTATTTTATCCAACAAAGCATAAGGTGTTTCATAGACTTCATCTTCGTTCACTTCCGCCTTATCTTCATCTATGGTATTGTAGATTTCCGAAACAACTCGAAAGCCCATACTACTTACATGTATACAATAAGTTGCTCCTTCAAAAGTACGAATATTCATGTAGATATGACTTTCATTACTTGGTAGTTTGGCTATTTCAATTTCGGCTACATGGGTCTTGACATCATTGATTATTGCTGTTGCTTCCACCTGCCAGTTGATAATTTCCTCACCATTGTCATCCGGGTCAGTGGAAGGGATATTAGCAGCAGAAGTTGTCACTGGCAGCACAGATTCCTCTACTTTGGTATCCATAATCTTAAATTAGTTTTTTTATGCTACGCTATGCTAAGTTTCATTCAATGATGGTATAAAAATCAGTTCCAATGTGTTTTTCTTTCAAAAATGTCAAAGATTTTTTGTCTAAAAGCCTGTTTGCACGACGATTTGCGAGGCGTGCAACTGGCAAAGTTTGATTAGGCTGCCATCAGACCATCTGCTTTTTAACCCAATGATTACACATGCAAGTAACTTACAGACAGTTGTGTATACATATAACTCTGCGTTTACAAATGACAGGACAGTTGACTTCATGTATTGATTGTCAAAATACCAAAACTTGCCTGTGTGACGTAGGCTTCCAGACAACTGCAAAAACAGTTGTAAAATTATGGATGAAAATCATCGATTTCTTCTTGTTTTCCGTTCACATATTTTGTTTTTGTTCATGTTCTTTTGTTTTCAACACATTTCAATTATCATATCACTTCTTTTTTACGAAAATGTCATAAATTTGTTAACCCAGCTGTCTTTGAAAAAATGATGGACAGCTGGGAGACAAAAGACAAATGTATGTATGTGTTAGTAAATCAGAGTTGTATTTGAAGACAAACTGTCTGGTGTAAACGCCTAGTTATAGTCGAAACTTCAATTTTTTCGAACTGACACTTGCATGTGTAGACGTTCGGAAAAAAATTGAAGTTACTTTCAAAGCACTTACATTGATTACTGACAAGGAAATTTTGTCGGCAGTGAGGTTGTTAGTTGGTGTGGCAGTGAATATGTGTGAGTGTATTGGTATTTTTCGAACTGTCACTTGCATGTGTAAACGGGGGGTTACATGGAAAGTATTCTTTGATGAAAAAAGATTGTTCTATGTCCCAATTTACATTAGGCAAGTTTACTTGCGGCAAGTCTCTGTTTGTGGGAGAGACACGTAAGGGGAATGGAAATGGAAAAAAAATTGCTCGTACCGGCAATTTTCAGGCGATTCCTTTTATATTTTTCGTATTTGACATTATTTTCATTGTTTTGAAAACAAATCTTGTCGGAACAAAATTGCCTTTTATAAACGCAAGAGGCAAGTTTAAAAAGGAACGAGAAAAATTGCGCAAGTAAACTCGCCTAAAGTACGAAATAACTATTTTTTTTATATTTTTCAAAAAAAAATCGCTTCATTTGTATATTTTGTCGCTCGCCACAAGTCACGTCGTGTAAAAAGCCTCTCAAATAGGGGTATAAAAATCGAATGTGTGTAACATATGTTTTTCCATCGGAAGGGATAAGAAGCTTGTGAGTAATCGATTGTCGATAATAGGTCAGCAAAAGAAACTGATGCTAGGTTTACATTTACGAAATCCACTCGATTTCATCTGTCAATTCCTTTGTGTATACGCCAAATGAAAACTCATCTGAAATCGATTGGATTTCATTTGACGTTTGAGCAATGGAATTGACAGTTGAAACCAAGTGGATTTCGTAAATGTAAACATAGTATGAGGAATATTTCATTTATTTAACCATCTCGTCTAAATAATAAAAAAAAAAAAACAAATATGACACTCTCATATAGTTTCTGCTCTCCACGGGTATAAATGAAAGAATCTTGTGTCTCCTTATAACTTAGTATTGGTCTGTTCCTTTACTTTAAAAAATGGTAACAGTGGCAAAAAATGGTAAAAGTGGTGAACTGGTCTCATATAAATCGTATGCTTGTTAAAGTAAAGGAACGCTTTGCAAGTTAAAAATGGTAAGAAATGGTAACCTCAGGCGGGTAAAGGAACAAAGCATGGTACAATAATTCTTAGTAGAGTTGTACTTTTTAGCTCTTTTAGCTGATCGCTCTTTTTAGTTCAGCTCTTTTCAACGAACTAGGTCGTTCTTTTAGTTCAATCGTTCGTCGAAAAGCTCTTTCAGTCAGCTGTCTTTTCGTTCTATCGTTCAGCGGCTCTGACTCGTTCGCTTGCAAGTTCGTTCATTTGTATACAAACACACATAGAAACATATGTATACCGATAAAGAACAAACAACAGAAGAATATTTTAAAGAACCTAGCAACGAAAATAGGTTTGGTGTGATTAAAAAGCTAATTTGGAGTTTTTTAAACTTTAAATTTGTAATTAAGTTTAAAATAAATGAAAATATTAAAAATATAAAATTACGATGGATAAAGATGTGTGTGGGTATCTGTGTAAAATTCAAAATGTAAACAAAACTATTACCATTACAAAGGCAATAGTTAACTCTGACGACGCCGTCACATTTTGATACGTGAACTGAATTGTTCGTTCTTGAATCGAATCGTTTGATTTCATCGTTCTTTTATCTTTCGGTCAGTGCTCAGTGAGCTACTGAACTATAATGAACTATATCGACTGATCTAGTTCGTACGCTCTTTTCAATGAATCGTTCAATTGAACTAGTTCGTTCGTGAACTATACAACTCTAATTCTTAGGTAGGCCACAGCTAACAGCTGATTACAATTTTTTTTATGGCTTAATCTGTCAAAACTGTGTTGACATGCAGAGTTGATATTTATTATTGATCAAAAAATTCAACTCTGTTTTGTTTTTATTTCAACATTTCGTTCTTCTTCTTTGTATACTCATCCGTTATCATTCATCAAAACAATTTTGACGTTTTAAGCCATAGCGACAGGGTTGTATTTTTTTGGCGATTCTCATACCTGTCCTACCTATGAATTATTGTACCATGGAACAAAGCTTATATTTGTGATTGCTACCTTGCATGGTACAATTACTTAGGTAGATGCCTCAGCCCAGCTGATCGAATCTAAAACGTCAAAAAACTAGGAATTCGCTATGAAAAATCAAAACAAAAAACCATATGATTCGGTAAGTAAGAGATAGCATGTGTTCACTTCACTGTACAAACACAAGCGATAAAAAGAGACAACAAGAAACCATTTGGCGAAAATTTTGACAGTTTACATTACAAAAAATGTTGCTTTGTTGTAGCAATTCGCCGATGTTTCTACCTAAGTAATTGTACCATGCTACCTTGTTAATGATATTAGGGATCTATAGAGACCGACAACAGATGTTTCCGCTATCACCTGCTCCGACAACCAGAAAATTCCCTGCCTCTTGCCTCCTAGTCAAAACACAATGAGTGACAAAATAAAATCTTCCTTCAATTTACTGCTGAATGAGGCACAAGATTTTTGTATTGGAACTGAAATCAATGAACTCAATAATCTACCGGATGCCTTGGAATTTTGCCGTGAGTATTATGCCAAACAAAAACCGGTAGTATTTAGAAATGTTCTGTCGTCTTGGAATGCTTTACACAAGTGGACACCAGCGTATTTTAAAGAAAAACTTGGCTCCAAACTAGTGGATGTAGCTGTAACTCCCAATGGTTATGCTGATGGTTTGGCCGTAAGGCATGTGGATAAAAAGGAATATTTTGTCCTACCATATGAAGAACAAATAACAATGGAATCATTTCTCGAGCGGCTTGATGATCCTATGGGTGCAGTGTACTATATACAAAAACAAAATTCCAATTTCACTTTGGATTTCCCAGAACTGGCTGAAGACATTGATCCCGCGATATTTGAATTTGCCCAAGAATGTTTTAATAAACCTCCCGATGCCGTCAATTTTTGGATGGGTGATGAAAAGGCCATAACATCAATGCATAAAGATCCATATGATAATATTTATTGTGTTATATCGGGATATAAAGATTTTATACTCTTTCCACCACATTGCCTGCCATGGATACCCAAGGCAATGTATCCAACTGGTGTATATAAACGCAACGAGAATAATCAATATTATATTGATCCTGTATTGCAGGAACATTATAATGAGGAGGGTGAAATAGAATCGATTGGGCCAGATCCTTTGTTAACAGAATGGATTAGCATAGATCCCTTGGCTCCTGATTTGGCAAAATATCCCCAGTATTCTAAAATAAAACCTCTAAAAGTGCGTCTTAATGCTGGTGATGTTTTGTTCTTACCAAATTATTGGTATCATCATGTTCGTCAAAGTCACAAATGTATTGCTGTAAATTTTTGGTATGACATGGAATACGATAGTCGTTATTGTTATTATAGAATGTTGGAAGAATTAGCTAAAAGTTAACGAAATAACAGATACTTTTTTTTAGGAATGGCGATTGTCAAAAACTTTGGAATCTATGGAAATAATCAACTTTTGTTCTCAATAAAATTTTAAATGGAGATGTTTGTATCCAGAAAACTTAGTTCGCATTCGTCTTGCTACAACAACAGAAATGGGGAGAAGAACTTCAATAGGCCTCTGTGGGGAGAATAATTTTTAAAGGTCTTCTATAGAAGAGAATAACTTCTAAAGGTCTTCTATAGAAGAGAAGACCTTTTAAAAGTCTTCTGTTGGGTGAATCCCTACAGGTCTACTTTAGACGGAAGATCCTGTAATGGTTTCAAAAGGTATTCTATATAGACAGAAGACCTTGTAAAGCTCTTCTTTGAACAGAAGTGCTTCTAAAGAACTTTTATAGACCGAGGGTTTTCTTAAGGTCTTTTATAAACAAAATGTTTTCTAAAGGTCTCCTGTAGAGAGAAGACCTAAAGATTTTATATAGACAGAATGCCTTCTAAAGACAGAAGACCTCTTAAGTCTATCATGGAAAGAAGATCTCTTAAAGGTCTTCTGTGGGCAGAAGACGTTTTAAAGGTCTTATATGGAAACAAGACCTTCTAATTGTCTTCTACGAACAGAATACCTCCTAAAAGTCTTCTACGAACAGAACACCACCTAAAAGTCTTCAATGGAGAAGATTTAAGTTCTTCTACAGACGGTAGAACTCGAGAGGTTCTCTACAGATAGAACTCGTGAAATCTTCTATATAAACAAGACGTCGTAAAAGTCCCTTCTTGGTATTTCCCTTCTTGGTATTTCTAAAGGCACAAGACCCGCAAGAGGTCATCTATAGATAATATAAAAATGTTGAGGTATTCTTCTTCCCCTTGAGATATCTTATAGACAACAGAAAACCTTTTGAGGTCCTCGGCAGACAACAAAAGACGTCTTGAGGACTTTTATAAAGGCCTCTTGAGGTCATTTATAGACAACGGAAGATATCTTGAGGTCTTTTATAGACAATAGAAGAACTTTCGAGGTCTTCTGTAGGCAACAGAAAAACTTTTGAGGTATTCTATAGACTATAGAAAACCTCTTGAGGTCTTTTAGAGACAACAGATGACCTCTTGAGGTATTCTATAGACGTGGGAAGACATATTGATGTATTTTACAGACAATGAAAGAACTTTCGAAGTCTTCTATAGACAACTGAAGACCTCTTGAGGTCTTCTATAGACAACAGAAGACTTTTTGAGGTCGTCTACAAACAACGGAAGACCTCTTGAGGACTTTTATAGACAACGGCCTCTTGATCATTTATAGTCAACGGAAGACATCTTGAGGTCTTTTACAGACAATAGAAGAACTTTCGAGGTCTTCTATAGACAGCAAAAGACCTTTTGAGTTCTTCTAGTGACAATAGAAAACCTCTTGAGGTCTTTTATAGACAACAGATGACCTCTTGAGGTATTCTATAGACGTGGGAAGACATATTGATGTATTTTACAGACAATGAAAGAACTTTCGAAGTCTTCTATAGACAACATATGACCTCTTGAGGTATTCTATAGATATGGGAAGTCATCTTGAGGTATTTTACAGACAATAGAAGAGCTTTCGAGGTCTTCTATAGACAATAGAAAACCTCTTGAGGTCTTTTAGAGACAACAGATGACCTCTTAAGATATTCTATAGACGTGGGAAGACATCTTAATGTATTTTACAGATAATGGAAGAACTTTCGAAGTCTTCTATAGACAACAGAAGACGTCTTCAAATCTTTCATGGACAATAGATTATCTTTTGAGATATTCTATAGGCAAGGGAAGGCATCTTGACGTCAACTTTCGAAGTCTTCTGTAGACAACAGAAGATCTCTTGAAGTCTTTTATAGACAATAGATGATCTCTTGAGATATTCTACAGACAAAGGAAGACATCATTGCCGTCTTCTTTGAACAACAGAAGAGCTCATGTTGTGTTTCACAGACAACAGAAGACCTCATTATGTCTTCTTCAGACAACAGAACACCTCTTGAATCTAGAAGAAGACCGCTTGAAAATTAGACATTTCTAGGTCACCTAATTATCTTGGTCCCCTGATTTCCGGTTAACACTTTTAAAAACATTTAATTTTTTGAATCAGCTGTTTATTATTTGCCTGGATATATGTATAGCTTGTTTATATTATAAAAGGGAATGTTGTGGTTTCTAGTTTTAGATTGGGGGAATAAGGTTATGTTGGGGTCAAATTGGGGGAAGGAATGTAATTATATAAATGCCAATATTATTTAGGAATAATTCAATAAATTAAAACATGTATAGGATAGAATAAGGTGGGACAAACTTAAAAACTAAACGGAAAATATACATCTATATATGTATGGGTGTGTGTGAATATAATAGCATACCAATAGAGCCGAGCCCCGATGGTTTATTCTTTTTCGTTAGTATCTTGTTTTTCTGATTTTATGCCAGTTTTTTCAATAGCTGCTACAAGGGGAACAGATTGTAAGCCATCTAAATGATTGGTGGTGGTGGTGGTGTTAGAAGAAGAAGATGAAACTAGTGCACAAGCCCCCTCTAAGTTGTTATCTTCATTAGCTGCAGCCTCCAGTACTACTAGTTTGTTGGAATTTTCACTCAGATTCATGTCGGTTGGAGTGGAATCAACGTCTTGCAAATAGTTAGCACTGTTGTTGGATGAACAATTTTGATCAGCTTCGGCTAAATCACCATCATCTTGCTGTTGTGGTGGTGGTGCTGCAATTGGTGGTATTGATGCTTGTATACCATTTTGTTGCTGTTGTTGTATGTTTATGGAATTATTATTGCTTGTTTTGGATGCTTTCATTTTCCCTTCATTTGGAATATTGCCAAATAGTGTGTTTTCTAAATAATGTTGATACCATGTCAAAAACTCATCTCTTTCCTTGGGTATGGTTAATTTTTTAATTTTCGTATAAATCTTCTTGGGTGATATAATGTTGCCATTTGTATTATTACAGGTGGTGTTGTGGGCATTCTGTGCCACTGAGGCGGTGAGCTTGGCCACCTCCACCAATAGGGTGTCATTGATTAGGGTATTAGTATGCGTTTGATTGCGTATTCTGGAAATTATGTATTTGATAAGATCACCCTCATTAGCTTGGGGTGTTGTTGAGTGATTGGCATTAGATGAAGAAGCTTGGGCAGCTACTGATGGGGTGTTAGATGATGCTGTTAGACAAAGAACATTTGCGGTATTGCTGTTATCAGCGCCATTTTTCATTTCGTTTTGCTGAAATGGAATGAAAAGACAATGTGAGTGTTGCGTTAGGAAGGTTGTCTATGCAAGGGGCATATTTTGTAGAAGGTAGATGTATTAATTACAATAATTAACAAATTTACAAAAACAACATTGTGGTTAGTGAAAATAAAATGTCAAAAAACCCTTTAAATTACAACAAATTTGAATCAAGATGTAAATATAAAGCATTCAGAACTGTCGTAGGTCCTTTTATTACAGTTTTAGGATAAAAAGATGTATTTCATGTTAGCAAATACAACAGGTGGTGGTCTCGAAAAATTTTGAATATGTTATGTCAAAATTTTCTTTATGTTGTTGGGGAAATTGTAGTAATTTATTAATTACAAAAATAATTTTGCCACAGAGGGATTTGACACTTCATATTCCAACAGCTGGTGTGACACCACTACCTGTATTTGAATTCTGTAACTCATTTTACCGACAAAAATCGGCGAAATTAAAAGTCTTATAATTTCGGTAAGTTAACAACCAAAATAAAGCTGTCGCTAAGTCCAACCGATAGCAACAGTGTTGTCAACTTTTATTGATACTTTTTATTCATAATTTTGCGTTTTAATTTTAGCGACATTTGTCGGTAACTCCAAAAATGTCTTACAGAATTCCACTACTGGTCAATATGCCTTGAGTAAATCCCGGAACAAGTGTCGTTTAGGGGCAACTCTCGGATCGGTCAGAAATTTTTTACCATATGTAGCCCTTTGGACCCTGATTCCAACGATATATAATTTTCTGGGGGGAAGTCCATACTTCCCGATATGGGTCTTGACATTTCGGAAATTTCGTACTTTAACACCTATAGGTTGTTTATGGGCACCTCTCGGATCTGGCTGAAATGTTTACCATATGTAGCCCTTTGGACCCTGATTCCAACGATATATAATTTTCTGGGGGGAAGTCCATACTTTCCGAGATATGGGTCTTGATATTTCGGAAATTTCGTACTTGTAACACCTTTATGTTGGTTAGGGGCACCTCTGGGTTCGGGCTGAAATTTTTACAGTAAATAGCCCTTGGCACACTGAACATAAATATATATAGCTTTCCGTGGGGAAGTCCGTACTTCCCGAAATATGGGTCTTGACTTTTTTACTTTTATCACCATTATTTTTAAAACCTATGCAATATGGGACTCGTTTTAAAGCTCACGAAGAGTACTTTCCAATGCCGCCAATAATTAATAATAGTAACTAGATTTTCTAATAATTATTTATCAAGTTATTATTGGGCTACGCAATCAAAACTCTCTTTTAAATTGAAAGTGTTCTTAAGTAGCCGGCCTGCGGTCGGGTATTTAAGATTTTCTCCTATGGACAGGGACAAAAGTGGGCTACGCGATCAAAACTATCTTTTAAATTGAAAGTGTTCTTAAGTGGCCGGCCTTCAGCCGGGGATTTAAGTCTTTCTCCTATGGACAGGGACAAAAGTGGACTACGCGATCAAAGCTCTCTTTTAAATTGAAAGTGTTCTTAAGTAGTCGGCCTTCGGCCGGGGATTTAAGACTTTCTCCAATGGACAATGACAAAAGTGGGCTACGCAAACAAAACTTTCTTGTAAATTTAAAGTTTCCTAAGTAGCCGGCTTTGAACAGGAATTTAATACATTCTCCTATAAACAGGTGTAAAAATAGGTCGCGTACATAAAAGTACTCTCCGTAAGCTTTAAAACGATGCCCATATTGCTAACGTTAGAATTGTAAAATGTCAAGACCCATATCTCGGGAAGTATGGACTTCCCGCCGGAAAATTATATATCGTTTTATTCAGGATGCCAATAGCTATCTACTGTAAAAATTTCAGCCCGATCCGAGAGGTGCCCATAAACAACCTAAAGGTGTGAAAGTACGAAATTTCCGAAATGTCAAGACCCATATCTTGGGAAGTATGGACTTCCCCCCGGAAAATTATATATCGTTGTATTAAGGATACCAAGGGCTACCTACTGTAAAAATTTCAGCCCGATCCGAGAGGTGCCCATAAACAACCTAAAGGTGTGAAAGTACGAAATTTCCGAAATGTCAAGACCCATATCTCGGGAAGTATGGACTTCCCCCCGGAAAATTATATATCGTTGTATTCAGGATGCCAAGGGCTATCTACTGTAAAAATTTCAGTCCGATCTGGCATTTACGACATTTAAGCCTAGATCCCATTATATTTTGAAACCCCAATTTACAAAAAAAAAAAAAAAAAAAAACTGATTGCTGATTGTCACTTTTACCCTCTATAAATATGCCTTGATCATATGGAAATAAATGAAAAATCAAGTTCACCTTTAGCTCTCGCAGCGAACGGTCAACATCTCTTTTTCGTGCGCTCAACACAAAAGTCTATATTTCGTATCAGAGTAAAACAAAAAAATTAAAGTTCATTTTCTCTATCATCTTTTATTTTTGTGTACTCGTCATACAAGTTTTTTTTTTCTATTACTGCCTGTTAGTGATCGGTACTCGTAATGGAGTCCTCCTCTGGAGGAAACTACTATGCTAGTCTAGACCCAGGGGAACCAAGTTCCGCCTCTCCTAGACGCAAAAAACAAAAAACAAACGCAACCGTCATGCTTGGAAATTCCATGGATTATCCACCTCTTTTGCAAACACGAAACAAGAAGCAACAATGTCCAAAGTTCGTAATCATGAAGAGCAAAAATATCGACCAACCGTTGAAATCATACAACATTTTCCTTTTATCAAAAGCCATACAAGGCATTTCTTCAGAGCCAACATTAAAAACAATATTCACGAGAGATGGAAATTTAATGTTCCTTACAAAAAACGAATCGCAAGCCCATCGTTTCATCAGGGCAAAAAGTCTACCAGGCCTTTGCCCAATAGAATGTGCACTACATCCTACTTTGAATATTGTCAAAGGTTTTGTATACTGCGATCTGTTAACCAATCTTAGCGAAGAAGAAATTGTAAAAGAAATGAAATCCCAAGGAGTTGTTGGATGCAAGAAGATAACCTCATTTAAAAATGGCATTGTATCTAATACACCCATGCATATTCTCGATTTTGATCTCTACGAAGTTCCACAGACTGTTGATATTGGCATAATCCCATGCAAAGTGAAGGAATACGTACCAAACCCTTTGCAATGTAAAAACTGTTACAAAATAGG
Organism: Musca autumnalis; assembly: GCF_047663935.1. Classification (NCBI taxonomy): domain Eukaryota; kingdom Metazoa; phylum Arthropoda; class Insecta; order Diptera; family Muscidae; genus Musca; species Musca autumnalis. Next base: position 238,580,279 of record NW_027411977.1, on the reverse strand, counting down.
CCACACAAAAAAATTTTGCAAAAACAACACAGCATGTGAAATTTGTTCTTCTGTAATACACGATCCCACACCATGCACTAAGATCCAATGCATCAATTGTAACCACTCTCACCGCTCCACCAACAAACAGTGCCCAGCCATATTACAGAGAAAAGAGATCTTAAAATATAAGATAAAAAATAAATGCTCATTTAAAGAAGCATCCCAACAATCACCAAAGCTCACGAATTTTGAAATACCAGTAGAGAAATTAGAGGAAGCAATGGAAGAGCGAAAACTCAAATTAAATACAATAAACAAAGACAACAACATCTCAACTACCGTTGAGAAAACAACAAAACCACAATCTCCTACTGAAAAAGTCAACAACCAATTAAGAAAAGAAACTGATTCAACAATATGTACAACATCCACCACTGAAAATTCATCATCAAACACTCTGCTAAATTCTTTTTTGAAAACCAACAATTCTATCTCCTCTCTCAGCCCCACAACTGAAAATACTAAAACTACCATTTCACACACAAATACATCAACATCACCTACAAATACTTCAACATCATCATCACCCGCAAATACATCAACATCATCATCACCCACTCAAAATGTACAAAGCAACAAATTCACCTCTTCGTTTCTCAGCAACTCAACTACATCATCACTCAATATCTCAAGAGCATCATCTGCAGATACAAAGAGCAATACTCTCAAAGAGACACCTGCTAAAATCACTGCAAGAAGGTCTGAAATAGACACACAAGATATTGACATGACAAGTAGCTAATCTGTTATAGTACTTTTAGATTTCTGTATCCGCTCGATTTTGAGTGTCGATTCCATGGCGTATACGGCAAATGAATCCAATGGTTTTTTTGACGTATGCGCAATGGAGTTGTCATTTGGAGTCGAGCGGATTTCGTAGGTCTAAACGTACTATTAGATACATTCCATCTCGATTATCAATATGGATAACTTTAAGATTATCCAATGGAATATTAAAGGTTTGATCAATAATTATATTGATCTTCAACATTTAATAAATGATTATAATCCGGATTTTTTATCCATACAAGAAACACATATACCATATAACGGAAATATAATTGCGCCATCCCCATTTGCTTGTTATTCAGCAAATCATCCGGATAACAGAACTGCTAAAAGTGGAATCGCTGTTTTTATTAAAAACCATATACCTCACAAACAAGTTACCAATAACTCTAAACTCCTGAACATATCAGTTGAGGTTACTCTTAATATAAAATTTACGATTGTTTCGGTATACATCAACCCGAACGAAACATTTTCACTTTCCGACATCTCAGATCTTTTTTGCAATATACGTACACCTATAGTATTCGTCGGCGATGTCAACAGCTGGAACATAATTTGGGGATCAAATACAACTAATCCTCGGGGTAATATTATAGAAAATGCCCTCAACATTCAAAATTTGTGTGTGCTCAACGATGGAAAACCCACGCATTTGTCAACATTTGGCACTCACACCAATATAGACATTTCGTGCTGCTCTGCATCCCTATTATCATCCGCTACTAGTCACACATTGGACGACTTATATGGTAGTGACCACTTTCCCACAATTACCAATATCTTGTTGGGTACTTCTTTCATAAAATCAAAGCCATCGATCAAATATAACATAAAAAAGGCGAATTGGGACTCTTTTCAAATTGATGTCGATAAGAAATTGGACACTAAAAATCTTAAAGGTAACCCAAATAAAATTAATGCGATCTTCACAAAAGCCATTCACGTAGCTTGTAACAAAAACATTCCAATTTCTAAAATTATACCAAGAAAGACCGTCCCTTGGTGGAATAAGGAATTGGACACCCTACGAAAATACAAGATGCGTTGTTATCGGAAATTTAGAAAATCACCCTCTATGGAGAATTTAAAATTATACAAAAAATCCAATGCCAAATTTAGATTTGAATCCAAAAAAGCAAAAGCGTTATGCTTCTACAATTTTACTAAAACCATAAGCCGTGATCTTCCCATAAATTTTGTGTGGCAAAAAATCAATAGATTATCAAAAAAATGTGAGCACCACTCCTTTACAACCATGGAGTCCAATGGTATACTTATAAATGATCCTGTTGATATCGCTAATCACTTTGGTAATAAGTGGTCAACCGAATCCTCTAACACCAATTTCTCCAGTGATTTTTGTTCCGCCAAATCAAAAATTCCATCAACATTTTCCAATATCGCTTTAAATAAACAAGCATCTACAATTGAATCAAAAATTGAATTCTCCGAACTTTTATTGGCGATGAAAAAAGTCAAAGGGAACACACCAGGACGTGACAATATATCATACCCAATGTTGCTAAACTTATCCAACAAATGCAAACATAAACTGCTCTCGTTTTACAATGATGTTTTCGAAACTGGTATAATTCCTCATGCGTGGAAGGCTGCAACAATTATACCAATCCCAAAACCAAACAAAACCAAAACAGATTTTTCTGCGTATCGACCCATATCCCTACTGTCTTGCATTTCAAAACTATTAGAACGCATTATCGCCAATCGGTTATCATGGTTTCTAAGTACACGCAAACTAGTTGCAATTAACCAAGTTGCATATAAATCAAATCAGGGTTGTACAGACGTACTTCTACACATTGATTCGTATGCATCAAAAGCCATCTCTACAAAAAATCATGCATCCGTATTATCAATAGATTTTGAAAAGGCATTTGATCGCATAGGACTGCATGTGATCTTAGAATCCTTATTGTCTTGGGGCGTTGGCTACAAAACCTTAAACTTCATCAAATCATTTCTAACAGGACGTCATTTTCGAGTTAGAATTAACAATTTCTTCTCTGAGCAATACACAATGGATAATGGTATCCCACAGGGATCTCCACTCTCTGTAATGCTATTCCAAATAGCCTTTAACCAAATAAGTGATATCATCAACCAACATCCAAAAATATATCATTGTCTTTACGCCGATGACTTATACATTTTAAATTCTAACAAGGATAATACCACTACCAACAATCTGTTCTCCAACATAATATCTGACATCAACACATGGTCCAAGACATCCGGTGCCAAAATATCTTTCTCAAAGTCTTCAATTCTTCACATTTGTCGAAAGCACAATTGTCTTCCCACAGACATATCGGGAAATGGATTTAATATATCTTACGTTAATAAACTCAAAATTCTGGGCATTGTATTCCAAAAAAATTATCGGTGGAATGAACACATCCTAAAATTGAAGAAAGACCTAATACCGAGGTCCAACATCATCAAATACCTGTCATCAAAAAGTTTTGTCCACGTAAATACTCTGACATACTTGGTAAAGACATTGGTTTTAAGTAAAATTGACTACGGTTTGTATTTATTCGGCAATAGCCCCAATTCAACACTAAAACAAATAAAATCTGTATACCATGACAGCATCAGAGCAAGTTTGTACGCGTACAGAACGACACCCATAACTACATTGCTTATAGAATCTGGGTTACCCTCTCTCGAAGACAGATACCAAGAGTCTATAAATCTGTTATTGCCGAAAATTCTGTCTTCCAAATCCTCGCTTATCGACGCAGACGTATCCAAAATTATGAAGGCGAAAAGAAAACCCAAAACACCATCAGCCATTTATTACTCTCTTACAAACAACGTACTCAATTTCAAAGATAAGCTGTCTTCCAACAAAATAAAAAGTCCCACTTGGTGTTTTTCAGACAAAGCTTGCGATATATCCCTCAGTACTCTAGGCAAGAGTACAACTCAAAATGAAACATACTGTCAACATTTTCTTAATTTTTCTTCTCAACATTCTGATTGGCAGTTCCTATACACTGACGCATCGAAAACAAACACAGTATCATCATATGCCGTGGTTGATGCTGAAGGCTACGTTTTAAAGACCAAAAAACTCATAGACTTTGCATCCATCTTCACAGCTGAGGCTGCAGGGATAATTGAAGCCATCAACTTCGCAACATCAACAAAACGTAAAACAGTTATTTGTTCTGATAGCTTATCAGTAATAAAAGCAGTTTCTAATCTATCAAATATTAAATGGACTTCAGTTAACACAATTAGAGATGCATTATCTGAAAATAACAACATTAAATTATATTGGACGCCTGGGCATGTTGGCATTAAAGGAAATGGTTACGCGGATGAAGCGGCTAAGAATGCATGTACAGCCCCTCTAGTGTATGACACAATTACAGAGAAAATTGATTTGAGAACTCATATTAAAACTGAGCTCCTCGATATTAGAGCAAACAAATTAACTCTATTTAGACATAACCATTACAATCATGTCAATCCTAAATGTATCAAGCCCATTTATCCCACATATGTGGACAAAAAGAAGATAAGATTATTCTCCAGACTACGTATGGGACATACTATATCCACGCATCAACATCTTATTAACAAGGACATTAACAATACTTGCCCGAAGTGCGGAAGTATCTGTACAGTAGAGCACATCTTGCAGAATTGCAACCAACTTTCCCATCATTACCACACATATCTTAACAACCGAGGACTGGATATCCTGAAATCTCCAACACCTGCCAACATTGAAGCAATTTATAATTTCATATCAAAATCCAATTTTATAATCTAAACTAATTATATTGTAACTTTTAACTATTACAAGCTCTAGCTGATGGCCACAGTAGCCAATGCTAAATCTTGCTTTACTAACTATGTATTTACTACATTGTTAATAATAAATAAATAAATAATAAATAAATGAAAAATACCTTATCTTTATTAACCTGTTGCTGCTGTTGTTTATGATGTTGCTGGGCAGCCAAGCTACAGGCACCTCTTAAATTGTCATTGTGTTCTTCTTCTTTGTTGCAGGAAGAAGCAGCATTATTGTTATTACTTGGTGGTGCTTGCTTGCGCAAGTTTTTCCTTTTCTTTGAGCAGTTCTTGACACTAGTTGTGGAATTGCTAGGCCCAACAGCAGCAGCAGCAACTGTTGCTGCTTGTTGTTGTTGTTGCTGCTGTGGATTACAGTTGTTTATATTATTCTGCCGCCAATTGCTGTCTTCTTCGGGTTTTTCATTTTCGTTATCCCCATTTGGGTCTTCATTATTGACATTTGCCGCTGTCATTGCCGGGGCATAGTAATCATTACGTGGTGCATTAGAGTCATCGGAAACATTTTGTTGTTGTTGTTGCTGCACATTTGCATTGTCAAATTGTGAAGAAGTAGATGAAATTGAGTGCTGTTGCTGCAATTGTTGTTGCAACTGATCTCTTTGTTCATTTAAATTCAGTTTCCTCAAGGAATGATTGCCGATGTTATTGAATAGCTGAGGAACATTGGCTTGACTTTGTGTTGCAAGGTTGTCCTTATCAAGTAGCATACTTTCTAGCCTTCTGAAAACATCCTCCTTTATGGATTCATAAAATTTCGTGGTAAATTTATCATTTTTCAAGGCATTTACCAGGAGGTTACGTTTAATCTCTTCTGAGGTGGTATCATCTTCTTCGTCATCCTCCTCTTCCTCGTTGTTTTCATTGTTACATTCGGAATTTGTGCTTGGTATAATGTTCTGTTGATTGGTGGTGGAATAATCGAGAGGCATTTGTTGCAGTTGGTGATGGAAATTAAAGGCATTGCCATCCCCATCATCGTTGACTTGTAGCAGAAAATCGTGATTCCTATTTCCGGTAGCTGTCTGATGGGTTTGTTGCAAATTTAGATACTGGGGAGTTGAGTGCTGCTGGGCAAAGGAGGTATTTTGATATCTTGGCAATGGCGGTTGCCTGCTGGATTGTTGTAGCCGATGATTTATGGCCAGATTATAGTCCTCGTTGAGATTTCTAAAACGCCAATTGGGCTTGGGACCCACCTTATTGTTTTGTTGTATGTTATAGTTGTGATACATTAGATCGGTGGTGCTGCCACCGGAGCTGTTGTTGGTGGCATTATTGGTGTTAGCGGAGCTTCCAGCATTACCACTGTTGCTATTGTTGTTTTCATGATGTTGCTGCTGTTGTTGTTGCTCCAACCAATTCAGTTGCTGCAACTCCCGTTGTTGTTGATATGCATTCTGTTGATATTGCAGCTGTTGTTGTTGCTGATTGATGCGCGATCTTTGTAAAATGCGTAAATATTTTGAGGCTGCATCATTGCTGTTGGGACTCACCGCGGCAGCATAGTTTAAGTTGTTCACACAATCTTCCAGATTGAGATTTTGTTCATGGAAAATTTGTGGCTGTTGCTGTGGTGGAGGAGGAGCAGTAGCCGAAGGATGTTGTTGCATGGATTGGGGCCTTTCATAGCCATTAGATTCCTGCTGTTGTTGTTGCTGCTGCTGTTGTAAAATTTGTTGCTGCTCTTCGTTGCTTTTATTGGAATTAGTTGAAAGCAGATTTTGCCGTGAATAGCTTTTGTTGTTATGAGCAGCATGAATGGAGTAAAGATTAAAACAAAACAGATGCAATGAAAAGAAGAAGAAAAGCAAACATGAAGAATTCTTATTTTTGGGCGTTAAACATGCAGACATACAAAAACAAAAACGTTAATCCAAACAACAAAAACATTGGGGTACTCAAGAAAAGTCTTCTACTTACGAAAGTGTTTATTTGGAAAAATCGTTAAGGACACTTTTGAAAATGTGTTCCAGTCCTTAACAAAAATAATAACGAAAACCCACTTCTTTATGATGGTGAATATATATTTTTATATATTTAAATTGTTGTTGTTGTGGATAGTGTATAAATTTGGATAAAATCTTTTCACATTTCTTATCTTTAAAATCTCATTTTCAAATATAACAAAAAGTAAAAAAAGAATAACAAACTTAGAGTTGAAAAAAAAACAACCTTCAGATTCTATATAAACTCCCCTATAAAACAGAAACACAATGAAGGCAAATCACATTAAATTAGAGCAACATACATTCAGTTTCTTCTTTCCATGTGACTTTTTTACTTGACCTTCATCGAGTTTCTCTCCCTACATATCTCTCTCTCATCATAGTAGTTAAAGTTGTTGTTGTGCAAATTTACCTTCTAAAATTATCCCAATAATTGTTGGCACGATTTCCAGGTGGCACCTGATTATTCAATGTATTCCCAGCGGCAATATTGCTATGATGATGTTGCTGCTGTTGTTGTTGATTTTGTGTACGCAAGTTGGCATTATTTTGATGTATCGAATTATTATGATGATGCATAAAAATGGGTGCTGGACCTCCCGATGAACCCACCACCGGTGATGGTGGTGTTGGTATTTCATTATTGAACAGAGTTGTGCCGCCGTTGGGTTGTGGTGGTATCACCGTGGCATTATTCAATGTGGAATACATGCTAGCCGAGGCAGTAGATGAAGAGTTATGTTGTTGAGTTTCAGCACTAAAATTATAGCCACCACCACCTGGAGTATTATGTAATGGCTGCTGTTGTGATACCCTACGATAAACATGATGTTGATGATGTTGTTGTTGCTGCTGCTGATAGCTACCACCAAAACCATTATTTCTTTGCGGCATATACAAGCTGGTAGGTTGTTCTGATTGAGCACGATTAATGGTCATATACAAATTATTGGGTAAAGCTTGGGTAGATGGTATACCAGCCAAACTTGGTGGTGGCACAGATTCGGAACGCAATGTATAACCACTAACTTCAGGATTACTGATTGGAGTGCCACCCAAAGATATGAGACGTTCTTGCAGTATGTGTATAGTTTGATTGAGATTATCAATTTCCCTCTGTTGATGCCACAACATTTGATTGCATTGGCACACGGAGTTAATCAACATTTGTTGGGTTTGGATAAATTGTTGCAACATTGGATCAGAGGCTAGGGTGCCATTATTTGTAGCTGCACTAGTTGCCGTTGATGAAGATGCTGTAGCATGCCCCAGATTATTTGCTGTACAAATGCATTCGCTATTGCTGAGGGTAACATTATGACCAGCATTTTGTGTCAAACCATAGCTGGTAGTTTGAGGTGGAGGAGGAGGTGGTGGTGGTACACCTGCAGCATAGTAGTATGGATTCCATGCAGTCGGCAAGGGTGGTGGTATGGGACCAGCTGGAAGATAGGAAACAAAATAAATTATTTCCTAGAAGTTCTAAGGCTATTCTTTACAAAAGACTTTTTAGAAGTGTTGAAGGGAGTTTTTGTATATGAGCTGAAGACAGTCTTTATAAAAGACCTAAAGGCTGTTTTTATAGACGAGCTGAAGGTCGTCTTTTTAAGTGAGTTGAAGAATGTTTTATGGACGAGCTGATGTCCGAGGTCATTTACAATAGAGTAGATGACATCCGATATCATCTACAATAGAGTAGATGACGTCCGAGGTCATTTACAATAGATTAGATGACAACGGAGGTCATCTACAATAGATTAGATGACGTCCGAGGTCATCTACAATAGAGTAGGTGACGTTCGAGGTCATCTACAATAGAGTAGATGACGTCCGAGGTCATCTACAATAGAGTAGGTCACGTTCGAGGTCATCTACAATAGAGTAGATGACGTCCGAGGTCATCTACAATAAAGTAGATGACGTCCGAAGTCATCTATAATAAAGTAGATGACGTCCGATGTCATTTACAATAGAGTAGATGACGTCCGAGGTCATTTACAATAGATTAGATGACGACGGAGGTCATCTACAATAGAGTAGATGACGTCCGAGGTTATCTACAATAAAGTAGATGACGTTCGATGTCATCTACAATAGAGTAGGTGACGTCCGAGGTCATCTTCAATAGGGTAGATGACGTCCGAAGTCATCTACAATAGAGTAGAAGACGTCCGAGGTCATCTACAATAAAGTAGATGACGTCCGATGTCATCTACAATAGAGTAGATGACGTCCGAGGTCATCTACAATAGAGTAGATGACGTCAGAGGTCATCTACAATTGAGTAGATGACGTCCGAGGTCATCTACAATAGAGTAGATGACGTCCGAGGTCATCTACAATAGAGTAGATGACGCCCGAGGTCATCTACTATGCAGTAGATGTCCGAGTTCATCTACTACGCAGTAAATGGCTTCCGAGGACATTTAGTATGCAGCAGGTGGCTTCCGAGGGCACCTAGCATAGGATAGATGACGCCCGAAGTCGTCTACACTGAAGTTATATCATCCAGATACACAAAAATCATCAATAGACTCATTTCCCCATTTGTTTTACTTACGAAAATTAATGCCCATTGCTGACATTGGTGGTGGTATTGAAAATGACCTCGAACTGCCCGACTGCATGCTGGCACCCTCCAAAGAGGCACCATCGTGAGCCGATGAACTGGCCGCCTGGGCTATGTGAGTGCCAGCATTTGAGGAGACACCAGTTGAATTCAACGAATCCTTGCCACCTCTGGCATTCGATGATGTGTTTTCGTTATTCCTCGATGTTGCTGGTGTTGAGGTGGGAACAAATTTAGCACTTTCAGCATAATCCGATTCCATATTATCTTCTTCGGCTTCATCGTCAGCTTCCGAAACAATATCTTGACGTGTGGTGGCATTTGACGTTTGTTGTTGTGCTGGAGTTTCTTCTTGTTCCAAACGTTTGCAGATGACTTCAAATTCTTTCTTTTTACGTTCATATTCTTCTTTGAGAGCATCACGTTCATGCTGAGTTCTTAAATGCTCCTGCCAACGTTCCTCATGGCTACGGGTGTCGTGGTGCTGTTGTTGCTGCATTGGTGTTGGTGTCAAACTGTTGCGTTTTAAGGCATCATCACCCATTTGCACGGCAGCCGCCGCTTGTTGTTTGCGTCGCTCTATCTCTGCCTTAAGCATTTGTATGCGATCCTTTTCAGCTTGCAGTGATTCTGCTTGTTCCCGCAAATCTGAAGTGACTTCATTAAGCATACGAACCTTGCGGGCCAATACTTCTTCATTGCCATTGTTATCATTAAATCTTGAAGGCATTGCTATGGGTGTACGTTCACGATCGTAGACAATGGGCACCTCCCTTGTTGGTGTACGACTCTCATCTTTGCTGGTGTGAGCCTCTATGAGGCTAACAGTTTCCATCATATCTTTAAGACGTTTCAATTGGGCCTTCATTGCTTCAATATCGGCCACCTTTTGTTGTATTAAGTGAGCGGTTTCTTTACGTTCGTCTTCATCCATGTCGGTTTCTTCATTCTCAGATTGTTCATTGCCATTCATTTGTGGCGCACGTTGACGTTGTTCTTGGGGACGTTGAGCATGTTGCAATAGTTCTATGGGTACATTTCTGGTAAATTCCACAGGGACTTCACGTTCATTATTTGAAGATTTCTTGGCTTGGGCAACAACTGCGGCCGCTGTTGCCTGCTCCTGTTGATCATTTTCTTCAATATCTTTTTCTTGTTCAAATTGTCGTTGCCTAGCCTCCTTGGCACTTTCCTCAGCCGAACGATTGACACTTTGCAATTCAGTAACCAAATTACGCATTTCATCCCTTTGTGCCCGCAAAGCTTCCAGTTTCCTTTGCAGAACTTGTTGTTCTGCCAAAATTTCAGGGCAATCTTCGCCCATCATACTGGAGAGTTCATTTTGATTTTGTATAAATGTGGTGAGATTTTTCATGCGACCAACCAAGTTGGCCACATCACTTTGCACCTGGCCAACAGATTCATAATCGGGTGCACCATCAGATGTAGTACCTGGAGCAAAACTTAAATGTCCAGCTTGTTGTCTCAGCTTTTCCATATCGCTTAAATGTTGCTTGGCAGCATTTTGTAGTTTCAACAATTGCTGTTGTTGTTCTTGCATGTTTTGTATGTTACGATTGGAAGCCTCTAAGCGGGCCTGTAACTCCTCGTAGGATGGTGTGGTCTCAGGAGTGGGGGTCTCAATATTGCTATGCAATGATTGTATGGATTGGGCTCTATCACTCATATTACTCTGGGGAACATCTTCCAAACTTGTGGAATTAACCACAACATCATGTTGACCACTGGTACTGGGATTGATTTCATGAACCATGGTGGTGGCTGTGGTTTTGGGTTTCAGGGGTTTTTGACTGTTGTTATTCAGATTCTGAAAACGTTGAGCCAATTGTGTTATTTCGTTGGTATTGTGATGGAGAATGGTGTTTGCCAAAGCAGCCGAAGACGACGCCTGTATGCCGGGCAATAAACTTGTGGTCAAATTCAAAAATGGGCTGGTTTGTGAATTCTCAAAAAGTTGCCTCAGCCTTTGAAGAACAATTAATTGTATCTGCTGTTCAAATTGTGCACCCAAAACGGCTTGATTATCATTTATGGTTTGGGAGATATTTTGAGCAACGAGATTGGCGGCGCTTGGTTGTATCGGTTGTACTGTTGCAGCCGCCGCAGTTGTAGCGCTATTGTTAGCTGTCGAAGATTGATTCGGAGGTGGTACACCCGGCGTGTGGGGTATAACAACACCAATTGTCGTATTTAAATTTGTATTGCCAACGTTTGCCGCTGCTGTGTTAAGGAAATCGTTTTGCAATTGTTGCTGTTGTTGATTCTGTATTTGGGGTTGACTACGTCGTGGTATGGGACGTACTGGATAACAGAAACGTTGTTGATTCTCCTGGGAGTTCTCTGTTGTGGAAAGGGGAAGAAATAAAAAAGGAAATACATTAGTTTTTTTGTGTGTCAACTGGGAGGTGCTAAATGAATATTTGACTTTTGAATAAATAAACAGGTAGATAGAAAGGGAAAAAAAGTCGTTAGGGTTGGCCATGTGAGACCATGAGTTACAATACAGATGACTACTAAATTACAATCCCACGGCAGCGGGTTCTTTCGTACCTGATTGACCCGGAACAACACAAAACCAATGTTGCGGGCAGTGGCTGCCACCTCAGTGTGTACATGTTTGTATTTTTTTCGTTTTTCTGTATTGGGAGCAGCATATCCCGGAATGCCTGCTCCGAATTCTATTGGTCCGAGCCGGGACGGAGGAAAACCCAGGACCAATATATCTGTGCTCAGTTTGTCAAATCCGCATCTTTACCCACATCCAACCTTCGGTGAGATGCAATAGATGTCAGAAGTGGGTGCATCTAAGGGGTTGCTCTGGACTCGTCCACGTGAGGGACTACGACAGGGACTATGTTGCTGCATGAACACAGTCCCCAGTGAGTCGTCGTCGGATTTCGAGACTCCCTCGTCGTCTGATTACGAAACTCCCCCGCAGTAGCCTCGGCAACAACCGCACACGCAGCCTTTAACACAAGCCGTTGTTGTCCCAATCCCCGAAAATGCAGTCTTTTTGCAATTGAATTGCAATGGACTCCGAGGTAAGATCCAGGAGATAGTAGATTTTATGAGTCGGAAGAACATCAAGGTCGCGGCGGTGCAGGAAACCAAGCTGAACAACAACCACAGCTTAGAGCATTGTGATGGTTACAATGTTCTGAGGAAAGATCGCACCAGAAGTGGAGATGGGGGATTGGCTTTCCTATTGCACCAGTCTGTCCAATACAGACCTATCTCGCTTGAGCCTGTCTCTAATGACCCGTACATGGAATGTATGGGGGTAGCAGTCAGGTGTGGAGCTGCCGAGATAGAGTTGCTGAATGTATACATCCCGCCGAGAAATAGCTGTATCCCTGATTATAGGCCTGACATTAGCCCGCTCTTGCAAGGGGATTTTAATGCGCATCATGAGATGTGGCATTCGGCCCTCGGAAACGACCAGAGAGGTACAGCGCTGGCTGAGCAGATTGATAGCTCTACGTTTTGCACGGTCAATGAGGACGCCCCTACCAGAATTAGAGGAGAGAGTCACAGTTCGTCTGACAAATGACGTTACCTGGCAACACGTCATTTCCCTTGGATCAGACCATCTCCCCATAATTGTCTCCATTAGCAGACCACCCTACTTCATCACCTCTGAACGCCGGACGTTCGTCAATCATAAAAAAGCTGATTGGTCGAGTTTCAGAGAGTTCACCAATCACCGCTTCAGAGAATTGCCCAATCCTTCTGATGTTCGGGTAGCGGAAAGGACGTTCCGGGACATCATCACTGCTGCAGCCGCTCGACATATCCCTGCTGGTCGAATACCCGAAGTAAGACCAAATTTCCCAGCAGAGGCGACGGGATTAGCAAATGAGCGTGATGAGCTTCGTCGTATCAACCCCAATGACCCCAGAGTCAGGGAGCTGACACTGGAAGTTAACAGGCTGGTCGGGGAGCATAAGCGGAACAAATGGTTAAATCATCTGAAGAGCTGCAACATTGGAGCCGGTATAGGTGAATTGTGGGCAACGGTTAAGTCACTCTCGAACCCTGGAAAAAGGAAAGATAGGACCTCAGTCACGTTTGGCGACGTTACGTTGACTGACCCGAAGAGGTGCGCAAGTAATTTTAATCGACAGTTTGTCGAGCATCCCTAGAGTATTACGTCGCATCAGATCTCTGCCTGCCGAGGATGAGCCACCACAATTTACAATGGATGATGTTGCCAATGCCATCAGGAACGCTAAATCATCCAAAGCGTTGGGCCCTGATGGAATCTCCATGGTAATGTTGAAGCAGCTGGATGAGCCGGGAGTCGAGTATCTCACCAAAGTCTTCAACTTGTCGCTAGCCACCCTCGTTGTTCCCGAAGTCTGGAAAATGGGCAGGGTGGTCCCACTACGGAAGCCAGGCAAGGATGCCAGCTAAAGTGAATCGTACAGACCGATTTCGCTTTTGTCGCCCGTAGCAAAGACACTTGAGGCCTTGCTCCTCCTCAGTATCAGAAATTGCTATCAAGTTGCCGATCATCAGCATGGATTCCGTAAGCAGCACAGCACGACAACAGCGCTGCACGCCATTACCACATATATCTGTAAAGGACTCAACCAGAGACGGCCGAGCCATAGAACAGTGATGGTGGCACTTGCCTTATTAAAAACCTTTAATACAGTCAGGCACTCCACGCTGTTTGAGGACATTGAGCAGACAACCCTCCGGCCAAGCTTGAAACGTTGGATAGTCAACTATATTTGTGGACGCCAGTAGTACGTGGAATTCAGGAATAAGAAGTCCAAACCCGGTGGAGTGAAACAGGGAATTCCCCAAGGTGGGGTGATATCTCCGGAACTGTTTAACCTCTACCTCTCCTGTATTCCAACCCCTCCAGACGGTATTGAGATCGTGACGTATGCAGATGATTGCACGATCCTGGCGTCGGGTACCTATCCTGATGACATCTGTGAGAGACTGAACAACTATTTAACCGATCTTACCACCTTTTTCCATTCGAGGAATATGCAGATTTCCGCCACAAAATCTACAGCCACGTGGTCGACGGTAGCAGAATTCCGACCACAAACTGTCCTAAAATGTTAGGGGTCACATTCGACACTACATTCACGTCGTGCGCACACGCCACAGCTATCTGCGACAAGTTGAAAAATAGGAACAAGGTCCTCAAGTCCCTGGCCGGCAGCACTTGGGGCGCAGATAAAGAAACCGTGTTGGCCACGTATAACGCGATTGGTCGGTCTGTGGTAAGCTATGCGGCTCCAGTCTGGTCCCCGAGATTGTGTGACACGAACTGGAAAAAGATTCAAACTTGCCAGAATGCCGCCCTGAGAACAGCGACAGGTTGCCTCATCAAATCTTCAGTGGACCATCTACATGAGGAGGCAAAACTTCTTCCTGTAAGGCAACACAATGAGATGCTTTCGTTGCAGTACCTGCTTGGATGTTATCGTGTGAGCCATCCCAATCACCATCTTGTGGGTAGGCCCGGCCCATTCAGGGAGATCAGGAAGGATATCCATGCTCTAGAGGGAGAGGTCCAACGATACAGGAGAGAACCCCTAGATCAACAAGAATATCAAGCAGGATTGAATAGCATTCACACGGACGCAGTTGCCAAGGACTTAAGCAATTATAGTGTGAATAAAGTACTCGGAGTGCGGCATGGGCCCGCACGACACACAACACCTTTTTAACTGCCCCGCCAAACCTACCCATCTAACTCCAGTGGATCTGTGGCTACATCACATCGAAGCAGCCACTTTTCTGGAACTGGAGATAGAGCCAGAGCCAGATTGAACAGAGGAACGAACAAATAAACATAACAAAAACACTGTTACAACAACAACAAACCTCTAAAAATGCTATAGTGTCGAAATGGCCTCATTATCACACTGAGACGGCTGAAATTTAGTATTTAGTCTTCGTTGGGGGTATAAAACTTTCTTCCATAAATTTTAAGGTATAGGTCCACGCCATCATATAGCCCTCTTAGAACGGTACCTTCCGATTTTCGGTAATTTGAAGGTTGTGGCCACATTAATCCACCGAAATGGCTGAAATTTGTGGTGGAGGGTATAAAAAGTTCGGCCCGACCGAACTTATCGCTTTTCCTACTTGTTCAAGTTTAAATGCAATGCAATGTGATCATGACGACAACTTTATACTTTTTTTTAGATATGGGAAGCCCATACATCCTGAGATATGGTCCCAATAGTTATGCCCTCTGCATCATATACGTGTCGTATAAAAGACGATTTTCGAAACTTTGATGGCCGATTCTTCCCCTTGAAAATGGATTGGGCCTAATGTTGGTGAACCCAAACTAGTTATAAATACAGTATACCCTTCTAGTTTCCAGTGGAAAGAACAAAGTGTATAAAAGAGGATAAATTATAAAAATCAGACATAACATAAACAAAGCGTGATGATTGACATTGGACTATGGAGAATGAAATTTTGATATTGCCTATAAAATGACGTTAAATGTCTCACCTACACTAAATTTCATTCCAAATTTCGAAAAAGCGGCATTTCAAAATCATTTAATGAAAATAAATTAAGGCCCAAATAGAATTTTCTTGTTTTTGATTTTGAAAATAAATCATAAAAAAGGAAAAAAAAAAACAGCATGACTAAGAATTTTGCTAATACGAGTATATATCAAAAGAACACACAAGTAATTTGGTTGGTATATATAGAGAAGAACAAGATGTTGTATGCAGCAATAATATAAACACACACGAAATATCTAAATTTAGATACTCTACAGAAACAGAAAAAAAAATATAACGCAAAGGTACTATCCAACAGCCAAGTAGTGGCTAATGCGAAACACGCTGGGAAATGTGAATTACTTATAACGATGAAGAAAAGTAAAGAAAAGTTCAAATGAAAATTATATAAATAACTGTATTGTGAACTTTTACTTACCTATATCACTGCTTGCTGTTGCCCCAAGGCCTTGTTGTTGCTGCAATAATGTTGTTGCTGGATTGTTATTGCTGCTAGTGGTGGTGTTGGCTGCCGCCGCTGTTGTTGTAACCACAGTAGTTAAAAGATAATCCTTAAAATGATGAAGTAGAAGTAACAAAAAAATTGTTATAACAAACACAAGTGGCAAATCAATTTTGTAAAGTTTTTTATTTTTTCGTTATTTATAGAAATTTGAAGAATCTAATTCGTTTTATATTTTTTGCGAAATGACAAGTTCGACAAGCGTTCGATATGATGGGATGTTCGTTATCGGCCGTGTATAGAATGCTACTACGCAACATGTGAAAAGAGCCAAGTGGAAAATCGTATTCAAAGATCCAAGAGTTTTTCTTTTTGTTTTGAAAAACGAAAGTAAACAAATGAGAGCAAGAGATAGAAAATGTTCTTCTTTTTTGCTTTTCAAAAGAGATTTTTATGAATGGCAGATGATCGCTGGTGCTAGCTGTGGTAAGGAGGAAATGTAGTTTCCTAAATAAATTTTACTTTAGATGCAATTTTTGTTTATTTGTTTTGTAGGTGGGTGTCATTCTGATCATTTCTTTTCATTCCATTGTTGGTTGTTTATGTTATTTTTGGAAATTATGACGCATGTTGGAGGTGGTATCAAAATATTGACAACAGCGTTGAAGCTTTGTCTTATACAATTATGTATGATGCAGGTGATTGAGGCACAGTGACCAACAAAACTGAGAGATATTTAACAGTTTTTATTTTTAACATGTATAAGTAGACGACAGAGATGCTATTATAGGCCTTTCCTAGAAGAAAAGGTTATTTCATAGACCTTTTCTGAAAGAAAGGGTGCTTCCATAGACCACCTCTAAATGAAAGGGTGCTTTTATAGACCCTTTCTGAAAAAGGGTGCTTTTACAGACCCTTTCTGAAAAAGGGTGCTTTTATAGACACTTTCTGAAAAAGGGCGCTTTTATATGCCCTTTCTGAAAAAGGTGCTTCTATAGACTCTTTCTGAAAAAAGGTTGCTTCTATAGACCCATTTTGAAAGAAAGGGTGCTTATATAGACCCTTTCTAAAGGAAATGGTACTCCTATAGACTCTTTTTTAAAGAAAGGGTACTTTTATAGATCCTTTCTGAAAGAGAGGTTACTTCTGTAGACCCTTTCTGTAAGAGACGGTACTTCTATAGACCCTTTCTGAAAGAAAGAGTACCCTTTCTGAAAGAGAGAAAGGTTGCTTCTATAGACCCTTTTTGAAAGAAAGGGTGCTTTTATAGACCCTTTTTGAAAGAAAGGGTGCTTTTATAGACCCTTTTTGAATGAAAGGGTGTTTTTATAGACCCTTTTGGAAAGAAAGGGTGTTTTTATAGACCCTTTTGGAAAGAAAGGGTGCTTTTATAGACCCTTTTTGAGAGAAAGGGTGCTTCTATAGACCCTTTTTGAGAGAAAGGGTGCTTCTATAGACCCCTTTTGAGAGAAAGGGTGCTTCTATAGACCCTTTTTGAGAGAAAGGGTGCTTCTATAGACCCTTTTTCAGAGAAAGGGTGCTTCTATAGACCATTTTTCAGAGAAAGGGTGCTTCTATAGACCATTTTTCAGAGAAAGGGTGCTTCTATAGACCCTTTTTCAGAGAAAGGGTGCTTCTATAGACCCTTTTTCAGAGAAAGGGTGCTTCTATAGACCCTTTTTCAGAGAAAGGGTGCTTCTATAGACCCTTTTTCAGAGAAAGGGTGCTTCTATAGACCCTTTTTCAGAGAAAGGGTGCTTCTATAGACCCTTTTTCAGAGAAAGGGTGCTTCTATAGACCCTTTTTCAGAGAAAGGGTGCTTCTATAGACCCTTTTTCAGAGAAAGGGTGCTTCTATAGACCCTTTTTCAGAGAAAGGGTGCTTCTATAGACCCTTTTTCAGAGAAAGGGTGCTTCTATAGACCCTTTTTCAGAGAAAGGGTGCTTCTATAGACCCTTTTTGAGAGAAAGGGTGCTTCTATAGACCCTTTTTGAGAGAAAGGGTGCTTCTATAGACCCTTTTTCAGAGAAAGGGTGCTTCTATAGACCCTTTTTGAGAGAAAGGGAGCTTCTATAGACCCTTTTTCAGAGAAAGGGTGCTTCTATAGACCCTTTTTCAGAGAAAGGGTGCTTCTATAGACCCTTTTTGAGAGAAAGGGTGCTTCTATAGACCCTTTTTGAGAGAAAGGGTGCTTCTATAGACCCTTTTTGAGAGAAAGGGTGCTTCTATAGACCCTTTTTGAGAGAAAGGGTGCTTCTATAGACCCTTTTTGAGAGAAAGGGTGCTTCTATAGACCCTTTTTGAGAGAAAGGGTGCTTCTATAGACCCTTTTTGAGAGAAAGGGTGCTTCTATAGACCCTTTTTGAGAGAAAGGGTGCTTCTATAGACCCTTTTTGAGAGAAAGGGTGCTTCTATAGACCCTTTTTGAGAGAAAGGGTGCTTCTATAGACCCTTTTTGAGAGAAAGGGTGCTTCTATAGACCCTTTTTGAGAGAAAGGGTGCTTCTATAGACCCTTTTTGAGAGAAAGGGTGCTTCTATAGACCCTTTTTGAGAGAAAGGGTGCTTCTATAGACCCTTTTTGAGAGAAAGGGTGCTTCTATAGACCCTTTTTGAGAGAAAGGGTGCTTCTATAGACCCTTTTTGAGAGAAAGGGTGCTTCTATAGACCCTTTTTGAAAGAAAGGGTGCTTTTATAGACCCTTTTTGAAATAAAGGGTGCTTTTATAGACCCTTTTTGAAATAAAGGGTGCTTTTATAGACCCTTTTTGAAATAAAGGGTGCTTTTATAGACCCTTTTTGAAAGAAAGGGTGCTTTTATAGACCCTTTTTGGAAGAAAGGGTGCTTTTATAGACCCTTTTTGAAAGAAAGGGTGCTTTTATAGACCCTTTTTGAAAGAAAGGGTGCTTTTATAGACCCTTTTTGAAAGAAAGGGTGCTTTTATAGACCCTGTTTGAAAGAAAGGGTGCTTTTATAGACCCTTTTTGGAAGAAAGGGTGCTTTTATAGACCCTTTTTGAAAGAAAGGGTGCTTTTATAGACCCTTTTTGAAAGAAAGGGTGCTTTTATAGACCCTTTTTGAAAGAAAGGGTGCTTTTATAGACCCTTTTTGAAAGAAATGGTGCTTTTATAAACCACTTTTGAAAGAAAGGGTGCTTTTATAGACCCTTTTTGAAAGAAAGGGTGCTTTTATAGACCATTTTTGAAAGAAAGGGTGCTTTTATAGACCCTTTTTGAAAGAAAGGGTGCTTTTATAGACCCTTTTTGAAAGAAAGGGTGCTTTTATAGAGCCTTTTTGAAAGAAAGGGTGCTTTTATAGACCCTTTTTGAAAGAAAGGGTGCTTTTATAGACCCTTTTTGAAAGAAAGGGTGCTTTTATAGACCCTTTTTGAAAGAAAGGGTGCTTTTATAGACCCTTTTTGAAAGAAAGGGTGCTTTTATACACCCTTTTTGAAAGAAAGGGTGCTTTTATAGACCCTTTTTGAAAGAAAGGGTGCTTTTATAGACCCTTTTTGAAAGAAAGGGTGCTTTTATAGACCCTTTTTGAAAGAAAGGGTGCTTTTATAGACCCTTTTTGAAAGAAAGGGTGCTTTTATAGACCCTTTTTGAAAGAAAGAGTGCTTTTATAGACCCTTTTTGAAAGAATGGGTGCTTTTATAGACACTTTTTGAAAGAAAGGCTGCTTTTATAGACCCTTTTGGAAAGAAAGGCTGCTTTTAAAGACCCTTTTTGAAAGAAAGGGTGCTTTTATAGACCCTTTTTGAAAGAAAGGGTGCTTTTATAGACCCTTTTTGAAAGATAGGGTACTTTTATAGACCCTTTTTGAAAGATAGGGTACTTTTATAGACCGAATCTGAAAGAAAGGGTACTTTTATAGACCGTTTCTGAAAGAAAGGGCACTTTTATAGGCCGAATCTGAAAGAAAGGGTACTTTTATAGACCGTTTCTGAAAGAAAGGGTACTTTTATAGACTTTTTTGAAAGAAAGGGTACTTCTACAGACCCGTTCTGAAAGAAAGATAGCTTCTAAATACTCTTTCTGAAAGAAAGATAGCTTCTAAATACCCTTTCCGAAAAAAGGTTACTTCTATAAACACATTTAGAAACCTCATTTAAAGTTTATGTTCGGAATCCTATATTTTTTTCAGCGAGTTTAGATGATGTTAGAATTGGCTACAAATTAACATTTATTTTACCTATACATTTCGGTTACCAAGGCCTTTCAGAGGTAAACATTTCAAAATGATTCGAGTAGAGACTCTAAACTAATCTTAAGGCAGGAATATAAACAAATTTACCCCATGCCTTCCCATCTAAAATTTGAATAATATTGTCATCATACTTACATTCAAATCCTTCAATTCCCTTCGAATGGGAGCAACAATTTCCGTATTTTTATGTAGCTGTTGCCCCGTAACTGGAGCAGCATGTTGATGATGATGGTGGTGGTGTTGGTGACTACGAGCAGCATGTTGTTGTTGCTGTTGTATAGATGCTACAATATTTAAAGGACTACAACGATTTGATAAATGTTGTTGTTGTTGAGCCAACACTGTAGGTTGTTGTAAAATAGGTTTGTGTGATGGTTGTTGGTCATTCACTTCTGGAATAACACTTTGCTGTTTGCTTGCCGTTGTCGATGACGATGAGATTTTTGTTGCTGTCGTTGCAGCCTTCGGAACTGTTCCAGTTTGTTTACGCCCTCCTCCCATTGGAGATGAAGTGCCCGATGTACTACTTGTTGAGGGGGGATTGTGAAAAGAGCTGCTACCACTGCTAGGAACTATATTACGTGAATCTTTATTGGGATTTTTTGTTGGTGCTGGAGACATAATCGTTTCGTTTCTTCACAGGGACTTATACAAAATATGTTTGTCACAATGTCGTCGGGTTGGTTGGGGAAAATATGTGTATTTTTCATTGATTTTTTTCTTGTAGTACGCCCCTTTCTTTTTTCCTCTCTTCTTGAGGTTTTCTTTTGTATTTTATATATCGATTTTGCTACATTCTCTTGTCGAATTTATGTTTGATGCTAAGTTTAGAGTCCGTTCTTGTCTGGCGTTTAAAAAAACATTGTAAACATTGTTAATGGAAAATTGAATAAACAAATAAATTCAATTCAATCAATTCAATAAAAAATGTTCTCTTCTCTCAGCGTTAATACACTGAGTCGAACCGGCTGACAATTAGAGCTGGCAAACCATCGATGGGATTATCGATACTTAATTTTTTACTCCAATATCGTACAGCTGGCAAACCATCGTTTTGATTGCTGTCGTAAAACAATGGTTACGGCGGCCACTAAAACAAGTTATTTGGGTTATCTTTCGCGAATTATTTAAAACATAATTGTATCCGAGTCCGTTATAAACAAAGCTTTACGACAGTGATCAAAACGGTAGTCCGACTATCGATAGCTTGCCAGCTTTACAATATCGATGAATAGTTTTTTATATCGATATTATCAAAATTATAGAAAAGCACCAAAAACATATGACCTAACATGGGATCTATAGATTGAAAGTTGTGGCAAAATACGTGGGGATCTACAGATTGAAAGTATGGCAAAATACTAGAGCTGGCAAACCATCGATATTCCCAACATTAGATATT
This sequence comes from Musca autumnalis, assembly GCF_047663935.1. Lineage (NCBI taxonomy): Eukaryota > Metazoa > Arthropoda > Insecta > Diptera > Muscidae > Musca > Musca autumnalis. The sequence goes on along the minus strand of NW_027411977.1, from coordinate 238,558,494 downwards.
TTCGATATAATGTTTTAAAATATCGATTGCTATCGATATTATCGTTAAGTTGTCATCACCATTAATTTGGAAATGAAAATGGCGGAAAAGTCAATGATTTTCTTGAAATTTTGCACAAGTAGTTCACAGAAATGTGAGGGAGAATAAACAATTGCTTTTATTTCATAAAAAATAAAATAATACATTTTACTTTACCGAAAAATGTGTACGTGTGACTACGGGCTTACTTTCTCACACACACATAACCGAAAAGTAGCGAAATTTCTATTTATTTCAATGAATTTCAGGTTAGCGGTTTTAATTCCGATAATATCGATAGGTAAAAATATCTATCGATATTGAATTTTTAAATAACAATCGATATTATCGATAGTGCCATCGATTTTTTGCCAGCTCTACAAAATACGTGTGGATCGATAGTCTGTGTTTAGACACACAAATTTCTCGGGAAAGTAAATTGAGTTTTTTTGGGAGAGAGCGGAGAGGAAAGAGCTCCTCAATACTCTTTCCTACCCCCTATTGCCTAAAAACTGAATTTACTTTCCCGAGAAATTTGTGTGTCTAAACACGCACATAGATCGTCAAAAATAATAAACTATTGGTCTGTTCCAGTACTGCAAGAATCTACTAATTTTTAATAATTTTTTCGATAACATAAAGGAAAAAATGTTATCGTAGTAAAAAGTAGTAGCTTCATGCAGGTTCTGGAACTGAGCATATGCTTCTTCAACTCCGCTTTGGTCATTCACTGGTGTTTGAGAGCCTAACATTACAAATGACAGTACTACCATGTAGAAATGCGTGTTGTTAATGCGGAAAGGGAAACGCATTTTACACTTAACATGTGTTATAAAACATTCATCATTTAAGTCGTCAATTCCATACAATACCTGTCAAATAAATTGAGTAAACTCCCAAAACACCTGTTTAAGTGAAAGTGCAAAATACGTTTAAATATAACCGTTTACATATAACCGAGTTTAATAAACCCACTGGGTTTCAATTGTCAACTCCATTGCGTGCAAAAATTAACCCTCATAAAGAAGGTTATAATACGGCTACACTAGAGTTTTTTGCCGATTAACCCACTTCGAGAGGATTTATTTGACGTTTGCGCTATGGAATTGACATCTGAAATCCAAACCCACTGGGTTAATCCGGTTAATGTCATGTTCACACGAGCGTTTCAATTACGTTGTTCGCCTGTCGAACGACGTACACGAATTAACCCGTTTCCACGACACCATTCGTAATTAACAGAAACATAAACAAAATTTCCTTCATTTTTGTTTCCTTGTTTTCACGAAAATTTGAACCGAAAACACATAAAATATACATTAAATGAATAGGAATAGCAAGAGACTTTCCTTCAAATGTATCTTCTATATTTAACTACACATATTTCATTCATTTTTTCCATAAAATCTGAATAATTTTGTATTTTCAATATATTTTTATATGTATGTTTCTATTTTCAAAATTAAAGAGAGAGAGACATGTCAAAACAATGTTTGTGTATACAGACTTTCAGTTAATTGTTTCCTTTTTGTTTCTGATTTTTTGCGCGATTTTGAACTTATGGACAAGAAATGTGTGTGGAATAAAGAAGGAAACACTACCATCTTCCTTCTGCATCTATATAAAAAGTTTAGTACATTAATTTTCATTCATCTTTTTCCTTTTTTCTAAAAATTTTTGTGTTTTCAACAAATTTTTCAATTTTGAATTTAGACATGTCATAATTAATTTTTTCGATAAATTCTCTCATTTGTTAGGGATGGGACATAATTATTCGTCATTCTGAGAGTATTTCTAATCGAACAACGTAGAAAAATCGTCGTTCGTTCATAGAATTTAGTGTGGGGAAATAAGTAATTTATTCGTAGTTATGGGTCGAACAACGAATAGAGAACGAACGACGTACCGTGGAAACGGGCTATAAGTGTAACCGGGGTACTACATAAAATCCAGAAATATGCAAAATTGAAAACGTATATTAGGGTTAAGGGCTGGAAAGAATCTCCTCAAAGTCCACCTCGAGAGCAAGAAAACGTAACGTACCGACGTTTTAAAATTGAATTTTACAGCGGTATTTCAATGACATACGAAATGTAAACAAAACACGTTTGTTGTCAATTTTGGCTTCTAAATAAATATGGGTGACAAATCTACGATAGTATCGATAGTTTGAAACGGAAATATCGAAAAAATCGAATGGGGCAGATATCGATAGTTTACCAGCTCTACTGACAATGACGTTTTATGTGCATGACAGAGTTGCCATTTTTATGAAATGCAACATGACTAAACGAAAAACAGCTGGCGTTTAACGTATGGCTTTGAACTGTTAATAAAAGTCGAATTCATACGACTGTACATAACGGTTATGGAAAATTACGTGTTTAAAAATTAAATTGTAATCAAGGCCTACAGAAGTTCGGACATTCAGAGTACTGTTAACAACATTTGACAATAAACATAATAGATTTTACATTGTTGTGATTTTCGTTTCTTTGTATTTTAAATCACAATCATGTTTTTGACATCAAACATAATAATCAGCTGGGCTTATTGGCCGACCTTATGTATGCCTTGATTGTAATATTTCAATATTATTAGGGGTATTTTTTTTAATTGACCTTAATTTTCTAAAATAAAACAAAACGAGTCATTAGCTACAACTGGATATTTGCTCTGTTCCAGAACCTGCAAGAATCTAACCACCCCAATCATGAATGAAAATTCCGTGCGGAATTTCTATCTTTTCCCTTCTTTGCTATCACAAACAAAAAATCTGCACGGAAAAAATTCCGATGGAGAAAAAGTAGGTATCATCAACGCTCTCAAACATGTGTTTTCCTCCAAACAAATCTCCCTTGCAAAACTGAAGGGAGTTTACAAAAATTCTAGTATTTCCCACAAACTTTGTACAAAACATGCAAAATAAGCACTTTTGTTGGGATTTTATACTAAAATCTTTTACTTGTGGTTGGAAATTTAATAAAAATTGAACAAAGTTTACAAAATAACATCACTTTGCAAACTTAGTCACTCTCCACTTTTTGTACCCATCAACGATGGGATGAGAGAATTTTGAACATACAAAATTGTTGCACAACAATTATTAAAAAAACACTGGATAGAAGCATATTTTCATTTTTTTATTTCAGAATTCATATTTTTTCAATTTTTGCCATTACTTAATTAAAAACACTCGTTTCTAACACATTCATGTTAGTGGCAGTTCCATAGCACAATGATGGAGTCAATTGCATTGTCTTCTTAGAAATTTCCAATCACATCTGATGTTTTTCATAATTAGTAACATCTTCTGAATGTCTTTGATGTATAAAAGTATAATTTATTTGATTAAATGTTAATTTTGGCTAAAAACACAAACACTTAACATTTTCTCTTTGTTTTCACAACAATTAGGGCACACAAGGTATGAAAAAGACCCTTCAGTGCTGCCAAATTCAATGATTATTTTTCTCACATTATTCATGATAGGAGGAATGTTCCGCGAGAGTTGTATTCCGCAAGAATATTCATGATTGGGCTGAATATTTTAAAATGCATAAGGAAAAAGTGGTACAAATTTCAAAAATAGGTTAGATTAACCCACATAAAGCCACTGGCTGCTTAAACGCCACAAAAAATAGTTCCAAAAATTGACGTAAAACTCTGATATTTCCTCAATTTTTTGTGCGTTTTTTTTTGCTTTTGTTATAGTATTGTCTGTTATCTGTCATTCCATGCTTATAAAGCTTCATTTGGTCCGTGCATTTCTACGAAATTGGCCTAAAACGCAAGCAATTCAGAAAAATCTAGATAGTACATTTATGTAAAGTCAGGGATTTATTAGGAATATAGTAATGCTTGGTTTACATTCGGCGTCGTTTCGTAATTTCGAATGCGTTTCGTGATTTCGGGCGGAATCAAGCAAAATTTATCATGATTTCACATACAAAAATTAAAGCTCTGTTCCAGAACTAAAAAGTTTTTACAATTTTTACCACTTTTACACATTTTGCGTTCCCGTACACAAAATTTATATGAAAATCGTTTACGACTTTTACAACTTTTACGACTTTTACCACTTTATGAAGTACGGGAACAGGCCATAAATCATCTCATTTCGCGATTTCAGCGAAATCAACATCGAAATCACAGTACACATGATATACAACCCTGATTTTGCCTAAATAAGTACCAAAAGTTGCAACACTTTTCACATATCACAATAAACAAGGTAGATGGTCAATTGCTATTTTAGTATCAAAATTTGTAAACAATGTGAAAAAAATATTAAATTACTTTGTTACAATGCTATTTTTCATTGTGTTCCCGTACTTTTTTAGTAGTAATGTTAGAAAAAAGAGCGAATTGTCAAAATGTGCTTCCCCATACAAATTTCTTAAAAATACGGGAACGGAAAAATGGCGGAAATTGCAAAAAACTCCAGCAGAAATGTCAAAATCAACGTATCAACTATCGTGTTTAGATGCCAAAGAAAATGCTGCTAGTTTCTACTAGGCCAAAACTGTATTGCCTAAAACAGGAGAAGAGGGTGTTATTCTGCGCTATTTTTGTTTAAAGAGAAGTGCAAGTCTTGCCAGATTTCAGAGTACGGGAACGTAATTTTAGCACTAAACGGGAAAACTACTGCAAGTAGTAATATTTTGCAGGTTCCGAACCCAGTTTTTATCTATCAAAATTTATTATTATGATGTCTCAACGATAAAATCATTTTTATTTTTTTTCATTTGTTAGTACTATACACAATTAATACGATATATATAATTTTACGATAATTTTCGAAATAAAGTTCTATCTTGTCGTATATTTATGATGATTAATTCAATTTACAACAACTTGTTTTGAAAATTCATGTTCGATCAGCCGCGCATATGCATCTACCTTGATTATTGGGATATGTTTGAAATCAACAAAAAATACGTGTAAACTCCGGGGTGTATTTCAGGATTTCGTGAAATCCAGTGGATTTTGGAGCGCAAGTATAAACTTGGTATCGCGTGGAGCGTTGCGTTACAACAACCACATGAAAAATTCAAAAACAAACTTGGCATCACTTGCACCTTTTTCATGTGGTTGTTGTTTTCAACGCGTGACGCGACTCAAAACGGACCGTATGTGCCGGGGCCATTAGAGTATTTTCTCAATCAAAAACCAAGAGATTGGCATGTTATACTACGTTTACATTTACGAAATCCACTCGATTTCATCTGTCAATTCCATTGTGTATACGTCAAATGAAAACTCATCTGAAATCGATTGGATTTCATTTGACGTTTGAGCAATGGAATTGACATGACAGTTGAAATCAAGTGGATTTCGTAAATGTAAACATAGTATTAGTCCGGGGCCACACTAGAGTAATTTCATTGAAATTTTGACATGAAATTATGCGTCTATAGATCGAGTACCATAGAAGAGTAAAATCACGAAATTGCTGTAGTGGGGAATTCAACCTAAGAACGCCTAAATTCATGAAATTTTTTAATGAAATTCACTCAAGTGTGGACTGGGACTTAAGGGGTTTCTACACGGTATGTATTATACATGTTATGCATAGCAACTGTAATGCCAAGTTTACACTTGCGCTCCAAAATTCACTGGATTTCACGAAATCCTGAAATACACCCCGGTGTTTATACTTATATTTTGTTGATTTCAAACATATCACAATGATCAAGGTAGATGCATATGCGCAGCTGATCGAACATGAATTTTCAAAGCAAGTTGTTGTAATATGAATTAATCATCAAAAATGTACGACAATATAGAAATTTACAACTTTATTTGTAAAATTATCGTAAAATTATCTATATATCTTATTAATTGTGTATAGTACCAACAAATAAAAAAATAAATAATGATTTTATCGTTGAGACATCATAATAATAAATTTTGGTAGATAAAAGTTGTGCTCAGAACCTGCAAAATATTAGTACTTGCAGTAGTTTTCCTGTTTAGTGCTAAAAATGCGTTCCCGTACTCCGAAATCTAGCAAGGCTAGCACTTCTCTTTAAACAAAAATAGCGCCGAATAACACCCTCTTCTCCTGTTTTCTAGCATACAACTTTGGCCTAGTAAAAACTAGCAGCAAGCATGTTCATATGTTAATTGGTATCTAATATTATAGCTGATACGTTCATTTTGAAATTTCTGCTGGAGTTTTTGCAATTTCCGTCATTTTTCCGTTCCCGTCTTTTTTAAGAAATTTGTATGGGGAAGCAATTTTTGACAATTCGCCCTATTTTCTAATATTACCATTAAAAAAGTACGGGAACACAATGAAAAATAGCATTGTAACAAAGTAATTTAGTATTTTTATCACTTTGTTTACAAATTTTGATATTAACATTTTTTTTGCAGCAATTCGCACATCTACCTTGTTTATTGTGATACGTGAAAAGTGTTGCAACTTTTGGTACTTTTTTAGGCAAAAGCAAGGTTGTATATCATGTGTACTGTGATTTCGATGTTGATTTCGCTGAAATCACGAAATGAGATGATTTCATTTTTGTATGCGAAATCATGATAAATTTTGCTTGATTCCGCACGAAATCACGAAACGCCTTCGAAATCACGAAACGACGCCGAATGTAAACCAAGCATAACTGTTTTTTCGCCCATATGTAATTCCTTCTGCACGCCAAAATTTTCTTATTCATTCGTTTTCTGTTGTTTTCGTTATTTATATTGTAAACAAAACAAAAGAGCGCTGTTCGTTTTGTTGTACAGAGAATATAGCGCATTCTATTCGTATGTATACCCATATCACTTTGATGGATTGAAATTTATGTTTAGTTCACACGATGTGTACAAAATTCAGATCTTTAAAAAGAGACAGTCGTTATGCATAAAACCATGGCACAATTACCCAGGTAGTGGCATCGTAAAATGTTTAATATGTTATGTCAAAACTTTCTTTATGTTGTTGGGGAAATTACAACAAAAATAATTTTTTTATAGAGTGATTTGACTTTTCATATTCGATCAGCTGGTGTGATACCACTACCTGGTAGTTCTGCCATGCATAAAACATACCGTAAAAATACACCTATACCCAGCAAACATTTTTGGAAGTTGTGCAATTGGAGTTATGATTTCACAACATCTTTCGATATAGTCCAACAGAGTTATGAAAAATGGACTCCGTTGGTTACATTTTATAAGCAGTTGCTGTAAAGATCCCTACAGAAAAAACAAGTTGGTTGATCCCTACACATTTCTTCAAAAGATAAACAAGAGTGTATACATTTCGAAGAATTTGTTATAAAATAAAGAAATAACAACTTCAGTTGCGAACATTTTTGCGGTAATTCACGAGAAGGACATTTTTAATGGAATGGAGTTGGAGTCCATGTCGAAAGCTGAGCTAGTGATGGGAAGGCAGCATAAAAAAACTTTAGGATGATAAAAGAAAATCAGACGCACTTGGATTAAATCGAGAACGGAGGAAGTAAGCTCAAATGTGATTGAATTTAATGGAAACTTTTTTAATTTGTGTTTATATAATAAAGTTCTTTGTGTTCTTGTTTTACACAAATAATAAATGCATTTTATTTATTTTGCGATATTTCGTAATGGCTTGCATTTTAATTGCATCTTTGGACTGATTAAAAATGCAATCCGAAGAGAGCCTTTAAATTCAATCCAAAACACTACATCAGAAGCTGTGATTTGGATCGAAAATGGAGTGCATCCTAGCTGTGTGCTGTGGAAGCAAAATGGAGTGCATCCTAGCTGCGCGCTCCCTTGTAAAATTCATAAGTGAATTCATAGGCAAATGTACCGTACACTTGTAGTGATTCAACTGCATCCGTGGATGCAAACTTTTTGCTGGGTTTCTAAGACTTTGTTATAAAATAAAGAAACAAAAACCTTAGTTGCGAACATATTTGCGGTAGTTCATGAGACGGAAATTTTTAATGGAGTGGAGTGCAGTTGGAGTGCATTTCGAAAGCTGAACTAGTAATGGGAAGGTAATATAGAAAACCATTATGATGATGAAGCAAAATCAGATGCGCTTGGATTAATTGGAGAACGGAGAAAGTAAACTCAAATGTGATTGAACTTAACGGAAACTTTTTTTAATTTGTGTTTATATAATAAAGTTCTTTGTATTCTTGTTTTACACAAATAATAAATGCATTTTATTTATTCTGGGATATTTCGCAATAGCTTGCATTTATACTGCATCTTTTGATTGATTAAAAACACAATCCGAAGAGTGCCTTTAAATTCAATCCAAACGACTGCATCAAATGCTGTGATTATGATCGAAAACGGAGTGCATCCTAGCTGTGTGCTGTGGAAGCAAAATAGAGTGCATCCTAGCTGCGTATAAAATTCATAGGAAAAGATGTACTCCAACGACAAATGCACTGTACACTTGTATTGATTCAACTGCATCCGCGGATGCAAACTTTTTGCTGGGTATATTACACTTCAAAGTTTTCGGCACTTTTAAAAGAACTTTAGAGAAAAAAGTTATGGTACGTTTATATATAACACGATTTAACAAACCCACTCGGTTTCAAATGTCAATTCCATTGCTTATATTTCAAATAAATCCTCATTAAGAAGGTTAACCCTACAAAAGGCTATAATATAAACATGGCCTAACAATTGTTACCAAATTTTACTGGAGGTTATCAACCACCAAAAACTGGCGATCAAAAGCAATAGATATTATATATAACAAGTATAGGTCTTCTATAAGAGGCTTTGAAAACAATAATCCTATAAGGAAGACTTTTATAAAAACCCTGACTTTAGGTCAAACTCTCCAAGAAATACGAATATGTAGTCCGACTACTATAACATCTGACTTCATAGCTCCGCTTCTATGTGGAAAAGCCACCTTATTGCCTCCATTCAATAACTGCAATTACTGAAAATTTTTAAAAAACACAATACATATTTTAACTCTTAAAATTTCTTAATAACTTTTATTTAAACTTATTACATGTTATTGTTATATTGTGTTATAATCTACTGAGGTGGTTGTTCTTTTTTCGAGGCAATTATGTGCTCTTTGAGTGCCTTAATACGTTCCCTTTCTTCCCTCAGACTTTCAGCCTGACCCTTCAAATCGGAGTTTAAATCTTGAAACATATCTATCATTGATTCCAAAAGCTGTCGTTTTTCATCTCCATCTGCAGTAATGGCGCCCGACGTGGATGATGATGAAACGCTTTGCTCCATCGAAGATTCCATAATGGCACTGGTGGCGGAGACAGCTGATTGTTGTTGTATAACTTGTTGTCTAGCCTCTTGAACAACTTTGGTGGATGAAGAGGTGGAGCTTTGCATCGATTCAGATGATTGTTGTACAATCTCATGACTGGCCTGTTTAGTAATGCTTGACGATGAGGAACTTTGAATAGATTCGGAAATTTGTTGTTGTTGCACAACTTCCTGGCTAGCTTGCTTGACAATGCAAGATGCCGAGGTTTGAGAAACTTGTTGTTGTTGTTGTACAATTTCTTGACTAGCTTGCTTGATGACGCTCGATGAGGAGGATTGGGAAACCGATTGTTGTTGTTGCTGCACTACCTCTTCACTAGCTTGCTTGACAATACCCGATGAAGCGGTGGCACTACGTATAGCCTCGGCTGCTTCTTTAAGCTCCGCCACCGATGCTTGTTGTCCAATGTGCTTTTCAATCATATCCGTGGTAGAGATCAAATTCTGTACCCTATTGAATTGAGCCTTTAACTTGGCAATTTCAGCCAATTTGGCACGAATATATTCAGCCTCTTCGGGATTTTCATCTTCATCAACTTCTTCTACTATTACCTCCTCCGTTGTGGTACAGCGTATGTGCATAACTTCTTCAGCCGCCACTGAACGGCTAACTTGTTCCACAGACCTTTCTGTGACTTGGTGAGTTTCGATTTCATGTTGTTCTTCTTGGACTTCACGGACACTTTGTAGCTGTTCGGCACGTACTCGCAATTGTTCCATTTCTTGCATGAGTTCTTGATGTTCTGTCTGCATTTCGACAAGTGCCTGACTGGATGCTGCCAAACGTTGACCCAATTGTTGATTGTCGAGAGCAGGGGGTCCATCCGCGGGGGAAGTGACTGTTGGTGGTTTATTAATTTCATTGACCATGATTGATGGATGAATGTGTCGGTTGGTTTCTGCAAAGAAAATACAAAAACAAAACAAAAAATTAAGAAGAAAATTTAAAAATACATATTGACGTTGACTGACTGACACACAGTGCCGAATTGTTGTGGCGGCGCTGTGCACAACAATGACTAAACAAACAACAACAGGCATCTTCTATATGTACAGAGCAAACAAAGCAATAGCTACGCATTCTTTTGTGCCCAGGTAAATTAAAATTTTGTAGACTTCTTTAATATTTCAAGTATATAAAGTGTGTAGTATATACTTTGCCGCCCCTACAATATCTGATACCTGTGCCATTGCCTATAAATGGGCTTTGTAACAAGTATGGAATTTGTTTTCATTTATGTTTTTAAATTAAAACAATACAAAAGACGACATGTGTTAATGAAACATCATTTTGGCTAGCTGTCAAATTTATAGAACATCCGCATTGATTTCTTCTCAAAGGCGAAAGACAAATATTGAAAAAGAACAATAGAGTGAATATTTGATGTGGTCTACAGACATACAAATTAAGTGTTTGTATTTTAATGTTAATAATAATTACTCAAGGGCTGAGAAGTCCTGGCCCGAATAATATAATTTCTTTTCCTTGTAAATATTCAAATCAAGACATGTTTTTGTATTCTAATACGTTTGAATATAAACGGATTTAATAAATCCACTGGATATCAAATCTTATATGCTGTTTATATTAGAGCTTTTTGCAGGGTTAACCTTCTTTATAAGGATTTATTTGAAATATAAGCAATGGAATTGACATTTAAACCCAGTCGGTTTGTTAAATCCGGTTATATATAAACGGGGTATTAATTCCATTGCGTATACGCCAAATAAATCCTCATAGAGAGTATGTCCCGGCAAAAAGCTCAAAAACCGCGTTTGCATTAGAGCTTTTTGCCGGGTTAACCATCTTTATGAGGATTTATTTGACGTTTGCGCTATGGAATTGACATTTGAAACCCAGTGGGTTTATTAAATCCGGTTAAGTGCAAACGGGGTATAAAGACGAATATACAATCAACGGTTGAGCAAAAGTTTTGCATAATTTCTGGTAAAACGGCATTGGGAGCATTTTGATTCCCAAATAAATCCATAAATCCTGAGAAAAGTTTTGACGTGAACTGTCTTCTTTGGTCAACTGTAATAGCGAGTTTACATATAACAAGATTTAATAAACCCAGTTTCAAATTTCAATTCCATTGCGTATACGTCAAATAAATCCTAATAAAGAAGTTTAAACGGAAAGAAACTATATTATATAGACAGGCTATTAGTGTAAATGACGTTAACTATTATAACAGAAATCAAATGAATGTGAATTTTAAAACTTATAGTACATTTAGGGCCATTATTATATGTGTTCTTTTACTATCTGATGAATTTGAAAACACAAAATAAACCAATTTGGAGGCATTAAAAATATGCTTTTTACATTGAAAGTCAATGCCAAGAAGCTCCTCCTTGAAATGTAATCATCACTTTTAATTTTAAATTAAGCGGAACGCTCTAAATCTGTTCGGTAAATCCAGAATATAACAAAAGGAGACTTGTAATAATGGGGGTTAGACTTATAATAATCTCGATTTCGAATGTAAATTCATAGTGTTTACGTCAAATAAATCATAGTTTTAAATCCACTTGATTTGACATATACGCTATGGAATAGACATTTGAAATCGAGTGGATTTCGTAAGTCTAAACGTACTATTAGTGGGTATTTTATACGGCTATATATAAACCATGGCACAATTACCCAGGTAGTGGCATCGTAAAATTTTGAATATGTTATGTCAAAACTTTCTTTATGTTGTTGGGGAAATTACATGGTAGAACAAATACAAGATAAAGTTAATACTACAACAAATACAACTCGAACAACAACCACAAAGGAATTTGTTTTTGTTTGTAAACCTTAGTGTCAACGTAAATGTAAACAAAACAAGGAAATGTCTATAAATTATTGGAATTTAAAAAACTAATATTTTTTCACATTTGATTGAATATTTTGGAAAACATGAATGAAAACTCGTTAGATTTTCAATTTGAATGTTTCCATATCATTCCACTAAATGCATAATTTCTCGCAGAAAGTAGAATACTTGCAAAAATGTTTCGGGTCGCTGGTAATTCATTGAAAAAAGAGAAGATGTTTCAATCATTTGCTTTTGAAAACAAAAAAGCACATGTTTATTAGGGCTTTATTCTTTTCAAGTTTAACAAAATACCACACATATTAACAAATATTGTACCTCCTCTATAAGCGATGTTTTAGTGTGCGGCATGTCGTTCGGACCTGGAGGAGGTTACATGTCAATGATATGAAGCCGTCTTTATGGGAAATAGTTTTTTTTTTCTCATGAATAAATTTGTTCTTCAAAAATATATATCCCTAATATCATCGAACATAGAAATAAATACATAAAATGTCGAATGGAATTTGACACTAACACTACAACCCAGTTCAGTCAGCTGGGTATTGCAGCTACCTTTTCTTGTTCTACCATGGGGAAATTACAACAAAAATATTTTTGTTATAAAGGGATTTGACTTTTCATATACGATCAGCTGGTGTGATACCACTACCTGGTAGTTCTGCCATGATATAAACGTACTAAACAATCAGTCATATAAACCACATTAGCTCTGTTCCGTTTCTTCTTTAAAAGGGACAATAATAATACTTTTAGAAAATCCACTTGATTTCAATTGTCAATTCAAATGAAAACCCATCTGAAATTCATTGGATATCGTTTGGCGTTTAAGCAATGGAATTGACAGTTGAAATCGAATGGATTTCGTTAATGTAAACATACTATCAGCAATAAAATTGACAGTTGGATTTCGTTTGGCTTTTAAGCAAAAGAATTGACAGTTGAAATCGAACGGATTTCGTAAATGTAAAAATAGTATCAGCAAAAAAATTGACAGTTGAAATCGTGTGGATTTCGTAAATGTAAACGTACTATTAATTAATTAAAAATTGTGCAGCTGTTTTTTGTACGGGAACGCTTTTCGAATAAAAGCCCTGTTCCTTTACGTTAAAGAATCTTCAAGTTTTACCACTTTTTACTCGAAAAGCGTTCATTTACTTCAGACATAATACAATTCATATGGGAGCAGTTTACAACTTTTTCTACTTTTGCCGGTTTTACCATTTTTATAAATAAAGGAATAGACTAAAAGACATGCAAAGTCTAAATTTGAACCCTCAAAATACCCTTAATGTAAATGTCGTTTTATATTATTGAAATCAATGATCAGTAGTGGGATTCTGTAATTAATTTTTGCTGTTATCGATAATTGTCGGTAAAATTAAAATGCTTATAATTTCGATAATTAACGAAATTTTTCGTTAAGTTAACGACGAATAAAAAGTAGTCGCTAGCCTCTACCGACACAAACAGTGATGCCACCTTTTCTTTTTGTTTGTAGTCATAATTTTGCGATTTAATTTTACCGATTTTTGTCGGTAACAGCAAAAATGAGTTACAGAATCCCACTACTGTTCTTTTAGTCCCGGTCCACACTAAAGTGATTTCATTGCAAAAATTGTATGAAACTTGGCATTCTTAGTCCCGGTTCACACTAGCGTTATTTCATTGAAAAAATTTCATGAAATTTGTCGTTCTTAGATGGAATTCCATGATGATAAGGCCTCGTCACATAAGAGGATTTCTGGCTGACTTAAGTCATCGGCTGGCATATTTGGTAAATGAACAAAAAGAATTTGGTAACATATGGTAACCATGTTATCATTTTCCTTTTGTTCACATTTACGAATATGCCTGCCGATGATGCTGGCTTAACAAGCCATACCGCTTATGTGACGAGACCTTTACTCTACTATGGATCTCGATCTAGTGACCCATAATTTCATTAAATTTTTGTAGTGAAATCACTCTAGTGTGGAACGGGACTTAGATTGAGTTCCCCACTACAGCAATTCCATTATATTACTCCAGTATGTCCCGTCCACACTAGAGCGATTTCAATGTTCTTACATCGATTTCCAAAATTATAGCAATTTGAAGTTTGAGCTATGAAATTGACATTTGTAATCCAAACCCACTAGGTTAATCCGGTTAAGTGTAACCGGGGTAATACTTTGGTATGGAACTCTATCTGAGAATGCATCATTTTATGATTTTTTCAATGAAATCGCTCTAGTGTTGACCAGGACGCATATCATAAAATTTTTGCGATGAAGTCACAATATTGGGAACCGGGACTTACTTTTAAAAATGATAAAAGTAGTAAAACCCATTTGACATAAGATATGTTTTATAAAACATGCATCATTTAAGTTGTCAATTCCATGGATTATCTGTCAAATAAATGACGTTAATTCCCAAATCACATGTTTTAAGTGCAAATGTAAAATGAGTTTAACCGTTGTAAGGGAACGCTTTTCGAGTAAAATTTTGCTAGTAAAACTTGCAAGTAAAACGCCGTTTGCATTAGAGATTTTTGTCGGGTTAACCTCTTCTTTATGAGGATTTATTTCATGTATACGCACTGGAATTAACATTTGAAATCCTGTGGATTTATTAAATCCCGTTATATATAAACGCACTATTAAGGAACAAATCTTAAATTGTTGCAAAATTGGGGAAGATTAAGCTTTTTGTTATAAAACTAAGACCTTACAGAACTGATTAAGATATGTGGTGAAATTCGAAACTATAGTCTTCGAATCACATATATTTGTGTTTAATTTTAAGATGGATTTATTTTAATAGCTGATTTCTAAATGATTATCTTTTCACCTCACACTTTCATTTGTTACGATAATCTATGTCAATTTATCTTCTTAATAATTTGATATCTATTATTGAATAAATTCCTCATATTTAAACACTTTTAGAACATTTCACATTAATATTTCTTGTTCAAAATTTTACAATGCATAAAATTTTGTGTGTTCGACGGAAACTTTTTTTATAAATAGATCGTTCCTTTTTTCACTTCAATGCAATTTAGTTTATATATTGTTATTAAAATGCTGGCGTTTTTTCGTTTCTTTTCTTGGGGAGGGGCAAAATGCAAAAGCACAACAACAAATGTCTATTATTTCAGACCTATTCTATTTTAAAAAACTTACAATTCTTTTCTTTTATTTAGTTTTTGTTGCACGAAAAGGTTTTAAGTTTTTCTATTTATTCTTCTAAATATTCCGTTTAAATTTTGTTTCTTAAGATTTTTGTTGTTTATTGTTCGGCTTTTAGTTAAATACTGAAAATTCAATACGGAATCGAAAATGATTTTTCCTTTTTATTTAGCAGGCGGCGAATAGATGGATCTACGCATAGCAGCAGCAAAAGCAACGGCATTGTTTTTCACACAATAGGAAAACATGTGTGTAACAGTATATTTAGATTTGAATAATTTCCTCTCTGGCTGAGGGATATATAGAGGAAAAGAGTGCATCATAGAGACTTAATATCGGTATTGCTCACATGTTATGCTTCGACTTTGCTGAAGAACTCTCCGGGCATTACTAAAGAAACAACAGGTATACGGAAAGATAGAATAGGTGTGATTAATTGGCGCGTTAACAAACTGTGGTGGGCATACTGGTTTTATTTTAAGAGAATTGTTATTTCGTGATTGAAGAGATTCCTCCTCTGCTCTCCTCGTAGGATTTTTGATGATTATAGGTCAGTAAAATGCAAATTTGTTTTTGTGTTTTGTTGTTTTTTTATAGTATTAGCATTAAATGTAATAAATCTTATTGTAACTGTTTGAAAGAGATTAGCATTAAATTGTCTATTTGTCATTATAATTTGTTTATCTATTTTTAGCTCGATTTGTAATGATAGGTTGTCCACGAAAAATGTGTTGTATGTGTTGTATTATAATATGAAAACAATTGTTTTCAGACAATAACATGGATTTGACTCATTGTTTATATTATTTTTTGGGTGAGTCATAAAATATATTATTAAAAAGAAAATCACGTGATTTTTTGTTTTGATAAATGTTTATGTTTATAATTTCAGTTCCAGTCGGGCAGTTTTGAGGAAATTTCTTTCTTTATATGATAGATACATATGTTTTTGGAATTAAAAGGTGGAAAACCCCAAGCGGCAGATGTTGTGGAAGAACTTGAATTTCTACTATTTGCAGAAAGTATTCTATCAACGGCAAACCGGATATAGGGTATGCGGAACACCGGATATGGATTTGAAGACTTTTTTATAAACATTGGATTGATCGCATATTGAAAACATTTGTTAAATATTTAAAATTTAACATCGCCGCAAGTAAAAATGTCTAATAGTACATTTACATTGTACTGGATTTAGTAAATCGACTTGGTTTCAATTGCCAATTACATTACTTATACGTCAAATAAAAACTCATAAAAGAGGTTAATAGCACGTTTAAATTTACGAAATACACTCGATTTCAAATATCAATTCCACAGCATATACGTCAAATAAATCATTATAAAGAAGGTTAACCCGACAAAAAGCTTTCATGCAAACGGCGTTTAACTCAGTAAAAAGTTCTAATGTAAACCAGCTATAATGTTAATCAAGACTAATGCTTAGTTTATATTTACGAAATCCACTCGATTTCAACTGTCAATTCCATTGCATAAACGTCAAATGAAATCCTATGGATTTCACATGAGTTTTCATTTGACGTATACTCAAAGGAATTGACAGTAGAAATCGAGTGGATTTCGTAAATGTAAACAAAGCATAAGGATACGTTTATACTGGCGTTTATTATTATGATAAGGACGCTATCTCGATTTGTTTGACATTAGCTCCGTTCCATTACTTTTTTAATGGTAAAATGTGCAAAAGAGAGAACCGTCAAAAATGAGTCCAAGCACACATATTTTTCCAAAATTTACGGGAACGTAAAAATGGCAAAAACGTCAGAAAACATTTGAACAAATGTCAAAGTCGGCGTGTCAGCCAATCGGAAGCCGGCAAACATGTTGCACATTTTTGCTCGCTCAAATTTGTCGTGTAAAAAGTTTCTAAAGAGAGAGCCATTCAGCGCCATTTTTGTTCAAAGAGAAGTGAAAATTTTGCAACTTTTTTGGTGTACGGGAACGCATTTCGGGGAAAAATGTTCAAGATGTATAAAAACTTTTTAGTTCTGGAGCGAAGCTATTATGTTAAACCAAATCAAGATAGCGTCATTATCATGGTAATAAACGCCCGTGTAAACGTACTCTAAGTACATATTCTCCGCAGAGTTGACAGCCAACGCCAGGTCTAGGGAAATATTGTTTAAAAACCCACGCTTGTTGATCTAATGATCCAAGGGAGGTTAGGTTAGGTTTAAGGATGCGCAGCCCTCTATTAGAATAGGTGACTGCTTCACTCGGAGACCGTTGGTCCATTGTGTTCATCCTGTGTAGGTTATCTAAAGATGAAGGAGGTGATAGAGTGTTGATGCAGCTTGATGAGATGAGGATGATAGGATAGAGATGATGGTGAGTGTAGGAGCCATGCTAGATGTCTGGCAAAGTTGAGCAGGACGATCGGATCTATGTTAGACAGGAAGGTCAGAGTGTCTATCTCATATCTGCCTAGTGTACGGTATCTTCTTGTTTGCAACATGGGGCACCTACAAAGCAGATGTTCGACAGTCTCTACCTCCTCCGCATCTTCACATAGTCTACAATAGTCAATGCCACTGTCGTCCCATTTTGAAGTTAGGAACATCACTCTGCAGTGACCTGTTATAAGTCCCACCGCGATTTTCATCCCTAACTTATGAAGTGAGAGGAGGGAAGCCGTTCTTCGACGAGAAACCACAGGCCAGATTGCCTTGGATACCCTACAACCAGGTTCCAATAGCCATCTTTGAGGTGCTTTCTCGTTGAAGATCTCCAGAAGTTTGCTGATGTAGTGGCACATCGGTGGCCGGAAGGTTTCATCAACTGATAAGTCGATAGACCTAGAGCCACCTCGAGCCAGTTCATCTGCTACCTCGTTTCCCATGATGTTGCTGTGACCCGGAACCCAACGAATAGCTCTTGAATTTATGGTCCGTGACTTGAGAGCCTTGGGGGCCGCTTGACTATCGACATATATAGTCACCGATCCTGTAAGACAGCCTTCAAGCCCTTTCACCAATTCAGCTGCTTTCTTGATAGCAAGAATCTCCGCCTGAAAAACACTACAATTAACGTCATGCTTATATGAGTTTTTAATTAGTGGATTCTCGCAGCAGACGCCAGCGCCAGTACCTTCTTCCATCTTGGACCCGTATGTGTAAATTGCCAGACCGTCCAGAGGAGATATGCACTCAGCCCATGCGTCTCTGCTTGGGAAGATAACAGTTAAGGAGTCAAACTTGAATGAGGTAGGCATATAATCGCTTACGCCATTGTCACCTAACACAAGTCGACTATCAACTAGTTTTAGGACATTCGAGTGTCCAAAGTGTAAACCACGTCAACACCCTGACTCCCGGAGTCTAAAAGCAGTTCTCGCCGCCTGAAACTGGATTAGGATGTCCAGAGGTTGGAGATCCAGGATGACGTTTAAAACAGCTTGAGGAGTGCTTTTAATCGATCCGGTAATCAGCAGTGACGCGGTTCTTTGTACACTTGATCATTTGGAAAGTAATGCTTTGTTCCCAAGAGCTTGCCACCAGGCCAGTCCACTATAGGTAAGTATTTGCAGGAACACGGTTACATACAGCCAGTGGTCTCAATCCCAGCTTTTCCTAATGGAGTTCTTACAGGAATAGAGTGCCATGAGTCCTTTCTTCGTTCGCTCCTTTACATTTCTTTTCCATGACAACTGATGGTCCAGAATAGTGCCGAGGTATTTAGCTTCCGTGGAAAGTTCCAGGGCCACCCCGTCCAGGACTGGAGGCTCGAAATTGGTAATTTTGCGTTTCTTAGTGAATAGTACAAGCTCTTTTTTTCGGGTTTACTCCCAGACCGTTGTTCTGAGCCCAGTTTGCAAGTTGTACTAAGGTTCTTTGCATGAGCTCAGACAGGGTTGGCAGGAATTTGCCACTTATCAGCACAACCACATCATCAGCATAAGCAACCACCTTGATTTTCAGCCGGTCGAAGAACAAAAGTATTTCATTTATTACCAGAAGCCATAGCAGGGGTGAGAGAACTCCTCCTTGCGGAGTGCCTCTGTTAACAGATTTCCTCACGGAACTGTCTCCTATGCATGAGGTGATGATTCTACTCTTCAGCATCTCATCAATCCATTCCACAAGGATGGAGGAAATGCCTGTGTTGCTGAGAGCATTGTGGATTGATTCAAGCTTCACGTTATTGAAAGCCCCCTCTATATCGAGGAAGGCCGCCAGCGTGAAGCCTGAATTTTCGATATGCTTCTCAACATGCCCGACCACCTCATGCAAGGCAGTCTCCACTCATTTGCCTTTAGTGTAGGCATGTTGTGATTTGCTGATGTTAATGGGGTTTAATTGTGTTCTAATGTGTTCCAAGGAAAGTATTCTTTAAAAATTCCACGTTTTTGGTCTATTGATCCAAGGAAAATAAATATTCTTTAAAAAATCCGCGTTTTTTGCTCCAATGATCCAAGGAAAATATTCTTTAAAAAATCCGCGTTTTTTGGTATACTGATCCAAGGAAAATATTCTTTAAAAAATTCATGCTTTTTCGTCTATTGATCCAAGGAAAATATTCTTTCAAAAATCCACGCTTGTTGGCCAAATGACCCTAAGAAAACATTGTTTAAAAATCCGCGCTGTATGTAAATGTCCCATAAAAATGTGCTTTACAACCCCGCACTTGGTGGTATAATGGTGCGTATGAGTGCTGTCAATATTCATAAGCCCTAATGTAACATTCAGTCCAACTATACATATGCCTTTCGTATGCCTATGAGCCGATTTAAAGCATTTCTTTTTATAGAAATCTTTGTAGAATATCTTCTGGAAAACTTTTTATGAGCCATTTTTAACTTCTTCGATTACTTCTTCCAATTAAAATCACATCAAATTACACGTTCACTTTGTGTGGAAGTCATAGATAAGAATATAAAGTAAAAATGGAACAGTGATATATTTGTAACTACTATTTCTGGTTTTATCAAATGTTACTAGACAATCTTATCAAAAGAGGCGACAAAAACAATTGCAAATTAATAACAAAGAGTCATGCAAAAAAACTTTCTTAATGTCTTCATTATCAAACAATAATGATGACGGATGCTTTGTGAATCTCTAATCTCCAAATTTACTATGACATTTTGGGAAATTAAAAAACAAATTTCGCATGATATACAAGAAAGTCTATAAAAAGAATGGCGTAAACATTTTTCAGTGGCAAACTATAGTTGGAGTGGAGTAAGACATACAAGAGTAGGTATAAAGATATACACATATTTTGCCGAACTTTTTAATAATTATTGTTTTTTTTCTTACAGTGAAATTTATTATATTTACCTTTATCCTTCTGGTCACCTTCTTGTCATGGACGCAGGCTGATGATGTTAATGTTTGCTCCGGGGTAGCTGATAATATCTTCCTCCCTGTTTTGGGAAATTGTTCGCAATATTACGTGTGCATGGATGAAACGCCTGTAAAGAGAAGCTGTGCCGAGGGTTATCTCTTTGATTCTCGGATTCAATCTTGTACCCTTCCCGATGAGGCTCAATGTGTCCAGAATTGTACCACAGCCTTGTCTTCATTCTGTTACGATCGTACATGTACCAAATATGTCCTATGTTATGCCGGTACTGCTGTCGTTCGCGAATGTTGTGATGGCCTTCAATATAATGCCGAAACAGATCGTTGTGATTTCCCACAATATGTAGATTGTGTTGATAATATGTGCACCATATTCAATGATCCAACGAATATTACATTTTTACCCAGCAAAGCATATTGTGATAAATATTATGTTTGTGTAGATGGCCAGGCAAATCCGCGAAATTGTTCAAGTGGTTTACAATTTAATACACAGTGTAATTGTTGTGATTTTCCCTCCAAGGCTAATTGTACGGTAAGTGGGAATATAAGAAAGAACAATGTGAATGAATATAATCTCCTTCCTTCTTCTTATAGATTACAAGTTTACAGCGCAACATTAAACCTTTTTCAAAGAGTCCTCCTAAAGCTGCTGACATTAAATGTCCCTCAGAGGGTAGCCACTTTTTCCCCCATATCCTCAATCCAGCAAAATACTATTTCTGTCTGAATGGTCGTGGTGTCATATTGGAATGTACTCCCGGTTTGGTGTATGATCGTTCACTGCAAACGTGTCGTGAACCTGCAAACGTTGGGAAATCAAATCTATATAGAATTGCGAGAAATTAAAAATACACCACCTTTTTGGTCGATTTTCAAATAAACGAAATATAACCACATATTTGTATTTAATATTTTGTAAATGTATCTTCGAACTAGAGTTGTGCAAATTGAACTATATTGAACTACCTAGTTCACTATCTAGTTCAATGGACACCGGTCGTTTCTTAGAACAAAATGCGTATACTTATTACTTCACGTTAGTTTGTGTGATGTTCCTCATACGTTTTTGAACTAGGACAGTGAACTAGCCCAGCAAAAATACTCATTACAAATTGGCCTACTTTCTCATTATTTTAACACGGGCATGTCATAGGGAGTAAGTACTTACTTTTTGGCCACTAAAAAGTAGATAAATAAGTAGTTACTCCCTGGTTACTCCAAGTCGTAACTACTTATTTAAGTACTTATGTATTTACTTTTAAGTGCCAAAAAATAAGTACTTACTCCCTATGACATGAGAAAGTAGGCCAATGACATGACATAATGAGAAAGTAGGCCAATTTGTAATGAGTATTTTTGCTGGGAGGTCGTTCAATTGCCCAACTCTACTTCGAACGAGTTTTAAAATTACACTACATTTATTCAAACCTGGATAGATGACAGACGAAAAATGTTATATAGATTAGAGACAGCTTTATGCTTGGTTTACATTTAAGAAATCAACTCGATTTCAACTGTCAATTCCTTTGCCAATTGAAAACTCATCTGAAATCCATTGGATTTCAATTGACGTTTAAGCAATGGAATTGACAGTTTAAACCGAGTGGATTTCCTAAATGTAAACTTACTATTACGCTATTTTAGATATTAGCTCCGTTGCAGCACTTTTTAATGGTAAAATGTGCAAAAGAGAGAACAGTCAGAAATGAGTTCAACTTACACATTTTCCAAAATGTACGGGAACGGAAAAATGGCAGAAACGTAAAAAAACTGGAACAAATATCAAAGTCGGCGTGTCAGCCAATCGGAAGCCGGCAAACATGTTGCACATTTTTGCTCGCTCAGATTTTTCGTGTAAAAAGTTTCTAAAGAGAGAGCTAATCAGCGCCATTTTTGTTCAACTTTTTTGGTGTACGGGAACGCATTTTGGGCAAAAATGTGCAAAATGTGTTAAATGTGTAAAAACTTTTTAGTTCTGGAACGAAGCTATTACCTACAAACGAAGCTACTGAAACATCCCCTAGAGAGGGTATTATTTGTGATAAACTTGAAGAGTGTACGGGATATGCAGAGGGTCATATCTGAAAGTCAGTTTGGCTTAGGGAACAAACTATTCATGATAGAAATTGTAGTAAAACTTGTGAACTTCTCTAGTATTAATTGTATGTTTCTTGAAGTATGGGAACGCTTTTCGAGTAAGAAAATTGTTGGACGTAAAGGAACAGTAGTGGGATTCTGTAACTCATTTTTGCTGTTACCGACAAAAATCGGTAAAATTAAAGAGCAAAATTATGACTAATAACATATAGAAAAGTTGGCATCACTGTTTGTGTCGGTAGAGGCTAGCGACTATTTTTTATTCATCGTTAACTTACCGAAAAATTTCGTTAGTTATCGAAATTATAAGCATTTTAATTTTACCGACAATTATCGATAACGGCAAAAATGAGTTACAGAATCCCACTACAGACCTAATGTGTTATTATAAGTCTTATGTTACACCATGTTTACATTAGACATTTTTGGGTACCCTTTCTCTTTTAGAAAGGCCAATAGAAGCATAAATCACCCTTCATTTTAAAAAGGGTCTATAGAATCATCCTCTCCTTCAGAAAGGGTCTATAGAATCATCCTCTCCTTCAGAAAGGGTCTATAGAAGTACCCTTTCTTTCAAAAAGATCTATAGAAACACAATTTCTTCCAGAAAGGGTATATAGAAGCACCCTTTGTTTCAGAAAGGGTATATAGAAGCACCCTTTGTTTCAGAAAGGGTCTATAGAAGCACCCTTTGTTTCAGAAAGGGTCTACAAAAGCAACCTTTCATTAGAAAGGGTATATAGAAGAACCATTTCTTTCAGGAAGGGTCTATAGAAGCACCCATTCTTTTAGGAAGGGTCTATAGAAGCACCCATTCTTTTAGGAAGGGTCTATAGAAGAACCCTCTCTTTCAGAAAGGGTCAGTAAAACCAACTTTTTTTCAGAAAGGCCCTATAGAAACACCCTTTCTGTTAGAAGGAGCCTAAAGAAGCACCCTTTCTTTCATAAAGGATCTGTAGAACTAACCTTTCTTTGAAAAAGGCGGTATAGTAGCACCCTTTCTTTAAAAAAGGTGCTCTAGAAGCAACCTTTCTTTCACAAAGATTGAATTCGGAGGAAATTTCGAACAGTTAGTTAGTACAACAGAATAGGTCATGCGACCGAACAGCCATGTGGCTTTTGAACCATCGAAAGCATTCGATACCGTCTAGCATCTCACGCTGTTCGATGACATAGGGAATACTTCCCTCCAGCCATGACTGAAACGTTGGGCGCCACTCGTATGTGGAGTTTATATACAAATAAGAAAACGAAGACTCGTAGAGTGGTACATGTAGTATCCCAAGGCGGGGTGATATCTCCGGAACTGCTTAAGCCTAAGTTTCTAAAATTCCTCACCCCAGGTGTCACAGAGAGAGTATTGTATAAGAATGATTGTACGATCTTGGCGTCGGGTTTACCACATGGACGGCTGAAATGAGTCTTCCCTGATTCTGACCAAAAACTACCCCAAAATATTGGGTGTAACGTTCGATATGATGTTTAAGTCGTTCGCTTAAGCCACAGCTATAAGAAGAAGAAACAAGGACACGATCAGAAGTAGGAACAAGGTCTTCAAGTCGCCGGCAGTACTAGGGTGAGCTATTTGGCGCAAGTGTGGTATGTAAATGTTATCGCTACGTAGTATATTTAAACCAGCCATAATGCAGCCCTGATGGTAGCATCCACATGACACCATTGGACCATCTTCATGACGGAAGGACGATTTAACGGTGCATTAGCACAAGAAGATGTTGTCGATGCAGTATCTGTTTCTGTGTTACCGTATATCTTAAGGTATATTATAGACCACAGAAGACCTATCGAGGTCTTGTGTAGTCAACAAAAGTCCCCTTGAGATCTTCTATAGTCAACAGAAGTCCTCTTAAGGTCTTTCATATGCAATAAAAGACCTTTTAAGGTCTCCTATAGCAGAAAGAGGTCTTCTTGTGACCTTCGATACACAACAGAAGATCTCTTGAAGTCTCTGATTAAAACTTCTCTTAATGTCTTATATATTCAACAGAAAAACTCTTAAGGTGTTCTATTGGCATCAAAATTCCAAAAGCCCACAGGTCTTCCATAAGCAAGAGGAGATTTCTTGAGGTCTTCTACATACAACAGAGGATTTTCTAAGGTATTCTATAGACAACAGGAGACATCCGGAGGTCTTCCTTAGACCACAGAAAACCTCTGCAGGTCTTTTGTAGTCAACGGAAGTCGTCTTGAGGTCTTCTGTAGCAACAGAAAATCTCTAGAGATCTAGGAAACATAACCCTCTAGAGATCTTCTATAGACTACTGAAGACCCCTACAGATCTTCTATAGGAAACAGAAGACCTTTTCATAGGCCTTTTATAGGCAAGAGAAGATCTTCTATATCTAGAAAGCAATTTGAGATCTTCTGTCGATAACAAAATACTTCTAGACTTACGCTATGTTTACATTAGAAATTTGTTAACCTTCTTTATGAGGATATATTTGACGAATGCGCAAGGGAATTGATATTTGAAATCCAGTGGATTTATTATAATGCCGGTTATATGTAAACATACTATTAACACTAAGGGCCTGTTTCACTACGTCGAACGAAAATGAAAACGAAATAAATACTATCTCGAAAGAAATACTAGCTCGTGTATGATTTTCAATTTTTGTAGTTGTTTTGAAGCAAAAACAAAGTCAATAGTACCATGAAAAGCAAAGTTTAGGTGTTTTCCGTTCGCATTCATTTTCTTTCGACATAGTGAAACAGGCCCTAAATGATTATTTTACAGTAATTTTTCGGAAAATAGTTGAAAAAACTAGGACAGGTTGGGAATGGCATAAACCTCTGGCCATTTGCTGAAGTAATCCATGACCACTAAGACATACCGGTTCCCAGAGTCGCTTATTGGAAACGGTCCAGCCACATCCATTGCGATTCTTTCAAATGGAGCTCCTGAATTATACTGTTGCATGTGGCCTCGACTTTTCCGGGTTGGACCTTTAGCTCTTATAAACCTCTCACAATTGGCAATCCAGTCTGCAATGGATTTCTGACAGCCGACCCAGTAGAATCTCTGCTTTATCTTTTCAGCAGTCTTTGATACACCAAGGTGTCCTCCACTTGGTCCATCGTGAAACTCTGACAAGACATCTTTTATTTTGGAGTCTGGTACGACAATCAAGTTACGGTGAGTTTTTCCAGCCACTTACGATGTAGGCACCCATCTATTAGAAGTAGACTGTTCCACTGGGCCAAATAAGATTTCAAAAGGGGGCTTTCGGGCGCTATTTCTTTGCGACTAGGGCGTTCGCCCATTTTCATAGCAGAAATTATCTTGCCTAGGTCCGTGTTTAGACACACAAATTTCTCGGGAAAGTAAATTGAGTTTTTAGGCAATAGGGGTTAGAAAAGAGTATTGAGGAGCTCTTTCCTCTCCGCTCTCTCCCAAAAAACTCAATTTACTTTCCCGAGAAATTTGCGTGTCTAAACACAGACTAAAGCATAGTACACACGGTCCAATTTTCTGGTAAATAAAAACTTTTTGTTAGCTAAAAATGATTGAAATACAACATTTAAGGTATAATTTAGTGATTAGGAAAGTAATTATTCAGCTAGACTTTGATATTAACGAAATAGTCCTCGATGACTGTCAGTTTTGTTGGACCGTGTGTTCTATGCTCAAGGTGCGATCTTTTCTTTGTTCCGCCGACCATTCCTCGCCGGACTCAACCTGCAGTAGCCGGACATCGACGATACTTGATTTGCCTTCAGCCTTCGAGCAATGTCTGCATTCAATTTTGCATGGCCGACGTGACAGGGCGTCAGCATTCTGTGCTCGATACTTAGGTCATAACTCTGAAGCCTCTCGATCCAACGGACCAATTGACCTTCCGGGTTCTTAAACTGGAGCAGCCATCGCAGAGCGGAATGATCGGTTCTTAGCAGGAAGTGCTGTCCATACAGGTATTTGTGATAGTGTTTGATGCTCTCCACAACTGCCAGCAGCTCTCTCCTCGTCACACAGTAATTCCTCTCAGGCTTTGACAATGTTCGGCTGTAGTACCCGATGACTTTTTCTTGGCCGTCTATTTCCTGGGAAAGGACACCACCGATCCCGTATGCACTGGCATCAGTGTCCAACACAAACCACCGGGTACAGGGTACGTCAAAAGAGGGGCTTTGCAGAGCATTTCTTTCAGTTGTTGGAATGCCTCTTCCTGGTCGTTGCTCCATAGAAATTTCTGCCCTTTTTGAGTCAGTCGGTGTAAGCTTGCGGCAATGTTGGCAAAATTGGGGACAAACCGACGGTAATAGGTGCAGAGACCCAGAAAGCTTCGCAGCTCATGGAGGTTTCGAGGCTGCGGCCAGTCTCTGACTGCTTTAATCTTCTCGCTATCCGTCGATATGCCCTCCGTCGTCACATGGTGCCCCAGGAACTTCACCTCTCGCTGGAAGAGGTTACACTTCTTCGGTTTATGTTTTAGACACGAAGACGCAACTATCGTCTTCGGGTCTAAAACTTAAATAGTAAATTCCTTAAATTCGTGAGGTGTTCGTCGAAGGTCTGTCCCATGACTATGATGTCATCCAAGTATATAAGCCACGACTTCCACTGCAACCCTTTCAGCACCCGCTCCATCAGCCTTTTAAATGTGGCCGGGGCGTTGCAGAGCCCGAATGGCATGACATTAAATTGCCAGAGACCGCCGTTAAAGCCAAACGCTGTCCTTTCTTATCTTTTTCGGCTATGTCTACCTGCCAGTAACCACTCTGCAGATCAAGGGTAGAGAACCATGACGTCCCGGCCAAGGTGCCTAGTGTGTCATCGATTCTTGGGAGCGGGTAGCTATCTTTCTTGGTGACATCATTTAGTTTTCTGTAATCCACACAAAATCTGGTACTTCCATCTTTCTTCTTGACCAGAACTACTGGGGAACACCAGGGACTCGACGACGGTTCGATCACACAACTCTTCACCATTTCGCTTATCAACTTCAATTTCAATTTTATGAAATTACTGTATTTGGGAACTCGACCTAAGAACGCCAAAATAATGGGAAAGTTTCGTATTAAAGTTTCAGCGTGTGGTTTTAGAGCATGAGTTTTGCATATAATATGGTTGGCAAAACTATTTCCTTGTTAATGTAACGGTTATTCCTTCTCTAATTTTATATTCCACATAATTACAACCATGTGTTGTTTTGCATAATACAGTTGGCAACTCTTGGTCATTGTTATTGTAACGGTTATTGCCATACACACTTGTTTATATGAAGACATGGCGCAAGTCAACTGTTTACCTCTCATTTAGTCACTCTCACTATCGCTCTTTGTTTAAGAAATAAAAATAATATTACTACCTTTGTCTCAGAACCTCCTGTGTCATATATTTCTCGTCTCGGAGAGACGAAGTGAGTGTATGTACCTCCAAAAACAAATCAAAACAAAAGCCATTCAAGCAATTCTAATGCAAAATACATTCAACATTTCGGTAGTTTAGTGTACTTGGAGCCTATGAAGATAACGTTTGTTGTGTGTGCGTGCGTTTGTATTATTTATGTATATTTGTTGTGTGATATATTCTTGATATTTCATAGTGTATAGTGTGCTAGAAAAAAGCAGCCATTCATCATCAATAAATTGCAACAAAACGGGTTAATATAAATGAGAACCGTTTGTGTTTTCTAAAAAAATATTCACTTTCTTTTTCTTATTATTTTTCTGCATTTAATATGTTGATTGTGAAGTGGCTGCTGCTGCCATTATTTCATGTCCTTGGCTCCCCTTTAAATGTCAGGACAACATGCAATTCATGGCTTCACTTCGTCTTTCCCAGCATACCATAAATATGCCATAGAAAAAGTTAAAAGTGAAATTCCAAAGCCAGGAAAAAAAAAGAAACAACGAAACGATTCGGTTTCGTTTTCATTTTCATTTCGCCTACAGTTGTTCCAAATGCAAATGGAACAAGTGAAAGTTCTTCTTTGTTTTGGTGGAAAATAAAATAATTTACAAATAAATAAACGGCGAAAAACAAGTAAATATTTAATTTGTAAAACAAGCAATTCCCTCAATTTTTACAAAGCAGAAAAAAAGAAACAGAAATGTGTTACCAAAATAACGAAACAATGTCAATGCACTAGAAAATTTAACCAAGGACATTTGTGTTACTTGCTTGCTCGCTCGGCCAACAAAAAAACATGCAAAGCAAAGAAACGAAGAGAAAAATTGTGAATCAAATCTAAGCCAATACCAAAAGAAAAAGTAAAAAAAAAAAACAAAATCATGGGCAATATGTTGCAAATAAAAATATAGTGAACACACAAATAAAGGATATAACAAATTAATAGCTGTTTAAAGGTAAGATATCCTTATACATATGTATATCACAAACCTTAAACCAACAACATCGAGGAACAACATTAAAGCCTTGTACCAAGCAGTAACATTTTAGATTTGCACACTTTTATCTAAGCATACAAAATTATACATACAAACAACATGTTTGCCTTGTGTATTTGCCCAAACAAACCCACACATACCTCGCAACAAATGTATGTGTGTGGGTATGTTTGTCGAGACCCCCATTTCTATAGTTGGATGGACACATGCATTCTATGAAGCAAAAAAAAAAAACTAGTCCATTTTTTTTTTCTTCATTCATCTACATAAGATTTGCTCCATATCTCATCACACCGTGGCCAGCAGCTAGCCAGTCAGTCAGCCAGCCAACATTTGTCAGACAGACATACGCGAAAGGAGGATATAAAAAAAATAGAATTTCTTACAATTACACTTACAAATGTGAATGTATCATTTACACAGTGAGGGACAAAAATAAGTGGAAAATTTTTATATTAGAATCGCACAGAAGGTCTACAGAAGCACCCTTTCAAAAAGGGACTGTAGAAACACCCTTTCTTGCAGAAAGGGACATTTTCTGAAAGAAAGGGTGCTTTTATAGACCCTTTCTAAAAGAAAGTGTGCTTCTATAGGCACTTTCTGAAAGAAAGGGTACTTCTATAGATCCTTTCTGAAAGAAAGTGTGCTTCGATAGACCCTTTCTGAAAGAAAGCCTGCTTCTAAAGACACTTTCTTAAAAAAGGGTGTTCCTTTCTGAAAGAAAGGGTCCTTCTATGAACCCTTTATGAATGAAAGGGTGCTTATATAGATCCTTTCTGAAAGAAAGGGTCCTTCTGTAGAACCTTTCTCAAAGAAAATGCGCTTCTGTAGACCCTCTCTGAAAGAAAGGGTGCTTTTATAGACCCTTTCTGAATAAAAAGCTGCTTCTGTAGGGTCTATAGAAGGGCTTATAGAAGAACCCTTTCTTTAAGAAAAGGTCTTTCGAAGCACCCCTTCTTTAGGAAATGGTCTATCGAAACACAATTTCTGTCAGAAAGGGTCTATAGAAGCAGGTTTAAAGAAGCAGCCTTTCTTTCAGAGAGGGTCTACAAAAGTGCATTTTCTTTGAGAAAGGGCCTATTGAAGAACCCTTTCTTTACGAAAAGGTCTTTCGAAACACCCTTTCTTTAGGAAACGGTCTATTGAAGCACCATTTCTGTCAGAAAGGGTCTATAGAAGCATTCAGAAAGGGTCTATAGAAGCACTCTTTCCTCCAGAAAGGTGATTTAATAAGAGCCATATTTGGTGCGTATGAGTACTGTCAAAGTTCATACGCTCTGTTGCGCCCTTTGTTTCAGCAAGGGTTTATAGAAGCACCCTTTGTTTCAGAAAGGGTCTATAGAAGCAAAGGGTCCTTCTATAGACCCTTTATGAAAGAAAGGGTCCTTCTGTGGACCCTTCCTGAAAGAAAGGGTGCTTCTGTGAACCCTTTCTGAAAGAAAGGGTGCTTCTGTGAACCCTTTCTGAAACAAAGGGTGCTTCTATGGACCCTTTCTGAAACAAAGGGTGATTCTATAGACCCTTTCTAAAACAAAGGGTACTTCTGTAGACCCTTTCAGAGTGCTTCTATAGACCCTTTCTGAAACAAAGGGTGCTTCTATAGACCCTCTCTGAACCAAAGGGTGCTTCTATAGACCCTTTATGAAATAAAGGGTGCTTCTATAGACCCTTTCTGAAACAAAGGGTGCTTCTATAGACCCTTTCTGAAACAAAGGGTGCTTCTATAGACCCTTGCTGAAACAAAGGGTGCTTCTATGGACCCTTTCTGGCACAAACAATGGGTGCTTTTATAGGCCCTGCCTGAAACAGAGGACGCATCTATAGACCCTTGCTGAAACAGAGAATGCTTCTATAGACCCTTTCTGAAAGAAAGGGAGCTTCTATAGACCCTTTCTGAAACAAAGGGTGCTTCTGTGGATCCTTTCTGAAAGAAAAGATGTTTATATAGATCCTTTCTGATATAAAGGGTGGTTTTGCAGATCCTTTCTTATATAAAGGGTGCTTTTGCAGACCCTTTCTCAATGAAGTGGTACTTCTATTTCTGAAATAAAGGGTGCTTCCATAGACCCTTTCTGAAACAAAGGGTACTTCTATAGACCCTTTCTGAAACAAAGCGTGCTTCTATAGGCCCTTTCTGAAACAAAGGGTGTTTCTATAGACCCTCTTCTAGGAAAACAAACCACAGAGCTTTGTTAATTTCTTAGAACTTTGGAAACAGATCTTACAACAGAGCGTATGAACATTGACAGTACTCATACGCACCAAATATGGCTCTTATTAAATCACCTTTCTGGGGTATAGGGTGTTTCTATTGACCCTTTCTGATTCTATAGACCCTTTCTGAAACAAAGGGTACTTCTATAGACTCATTCTGAAACAAAGAGTGCTTCTATAGACCCTTGCTGAAACTAAGGGTTGCTTCTGTAGACCCTTTCTGAAAGAAAATGTGCTTCTCTATACCCTTTCTCAAAGAAAGGGTGCTTCTATAGACCCTTTCTGAAACAAAGGGTGCTTCTATAGACCCTTGCTGAAAGTAAGGGTGCTTTTTAGACCCTTTCTGAAACAAAGGGTGCTTCTATAGACCCTTGCTGAAAGTAAGGGTGCTGTTTAGACCCTTTCTGAAACAAAGGGTGCTTCTATAGACCCTTTCTGAAACAAATGGTGATTCTATTGACCCTTTCTGAAACAAAGGGTACTTCTATAGGCTCTTTCTGAAACAAAGAGTGCTTCTATAGACCCTTGCTGAAACTAAGGGTTGCTTCTGTAGATCCTTTCTGAAAGAAAATGTGCTTCTCTATACCCTTTCTCAAAGAGAGGGTGCTTCTATAGACACTTTCTGAAAAAAAGGTGCTTCTACAGACCCTTTCTGAAAGAAAGGCTGCTTCTATAGACCCTTTCTGACAGAAATGGTGTTTCGATAGACCGTTTCCTAAAGAAAGGTGCTTCGAAAGACATTTTCTTAAAGAAAGGGTTCTTCTATAGGCCCTTTCTGGAAAAAAGGGTGCTTCTGTAGACCTGTCTGGAATAAAGGGTGCTTCCGTCAAATAAATGTTAAAAATTATATACCTATTTTTCCATCTCATTGTATAGTATGTGCAATGTGTGCAAAAACGGATGTACACACAAGTATGTAGGATGTTTTTTCATTTTGGCCCATGAGACCCATACACATGCACTTCGGCTAGCTTTAACATACATTTGTTTTACTATACTTGGGGTTAACATGAACATATTCATCCGCCGTGTATATATTACAAACCATCTGAGTTTACACATGATGTTTTATTAGTTGTTGGTGTTTTTCATGTTATGGTTTTTCATTTCTTTATTTTCCTTGTTGTGTTTTGCTGCTGCTTGCTTCCACATGAAAATGTCACGATTCATTTTTTAAGTGTTAGATTGTACCTACCTGTCTGACTTATTCAATTAAACAGCTCAATCTCCTGTGAGAGTTGACTTTGGTTTGGCTGTGAGATGGTGTTTTTTTGTTCGTTGTGTGAATTTCCTTGCTTCGTAATAAAAGAAGGAGACTGAAAATGAGAGTGTGAGTATTGTTTTAATGAGAACAAGAGATTGTGTGTTTTTCTTACTGACTTTCACCTTTAAATTTTATGTTGAATGGGAGGCAGTGTGGGTGGTGTGAGTGAGAGTTTGTGGGGAATGAGTGAGAGAGAGGAAGCCTGCCTATTACGGTTGATAGTTGTTTGTTGGGGGAAAAAGAGAAGAAGCCATGGTTTTTAATATTTTTTCTATTACATTTTTACTTTACCACCTCAAGTAATGTGCAATGCATCTTTTAGATTTATTTAGAACATATATAATGAATATTGTTTTTATTATGTTTACTGTTTCTATACAGTGGGGTAAAAAAAGTTCTTCTTGGAAACACCTCCCAATAAACTAACCTATAATTTATTTTGCTGTAATTATGGCCTTTGTGAATCTCCAAATGTAAATTATATATTTAATTTCAAAGAATGTGAATACTATTTTTATCTCCACAACTGATTAAGGCATTCTTTTGAAAGATTGTCACTGCAGCAAAATGAACATTTCAATTATCATCGCCTCCTCCATGTTACATGCTGGGTATTAATCAATTTACAACATCCGAATCCCTGTTGGCGGCGACAACTGCCAGTGCATTTGAAAGAAGATAAAAAACAACCACACAGCGATATCTCATTTTGGTTCGCTGTAACCACAAAAGACATTCATTGACCTGGGTGGTGTTGTTGCAGTGCCAGGATAAGGCGATTGCATGCTTTATTTTTCATTTGCAATTTTCGTTTCGAAAGAAATGCCAAGAACTGAAATATAACCCCAACCAAACCAAAGTGATGGGATAAAAAGCTATTGCACCTTGAGCCATATTTAAAAAAAAATGAAGCTGTCTTAATTGTAGCTATTTTGATAACCACAGATAGGGCATAGGTTTTACTTCAAAAAGTTTAATATATATAACATTTTTTGAATATCACACTACATATCGTTGATTTTAATTTTTGGAAACAGTACACCGGAGCGTATGAATGTTGACGGTACTCATACGCACCGAATATGGCTATCATTAAACCAGCTGAACAATAAAATACATTTTTGATTATACACAAGATGCTTTTGAACCAACATTAAATGCAAGGAGCTTACACTTGGGAAGTTTTTGCGGATTCAGAAAGTACAATGTTCAAGGGTGAAAAAAATAAAAAAATACCGAAGCGCTTTTTAAATAAATCGCGATCAAAATTCAGATCTATAGGGGTTTTTTGGGTCCACTGGAGTTAGATGGGTAGGTTAGGCGGGGTAGTTAAAAAGGTGTTGTGTGTCGTGCGGGCCCATGCCGCATACTGGGCATATGTCTTGCACGGCGCGATCGATTTCCGCCCAATACGAATTTAGGCGACTGCAATATCCCGAGCGTAGTTGAGCCAAAACTACTCTGGTTTGTCGTGGCAGCTGACACTCCTCAGCTGGGATAGATGGAGGATGTACTCCGAGTACTTTATTCACACTATAATTGCTGAAGGCATTGGCAACTGCGTCCGTGTGAATGCTATTCAATCCTGCTTGATATGCTTGTTGATCTAGGGGTTCTCTCCTGTATCGTTGGACCTCTCCCTCTAGAGCATGGATATCCTTTCTGATCTCCCTGAATGGGCCGGGCTAACCCACATGATGGTCATTGGGATGGCTCACACGATAACATCCAAGCAGGTACTGCAACGAAAGCATCTCATTGTGTTGCTTTACATGCAGATGGTCCACTGAAGATTTGAGGAGGCACCCTGTCGCTGTTCTTAGGGCGGCATTCTGGCAAGTTTGAATCTTTTTCCAGTTCGTGTCACACAATCTCGGGGACCAGACTGGAGCCGCATAGCTTACCACAGACCGACCTATCGCGTTATACGTGACCAACAAGGTTTCTTTATCTGCACCCCAAGTGCTGCCGGCCAGGGATTTGAGGACCTTGTTCCTACTTTTCAACCTGTCGCAGATAGGTGTGGCATGGGCGCACGACGTGAATGTAGTGTCGAATGTGACCCCTAAAATTTTAGGGCAGTTTGTGGTCGGAATTCTGCAACCGTCGACCACGACATTCAACTCACGTCCAAACTGCGCTGTCCATGTGGTGAACAGAGTGGCTGTAGATTTTGTGGCGGAAATCTGCATATTCCTCGAATGGAAAAAGGTGGTAAGATCGGTTAAATAGTTGTTCAGTCTCTCACAGATGTCATCAGGTACCCGACGCCAGGATCGTGCAATCATCCGCATACGTCACGATCTCAATGCCGTCTGGAGGGGATGGAATACAGGAGAGGTAGAGGTTAAACAGTTCCGGAGATATCACCCCACCTTGGGGAACTCCCTGTTTCACTCTACGGGGTTTGGGCTTTTTATTCCTGAATTCCACGTACGACTGGCGTCCACACATATAGTTAACTATCCAACGTTTCAAGCTTGGCCGGAGGGTTGTCTGCTCAATGTCCTCAAACAGCGTGGAGTGCCTGACTGTATCAAAGGCTTTTGATAAGTCAAGCGCCACCATCACTGTTCTATCGCACGGCCGTATCTGGTTGAGTCCTTTATAGATATATGTGGTAATGGCGTGCAGCGCTTTTGTCATGCTGTGCTGCTTACGGAATCCATGCTGATGATCGGCAACTTGATAGCTATTTCTGATACTGGGGAGGAGCAAGGCCTTAAGTATCTTTGCTACGGGCGACAAAAGCGAAATCGGTCTGTACGATTCACTTTTGCTGACATCCTTACCTGGTTTCCGTAGTGGGACCACCCTGCCCATTTTCCAGACTTCGGGAACAACGTGGGTGGCTAGCGACAAGTTGAAGACTTTGGTGAGATACTCGACTCCCGGCTCATCCAGCTGCTTTAACACTACCATGGAGATTCCATCAGGGCCCAGCGCGTTCCTGATGGCATTGGCAACATCATCAATTGTAAATTGTGGTGGTTCATCCTCGGCAGGAAGAGATCTGATGCGACGTAATACTCTTCTCTTCGCCCAGTCACTCGCGGGATGCTCGACAAACTGTCGATTGAAATTACTTGCGCACCTCTTCGGGTCAGTCAACGTAACGTCGCCAAACGTGACTGAGGTCCTATCTTCCCTTCTTCCAGGGTTCGAGAGTGACTTAACCGTTGCCCACAATTCACCTATACCGGCTCCAATGTTGCAGCCCTTCAGATGATTTAACCATTTGTTCTGCTTATGCTCCCTGACTCTGGGGTCATTGGGGTTGATACGACGAAGCTCATCACGCTCATTTGCTAATCCCGTCGCCTCTGCTGGGAAATTTGGTCTTACTTCGGGTATTCGACCAGCAGGGATATGGCGAGCGGCTGCAGCAGTGATGATGTCCCGAAACGTCCTTTCCGCTACCCGAACATCAGAAGGATTGGGCAATTCTCTGAAGCGGTGATTGGTGAACTCTCTGAAACTCGACCAATCAGCTTTTTTATGATTGACGAACGTGCGGCGTTCAGAGGCGATGAAGTCGGGTGGTCTGCTAATGGAGACAATTATGGGGAGATGGTCTGATCCAAGGGAAATGACGGGTTGCCAGGTAACGTCATTTGTCAGACCAGGTGACACGATGGTTATGTCAGGGGAACTGTGACACTCTCCTCTAATTCTGGTAGGGGCGTCCTCATTGACCGTGCAAAACGTAGAGCTATCAATCTGCTCAGCCAGCACTGTACCTCTCTGGTCGTTTCCGAGGGCCGAATGCCACATCTCATGATGCGCATTAAAATCCCCCAGGACCAGACGATTATGATCTTGCAAGAGCGGGCTAATGTCAGGCCTATAATCAGGGATACAGCTATTTCTCGGCGGGATGTATACATTCAGCAACTCTATCTCGGCAGCTCCACGCCTGACTGCTACCCATGTACGGGTCATTAGAGACAGGCTCAAGCGAGATAGGTCTGCATTGGACAGACTGGTGCAATAGGAAAGCCAATCCCCCACCTCCACTTCTGGCGCGATCTTTCCTCAGAACATTGTAACCATCACAATGCTCTAAGCTGTGGTTGTTGTTCAGCTTGGTTTCCTGCACCGCCGCGACCTTGATGTTCTTCCGACTCATAAAATCTACTATCTCCTCGATCTTACCTCGGAGTCCATTGCAATTCAATTGCAAAAAGGCTGCATTTTCGGGGATTGGGACAACAACGGCTGGTGTTAAAGGCTGCGTGTGCGGTTGTTGCCGAGGGGACTGCGGGGGAGTTTCGTAATCAGACGACGAGGGAGTCCCGTAATCCGCCGACGACTCACGCAGCATGCAGCAACATAGTCCCTCACGTGGACGAGTCCAGAGCAACTCCTTAGATGCTCCCACTCCTGACATCTGTTGCATCTCACCGAAGGTTGGATGTGGGTGAAGATGCGGATGTGACAAACTGAGCACAGATATATTGCTTCGGACCAATAGAATTCGGAGCAGGCATTCCGGGATATGCTGCTCCCAATACAGAAAAACGAAACAAATACAAACATGTGTACACTAAGGTGGCAGCCGCTGGCCGGAACATTGGTTTTGTGTTGTTCCGGGTCAATCCGGTACGAAAGAACCCGCTGCCGTAGGATTGAGCCACGTCCGTGGGTCTGGCTGGTGCGCACTACAGTTAATTCTGGAACGAATCAACCAATTTGCTCGAAACTTTGAATCTCGTACCTATATAGGAGATTTTATATGAAATATTTTACTTTATAGGAGAGTAGTACATTCTACTCTACCTCATATGGAACTTCTACTTTATAAGAGAGGTTATATCAGGCCTGTGAGGAGATCACATATGTGGTTCTCTACTTTAAAGGAGGCTCTATATGAAACTTTCAACACTATTGGGTACCTTATATGACGCGTACTAGACTATACGAGATCTCATATGAGGCGGTATACGCTACTAGAAAACTCATATGAGGCCTTTTACTTGTATAAGATACCTTATATCAGGTCTTATACTCTATGGGAGACCTCATATGAGGCCTTTTGATCTATATGAGACCTAATATGTGGACTTCTACCCTCATGTGAAACCTTCTATTTAATAGGAAATGACACATGTGATCTACTTTGTATGAGTTTTTCTGTTTAATTGGATACCTAATACAACACCTTCTAGACTATATGAGACCTCATATGAAGCTGTATAAGATATCTTATATTAGTCTTATACTCCATACGAGACCTAATATGAGGACTTCTTATACATAGGAGACCTAAAATGAGGCCTTCTAATCTATAAGAAACCTAATATTGGTCTTCTACCCATCTATGAAACCTTCTACTTAATAGGAGGTCTCACATGGGGCCTTCTACTTTAAAGGATAATTTATATGAGGCTTTCTACTCTATTGGACCTTATATTGGACTTTATACTATATATGATACCTCATATAAGGGCTTCTACCCTCTAGGAAGCCTCATATGATATTTTTACTTTATAAGAGACCTTATATTACGTCATCATATGACGTTTTCTAATCTAAAGGAAACATCTTATTAAGCTTTCTACTCTATGGGAAGTCTAGGAGACCACAATAAGGGTTCTCATTGTATTGGAGACCTCGTTTGAGACATTTTGCTCTCTAGGATACCTAAAATTGAAGACTTATACTCTGTGAAGACCTCTGTGAGGCCTTGTACATTTGATTATAACTCTTGGAGGAATCTGGCAATATCGTTCCTCTCCTTCGAGTACCATAACAAAAGTTCAAGTCAAGTTCAATCCCACGGCATTGGGTTCTTTGTACCGGATTGATCGAAACCAAACCCGTTTCGACCAGCCACTGCCAACCCAGCATCAAACCTATGCTGCTACAACAACAATAAAAGTTCAAAAATATCTGCTCAAATCACTAGCACCGCCCTTAGGAAGTAAATGATAAGGTCTAAACATTCCACATCGTTGCGACCACTATTACGACGGCACACTTCTTCCAGGAAATGGACCAAAAGCTCTAAAAACCCCTACCGGCATCAAATAAAATAACTGCCAACGCCACGATTTGACTCGGAGGAATCTTCAACCAGGGCCGTCACCTCAACAATTATATGTTTGTGTTGGTATACTTTCACCTTGGGAACGGCAAATATCCCGGAACGCCTGCTCCGAGTTCTTTTGGTCGGTGCCGGGTTAGAGAAGAATCGCGAGCCATGTATCTATTTTGTTTTCCAAATCCGCACATCGGTGAGATGTAATGGATGTAGGGAATGGGTGCACTTTCGAGGCTGATCAGGTCTAATCAGCCTCCAGGACTACATCGATACAATCCCACGGCAGCCGGTTCTATGCACCGGATTGACTCGGAGGAATATTCGGCCAGGCCATCACCTCAACAATTATGTGTTTTTGTTCATGTATTTGTCACCATGTGAGCTGCAATTTATACCGGAATGCCTACTCCGAGCTCTTCTGGTCCGTGCCGGGATAAAGATGAACCCTGGGCCAGCATGGATCTGTTCCGTTTGGTAGATCCACATCGACCACCTGGCAGTATCGGTGAGAATGGTTGCATTTCCGAGGGTGCTCTGGCCTTAAGGTGTGAAAAGAATGAAATATGCCGCTTTTTTCACGCTCAGTTTCATGTAAAAGATTAAAGGCCATGTACTACCTAGATCAAATGCTGCCTAATTCATTTGAATTAGGTAGTACTTGGCCTTTAATCTTTTACATGAAAGTGAGCGTGCGTATTTCATTGTGTTTCTACCATTAGTCGCACCTGGGATCACAGCGATATGTATGTTGCTGCGCCACAACATCGCCTAGTGTGACTTCAACTTCGTCGTCCGAATCTTCGTCGTCGTCCGAATCTTCGTCGTCGTCGGAATACGAGACGTTCCCGTAGTCTCCCCAAGAACAACAAAAACAGCATCTAACACCACAAGTTGTTGTTCAACGGTCCGGAAATGTATCATTCCTGCAATTCAATTGCAACGGTCTCCGCAATAAGGTCAGCGAATTTCCGAGGTACAGGTGCTTAATGTATACGTCATATTAGTCCGCTTTTGTAGGGCAATATCTGTCTGGTGCCAGGCGGTTTCAATCCTCACCATTAGTTTTGGAATTCCGTCCAAGGCAATGATCAAAGAGGTGTAGCGCTGACCGAGCAAATTGATATCTCCACGTTTTGCACGGTGAACGAACCCGCTCCTACGAGGATATCACTATGGAGGCTGGCACATGGCAACCTGTCACTTCACTTGGCTCAGACCACCCGACCTCATAACCTGTGACCGCCGTACTTTTCTGAACCATGGAAAAACTGATTGGTAAGAGTTCAGAGAATTTATCAATCGCCGCATCAGAAAGTTGTCCAGTCTCTCAGGTATGCGTGTAGCTGAGATAATTTTCCGCGACATTGTCCAAGCTATAACCGCTTGATATATACCTGCTAATGGAATACCCAAAATTATAACAAATTTCCCAGCAGAGGCGTAATGAGCATCGTTCCACGATCCCTGAAGATCAAAGAGTTAGAGAGAACTTACTCTTGAAGTCGACAGAACTTACTCTTGAAGCTTAAGCGGAAAAAGTGCCAAGTACAGGATTAAGTTAATTGTGGGCCAAGGGTTAAATCACTCTCGAATCTGGAAAAAAAAGGATGATGGAACAACTGCTACCTTCAACTGCGTGGCTGTGACATATCCGAATACGCGCACATGTTATTTAGCTGGGAATTTATAGAGCACCCCGAGAGTGATAGGACGAAAAGGGGACCTCTCAACCGAGGAAGTACCATCACAATTTACGATAAGCGTTGTTGCATATGTCTTCCGAAATACTAAACCATCCAAAACGTTGGACACTCACCGAATATCGATGGTAATTTTTAAGGAAATAAATGAACCCGGAGTTGAGTATTTCACAAGTGTCCTCAATTGGTTGTTAGCCACACATATTGTAGCAAAAGCCTAGAA
Organism: Musca autumnalis; assembly: GCF_047663935.1. NCBI lineage: Eukaryota > Metazoa > Arthropoda > Insecta > Diptera > Muscidae > Musca > Musca autumnalis. Next base: position 238,517,974 of record NW_027411977.1, on the reverse strand, counting down.
AGTCAGCCGGGTTGTCCCACTACTGAAACTAGGCAAGGATATTAGCAGAGTCGTATCGTACAGGTCGCAATCCCTCCTGTCGTCAGTAGCGAAGACTCGAGAGGCTCTAATCCTCCCCATGATGAAAAGCAGTTTCCAAGTTGTCCAACATCAGCATGGATTCCGGAAAATGTACAGTACCACAACAGCATTACACGCCATATCCTCCACACATAACAGTCCACCAGAACAGGCCGCGCAAATACAGTCATGGTGGGTCTTGAACTATCGTTGTCCCGTTACTGAAACTTGTCAAGGATATAAGCAGAAGTGTATCGTACAGGTCGCACTCCCTCCTGTCGTCAGTAGCGAAAACTCGAGAGGCTCTAATCCTCCCCGTGATGAAAAGCATTTTCCCAGTTACCCAACATCAGCATGGATTCCGGAAAATGTACACTATCACAACAGCATTACACGCCATATCCTCCACACATAACAGGCCGTTCGAATACAGTCATGGTGGCTCTTGAACTATCGTTGTCCCGTTACTGAAACTAGGTAAGGATATTAGCAGAGGCGTATCGTACAGGTCGCACTCCCTCCTGTCGTCAGTAGCGAAGATTCGAGAGGCTCTAATCCTTCCCATGATGAAAAGCAGTTTCCCAGTTGCCCAACATCAGCGTGGATTCCGGAAAATGTACAGTACCACAACAGCATTACACGCCATATCCTCCACACATAACAGTCCACCAGAACAGGCCGTGCGAATACAGTCATGGTGGCTCTTGAACTATCGACAGCATTCTATATCGTCAATCCTGCCATGTTGTTCGAGGATATAGAGAAGACTACCCTCCAGCCGTGTTTGAAATGTTGGATAATCAAATATATGTGTGGACGCCAGTCGTTTGTGGAATTCAGAAATTAGAAATCGAAGACCCCTAGAGTGAAACTGGAAGTTCATCATGGTCACTCCGAGAGATGTTTGTACGATCTTGGCGTCGGGTCCTATCGTCGATGACATATGTAATAGCTTAAATATCTACATATCTGACTTAGTGCAGTTCTTTCAGTTGAGGAATATGAAAATATCCACCATCAAATCCACTGCCACACTGTTCATCACCTGGACGGCTGAAATGCGGCTCTCCCTGTGTCCCGATTCCAACCACAGAAGTAGAAATAAGGCCCCAAGTCGCTGGCCGGCAACACTTGGGCGCATACAAAGAAACCTTGATGACTTCTTATAAAGCAATACGCCAGTCTGTGGCATGTTACGATGGCGCCCAATGTGGTATGCAAAAGTTAACGCTACGCAGGGAAATTAAGGGACTTGTTTTCCAAAAGAATACGAGCAACTCGTACCGTTAACCCATTAGTTTTTTTTACGCAGCCCTAAAGGCCTCGACACATAAGAAGCATGCCATTCTTGCTGAAGTCATATCTGATAAAAGACTAAAGACCAAGTTCGACCTAATAAAAAGATTTCAGAATCACATTTGAATTAGGTCGAACTTGGTATTTAGTCATTTAACAGATATGACTTAAGCAAGAATCACATGCTTCCTATGTGTCGAGGCCTTAAGGACTGCAATAAGGTGACTCCTCATGACACCAGTGGACTCTCTTTATGAGAAGACAAGATTTTACCGGTGCATCAGCACAACAAAATGCCAATGCAGTACCTGCATGGGTTTTACCGCCGTGAGCATCCTTGCCACAATCTAGTGGACAGGCTTCCCCCGCCCAGGCATTTCAGGAGAGATCTTTAAGGTCTAGGGGTCGTAAGCTACAAACGAAAACCTCTAGATTCCCTTACCTATGAGCTAGGCTTGGATGCAGTTGCATAGGCAGTTCAAAATTAGTGTTAGCCCAGTTAAGATCCTAACGATGCAACATCCTCAATTCGTATTGGGCCCAAATTGGCGACACAAAAAACTCTAAAAATTCTTACAGCCAGTTTCTGTATGTCGAAAGAAGAATGTGTGCGAATGAAACACGCCCGAACTTTAGTTTTCGAAATAGTTTTACCTTTGCTTTTGCTTCAAAACAAAAAACAAATTTGAAAAACACACAAGAGTTTGGACGTGTTTCTTTCGCACACATTCTTCTTTCGACATACAGAAACTGGCTATTAGGCGACTAAATGAAATGTATGATTGGAACGATAACTATCGCAAGAAATTGACTCCCAAAATTAAATCCAGTTCCAAGATGAGTTATGTATGTCGGTCCATTCCTTCAGGTACACTCTTCTCAAAAGCTCACAACTTTTATCCTTAATCCATACCACTTTCTAAAGAAAAGGTTTCCGTTGAGTTAATAATATGCACCCTGCTGTCAGTAATTCAATTCTCGGCAGTAGGTGCTAATCCCGCTGACTAAGTGGAATATTACACTACCCACAGCTACACCTAATATGAAACTTATCCTTTGTTAGAAAGCATCGAAAAACTTTCTGCATTCTTCTTCTTGCAAGACAGTAACAAAGAACTTGAGAATCCTTTGTCTGTGCGTATGATTCATGGGGAAACGTGTCAACATGTGATAGTGTGTGTCTGTGTATGTGTGTGATAAAAATTTACAAAATATTTCCTGTTTCCTTCTTAACAAAAAACCTCCAACTATGCGCCATTTCCCTCTCAAGTGCTTTGACCTTTTCTTTTTATTCCTCCATTGTGTCTAGGAAATAATTGCTTGCCCTTTTTTCTTTCCGTTACAGGTTTGGCAAACATCAACGGGATACGACGAAGTGAAAAGCAGCACGACGCAACAGCATTTTAGTTTGCCGCAGGCGAACAAAGAAACCACACGTTATGCATTTCTGGATAGACAAACGTTCTCCACAATGTGGCTTTGGTAGATCTCGTGTGGCTGCCTCCTTGTCGGGGGCTGGTGGGGGAGCGGGAGTTAGTTTTGGTCATCCACCACGTAGAACAAATAAATCAACAGCAGCCGTTCATAGGCAGCAGCTACAACATCAACAGCATCATCAACAAGCGGCCCAATATCATCAACACGCCGGTGGAGGAGGAGCAGGCGTCAGTGGCGCTGGGGGAGTCAACGTTTCCACGGCCAGTGGCAGTGGTGGCCCTTCCTCTCATCATTCACAAAACAACAATAACAACAGTCATAACCCAGTGGGTGGTGGTTCAAATGTACCAACCCACACCGCTTCTTCATCTTCTTCCACTTCCGGCAATCGTAATCATGCTTCCAGAACCAATAATGTCCATCAATATTACAACAACAATCGCCAATATCAAACTCCTCACACACAACAAGGACACCACACTAGCGCTGTCAGCGGCACCACAACAACCACCACTCCACAACCAACAGGGGCAGCAGCAACAACAACAGCATCAACCACATCATCTTCTCCAGCAATAATTAATTCTAGCAATAACAATCATGTCATTACGACCAGTGGGGTATCGACGAACATTGTTACCTCACCCACGGGTAATAATGCCACTTTAACCTCCACCACAACGGCGCCATATGTTACTTATAGCCCTTCAGCTGCAAGTGGTCACCATCATCAACAACAGTCGCAGCAACATCATCACCATCTACAACAACAACAAAATCCCTATCAACAACAACGTTATCGTCATCCACAATTTGGTAATATGTCGGTGAGGACGTTTCCCTCGGCTGCAATATCGGCGGCAGCAGCATCAGCAACGGTCCAACATCATCAGCAGCAACAACAATTGCAACAACAACAACAACATAATGCCAATGTTGTTTTGCAGCAACAACAACAGCCACCGCTGTCTGGGGACTCAACATTGAATCCAATACCAGAGGCATCTTCGGTTCAGCATCAAAGGTAAGTTGTGGAGGATTTTCATTTCTTGTATAAAGGTCCTCTATAAATAGAGGAACCCTAGGGATCTTCTATAGCTAGAGGACCCTTTACGGGATTTCTTTGTATGGAGGACCCCTTAAAGTCTTAGAGATTTTCAATAGTCAGAATATCCTTATTTCGATAAAGGACCAACTAGATGGATTCCCCTCGGAAGGGTCTTCTATAGAATAGAATATATTCGAAAGGGGTTATATACCATAAATGCCGTTTGGCAGAGTCTTCTATAGAACAAATGACCCTCGGAAAGGTCTTCTGTAGAATAGATGACCCTCGGAAGATCTTCTATACAATAAATTAGCCTCGAAAGGGTCTATATATAGAATGGGTGATACTCGGAAGGGTCTTCTATAGAATGGATGACCCACAAAAGCGTTTTATATAGAATAGACGACCCTCGGAAGGGACTCCTACAGAATAGATGACCCTCGGAAGGGTCTTCTACAGAATAGATGACCCTCGGAAGGGTCTTCTATAAAATAGATGACATCGGAAGGGTCTTCTATAAAATAGATGACCCTCGGAAAGGTCTTCTTTTGAATAGATGACCCTCGAAAGGGACTTCTATTGAATAGATGACCCTCGGAAGGGTCTTCTATAGAATAGATGACCCTCGGAAAGGTCTTCTATAGAATAGATGACCCTCGGAAAGGTCTTCTTTTGAATAGATGACCCTCGGAAAGGTCTTCTTTTGAATAGATGACCCTCGAAAGGGTCTTCTATTGAATAGATGACCCTCGGAAGTGTCTTCTTTTGAAAAGATGACCCTCAGAAGAGGCTTCTATTGAATAGATGACCCTCTGAAGGGTCTTCTATTCCATAGATGACCTTCGGAAGGGTCTTCTATTGAATAGATGACCCTCGGAAGGATCTTCTATAAAATAGATGACACTCGGAAGGGACTTCTATTGAATAGATGAAGACCCTTCCGGGTGTCATCTGTAGAATAGAAGACCCTTCCGAGGGTCATCTATTCAATAGAAGCCCCTTCCGGGGGTCATCTATTCAACAGAAGCCCCTTCCGATGGTCACCTATTCAATAGAAGCCCCTTCCGATGGTCATCTATTCAATAGAAGACCCTTCCGAAGGTCATCTATAGAATAGAAGACCCTTCCGAAGGTCACCTATAGAATAGAAGACCCTTCAGAGGGTCATCTATTCAATAGAAGCCTCTTCTGAGGGTCATCTATTCAAAAGAAGACCCTTCCGAGGGTCATCTATTCAATAGAAGATCCTTCCGAGGGTCATCTATTCAATAGAAAACCCTTCCGAAGGTCATCTATAGAATAGAAGACCCTTCAGAGGGTCATCTATTCAATAGAAGCCTCTTCTGAGGGTCATCTATTCAATAGAAGCCTCTTCTGAGGGTCATCTATTCAATAGAAGCCTCTTCTGAGGGTCATCTATTCAATAGAAGACCCTTTCGAGGGTCATCTATTCAAAAGAAGACCTTTCCGAGGGTCATCTATTCTATAGAAGACTCTTCCGAGGGTCATCTATTCTATAGAAGACCCTTCCGAGGGTCATCTATTCTATAGAAGACCCTTCCGAGGGTCATCTATTCTATAGAAGACCCTTCCGAGGGTCATCTATTCTATAGAAGACCCTTCCGAGGGTCATCTATTCTATAGAAGACCCTTCCGAGGATCATCTATTCTATAGAAGACCCTTCCGAGGATCATCTATTCTATAGAAGACCCTTCCGAGGGCCATATATTCTATAGAAGACTCTTCCGAGGGTCATGTATTCTATATAAGACTCTTCCGAGGGTCATCTATTCTTTAAAAGACCCTTCCGAGGGTCATTCATTCCATGGAAGACCTTTTTCAGGGTCATCCATTCTATAGAAAACCCTTCCGAAGGTCATCTATTCTATAGAAGACCCTTCCGTGGGTCATCTATTCTGTAGAAGAACCTTCCGAGGGTCATCCATTCTATGGAAGGTCATACCGAGGGTGACCCTCATAGTCTTCCGAGGGTCACCTATTCTATAGAAAACCCTTACGAGGGTCATCTATATTATAGAAAACGCTTCTGAGGGTCATCTATTCTATAGAAGACCTTTCCGAGGGTCATCTATTCTATAGAAGACCCTTCCGAGGGTCATCTATTGTATAGAAGACCCTTCCGAGGATCATCTATTGTATAGAAGACCCTTCCGAGGGTCATCTATTCTATAGAATACCTTTCCGAGGGTCATTTGTTCTATAGAAAACTCTGCCAAACGGCATTTATGCTATAAAACCCCCTTCGAAGGTATTCTATTCTGCAGAAGACCCTTTCGAGGATCATCTATTCTGTAGAAGACCCTTCCGAGGGTCATCTATTCTGTAAAAGACCCTTCCGAGGGTCATCTATTCTATATAAACCCCTTTTGAGGGTCATCCATTCTAGAGAAGACTCTTCCGAGGGTCATCTATACTATATAAGACTCTTCCGTGTGTCATCCATTCTATGGAAGACCCTTTTGAGGGTCATCCATTCTATGGAAGACCCTTTTGAGGGTCATCCATTCTATAGAAGACCCTTCCGAGGATCATCTATTCTATAGAAGACCCTTCCGAGGATCATCTATTCTATAGAAGACCCTTCCGAGGGTAATCTATTCTTTAGAAGACCCTTCCGAGTGTCATTCATTCTATGGAAGACCCATCCGAGGGTCATTAATTTTATAGAAGAACCTTTCGAGGGTCATCTATTCTGTAGAAGAGCATTTCGAGGGTCATCCGTTCTATGGAAGGTCATACCGAGGCTCATCTATTCTGTAAAAGACCCTTCCGAGAGTCATCTATTCTATACAAACCCCTTTTGAGGGTCCTTCATTCTATAGAAGACTCTTCCAAAGGTCATCTATTCTATATAAGACTCTTCCGTGTGTCATCCATTCTATGGAAGACCCTTTTGAGGGTCATCCATTCTATGGAAGACCCTTTTGAGGGTCATCCATTCTATAGAAGACCCTTCCGAGGATCATCTATTCTATAGAAGACCCTTCCGAGGGTCATCTATTCTATAGAAGACCCTTCCGAGGGTCATCTATTCTATAGAAGAGCCCTCTGAGGGCCACCTATTCCGTAGAAGTCCCTTCCGAGGGTCATCTATTCTATATAAAATCTTTTTGGGGGTCATCCATTCTATAGAAGACTCTTCCGAGGGTCACCTATTCTATAGAAACCCCTTACGAGGGTCATCTATATTATAGAAAACGCCTCTGAGGGTCCTCTATAGCACATATGACCCTCGGAAGGACCTTCTATGGAACAGATTTACCTCGGAAGTGTCATCTATAAAGTATATGACCCTTAGAAGAGTTTTCTATAAAATAGATGACCCTCGGAAATGCCATCTATAATATATCTGACCCTCGAAAGGGTCTTCTATGGAATAGATCACCCTCGAAAAGGTCTTCTATAGAATTGACAACCCTCGGAAGGCTCTTGAGTAGAATAGATAACCCTCTGGTGGGTCTTCTCTTGAAAAGGTCTGAAAAGGTCAAGGAGGCATCAATTCTCCGTCCTCTTGCTTGCTTTCAGGTTATCTCCGGACTAAGTGGAAAAATTTGTATGTCCTTCTTTTATTAACTTATTTTCTCTCCCGTTCATTCTAGCCCAATACAAACTGCCAATATAACCGCTGAACTGTATCAATCCTCACCCAGAGTTGTAACAGTTTTTCCACGGCCAGTTTATGCCGGTGCCAGCAATAACCCGAACATGGGCGGCAGCAACATCACAACCACCAATACCCACGCCAGTAGTGTACGACGACGTAATGTAACGCGGTCCATAGAAAGTGTGGGTTTACAATTTCTTCCATTACACCTAAAATGTGGCATTTTTGCATCGCTGGTCTTGGCCATAGCCTTTATCGTGGGCATTAAAGTTTATTTCAATAATCATGGCACGAAATTTGAAGTTGGTCTATTTTGGTTACTTACCGCTACTTTTGTATTTGCATTTTGTTTTGTATCGATATGTAAAGTACCGAGCATTCTGTTTGCTGCCTCTTCGGCCTCATCACGTTCTGGATCACGAGATCAAACGGCAGCCGCAGTTCGGGATCGTTGTAGTATGGATGATGCCCGAGGTTCGGTTGTTAATTCCATTGATGATGTGGTGCTTAGTAGTTTGCAGGAATTCCAACAACAAGAGATACTCGAACAACAAATGACACAAGCTGTACAGGCTCAACAGCAGGCGGCTGGACCACCACCATATCACATAGCTATATTGCTTAACCGGCCAGCTGAATCGAAAGGCAAGGAAGATATTGAACAGGTAGAAGAATCACCACCACCGTCCTATGATAAGATATTGATATAAAAAGTGTGTGACCGTTTAATGGTTCGCAATTTGTATGATCCCCAAGTCGTCGTTTGTCGGAGTTGACTGTTGGGACCTAAAGAAATAAGTTAAAAAAAATAAATTAATTAATCGAATGAAATTTATATTATATAGAATATGATCAATTTATATACACAGAAAGATACACGCAAGATATTTAATAGAAATTAAGAGACTTGTTTTCCAAAAGAATACGAGCAACTCGTACCGTTTACACATTGGTTTTTTTGTAAGGAACGTTTTTTGTTTTGATTTGTTAGTCTTCCCGCCTTTTTTAGATAAAGAAATTTTGCAAATTAGCGGAATGATGTTTATAGTTGTTAGCCAAGGATTAGAAGGATATTAATTAGGAAATACGTGTATGAAGTGGGTCGTGAAAAGTAAAGATAATGGATTTTTTAGGTTAGGTGTTATTGAGGTTAGGTTTTTGATGAAAGGTTTTAGGTTAAATATCGGTTACAATAGGGTCAAACGCACTAGAACGGTGTTTGCACTAGAAGTTTTTGCCGGGTTAACCTTCTTTATAAGGATTTATTTGACGTTTGCGCCATGTGATTAACATTTGAAGCCCTGTGGGTTTATTAAATCCGGTTAAGTGCAAACGGGATATAATACACATTAACATGATAAAAACTCTATCTGGACCTACAGCACGTTTACATTTACGAAATCCATTCGACCTCAACTGTCATTCCCATTGCTTATACGTCAAATAAAATCCAATGGATTTCAGATGAGTTTTCATTCATACGCGAAGGAATTGACAGTTGAAATCGACTCGTTTTCGTAAATGTAAACGTACTATTATTTGAAATGAGAAAGTATCAAACAATACAAGATAGAGCAATAAATTATTATGATAATGAGGTGTGTGTAAATGCGTTGTTAGGGACAAATTGATTTATGGGTTTAACGATTCGTTTACATTTACGAAATCCACTCGATTTCAACTGTCAATTCCTTTGCGTATACGTCAAATGAAAACTCATCTGAAATCCATTGGATTTCATTTGACGTTTAAGCAAAGGAATTGACAGTTGAAATCGAGTGGATTTCGTAAATGTAAACCAAGCATAAGAGACAGGAAAAGTTATGGTATATTGAGACATTTTAAACCCTACTTTTATTGAGGTTAGGTTTTGATGGTGGGTTATGTGTGAAAGGTTTAGATTAAAGGAATATGTAAGGATTTAGATACATAATTTGTATTAAAAGTTGATGTGGTGCAATTTTAGCAATACAAGAAGACACTGCCGTCATACAGCCGGTACAGGAAATATATTATTTATTTAATTTTTTATTTAAAGAATTTGCAATTAATGCAGAAAATCATTAACACAATTTTTTGTAAGCGTAAAATTAAAATATATGTATGTAATTTTTTTATATAACTATCAATGTAACACTTTCGTCTATTTTGAAAATAGTTTATAAATATTTAAAAAGAATAATGCAATGTAATTAAGCAACAAATTCATTTACTACATCAATATTAAAGTTGTCTACCTACAATATTCCAAATATTCCATAAGGCATGTAAAATTCCAATAAAACACAAGAATTTACCATTTAAATGTCTTTAAAAATAAAAACAAACAATAAACAATGACTACCAATGATGAAACCAGATGCACAAAAGTAAAAAAATTCTATTAAAAAGAAAATAATTAGCAAAAATCATATCGTTAAAGCCATAATATTTTTCTAAAATTAGAACAAAAAGCAAACCTAAAACTTTTCAGCCTCCCCCTCAATACAACAACTCTCTTGACACTTTTTACGATTTGCTTTAAACATTTTTTATAGAAGAAATATTGCAAATAAATAATATAAAAAAAGAATGCCAAGTAGTTATAGTAATTAAAAAAGAAAAATAAAAAATTATTTAATTTTTTATTTATTTTCCAAAGCGAAAGCTATCATTTTTATATGTTCTGTGATATATCATGTGAACACACGTCTACTAGTCTTCTTTGAATCGTATTTTGATTGTTTTAATTTATTTGTAAAACTTTTTCTAAATGTAGTAGATATAAAAAAACAAAAAAATAAATATAAGTATAAAAAATCTCCATTATATGAAAAATAAAAGCATACATATATAAATATTATATAAAGACATATTATATATATTTAAACAGAGAATCTAAATGCGAGTAAATTATAAATTATTGTCTAAGAAATGAAAATATATACACACACGTACATACTATAAAGAAAATCGGGGAAATATATAATAAAAAGGAAAAAAGAAAATAAATGTTGCAATTATTGACAATTGTAAGAAAAAAAGGGTTTAATTTAATCTATTTTTTGCATATTTAGGATAACTTTCTATTAAAAATTACGACTGAGTTCATAAATGCAATATTTACATTGCAAATATTATGTGTGGCTGGTTATTTGCTACATAGAAGAAAATTTTCCAGCAAAAACTTGCAAGTTTTCAATGAAGAACAGAGAGTTAACAAAGAACAAGTGAGTTAACAGACAACTTTCTGTACCAATTTGTACAAATTGTTACAAGCTTTTGAGTAAGCAGCCAGTCCTTTCGACAACATTATAAAAATACAAAGTAAACATGTGTGGCAACTCTGACATTGCCAAAAAAGAAACATGTCATTTTACTGAATTTATGAATGCACAGATTGCTTTAGCTCTGTTCCTTTACGTGCAAGAATTTTCAAGACATTTCATATGAGAGCAGTTTACATCTTTTACTACATTTGCCGGTTTTACCATTTTCAAAAGTAAAGGAACAGACCATTTATTTTTTAACAATTCAGTTTTTAAAAACATTGTTGCGTTTTTTATTGGGATAGTGTTTGCAATTTTGTTTTTTTTTTCAAAATAGTCTGGCTTAATCCCATTGTTGTTGTTGTTTTAATATTTTAAAACAACTAGTTTATTAGTGGAAAAGATTTGGCAATAACAAAGTTGATGTATCTGCACAGATAGTCGGTTTTACAAAAACATATGAAATTTAGTACTTCACTGTTTATGTTAAAAGTTCAAATAGAGTAAAATATAAAATTCACTTCAGTTAAGCTCAAGAATATTATTGCTAGAAAGGCGTTCCAAAAATAGCAAAAGTTGTACCCAAAACTTGAGACAATGAAAACAAAAATTGCATTCTCTTATCTTCTACTTGAAAAGTTTGGCTGATCTAACATCGTGATTGCTGGCATCCGATTTCTAGATACGGCGACATTTTAGCTAGAATTTTTACAACATTTGTAATTTTTTCGTTCCTGTACTTTTTAAACAATAAATATCAATACTTAACAAATCATTCTTTCGCAAGTATTAGAGTTGTACAATCTAGTTCATTTGAAAGATCTAGTTCAATAGCTCAGCTCTTTAAACTGAACTAGGTCAGTAATCTAGTTCATAGTTCACTGTCCAGTTCAATCATTCGGATCAAAATCGTTCACCGGCTCTTAATCGGTCGTTTGATGAAAACGCATACATACACCAAATACAAACAAACAAATGACTTATATAATTTAACTACTCCATAACAAAAATATTACATTTGCATAGTTTTATTGCATTCTTAAAGAAAGATTAATTAATTTTAGAAAAATCATCCTTCATTTAGGTGGATGGCAATAAATCGTATGTTGTGTGTGTGTGTGTGTGTGTAGAAATTGTCAAAGCTTTTTGTGTGTGTGTTTCTTTTTATTTTTTCCCCTTTTTTCTATCCAAAAAGGCAGATTGAATCTGGATTCGACATATTGTAATATGTTATGTCTCGTATGTTTTTGTAGAAATCTTAATTTTCGGACAGCTATTCCATGTACCTTGATTCAAAACATAAACAAACTGATCACATTACAAAGGGATCCCTTAACATAAAAACGACGCCGTCACTTTATAAATTTGTGAACGACATGTTGAACTAGATTGTGAATCGTTCGTTGATCTTACGGTCACCGACTGATTATAGTTCAGTGAACTATTGAACTATAATGAACTATATCGACTGATCTAGTTCATACGCTCTTTTCAATGAATCGTTCAATTGAACTAGTTCGTTCATGAACTATACAACTCTAGCAAGTATTACAACTCATTAAAAAATCAATAATTTAATTTAGCCACTCGAACAAAATTTCTTGTCTTTGTTTTCAATTTAAGATATAGTGTTTGTAACAATTCACCGATGCCATGGCCCAATTACAGGTCCCCCAGCAAAATCAGATGATTTAGATTTGAGCTGTCAAAATTCACATTAGCTTTGTTCCTTTACCTTTTTAATGGCAAAAGTCATGGTAGAACAAGAAAAGGTAGCAGCAATACCCAGCTGACTGAACTGGGTTGTAGTGTTAGTGTCAAACTCCATTCGACATTTTATGTATTTATTTCTATGTTCGATGTATATTAGGGATATATATTTTTGAAGAACAAATTTATTCATCAGAAAAAAAACTATTTCCCATAAAGACGGCTTCATATCATTGACATATAACCTCCTTCAGGTCCGAACGACATGCCGCACACTAAAACACCGCTAATAGAGGCGGTACAATATTTGTTAATATGTGTGGTATTTTGTTAAACTTGAAAAGAATAAAGCCCTAATAAACTTGTGCTTTTTTGTTTTCAAAAGCAAATGATTGAAACAGCTTCTCTTTTTTCAATGAATTACCAGCGACCCGAAACATTTTTGCAAGTATTCTACTTTCTGCGAGAAATTATGCATTTAGTGGAATGATATGGAAACATTCAAATTAAAAATCTAACGAGTTTTCATTCATGTTTTCCAAAATATTCAATCAAATGTGAAAAATTATTAGTTTTTTAAATTCCAATAATTTATAGACATTTCCTTGTTTTGTTTACATTTACGTTGACACTAAGGTTTACAAACAAAAACAAATTCCTTTGTGGTTGTTGTTCGAGTTGTATTTGTTGTAGTATTAACTTTACCTTATATATGTTCTACCATGGGCAAAAGTGGTAAAAGTGAAAACTGTCAAAATTGCTCTCTCATGAACAGTTTTACCAGAAATGTAAAGGAACGAAAAAATGGTAGATCTGGTAGCAATGTCAAAAAGAAACAAAAAATTCAATTTTTGTCTTTTATTTCACAGTTTTTAATTTTGTTTTGTCGGCGTTCGCCTTTTTCTTCTGTTGTTTGTTCATTTGTTCCTTCATTATCAAATAATCGTCAAAGAAATGTCGAAAAAGCAGTTCTACCATTTTTTCTTGAAGAAATTTGTCTGGTAGCCTGTGGTAAAAGAGAAATGCATTTGTGTTCTCTCTCACTCTCATAAAAATTGCTTCCAGTTTTACCACTTTTTAGGGTTAAGGAACGATTTGCAGGTTAATAATGGTAACAAGTGGTACAAATGTTAACCTCAGGTAAGTAAAGGAACACAGCTATTTGTAATTTGAATTCGCTGTGAGGTATAGAAGTGTCAAACTGTGCATAATCAGGTAGATTTATTTCGAATAAAGAAAATAACTTAATGTTGTACACGTAAAATGAGAATTTGTATGAGAATTTAATTCACAATAGTTTATTTTAGCATTCAAGATCGATCAGCTGGTATTTTCTGTTTCGTCAAACAAAAATAACAACGGTAACAACATTTTCTCGGAAAATGTGTTGTATGTATCTACCTGAATTGATAGAAAAGAAATTCGCCACAAAAATTTCTTTCGCCTCTGTTTATGAATTTTGACATTTCAAATCTTTGTTTTTCTTTGAATTCGCTTGCTGGAGGACCTGTAATTGGGCCATGACCGATTCATCTACCTTTATAATTGCATAATGTCAACAACAGTAAAAATGTCAACCCTGCTTTTGACAGAATAGGTCATAACGAGAAAAAAATTGTAGTCAGCTGTTAGCTGTGGCCTACCTTATACATTATTCTACCATGAGATCATGGCACAATGATACAGGTACCCGCATCAGCCCAGCTGATGTACTGTCAAAAAAGTTGTTGTAACTGAAAACACAAAATAAAAGTAATAATGTGTTTATTTATAACTGCCTAACAAAATTTTGTTGAAAAAATTGTGTGATTTTTGGAAAACATTTTTGACATTTCACAATACTGAACTCGTTTTTGTTGTAGTTGTTGGCTGATGCATCTACCTGTTAAGCATAGTACACACTGACCAGCAAAACTGACAGTCATCGAGGTCTATTTTGTTAATATCAAAGTCTAGCTGAATAATTACTTTCCTAATATGTAAATAATACTTTACATATTGCATTTCATATATTTTTAGCTAAAGAAATGCTTTTATTTGCGAGAAAATTGTTCTAAAAGGACGTTGACTGTCGGTGTGTACCCCACATTAATTGTACCATGCATGAGACTAATCATCAAAGACATAAATACAACTAAAGGGCTGTTTACACCATCTATCAATGTCATATGAGCTACCATTTCTTTCACCCATTCGACATTCTCTATGTTTGTCAAAATTGACGTCATCCATACAACTTTCAATTTGTGCGTTCATACCTGCAAGTGTTATTTTCGTATGACATAACCTAAAAATATAAAAACAGCTGTTTTTGTCATTATTTACATTTATTGTTGAGTTGCAATTTTGCGCAAATTTTAATTTTGGTTGAAGGAATTGGTAAAATTGGTGTTTGGAGTTATAGAGGCATTCATGTTTTTGGTACCAAATCGATCTGAAAATAACATTATAAACGCCATTTATTTACTTTACTGAATATTTAAATATACATACCTTTCCATTTTCTTTTTTAAAAGATTTTGTTTTTCATTTTTTGTTTGAGAATGTCAGAAAACAGCTGATAAATTTATGTTTACATACGAGAATGCCGTATCAAATAGAGCGCTCCCTAAAGGCATCGGCACATACGGCGCGTTGAGCGTTGTGTTACAACAACCACATGAAAACTTCAAGAACAAACTTGGCATCACTTACACATTTTTCATGTGGTTGTTGTTTTCAAAGCGCAACGCGTCGCACAACGTACCGTATGTGCCGGGGGCTTAAATGAAAAATGTACATATGAGTTGCCAAATCATTTTGATAGATGAAAATTTTCATAGTGGTTACACTATGTGTACAACAATCGCAGGTAGAAAATTTGGCATCTCATACGACATTGATAGATGGTGTAAACAACCCTTAATATGCCATTTAGATATGACACCATTAGCCGGATTTAGCGCATTATCAGGTTTTATTTGCTAAATCCACCCAAAATCTACCAGATTTCCCATACAAAAATAAATCTTCCTATTGAGTGGATTTGTTTTAAATCTGGCATAAATCCTCGTATACAACTCTGTTTTGTGCAACATGTTGCTAGAAAATACAAAAAGTTGCAAGCTGGCACAAGAAACAAGGTAGATGCATCGGTGAATTGCTACACTAAAAATAATTTAAAATGTAAAAATTTGTAAACAAGGCGGAAAAATTAAATTTGTTTTGATGTACAAAGTTGATTTTAATCAACCAAGACTAATATTTATGATGTCTAAACGATAAAATAATTCGTTTATTTATTTTAGATGGGCAAACTGCGATAAAATAATTCTTTATTCGCTCTTTAGTTAGCATTAGTAGCATAATGTGCTAACGTTTTCAGTATTAAACAATACATTTTTAATTTGACGTATGTTTTTTGAGACGAATTCAATTTACAAAAAATTCTTTTGACGTTTCACATTCGTTCAGATGGGCTGATGCATCTACCTTGGTAATTGTGCTATGAACAAAAATCAGCTGACTGCCATTTAAATCCTCCAATATGTATATCTAAATGCAATGAGATTTGTACTGGATTTATTAAATCCAGTGAAGGATTTATGGCTAGTCTAAATGAGCTATAAGACTAGGCAAAATGCATGCAACAAAAAAATGTTTACGAAACTTTGTATAGAAACATTACCCTTAACAGGTTGCAGTTAATTCAAAATCGCAACCAAGGAGGAACATTTCATGTAATGGTACCAGAAACGAAATTTATGAATTCAAGGATCTATTCAAGAATAATTCTATGTCAATTGGATCGGTAAATTCGGTTAAATACGTAAAAATGTATAAAAGAAAAAAATGTTATATCACCATATCGTGATATAACATTATGTTAAATTCAAAAGACATTCACTGAAAAATTATAGCAAACAAAACGTCTTATCTTGTTGTATTTATGTCTTTGTAATCATGTTGCATTTATGAAGTCAGCCTACTATTTCCAACCAGTGACAAAGAAAACATATCGAATGTAAAGGCCTCTGCACATATAGTCCGTTAGTCCCAAGCCACACTAAGAGTAATTTCACTGAAATTTTGACATGAAAGTACAAGAAAACGTAAAATACAACGGTCTGTTTGTTTCATACGAATATTGCAACAAAGCAAAATTGCAGACCACATGAAACCGTGTACACTAGTTTCTTGAATTTGTGCATTTTCCCAAAAAATGCAAAGTTTCTTGTCAAAATTTCATTGAAATTACTCTAGTGTGGCCCGGGACTTAAGTGTCACGATACAACAACCACATGTGGTTGTAGTTTTCAACGCGTGACGCGACTCACAACGGACCGTATGTGCCGAGGCCTTAAGGCAAGGGAACGCTTTTTAAAGTGGTATGCATTTAAAACCATAAACTGACGCCGTTAGTAATCATACAATTCGTCTTTGTAGTTAACTCACCTCGCATTCACTGTAAACGGTTAACACGCACAAACAAGAGTGTGGGAGACAGTCTTTTCTGTTTACATTCTTCTGCATCTAAAAACATCAAAAATATAAGTCGGAATTGTTCCTGGGCCCAGTCTAAAGTTATCAGAAGCCAACTGGATCATTTATTATCGTAAGTACATCGTTTATATCTCCAAAGCTAGCACGATTGTTCACAAAAAAGGTCTTATTTTTGCTATTAGTTTGATATTTAACCCGTTAAAGTGAAGCATACTTGCAGGCGTTATAAAAACGGAATTCGTTTTGGAACAGGATGAATGTTTGGACTGGATTCGGATCGATCTGAAATTTGTATCACAGGTAGGGCCTGCAGTGCTGATCACGCCAATGTATATATCAAGCGCAGGAAGTCCATACTTCCCGAGATATAGGCTCCGAAAGTTCAAAAATTCCCTTGGTTTTGACGATAAGTTTAGTTTAAGTCGACATTTTTTCATATATAGCCGGCCTTCGGCCGGGGATTTAAGACTTTCTTCTATGGACAGGAACAAATCTCGGCTAACGCGAACAAAATTTTCCTTTAAATCGAAATTTTTTTATCATCGATCCAAATCCAGTCCGTATATTCAACTTATGCCTTCGTTTTTATTCAATACATAGTGGGGTGGTCCACCAATTAAAAACTTATTAACATCCAAAAAGAAGTACACATCCTTGCAACATGACTCGCCATGCCCGTAACTGTACCGCAGGAGCCGTCTACACGTATAATGAAAAGAAAAAGGATGCCGCCGAATCCGGCTACGGTACCAATGCTCAACGTCTTGGTAAAGATTCTGTAAAATCCTTCGATTGTTGCTCCCTCACACTGCAACCGTGTAGGAATCCAGTTGTTACCAAAGATGGTTATCTCTTTGACAAGGAAGCAATACTGCAATATATTATAACCAAGAAAAATGAATACAGTCGCAAACTGAAGGAATATGAACGTTTAAAGAAGCAGGAGGAAAATGTACAAACCCAGGCAGCAAATAGACAGCAGGCTACAGCAGTTGAGGCATTTGTTAAGTCGGGAAAGCCGGTGAATGGTACAGTGGATATGCCTGGAACTTCGAAAGATGCCGCAAAACGCGAAGAAAGTTCAATTTCGAATATGGCAAATGGTCATGAAAAAAAACTTCCTAGTTTTTGGTTACCTTCCGAGTGTCCAAATGCTGGTAGGGCAAAAGTGGAAAAACCTGATCCCACCATTTACTGTCCAGTGTCACAGAAACCTTTAAAGGCCAAAGATTTAATAGATGTTAAATTCACCTTGCTGAAGGATGGGGAGAAGGGAAAATCATTAATTGCCAAGGAGGCAAGGTATATGTGCCCAGTGACACATGATGTTCTAAGTAATGCAATACCCTGTGCGGTGCTGAGGCCAACGTGAGTTTGTTTTAAATGATATTTATAAAGAAAATTTCTTTAAAAATTCCTTTGCCTTTCAGTGGCGATGTTGTCACAATGGAGTGTGTGGAAAAACTAATCAAAAAGGACATGATACACCCACTGACCAGCCAAAAGCTCAAGGAAAAGGACATCATTCCTTTACAAAGGGTAAATATAATTATTTTTAAAATAGATTTAATTGGTAATTTGTTGTGTTGTCTTTGTTGCAGGGTGGCACTGGCTATGCTTATACCAATGAAAATTTGGAGGGCAAAGAGAAACGACCCATGCTGCAAGTTTAATATTATAATAAAGGATTTATTAATAGGATTTAAGAAGGTATTAGCTAATAATATGAATCGTTTTGACTCGCGACGAAACTATTCTACCCTTGTTTCTTTTGACTTTTTTTGGAAACAAAATATAAAAAGGGTGCTTCTATAGACCCTTTCTGGAAGAAAGGTTGATTCTATAGAACCTTTCTGAACGAAAGGGTGCTTCTATAGACCCTTTTTGATAGAAAGGGTGCTTCTATAGACCCTTTCTGAAATAAAGAGTGCTTCTATAGACCCTTTCTGAAAGAGAGGGTACTTCTATAGAACCATTCTGAAAGAGAGGGTGCTTCTATAGACCCTTTTTGAAAGAAAATGTGCTTCTATAGACCCTTTCTGATAGAAAGGGTGCTTCTATAGACCCTTTCTGATAGAAAGCGTGCTTCTATAGAACCATTCTAAAATAAAGAATTCTTCTATAGGCTTCTATAGACCCTTTCTGAAAGAAAGAGTGCTTCTATAGACCCTTTCTGAAATATAGAGTGCTTCTATAGACCCTTTCTGAAATAAAGAGTGCTTCTATAGACCCTTTCTGAAAGAGAGGGTACTTCTATAGACCCATTCTGAAAGAGAGGGTGCTTCTATAGACCCTTTTTGAAAGAAAAGGCGTTTTTTTAGAACCTTTCTGATAAAAATGGTTCTTCTATAGAACATTTCTGAATGAAAGGGTGCTTCCATGGAATTTTTCCAAACAAAAGAATGGTTAATTTTTTGATTACAAAACAATTTGGTTTAAATTCAACAGATAAAAAATATATTTCTTAATTAGTTCTAAACTTAAATTACTCTTAACAATCTAACCGGTCTTTCCTAACGTTAGTAAACTCTCCTTATTTTAGAATCTCCATAACACCGCACATCTTGGCTGGGTAGACAAATCTGCTTTTCATAATCCCAGGCGTAGAAGAAATTACAACGGAAAATTGTTAGATAGCCGCGCATACATTTGTAATAATATTCACAGCGTACTGGGTGAGGATGAACGCTATCCTCCAGATGATTGCAAGTAGGTCTATTTGCGGCCATTGTAGGTTGTACTGTCACTGTTGTAATTATGTCCTTATTCTCCGTTTCCTTTTCCGCTAAATTTTCATTGCCTGTTTCTTCTTTTTCCAAACCTTCTATCTGCTCCTCCTTTTCTTCTTCCTCCTTCTCTTCTTCTGCGGTATTTACTTCTTCAGAGTGTCCCGCAGTTTCTTCCATATTTGTTGGACATATGCCATATTCATCTACCACACATTCCGATATGATTTCATCAAAATATGTATCCAAAGGACAATCTTCTTGAAGTGATTCTTCAGCATTGGCAGCACAGTATATGTAGGAACGACAATTATTTTCCACAGCGATAAATGTATTTTCCGCAACATTGGTACATTCTTCAAAACTAACGGCCAATGTCGAAGAAAGTAGGGCAAGTAAGAAAGGCAATAAAGTAAATACTTCCATTTTTCTATTGAGAATTGTTAATGCTTTGAACTATTCGATGGTTTCAAACTATTTCATGACTCTTTCGGACCTGTGCCTGATATTTATATTAACAGAGTTCATGTTCTTCCTTGTTAACTTTCTTTGTTGAGCGACTTTTTAACCTTTAAAATGTCATTAACCTGCCCCAAAAACATCAATTTCTTTTCATAACGAATCTTATCAATAACATCGCTTTATACTATTATTAATGTTGCGAAGAAATGGGTTAGTAAGTTAATAGTTTTTTCGGGAGCAAAGACATTTGAACATGCCCACAAACATAACATGTGAGAGATAACATTCATGAAATTGACTCTTTGGTAAAAGGGTTGTTCATGATAGGTCCCGGAAGTAATCTTATAACTGCTTCTCAGCACACCATAGATAAGAGAAATCTTCTGAGATATTGAAGTCTTCAATAGAGATAGACAATAGACAATCTCTCGGGGTCTTCTATAGACAACATAAGGCCTTTTGGGGTCTTCTATAGTCAACAAAAGATATATTAAGGTCTTCTATAGACATTAGAAGACATCTTGAGGTCTTCTATAGACATTAGGAGACCCCTTGAGATCTTCTTTAGACATCAGTAGTGCGATTCTCTAACGCATTTTTCGAGTTACCGACAAAAATCTGAAAAACTAACACGGTTGGCAGCACTCTTGATATCGGTAGAACTTAACGACTACTACTGTTTTGTCGCTATCTTACCGAAAATTTTCGTTATTTAACGAAATTATAACCTATTTTTGTCGGTACCTCAAAAAATGTGTAACAGAATTCCACTACAGAAGATCTTGAGGTCTTCTATAGACATTAAAAGACTTTTTGAGACGGCGTTTGCACTGGAGCTTTTTGCCGGGTTAACCTTCTTTATGAGGATTTATTTGACGTTTACGCTATGGAATTGACATTTGAAACGCAAACCCACTGGGTTAATCCGGTTAAGTGCAAACAGGGTATGAGGTCTTCTATAGACAACAGAAGACATCTTAGGTCTTCTATAGATAACAGAAGTCCTCTTGAGGTCTTCTATAGGCAACAAAAGACCTCTTGAAGTCTTCTTTCAATCTTTTGAATGTAACAGTACGTTTATAACAAACGTTTTAACAAAACCCACTCGGTTTCAAATGTCAATTCCATTGCTTATATTTCAAATAAATCCCCATAAAGAAGGTTAATAGCTCATTTAGACTAGCCATAAATCCTCGACTGGATTTAATAAATCCAGAACAAATCTCGTTGCATTTAGATATACATTTTGGAGGATTTAAATGGCAGTCAGCTGATTTTTGTTCATAGCACAATTACCAAGGTAGATGCTTCAGCCTATTTGATCGAATTTGAAACGTCAAAAGAATTTTTTGTAAGACGAATTCTCAAAAAACACACGTCAAATTGCAAAATTTAGCTCTGTTCCAGAACTAAAAAGTTTTTACAATTTTTACCACTTTTACGCATTTTACGTTCCCGTACACAAAATTTATATGAAAATCGTTTACGACTTTTACGACTTTTACCACTTTATAAAGTACGGGAACAAGGCATTTATTGTTTAATACTGAAAATGTTAGCACATTATGCTACTAATGCTAACTAAAGAGCATATAAAGAAATATTTTATCGCAGTTTGCCCATCTAAAATAAATAAACGAATTATTTTATCATTTAGACATCGTAAATATTAGTCTTTGTTGATTAAAATCAACTTTGTACATCAAAACAAATTTAAATTTTCCGCCTTGTCTGCAAATTTTTACATTTGAAATTATTTTTAGTGTAGCAATTCACCGATGCATCTACCTTGTTTCTTGTGCCAGCTTGCAACTTTTTGTTTTTTCTAGCAACATGTTGCAAAAAACAGAGTTGTATACGAGGATTTATGCCAGATTTAAAACAAATCCACTCAATAGGAGGATTTATTTTTGTATGGGAAATCTGGTAGATTTTGGCTGGATTTAGCAAATAAATCCTGATAATGTGCTAAATCCGGCTAATGGTGTCATATCTAAATGGCATATTATTTTTGTATGGGAAATCTGGTAGATTTTGGCTGGATTTAGCAAATAAATCCTGATAATGTGCTAAATCCGGCTAATGGTGTCATATCTAAATGGCATATAACCCTGCAAAAGGCTATAATTGGTCTGTTCCTTTACTTTTAAAAATGGTAACAGTGGCAAAAAATGGTAAAAGTGGTGAACTGGGGCTGGATTCCGGTTCTATGAAAATTTGAAATGAAAAATATTTCCTTTATAATATTTTTCATTTGACAGTTTTCTCCTTTATAAAAGTTTTCATTTCACATTTTCATAGAAACAGAATTGAGCCCCAGGTCTCATATAAATTGTATGCTTTTTAAAGTAAAGGAACACTTTGCAGGTTAAAAATGGTAAGAAATGGTAACCACAGGCACATAAAGGAACAGAGCTAATATAAACATGGCCTTATAGCTCATTTAGACTAGCCATAAATCCTCGACTGGATTTAATAAATCCAGTACAAATCTATTGCATTTAGATATACATTTTCGAGGATATTAATGGCAGTCAGCTGATTTTTGTTCATAGCACAATTACCAAGGTAGATGCATCAACCCATCTGATCGAATTTGAAACGTCAAAAGAATTTTTTGTAAATTGAATTCGCCTCAAAAAAAAAAAAAAAAAAAAAAAAAAAATACTTCAAATTACAAATTTATTGTTTAATACTGAAAATTTTAGCACATTATGCTACTAATGCTAATAGCTATCCCAGCAAAAAAGTGTGGAGGTAGTGCAAAGCAGAGTTATGATTTCAATACATCTTTCGATGCAGTCCACACGGAGTTATGAAAAATGCACTCAGCTCGATACATTTTTTAAGCACTCGCTTAAAGACACCTAGCCAAGCAAGCCAATTTTTTCATCCCTAAAAATGTCGCAGTCTTTTTTTCTGAACACAAGAAAGAGTGTCTAAAATTATAAGAATTTGTTTAAACAAATAAAGAAATACAAACTAAAGTTACGAACATGGCTTTAATTCACGAGACGCAAATTATTTTTGAAGTGGAGTTGGAGTTTTTTTGGAAATCTGAACTGGAGCAGGAGGAAAAATTAAAAACCATTTGGATGATGAAGCAAAATCCGTTGCGGTGTCATAAAATGCAGAACAGAGGAGTAAACTCTGCTACGATTAAATTTAATGGAGCATTTTTATAATTTGTGTTAATGTAATAAAGTTAATATGTGTTATAGCTCATTTAAACTAGCCATAAATCCTCGACTGGATTTAATAAATCCAGTACAAATCTCATTGCATTTAGATATACATTTTGGAGGATTTAAATGACAGTCAGCTGATTTTTGTTCATAGCACAATTACCAAGGTAGATGCATCAGCCCATCTGGACGAATGTGAAACGTCAAAAGAATTTTTTGCAAATTGAATTCGTCTCAAAAAACATACGTCAAATTACAAATGTATTGTTTAATACTGAAAATGTTAGCACATTATGCTACTAATGCTAACTAAAGAGCAAATAAAGAATTATTTTATCGCAGTTTGCCCATCTAAAATAAATAAACGAATTATTTTATCGTTTAGACATCGTAAATATTAGTCTTGGTTGATTAAAATCAACTTTGTACATCAAAACAAATTTAATTTTTCCGCCTTGTTTACAAATTTTTACATTTTAAATTATTTTTAGTGTAGCAATTCACCGATGCATCTACCTTCTTTCTTGTGCCAGCTTGCAACTTTTTGTATTTTCTAGCAACATGTTGCAAAAAACAGAGTTGTGTACGAGGATTTATGCCAGATTTAAAACAAATCCACTCAATAGGAGGATTTATTTTTGTATGGGAAATCTGGTAGATTTTGGCTGGATTTAGCAAATAAAACCTGATAATGCGCTAAATCCGGCTAATGGTGTCATATCTAAATGGCATATTAATGTAATAAAGTTAATATTCTTGTTTTACACGAATAAGAAATGTATTTTATTTATTTTGGGATATTTGCAATGGCTTGCATTTTATAGCATCTTTAGACTGCATTTAAATTCAATCCAAAACACTACATCAAAGGCTGTGATTTGGTTCGAAAATGGAGTGCATCCTAGCTGTGTGCCGTGGAAACAAAATGGAGTGCATCCTAGCTGCGCACTCTCTTGTAAAATTCATAGGTGAATTCATAGGAAAAGATGTACTTCAGCGGCAATTGTTCAAGTGATTTAACTGCATCCGCGGATGCAAACTTTTTGCTGGGTATATTACATTACGTGTATTTCATGTGTATGTTTTGCATTTTTTTACATCTACATGTTGTACACATAGTGTGATCCATATAAAAAAATTCATCTATCAAAATGATGTGTGAACCCATGTGTAACTTTTCTTTTTAGAGCCCTTCCTATTTTTGTATGTACAATAAATAGAAAACAGCTGATTTGTTTGTTTTGATGAAAGCAGAAATTTGCAAAATTTGCTGAAAGAAATAATTTCTTAAAGAAACTTAAATAAATCGATTTGATAAAGGATTTGTTTACATTTATAGGTTATGTCACACAAAAAACATATACTGGTGTAATAGCAAAAATTATAAATCATATGTAAAATGTCATTTTTCGCACACACAAAGAATTACACGAGGACAAAAAAAATTCAAAACATACACATGAAATACACGTAATGTAATATAGCTATAACTAAAGAGCAAATAAAGAATTATTTTATGTCCCAATTTACATTAGGCGAGTTTACTTGCGGCAATTGTCAGTTTGTAGGTGAGAGAGGGGGCTGAGAGGCAAAGGGTTACCATATGCCTCACCTCTCTCTCCCTCAAACTGACAATTGCCGCAAGTAAACTCGCCTAATGTAAATTGGGACTATCGCAGTTTGCCCATCTAAAACAAATAAACGAATTATTTTATCGTTTAGACATTGTATATATATTTTGCTAATGCTAAGTTTACATTTACGAAATCCACTCGATTTCAACTGTCAATTCCATAGCTCAAACGTCAAATGAAATCTCATCTGGATTTCATTTGACGTTTAATCTATGGATTTGACAGTGGAAATCGAGTGTAAACCAAGCTTGAATGGGCTAATAAACGCCTGTTAGACTATAAACTTATACTATGATTTAAACTGTCAATCCCATACAATATACTTCAAACAAAATCCAGTGGATTTAGAATTACGATTTATTTGACGTATATACTATGGAATTGATTAGAAATCGAGTGGATTTATGAGTCTAAACGTACTATTATATCTCATTTGTATCAAACTATATTTATTACAACCTTTATTTAAATAATGCGTTTCATTGAATATATCTGAAATAATGTCCAATTTACATTAGCGACTTTTTCGTCATTTAGAGCTGTTTCGTCATTTATTTGCTAAAACAGGCAACATTTTGCGTCATTTACCATACAAAAATAAATGACGATAGCTACGTCATTTATTCTAAACAACGCACGAAAACACCATACTTTTATACGCAACCCTGCTTTTCGTCATACACTACCAAAAAATGCAACTGTTTTATGATGTCTTTGTTTGTTTGTGTGTGTTGTAGAAAAACAAAAATACTCAAACGATGACAAAAGTGAAAATAAATGGTTAAAAAACTTGCAAAAATTATGTTTTTTTTGTTTTTGGAATTAATTTAAGTTATTTGATACATATTTGTGTTGTGAAATTTCTATTTTTCTGAATAAATATATTGTGTGCGTGTGTTTGTGTTACTGTATAAGTGTGTATGTGCGATTGTGTGCGTAAGCAAATAACGCAAAAAAACAGATGTAAATAAACTTCATTTGATTCTAGGATTTCGTAAAACGAAATCATTTAATATGCATATGTAAATTGGACTTAAATCTCATAATAACCCATTTATTTCTATGCGAAACTAATGGCCCCGACACATACGGTCCGTTTTGTGACGCGTTGCGCGTTGAAAACAACAACCACATAAAAAATGTGTAAGTGATGCCAAGTTTGTTCTTGAAGTTTTGATGTGGTTGTTGTAACACAACGTTCAACGCGCCGTATGTGCCGGGGCCATAATAGCCTGTTTATATTATAGTCTTGTGCCAGACTATGAAAATTTTCATGAAAATGTTTTGAGCTTATGGGTAAGAAGGGAGAAAGGGAGCTCCTCCACCTCCGCTCTCTCCTAAAAGCTAAAACATTTTCATGTGTTATTTTCAGTGTCTTGCACTGGAGATTTTTTCCTGGGTTAACTTTCTTTATGAGGATTTATGTATTTTACGTATGCACAATGGAATTGACATGTGAAATCCAGTGTGTTTATTTAATATGGTCTCGTTTGCACTTAAACGGATTATAGGATAGAGCCAACGTCAAATAAATCCTCATAAGGAAGGTCAACCCGGCAAAATCAAACAAATCCGACAAAAAGCTCTAATGAAAACACCGTTTTATATAAAATCGTACTATAATAACACAATAAAGGGTAATAACACAGTAAACAGTAGAACAAAATTAATAAAAACCCAGCAAAAAGTTTGCATCCGCGGATGCAGTTAAATCACTAGAACAATTGCCGCTGGAGTACATCTTTTCCTATGAATTTTACAAGAGAGCGCGCAGCTAGGATGCCCTCCATTTTGCTTCCATGGCACACAGCTAAGATGCACTCCATTTTCGATCCAAATCACAGCCTTTGATGTAGTGTTTTGGATTGAATTTAAATGTAGTCTATAGATGCTATAAAATGCAAGCCATTGCAAATATCCCAAAATAAATAAAATACATTGCTTATTCGTGTAAACAAGAATATTAACTTTATTACTCTAATACAAATTATAAAAACTCTCCATTAAATTTGATCATAACCAAGTTTACTTTCTCTGCTTTTTGTGACACCGCAACTGATATTGCTTCATCATCCACATGGTTTTCCATTTTTCCTCCGACTCCAGTTCAGATTTCCACATAGACTAACTCCACTTCAAAAATAATTTGCGTCTCGTGAATTATAGCAATGTTCGTATCTTTGGTTTGTATTGAATTTTTTTTTAAACAAATTCTTATAATTTTAGACACTCTTTCTTGTGTTCAGAAAAAAAGACTGCGACTGTAGGGATAAAAAAATTGGCTTGCTTGGCTAGGGATCTATAAGCAAGTGCTTCTAAAATGTATCGAGTGGAGTGCATTTTTCATAACTCCGTGTGGACTGCATCGAAAGATGTATTGAAATCATAACTCTGCATTGCACTACTTCCAAACTTTTTTGCTGGGAAGTGTCAGTCAATGATACAAAATTATTTATTAAAGCTCGGGGTTTAAATTGTCAATCTCATTGAAATATGTAAAATAAATGTTATAAAAACTCAAGTTTTAGGAGCTTGTGTAAATTAGGTTTTATCAGGCATATGTTTATAGATACGTTGAAATGTCTTTGCCACCAAAAACTATCGTCTCACTAACCCATTTCTTCTTCTATGCAACACTGATAACACAATTGACGATGCTATTGATAAGACTTTTAATGAAAAAAGAAATTGATGTTTTGGGATAGGTAAATAACATTTTAAAGGTTACAAAATCACACAGCATAGAAAGTTAATAGAAAAGAACATGACATCTAATAATATAAATATCAGGCACAGGGCAAAGATATTCATGCAGTAGTTTTAAAACAATCAAATACATAGTTCCAATTCCAAGCGTTAATTCTTAATTGTTCGTAAATATGGAAACATTTGTTTTGTTTTTGTGTGGATTTGCCCTACTTTCCTCCACAATGGCCGTTAACTTTGAAGAATGTTCCACGGTTCCTGAAAATACATTTATTGCTGTGGAAAATAATTGTCGTTCTTACATCTACTGTGCTGCCAATGCTGAAGAATCGTTTCAAGAAGAATGTCCTTTGGATACATATTTTGATGAATTCATAGCAGAATGTGTGGTAGATGAACAAGGTATATGTGCAAGTAATAAGGAAACAGCTGAAATAAACACCGAAGACAAGGAGGGAGAGGAGGAAGAACAAGAAGATACCACTAATAAAGAATTACCAGAAAATGCAACGGAAAATAAGGAAGTAACTTCCACAATCACCGGACAAACAATACATTCCTCTAACCGACCCACATGTAATCGCCTGGAAGATAGTTTTCATCCTCACCCAGTTCGCTGTGAATATTATTACAGATGTATGCGTGGCTATCTAACAATTTTCCGTTGTAATTTACTCCATGCCTGGGATTATGAAAAGAAAATGTGCCTACCCAGCAAAGAGGTGCAGTGTTATGGCGATTCTAAAATAAGAAGGTTTTAGTAAAAGATTGGCGAATAAATTTAGAATGTTAAGAAGTAATTTAAGTTTAAAATTAAGTAAAAATACATAAAAAAATTTCCATTGAAAACCAAATAAAATATTTGTTGTATTCAAGAAAATCACTGGTTGTTATTTGAACTTGATGCAAGAAGAAATATGTGATTCAAAAATTAATCATAAATTCCACACGAATGAAATGTTTTACAAGCATTTTTTATATGCCTTACAACAACCAACGACCAAGAGTGTGTCATGTAGTTGCCTTGTTTTAAATATTTTTCCTCAAATGCACCCTACTTTGGGCAAAAATATTCTTGAACTCAAATGTAACGCCATGTTTACATTGGAGATTTGTGTCGGGTTAACCTTCTTATGAGGATTTATTTGATGTAGACGCAATTAAACCGACATTTGAAAGTCAGTAGGTTTATTAAATTCAGTTTTGTGTAAACGTACTATAATGGTCCTTGTAAAACTCAAAGTTTACGGTTTACACTAGCACTTCATACATGTGTTTTGGGAATTAAAGTGATTTATTTGACAGATGTTTTATGGAATTTACAACTTAAAGTTTGTGCTTTACTAAAATATTTGATGTAAATGCACGGTCCTCGTGTCATTTCCCCCTCCTTCTTATTTCATAGAGCTTGTACAAGAGTTTTCGTTAATATTTCAGAAATTCTTTAAGCAATTTTTCAATGGTACGTTTACATTTACGAAATAAACTCGTTTTCAACTGTCAATTTCATTGTTTAAACCTTAAGTGAAAACTATTAAATTTCAGATGAGTTTTCATTTGACATATACGCAAAGGAAATGACAGTTAAAATCTACTCGATTTCGTAAATGCAAACGTACTATAAGTGAGTTATAGTAAGTTTACATATAACGGCATTTGCATTAGAGCTTTTTGCCGGATTAACCTTCTTTATGCCAAGTTTACACTTGCGCTCTAAAATCCACTGTTCACGAAATCCTGAAATACATCCCGGTGTTTACACTTATTTTTTTGTTGATTTCAAACATATCACAATGATCAAGGTAGATGCATATGCGCAGCTGATCGAACATGAATTTTCAAAACAAGTTGTTGTAAATTGAATTAGTCATCAAAAATATACGACAATATAGAACTTTACAACTTTATTTCGAAAATTATCTATATATCGTATTAATTGTGTATTGTAATAACAAATAAAAAAATAAAAAATGATTTTATCGTTGAGACATCATAATAATAAATTTTGATAGATAAAAGTTGTGTTTAGAACTTGCAGCAGTTTTCCCGTTTAGTGCTAAAAATGCGTTCCCGTACTCCGAAGTTTAGCAAGCCTTGCACTTCTCTTTAAACAAAAACAGCGCCGAATAACACACTATTCTCCTGTTTTTTGGCATAGTAGAAGCTAGCAACATGTTCATTATCATCTGAATATGATAACTGATACGTTGATTTGCTGCAGTTTTTGCAATTTCCGTAATTTTTTCGTTCCATTATTTTTTAAGAAATTTGTATGGGGAATCAATTTTTGACAATTCGCTCATTTTTCTAACATTACCATTAAAAAAGTACAATAACACACTGAAAAATAGCCTTGTGACAAAGTAATTTGATATTTTTTTCACATTGTTTACAAATTGTGATACTAAAATTTTTTGTTGTATCAATTGACCATCTACCTTGTTTATTGTAATACGTGAAAAGTGTTGCAACTTTTGGTACTTTTTCAGGCAATAACAGGGTTGTATTTCATGTGTACTGCGATTTCGATGTTGATTTCGCTGAAATCACGAAATGAGATGATTTCATTTTTGTATGCGAAATCATGATAATTTTTGCTTGATTCCGCGCGAAATCACGATACGCCTTCGAATTCACGAAAAGACGCCGAATGTAAACCAAACATTATGAGGATTTATTTGACGTTTGTGCTATGGAATTGACATTTTAAACCCAGTAGGTTTATTAAATCCTATTAAGTGCAAACATGGTATTATAATATAGCCGGATTTAATAAGCCCACTTGATTTCAAATGTCAACTTCATTGCAAATAAAACGGCGTTTACATTAGAGCTTTATGTCGGGTTACGAGCTATGGAATTGACATTTGAAACCCAGTGGGTTTATTAAATCAGGTTAAGTACAAACGTAGTATAAATCCTCATAAGGAAGTTTAACCAAGCAAAAAGTTCTAATTTAAGGCCATGTTTATATTATAGCCTTTTGCAGGGTTAACCTTCTTAATGAAGATTTATTTGATTTATACGCAAAGGAATTGACATTTGAAACCCAGTGGTTTTCTTAAATCCGGTTATATAAACGTGCTATAAACATAGCGTTTGCATATAACTGGATTTAGTAAAATTTAGTAAATCCCTTGCCGTTTAAATTGTCAAATACATTGCGTATACGTCAAATACATTTTCATAAAAAGTTTGAACAAAAACAGGTAAAAAGCTCTATTGTAAACATAGTGTTATAGTGCGTATAAGTATTGACAGCATTAATACGCTCCATGTCCACGCTTTGGTCCCTTACTAAAGTCTACTTTTTGTGGACCGGTTTGTTCCACAAAACTGTTTCCACCTACCTACCAACCTACCCAGTCGACCATACTCTCCCCTTTTTTAATTCACTTGTTGTTTTTAATTATGAATTAGATTACATTAATATAAATTTATTTTAATTTAAATAAACATGTTTTGTTTTTCTTGTTGTTGTTGCTGTTGTTGCATTCAGCATTTTGGTAATGGATTTGTGTAAAATACTCGCAGTACATGGAGGGAGGTGAAAGGAAAATAAATACTGGCCCGCTTTTCTAGCATAGGTTTCTGGTGCCATGGGTAATGAATGCATTCTTCTTCTTCTCCTTGGTAGTGGTTTGTCATTTCATTTGATTTTCGTCAAGGGGTTTTAGAGGTTTTGTTGTTGCCGTTGCTTCTTTTATATTAAATGCGTTTATTTGGGGTACTTATGTTCGGACCTCCTTCTTCTTCTGCTACTGCTGGTATTCAAACAACAAGACATTCGAAATTTCGAAATCATTTTGTAAATGTATTTAATTAAAATCCATTTTATTGTCGTTGTTGTATGAGTTTTTTTGTTTTGTTTTTGGCATTTTGTTGGATGGAGGCAATACCTACCGGCTGTTTCTCTACATAGTTCTAGTCCGCCACTGCAGCTATCTGTTGGGTTTTTGTGGAAAGTCTAGAATTTATAGTTGTCATTTGTTTCTTTGGCCTTTAGTATGGCGCAAATCTTTTTTTGTCAGTTGAATATATTTCTCCACCACCTTCTCCGATTTGGTGTGACGATGACCAGATTTTTTAAAATAAAACGCATTAAAAACTGAAACTATTGATGCTTCATGCGAGAGGGCTACTGGGTCGTTTCGAAGACTAAAGTGATTAAGTTCGTTTTAGTGAAGAAGAGATAACCACATTTTTTCGAGGGCCACAGGAGGATATAACGAGGAAAGGCTAAAACACCTTTTAGACTACAAATTTATACGATAAGGTGCAATATCTCGGTTTATTTGACCATGAAGCGTATGACTGTAGTCTACACTCATACACACCAGGATTTTCTTGAGGTCTTCTATAGCCAAGAAAAGGCCAGCTGAGATATTAAAAGGCAACAGATTAAAAATTGGCTACATACAACATATGATCTCTTTTTGGCCGTCTTGAGACCTTATATGGACAATCGACCTCTTGGGACCTTCTATAACCAACAGAAGACTTGTTGCAGCCTTCTACTGACGACAGAATACTTCTTGAGATCTTCTATAGACAACGGAAGTTTTCTCGAGGTCTTTTACAGAGAGACTTCTTGACGTCTTGGATATACATCAGAAGACCTCTTGAGGTCTTCTACAGACATTAGAAGACTTATTGAGGTCTTCTATTGTCAGTAGAAGACCTCTTGAGGTTTTCTATAGGCATAAGAAGACCTCTTGAGGTCTTCTATAGATATCAGAAGACCTCTTGTGGTCTTCTACTGACATCATAATACCTCTTAAGGTCTTCTATAGTCAACAGAAGACCTGTTGAGCTCTTCTACACACCATAAAAAAAACATATTTGGGCCTTCTAAAATCAACAGAAGTCCTCTTGAGGTCTTATGTAGAAAACTGAAGATCTCTTGAGGTCTTCTATAGATAACAGAAGACCTCTTGAGGTCTTCTATAGATAACAGAAGACCTCTTGAGGTCTTCTATAGATAACAGAAGACCTCTTGAGGTCTTCTATAGATAACAGAAGAACTCCTGAGGTATTCTATAAGATGTCTTCTTTGGGCTGCTTTATATTGTCTTTTGTAAACATCATATAAGATTAACCTGGAGCGTATAAGTGATGCCAACACTCATGCGCATCATTATGTCTTCCACTAATTTTAATGAATTTTAACATGTAAATTTTATACAATTTGCCACATTGTCATTCCTGATTTAATCCCATTCGCCTTTCCCACCACCCTTTTTATATAAATATTGAAAATGAAAATATCGTGGACATTTTTTTCATTGGTCGACCACACAGAAAAAAAAACAAACAACACATCAAATTGTGTACTTACATTTTGAATAGAATGGACACAAATGTTTTTTGGTAGCGACATACACCATACACTATGCAGTATGTAAAAACGAACCTACAAACATAGACATTTTTCTCCTTCTGCTGAAGGTATTTCTGAACATTAGTCATTGCATGCACAGCACATGGGGGTCTGCCCATGTTAGCCACTGATTTTCCACACACTCAGACAATTATAAATATGTCTGTCCATAGTTGTCTCAAGCATATATCCATCGAATTGTTGTGGCGGTTGTTGTTGTTCTTCAGCAGGCTGGGCTAATTTGGAAAAGTACAAATATTTATGATTATGTCTATTTAAAAGAAATAAAAACAGCAACAACAAAATTATATGCGATTTAAATGGGTGAGATTTTGAGAGGGAATACGCTCGAGGAAAAAGTGATGTTAAAGCGAACAAAAGTGCATTTCTCTAACATGTTAACATCATAGCTTTTTGTAGGGTAAAAAATATTTTTTGAGGAATTATTTGACAAATGTGCAATGGATTTGACATTTAATATCCACTAAATCCAGACTATGTAAACGTACTGTAAGGCGTTGGGATAGTATATTCTATATGTAAACGTTTAAGATTAAGCCATTGGATATATGTGTATTATTGTACGTTTATATATAACCGGATTTAACAAACCCACTGGGTTTCAAATGTCAATTCCATTGCTTATATTTCAAATAAATCCTCATAAAGAAGGTTAACCCTGCAAAAAGCTATAATATAAACATAGCCTATATGAGGATTTATTTGAAGGATGCACAATGGAATTGGCATTTGAAACCCAGTGAGTTTATTAAATCCGGTAATATGCAAACGTACTGCAATAGACTGTTTAGTTGGGTTAACCTTCTCAATGAGGATTTGTTTGACGTATGTATATGCAATGGAATGCTAAGTTTACATTTACGAAATCCACTCGATTTCAACTGTCAATTCCATAGCTCAAACGTCAAATGAAATCTCATCTGGATTTCATTTGACGTTTAACCTATGGATTTGACAGTTGAAAACGAGTGGATTTCATAAATGTAAACCAAGCATAATTGTGTGTTTTTTTTAATCCGGTTATATATAAACGTACTATAAAGTCCCCTGCACATACGGTCTGTTGAGAGCCCCGTTACAACAAGCACATGAAAAATTCAAGAACAAACTTGACATCACTAACACATTTTTCATTTAGTTGTTGTTTTAACGCGTGACGCGACTTGCAACGGACCGTATGTGCCAGGGCCATGAGTCCACATTGTCGGGTTAACCTTCTTACCTTGGGTTTACAAATAACAGGGCCATTGAATTCATGTATTGTGACTTAGGGGTTCCGACAACTTCAAAAACAGTTGTAAAATTATGAATGGAAATCATCGATTTCTTTTTGTTTTCCATTCACATATTTTGTTATTGTTCGTGTTCTTTTGTCTTCAACACATATCAATTATTATCTCACTTATTTTTACAAAAATGTCAAAAAATTTGCTACCTCTACTGTACCTAACAGTGCGGTTACATTAGAGTTTTTTTGCCGGGTTAACCCACTTCATGAGGATTTAATTGATGTTTGCGCTATGGAATTGACATTTGGGTTAATCCGGGTAAGTGTAACCGGGGTATAATTTACACTTGAACCCGTGGTATAAGTAGAGAGGTAGTTCTAGATGAAAAAAAATTATAGAATCCTGGTTTTTTCTGAATTCATATAACTTCAAAATCAGTAAACACAAAAGAATTTCTTCCATACAAATGTTCTAAAAACAATTTTAAAAATCATTGAATTCGATTATTTTTAAAATTGTTTTGCATATTATTCAAACAGCGCACACACATACACAGATTTGGTCTGTTCCAGTACTGCAAGAATCTACTAATTTTTACTATTTTTTCCGTACCATAAAGGGAAAATTGTTATCGTAGTAAAAAATAGTAGATTCTTGCAGGTTCTGGAACCGAGCAATTGTGTTTATAATTTTGAAGTTTTGGGAACACTTGAAAGAAAAAATATAATTTAAACTGACAGAAAGCTTTATACCCCGGTTACGCTTAACCGGATTAACCCAGTGGGTTTGGATTTCAAATGTAAATTCCATAGCGCAAACGTCAAATATGTAAACGTACTATTATTCCGAATTCACACGTACAAATTAAAAGTAAAGTAAATTGAGTTTTTGGGAGAGTGAGGGAGGAAAGTAGAGCTTAGATATTTTCGATATTTCATTTCAAAAAATCGATATTATCGTTAATAAGTCTGTCTGGTTACTTTCCCAGAAAGAATTGTCCAGCAAGAACTTTCTCAGAGAGTATCTAGGCGTTTACACAAGACAGTCTGTCTGCAAATACAACTCTGATTTACTAACACATACATACATTTGTCGGCTGTCTCCCAGCTGTCCATAATTTTTTCACAGACAGCCGGGTTAAACATTTTTTGACATTCTTTGTAAAAATAAGTGAGATAATAATTAAAATGTGTTGAAAGCAAATTTCATTCATAATTCTACAACTGTTTTTGCAGTTGTCAGGACGCCTACGTCACATAGGGAAGTTTTGGTTTTTTGACAATCAATACATGTACTCAACTGTCCTGTCATGTGTCATGTGAAAGCAAATTTCATTCATAATTCTACAACTGTTTTTGCAGTTGTCAGGACGCCTACGTCACATAGGGAAGTATTGGTTTTTTGACAATCAATACATGTACTCAACTGTCCTGTCATGTGTAAGGGGTTTTTATTCTCTTTTGCTAGAAAATTATAAAAAGTAAACAGACACCTTCCCAGCAAAAACCAGCAAGCAATCAGCTGGCTTGCCAAAACAGAACCATTTGTTCGCCAATAAAGGAAGCAAACACGTTGTATTTTATTAAAAATAAAGAGGAAAATGAAACGAAAAAGTATTTTTCCACTTTACAAATTTGTTCTCCATAAAACAATAGAAAAAGGCCCGTTCTTACATCTTGTCTTTAAAGTCCATTTTAGTTATACCTTACTTTAAGAAAATTAAAGAATAAAGTTCGCATTACCAGGGATTTGTTATTACATCTTCCATTTAATATAAATGTTAAATTTTGTAAAAATATGGCAATATCAAGCAAAATAGTCTGTATACATAAAATTTACTCAAATCTGATTGGTTGATTTGAATTTGCTGACAATTTCTTGCTTTTGGTGCAGCATAGTCTCGGGCGCAGTTTATATTTTAAAAGGAACACAAAGTTCCTTTTAATTTATCTGACACTTATTATTAAAGGAAACATGTAAGAACAAAAAACGGGTTATCTGTCCGATACCGGCCAAAATTTAACTACAGAAAGGATGTAATAATGGGCCTTGGACTATGTTATTTCCACAATAAAACTGTTTTTTATTTTCACAAACATAAATCAACAAAAAACTAAAAACAGATGATTGACTGTTTTCAGGAAGAAGAAGAATTGCTAATGCTTGCTAGAAGAAATTTGTCCAGTAAGAATTTGCAAACTCTCAGTGAAAGAACTGTCAAAATGTCTCTCTCGAATCGCTCGCTTTTGCTGGTTTTTTGTGTTAACAGACGACTTCCAGCAACAATTGGTACAAGTTGTTACAAATTTTACGGTAAACAGACAGACCTAATTTGTCATCACCATTAATTTGGAAATGAAAATGGCGGAAATAAATGTCTATGCTTTTGTTGACGTTTTCACAAGTAGTTCACAGAAATATAAAGGAGAAAAAACAATAGCTTTTATTTAATGAAAATACACAAAAATACAGTTTACTTTCTCGAATAATTTGTACGTGTGAAGACGGACTTACTTTCTCACGTCCACAAAACAGAAAAATCACGAATTTTCTATTTATTTCAATGAATTTTAAAAGAAAACAAATGTTTTTCTTAAACCAACTATCGCAACGTAAAACTCTTTTTTGGCTATACACTTACACGATGATTAACTGCATTATCTCGATTTATTTGAAATATATTGTATGAAAATGAACATTTAAATAACCCTGCGTATACAAATGACAGGACAGTTGACTTCATGTATTGATTGTCAAAATCCCACAACTTGCCTGTGTGACGTAGGCGTCCAGACAACTGCGAAAACAGTTGTAAAATTATGAATGAAAATCACCGATTTCTTTTTGTTTTCCATTCACATATTTTGTTTTGTACATATTCTTTTGTTTTCAGCACATTTGAATTATCATCTCACTTCTTGTTCACAAAAACGTCGAAAATTTGTCAACCCGGCTGTCTGTGAAAAACTGATGGACAGCTGAGAGACAAACGACAAATGTATGCATGTGTTAGTAAATCAGAGTTGTATTTGAAGACAAACTGTCTGGTGTAAACGCCTAGTAAAATACATAAATAAATTTTAAATTAGCATATCCAGCATAGTCAAAATGTACTTTAAGAAAACTATTGTAAATTTTTATACGAAAACGTAAAAATATTAAATTAATTTCTGCCACTTTTGGTTTTTCATTGAATTTCCATTTTTCCATGATGAAATTATAAGGTGGAGTAAAACGGCCAGCTGATTGGTTTCAATCTGTCAAATATTTTGTTATTGTGAATAAATTGTATGAAAACGTAAACAATCATTTTGACATATTGAAGAATTTTCGGCCAAAATAGAGTTGTTGTTGTGTTACTTACGTGACCTGTTAAATAGATCTTGTATTTTTCTTCGAGTGTATGAAATAAAAATAATTCAAATAAATATCGCCGTTTTGTTGTTGTTGTTCTTGTAATACTTGTTGTTGTTTTAATTCATCTTCTATGAGCATTTAGACAAATTGTCTGATATTTGTTCTTGGAAGGGGTGGAAAGGCGGGGTTGGATAGACTTGTCTGTCTATGAAAATGAATCTATGTCTCTGCTAATTAAACTTTTTTTACGTAAATTAATGCAGCATCAACTGAAATGTGAATTTTGCAATGAAACAAGAAATATTTTCGTGAAAAGCAAAATTAGGTGGATAACGAAATGTATTGGCCGGAATAAGCTACCCGTTATTTGTGATGGGAGGTGAAATCCAGGGTGCCCAATCTAATGACAGGATGTAAAAACAAGAATTTTGTGATGTTTGTCATATTAACCCAGAAGATGGGGAAACTTTTTCAACTGCATTTGAATTGGTTGGTCGTTAAATATTATCTGTAAAATGTTGGAATCACTTGTTTAAAATCTTTATATACCACAATGAAATTAATTTTTTCTTTGCACAAATACCCAATTAAAAATCCGTTTTAAAATCCGAGAAAATGAAAATACATTTTTTTCGATTTATTTGTTATTTTTATGAATACGCTCTCAAAAAATACAGTAATATTTCATTTTCTAAACGAACATAACCATCTCCTTCATCGGTATTTGAACTTTTCTTTTTCACCGCATATTTATGGGCATAACATTGTCCCAAAGGTTCGGGAACACAGCGCTGCATTAACCAATCCCAAATATAACCAATACGACATTTGCGTATAATTAGGAAACCTTTTAGACATTTGTAATAATACGAACACCTATAGGGATGTGGGAATTCCAAATCCTGCCACATGGAACACAAGGGACGACCATCGGAATATAAGGGTATTAGAGGTGTTGTAGGAGCCCTTGTTGTTGTGCTTGGGATTGGTGTGGTGGTTGTTGGTTTTTCAGTTGTAGTCTGGAGATTGGATTGATCTGTGCTAGTTTCCTCTTTCGCTCGACAATGTGTTCTCATTTTATCACAGGATAACATTTCCGGATTATAATACAACCCCTCGGGACATTCACCCAGTGTTGATCTCAAGCCATTACACACAATATATTGAGAACAATTGTCTGGATGTGCTATGATGCGACCACTCGTTACATTATTACAATTCTTGTGAGATACATATTTGGATACACCAGCAGGCTCAACTGGAAGGATATACAATAAAACGAAAAAAGCAATTACCGCTATCAAGAAATTTGCAAATTTGAAGAACATTCCGTTTGAAATGAATGAGCTATATTAAGAGAACAACTTAACAACAATTTGAATTTTTAGCCTTTTTATAGCTTCTCTCCCTCGTGGTTGTCGTATCAAATTTCATTTTCCCAAAGATATCGAAATTTAGCTGGGACAAACATTCTTAACTGTTGTTTAGGCTTTAATTTGCAAATTTTGTTGTTATCTAAAAAATTGTAAATTTCAAATGAAGATCATTTTGTGTGTGTACGAATTTGTTTTTGTTTCTGGAATAACTAATCAATGCTCAAAGCACTATGGGATGGGTAATGACGAAGATAATAGTTGATGTTATATATTATTCCGTAGATAATCATAAATGTCCTATTCTGTCATGTTATACACCTACCAAATAACAGACGTCACCCATTGCATCCGACACCATTTCGGGAGGGGGCCCAACGGACAAAATTTGAACTTTTGCAAGCAAAGTCTAAACAATTAGATGACACCTAGAAGTCAGTAGAAGATCAAAGATGACATCTACAGTTCTGTAGATGATCACAGTACCACCCTCAGTATACGACCACCGATACATGACATCACAGATGACATCTACTGTTATGTAGAGGACCAAAGATTTCATCTATTATTTTGTAGATGGCCAAAGATGACATCTACTTTTCAGTAGAGGAGCTCAGATGGCATCTACTACTCTGTAGAGGACCACAGGTGACATCTACTATTCTGTAGATGACCTCAAAGTGTATCTACTGTTCAGTAGATGATCACAGATGGCATCTACTTTTCAGTATATGACCAAAGAGGGCGTCTACTACACTGTACAGGACCACAGGTGACATCTACTATTCTGCAAATGGCCACAGATGTGTGCACGACTAAAGGTTATTCCAGGTTACTGATCTTCCACCTCAAGGAAGATCCCCTAACACCGGGGTGTTAAGCGACCTCGTGCCTATCGGTGTTCCAAGGTTTGCAGTTGGGGTACCAACTGAATTGGAACGGAGCCTCGCTGATACCTGGGCACCTCAGCGAGTAGTAGTAGTTAGCCCTAGTCATGGTAGTTGAGGGCTATGCCATGACTGTCCTCAGCTCCCCCATAAACCCCCTCCATGGGAGGAAGGAGAGCCCCCCTCCATGGGACTAGGAGAGTTGTGAGGATGATGAGATGGATATCACAATTATCCCATCTCAATCGTCCAACACAGCTCTCTCTTGTGCCTTGGAGAGCTCCAACCTTACGGTCGGGGATCCTGCTCCCTCAGGGGCTGAAGTGTCGGTCGGTTACGACAAGCCTTCCCTATGCAGGCAGGATGCTTTAGTGGAGGAGGTAGTGGAGGAGGAATCGACGACGGCCTCACCCAAGTCTCCCTCAACTACATCTATTGTTTTGGGGGACCACAGGGGTTACATCTGCTCTTCTGAGGAGGATCATATATGACATCTACTGTTCTGTAGATTGCCACAGTTGACATCTACTACTCTGTAGAAGACCATAGATGACATCTACTGTTCTGTAGGGGACCACAGATGACTTCTACTGTTCTGCAGAGGATCACAGCTGACATCTACTGTTCTGTAGATGGCGACAGATGACATATACTTTTCTGTGGAGGACCACAGATGACATCTACTGTTCTGTAGATTGCCACAGTTGACAACTACTGCTCTGTAGAGGAACAAAGATGACATCTATTGTTCTGTGAAGGACCACAGTTGACATCCACTGTTCTGAAGAGGACTACAGATGACATTTACTGTTCTGTAGAGGACAACAGATGACTCCTACTGTTCTGGAGAAGACCACAGATAACTTCTACTGTTCTGCAGAAGATCACAGATGACATCTACTGTTCTATAGAGGACCACAGATGACA
Source organism: Musca autumnalis (assembly GCF_047663935.1). Lineage (NCBI taxonomy): Eukaryota > Metazoa > Arthropoda > Insecta > Diptera > Muscidae > Musca > Musca autumnalis. Next base: position 238,477,180 of record NW_027411977.1, on the reverse strand, counting down.
TCTACTGTGCTGTAGATGGCCACAGAGGGCATCTACTCTTCTGTAGAGGGCCAAAGATGACATCTATTGTTTTGTGGAGGACCACAGGTGACATCTACTGTTCTGTGGAGGACCACATATGACATCTACTGCTTTGTAGGGGTCCACAGATGGCATCCACTGTTCTGTGGAGGATCACAGATGACAATAGATGAAATCTACTGTTCTATAGAGAAACACAAATGACGTCTACTGTTCTGTAGACGGCCACAGATGGCATCTACTGCTCTGTGGAGGACCACAGGCAAAGGACTTCAACAGGTCATCTAGGGACAATGGGGTTTACAGGCCTGTTATTACCAGAAAATCTTTAAAAGGTATTCTAGGGACAGAAGACGCTTTAATGGTCTTTTATTACCTTCTAAAGTTTTCCTGGGTCAGAAGGCTTTCTAAAGGTAGGCATGACTTTTAAAATGTATTCTACGAACAGCAGACTTTCTAAAGGTCTCCTGGGGTGAGAGTACCTTTTAAAGGTCTTCTATGGTTTAGAAGGCATTTTAAAAGTATTTTATAGACAGAAGACTTTCTAAAGGCCAGAACAGAATCAATCGTCGTTTGCTTTGCTTGCTTCCCCAAATGTCAAATTATAAAGGAATGCCAGAGCCTCTTTGCAAATCCGCCTGCGTTTCCCTTTAAGAGGCTCTGGCATTCCTTTATAATTTGACATTTGGGGAAGCAAGCACAGCAAACGACGATTGATTCTGTTCTGGACTTTAAGGTCTTCTAGAGTCAGAAGACTTTCTAAAGGTCTTCTAGAGTCAGAAGACTTTCTAAAGGTCTTCGAGAGCCAGAAGATTTTCTAAATGTCTTCTAGGGACAGAATTTCTTCTTAAGGTCTTCTAGGGTCAGAGGACCTTCTAAAGGGTTTCCAGAGGCAGAAGTCCTTCTTGGGTGCCATCATGGTGCAATGGTATGCACACCCGCCTTGCACGCTTAAGGTCGTGGATTCGATTCCCCGGACAGTCAACATCAAATTTTCAGCGGTGGAAAAATACCCCTCAATAATATTTGCGACATTTCCTTGGTATTTCAGCCATGTAAAACTTCTCTACAAGTGGTGTCTTAAGGCACGCCGTTCGGACTCGGCGATAAACAGTACGTCCCATATCATTGAACTAATATAAATAGGGGTGCACTCAATAATATGAGAGAAGTCTCCCTTATCCCGTATGGGATGTTTGCGGAACAATTATTAAGTCCTTCTTAAGGTCTTCTATGGAGAGGAGACTTTTTTAGTCCCGGTCCACACTAGAGTGATTTCATTAAAAAAATTGCATGAAATTATGCGTCTCTAGATCGACCTTCATGGTAGAGTAAAATCATAAAATTGCTGTAGTGGGGAATTCGATTTAAGAACACCTAATTTCATGAAATTTTTTAATGAAATTCACGCTAGTGTGGACCGGGACTTAAGGTCTTCAGACAATGACATAAATACAACAAGATAAGACATTTGGCCTGTTCCCGTACTTTATGAAGTGGTAAAAGTCGTAAAAGTTGTAAAAGTCGTAAACGATTTTCATATAAATTTTGTGTACGGGAACGCAAAATGTGTAAAAGTGGTAAAAATTGTAAAAACTTTTTAGTTCTGGAACAGAGCTATTCTTTTGCTATGTCGAAGGTCGCACTAGAGTGGTTTCATTGAAACTTTTAGGTATTTATAGATCGAGTTCCCCACTACAGAAACTTTGTCCCGGACCACACTAGAGTAATTTCACTGAAATTTTAACATGAAATTATGCGTCTCTAGATCGAGTTCCATAGTAGAGTAAAATCATGAAATTGCTGTAATGAGGAATTCGGCCTAAGAACACCTGATTTCTCTAGTGTGGACCGGGACTTTATGATATCACCCTACTGTGAAACTCGACCTAGGTCCCGGGCCACACTAGAGTAATTTCATTGAAATTTTGACATGAAATTATGCGTCTATAGATCGAGTTCCATAGAAGAGTAAAATCATGAAATTGCTGTAGTGGGGAATTCAACCTAAAAACACCTAATTTCATGAAATTTTTTAATGAAATTCAGTCTAGTGTGGACCTTGTTTTCATGAAATTGTTTCAATGAAACACTCTAGTGTGGCTTTTGAGTTTAACATAATTGGTCTGTTCCAGTACTACAAGAATCTAATATTTTTTACTATTTTTTCGACAACATAAAGGAAAAAATGTTATCGTAGCAAAAAGTAGTAGCTTCTTGCAGGTTCTGGAACAGAGCAAATGTAATTTACGATATGAGGTCTGTCTGGTTACTTTCCCAGCAAGAATTGTCCAGCAAGAACTTTCTCAGAGAGTAAGGAGCTTTTATTCTCTTTTGCTAGAAAATTGTAAAAAGTAAACAGACACCTTCCCAGCAAAAACCAGCAAGCAATCAGCTGACTTGCCAAAACAGAACAATTTGTCCGCCAATAAAGGAAACAAAGGAAGCAAAAATGTTGTATTTTATTAAAAATAAAAAAGAAAATGACAAAAAAATATTTTTTTTCACTTGATTTCATCTGTCAATTCCATAGCTCAAACGTCAAATGAAATCTCATCTGAAATCCATTGGATTTCATTTGACGTTTAACCTATGGATTTGACAGATGAAATCGAGTGGATTTCGTAAATGTAAACTTAGCATAATGGTATTGTTTTTTTGGAGAACAAAGTGAAAAAAAATATTTTTTTGTCATTTTCGGATGATTCTACCATAATTAAAACTAAGAATTGGTTAATGATAGCGATTTCATTCCTTTTTACATACATATATTTTTACATTAGTGTCTTAACTTAAATATAATAAAATAAAATTAACGAAATTCAGGTAAATTTAGATAAAAAAAATAAAAATTATTAAACAACAATGATTTCTACCTCACAGTGTAAAGTATGCACTCTAAAAGTTTCATGAAACAAAAAGGATTTTTTTAGGGTTTCAGCCCTGGGTATGACATCCCTTGTTATCCTTTACAGCTTTTAGCCTTTTTGGCAAAGATTTAACTAAGTTTTCGGGGCAAGATATCGGAATTTTTCACCATTCTTCTTGCAAGGCATATTTCAGGGTTCCTATACTTTAGATGTTACAATTTTTTATATTTGTCTCCAAAATACTCCATAAATTATCTATAGGATTCAAATCCGGGGATCGGGGAGGTGTTTGAATCACTTTTGCACAGTTACATAGCATCCATTTTGGAAAAATATGTGATTTGTGCTCGGGCTCATATATTGATAAAATTGGAATGTTGTCCCAAATCCCCTTTTTTTAAGCGCCTAAATTTAAAATTATCCTTTCAGAATGTTTAAATAATACATCTTATAATTAATTCCTTCGATAAAGATACGATTTCCTACACCGGAAGCACTCATACAACGCCATACCACAACAGAGTCTCCTCTGTGCTTTACTGTTGAAATTGTGTGTTTAGGGTCCAAGGCGGTATTTGCCCTATGACATACCTTAATTGGTCCATATAACAAGGCGGAAAAATTTAATTTGTTTTGATGTACAAAGTTGATTTTAATCAAGCAAGACTACTATTTTCGATGTCTAAACGATAAAACAATTCGTTTATTTATTTTAAATGGGCAAACTGCGATAAAATTATTCTTTATTTGCTCTTTAGTTAGCATTAGTAGCATAATGTGCTAACATTTTCAGTATTATTAAACAATAAATTTGTAATTTGACGTATGTTTTTTGAGACGAATTCAATTTACAAAAAATTCTTTTGACGTTTCAAATTCGATCAGATGGGCTGATGCATCTACCTTGGTAATTGTGCTATGAACAAAAATCAGCTGACTGCCATTTAAATCTTCCAAAATGTATATCTAAATGCAATGAGATTTGTACTGGATTTATTAAATCCAGTCGAGGATTTATTAAATGAGCTATAACCTCAGGTGTAAGTAAAGGAACACAACTAAGATAAGACAATCTTTTACTATCATTCTTCAGTGAATGGCTTTTGAGTTTAACATAATAGCTCTGTTCCTTTACGTGCAAGAATCTTCAAGTTTTACAACTTTTTACTCGAAAAGCGTTCCTTTACTTCAGACACCATACAATTCATATGGAAGCAGATCACAACTTTTGCTACTTTTGCCGGTTTTACCACTTTCAAAAGTAAAGGAACAGACCAAATGTACTTTTACGGTATGGTAAAATAAAATTTTTTCTTTTATACGTTTTGTATAGATAGATCCTTGAATTCATAAATTTCGTTTCTGATACTATTTTACATGAAATGTTCCTCCTAGATTGCGATTTTAAATTACCTGTAACCTGCATTGTTTCTGTTAAGGGTAATGTTTCTATACATTGATTCATAAACATTTTTGTTGCATGCATTTTGTCTAATCCTATTTCTTCTATGGACCATTATTATATGTGTTCTTTTACTATCTGATGAATTTGAAAACGCAAAATAAACAAATTTGGAGTCATTAAAAATATAATTTTTACATTGAAAGTTAATACCAAGAAGCTCCCCCTTGGAATTCAATCATCACTTTTAAGTTAATGTTAACCGGAACGCTATAAATCTGTTCGGTAAATCCAAACTATAACAAAAGAAGACTTGTAATAATGGGGGTATGTCTTTGTTCTGGAGTCTGAGGACCTTAAAAGGTCTTCTGTGGACAGAATACCAATTAAAGATCTTTTAGGGTCACAAGACCTACTAACGGTCTTCTATGAACAGAAGGTTTTTAAAGGGTTTTTAATGGCCAGAAGAGCATTTTAAGTTATTATAGAATCACTTAATGAAGTAAGGCAGATGAAGAGAAAACTTACCAAAAGTTTTCTATGGTCACAAGACCTTTTAAAGGTCTTAATTTTGTAAGAAAAAGATCTTAATGTTTTCTAATGTCAGAAGACATTCTTCAGAAGACCTTCCTATGATCAGAATACCTTTTACAGGTCTTCTATAGACAGAAGACATTCTAAAAGTCATTTATGGACAGAAGACATTCTAAAGATCATTTATGAACAGAAGTCCTTCTAAATGTCATTTATGGAGCGAAGATATATTATAAAGACTTTTCTATACATATACATATGTAGATGACTTCAGTTTGTCTGTAAATATGTATTCCAGTCATCAGCTTCGTATACGTTTTGGGGCAATTCTATAAACGATTTTCTTCCGGTCATTTATGAAGACTCTCTACAGCTTGTCTATATATTCTCCCATCAACTCCTTTATAAATACCTCTTGAGTTTAAAAACAATAAAGATTACCTTCAGAGCGGGATCGACCAAGAAGAGGCCAGAACAACATGTTAATATATTCAAAACATTATCAAGGGTTTGTACATAGGCAAGCTCTCTCTTTGCAATCGGGTTGTATGTGCGTACTTACTTACTTAGCTGGCCCATTACAGAACATTTGTTCTAAAGGCCGAACTAAGACAAGATCTCCAATTCTCTCTATTTGTTGCTTCGCTTTCTGGAATACCGTGCTTTTTCATCTCATCATCCACTTGTTTGCGCCATCTATTACTTGGCCTGCCAATTCTGCGTGCACCGCCAAGCGGTTCGTATTTACACGCCTTTTTAGCGGGTTCATCATCGCTCATTCTTATTATATGGCCTAGCCAACGCAATCGCTGCATATCGATACGTTTAACAATATTGATGTCATTGTATAGCAGATACAGCTCGTGGTTCATGCGACGTCGATATTCACCGTCAACGCAGATTGGTCCGTAGATCTTTCGAAGAATTTTTCTCTCAAACACACCAAGCACTGCCATGTCTGCTTGCGCAAGTACCCAGGCTTCGGAGCCATACATCAGCACGGGTAGTATCAGTGTTTTGTAGAGCGTTATTTTTGTTTGACGAGATGTGGCTTTGTTTTTGAACTGCTTACTTAAACCAAAGTAGCATCTGTTGGCCAATATAATTCTTCTTTTTATTTCACAACTGATGTCATTTGTTGTGTTTACAGAGGTGCCGAGGTAGACGAAGTCTTTTACTACCTCAATATTATAGGAACCAACTTCCACAGTCGGTCCGAGCTCAATGGACGCATTGCGCGTCGACACCATCAACTTGGTCTTCTCACCGTTTACCGCCAGACCCACTTTAGCAGATTCTCCTTCGACCTTCATAAAGGTATCACTTACTTCTTTTACTGATCGGCCTATGATGTCTATATCATCAGCATAAGCAAGTAACATGTGACTATTGGTGTAGATTGTGCCACTTCTTTTGACGTTTGCCTCTCGTATAACCTTTTCCAGCAGGATGTTAAAGAGATCACACGAAAGGCTGTCTCCTTGTCTGAAACCTCTTTTGGTACCAAACTCTTCGGAGAGGTTCTTTACTATTTTAACTGAGGACCTTGTGTCAGTTAAAGTCATTTTGAAAAGACGGATGAGCTTTGCGGGGATACCAAATTCAGACATGACTTGGAATACATTTGAACGCAGCGGGCTGTCGAAGGCAGCTTTATAATCGACAAAAAGGTGGTAGGTGTCGATCTTCATCTCTTGGGTCTTCTCCAGGATTTGCCGCAGGGTAAATATCTGGTCAATGGTGGACTTGCCAGGTCTAAAGCCGCATTGGTATGGTCCAATTATCTCGTTGACCATAGGCTTTAGTCGTTCGAACAATATCCCTGACACGATCTTGTAGGCAATAGGGAGTAGACTTATGCCCCTATAGTTAGAGCATACAGTCTTATCTCCCTTCTTGTGGACGGGGCACAGGATACTCAGGTTCCAATCGTCGGGTACTCGTTCTTCCTGCCAGATGGTGCTAACTAGCTGATGAATACACCTTATCAGCGTGTCGCCTCCGGTTTTGAACAGCTCGGCTGGTAAGCCATCGGCTCCTGCTGCCTTATTATTCTTCAGCCGATTTATTGCTGTCTTTACCTCATCTTGGCTGGGCGGTATACATTCAATACCATCTTCTGGGATTGGGACTGTGGTATCTTCGTCGTCTTCGCTGCTATTGGATACCAACAGTTTTGAAAAATGTTCTTTCCATATCCTGAGTACACTATCTGTATCAGTTACCAAATTACCTTGCTGGTCTCTACAGGAGGACGTGCCTGTACCAAAGCCATCAGTTTGATGCTTGACTCTTTGGTAGAATTTTTGTAGTTCATTCTGGCTCCTATACATCTCGATTTTTTCACACTCCCGCTTTTCCATCTCTCTCTTTTTCCTGCGGAAAAGACGTTTCTCCTCTCTCCTTTTCTCCCTGCATCTCTCTCGTGTGCTACGCGTTGCTACGGATTGTAAAGTAGCCCTATATGCCGCATTTTTCTCTTCGGTGGCAGCACGACACTCCTGATCATACCATGGATTCCTTGGTGGAGGTCTCTGGTATCCAAGTATGGATTTTGCGGCTGTTTGCATGGAGTGGGCAATATTTTGCCATTGTCCTGATATGTTATCGGGACGAGGAGTGCTTTGATTAAGCAGTTGGGCCAGTTGAGTGGAATATGCTGTGGCTATCTGTTGTGATTGCAGCTTACCGATGTCCAACTTCCATGTTGTGTCTGTTCGCACTTTGTTTGCTACGTTTAATCTGGTATGTACCTTTGCTGCAAAAAGGTAGTAGTCCGAGTCTATGTTTGCACTTAGGAACTATCGTACATCCAACACGCTCGATGAATGTCTTCCATCTATCACAACATGATCAATTTGATTTCTTGTTTTCTGATCTGGAGACAGCCAGGTGCCCTTATGAATATCGAGATGATTAAATCTGGTACTGGTAACTACCATGTTTTTTGCAGTCTATCAGCCTCATACCATTGTCAGATGTTTCACTGTGGAGGCTGAATTTCCCGACTGTTGGGCCAAAGATATTCTCCTTTCCAATTTTGGCATTAAAATCGCCTAGAATGATTTAAATGTCATGGGCAGGGCAACGGTCATATGTTTCTTATAAGCGCTCGTAAAATATATCTTTGGTCTGTTCGTCCTTTTCTTCAGTGGGAGCATGAGCGCAAATAAAGCTGATGCTGAAGAATTTAGCTTTTATTCGAATTGCAGCAAGTCTTTCATTCACTGGAGTGAAGCTGGATACCAGATGTTTTAGTCTCCGACTAACTACAAATCCGCAACCAAACTCATGCTTTACGTCATGGCAGCTATAATACATTGCGTCAACTTTAGGTGTTGTTGTGACGCCTTTCTCAATCCATCGTATTACCTGTATGGCAGTGATATCGGCCTTGTACTTTTCAAGTAAGTCTGCCAATGCGAAGACTGCACCTTCTCTATAAAGAGTGCAGATTCGCAGATCATGGTCCTTAAAACGTTTGCGGGGTTCGTCAACTTTAGAGGGGGTTGTTTTTCTTTTCTTTCGTTTTTTCATAGTATGCTGTTTTTTCTAGGGGAGGGTTACTAACCCGACGCCCAAACCCAAGTTTTTAACGTTCTTATGGGAGAACGCGCGGCACATGTTAGCTCACTACCTTTAACGAGTGTTAAAGGCAGTTCCCCAGGTGACACCACGGGGAGGTCAGTGTCCACTTGAGATGAAAGAGGGACCAAGATAAATCCTGGGCTTTGCCATGTTAAAACCGGTCAGGACCGTTGCTTGGTATCTTCCATCCCCTACGTCACCCCATACGTTGTATGTGCATACCCTCAACAAAACTACAGATCAAGCAGAGCTTCCATATTGTTAAGAAAAATTGTACCATGTGCGTATACGTATTGACAATATATATACGCAACAATGTTCTTCCGCTCGACATCTTTTATTTCCTGTGTTAATACTCTCTTCAGCTCGCCTATAAAGACTCCGTTCCGCTCGTCTACAAAAAACTCATTTGTGTTCGTGTATAAGGACTACCTAACATACATATCAATGTTTATAGCTGTAAGGCCATGTTTATATTATAGCCTTTCCTAATGAGGATTTATTTGCCATATTCGCAAAGGAGTTGACATTTGAAACCCAGTGGGTTTGTTAAATCCGGTTATATATAAACGTACTCTAATATTTACCTTAGAAACTGTAATATTATCGGAAAATATTCACAGATATTTTTTAAACGATGATATTGGTATGGTCAGCGCTGATATACTCAATTAACTGTGTTTTCTTATTTTGAGAAAATCTAACAATTAATTGTTTATAATGAGAAGGAGAGTCCAACTAATCGCAAGAGAGGGAGAAATTTGCATAACAACAAATATCTATGGTTTTGGCGACAACTATCGAAGGAAAACAGTGTCACTTGTTGGAATCATGGCGGTTTTTTTGACACTCGGACTTTCTCTCTCTCTCGCTTACTTTCGCATCTCTCAACAAACCGTCCACATTAATGTTATAATTCATGCTCACCTCATTAAAACAGATTAACAAGAGATAATACAAAATGCAAAAATAATAATAATGAGACACATCCAAAAACACACACACACAGAGGCACACATCTTATTTTTTTGGGGAATCTCAAAGGAAAGTGTGACCAAAACGAAATGTCTCTTGTTTGTTTTTCTTGTTAAAAAGAAAGTACAACAACAATGTGTGTTTTTTGTGCTCATCATCATGATGATCATCGCCATAGAACTCAATAAGACAACACATTAGATGATCGGATTTTTCACCAAAAACAACAACAACAAAAACAGGGGGCATTGGACATTTTTAAAAGAAAATCTCCAAGCGAAAAAGCCAATCTCCTTAGACAAAATACGATTGAAGATGATTTTTGGCAAATTAGAAGTGAGCAAACCCGATACAAAGGTGGACGACACACGTAGCGAAAAAAATTCGAAAATAAAAATACCAAAACGTAACGGTTACTAAATGGGTGATTTTAGATGAATGGAACGAAAATAAATAAAATAGATTTTCTAGTGGAAATAAATGGAATAAAAAGGATTAATGGAAATCAATTAAGAAAATAATAATAAATAATATAATAAATAAAAATTATAAGCAATAAAAAAGGTGAAAAATTTATTTTTAGAAGAAATTTTATTAAAAACGAAACAAATAAAATTAAAAAAAAAAATTATAAAAATAATAATTCATAGTTAATAAACCGTAAAATATTTATTATTTATGTTGTGTTTATGATTTTGCTTATATATATTTTGTGTAGTGTGTGTGTGCGTGCCTGTGTGTCTGTCTTGGACGACAAGTTTATCACAAATTTTTATGATTTTTGTCATCATTAACGCAAAAATAAATCTTAAAAAATAGATTCATTGTCGATATACACTCATCACAATAATAGCCTTGTATAGCCTTAAAAGAAGAAGCACAAAAATAACAGAAAATACAATTGGAACCATTGTTTTATTGTTGTTGTTTTCTATTTCTAACAAACGTACCAAAAAAATAAAAAAATAAGTATTTAACTACAGTCCCGTGTATACTGTGTATCCGTAGAATCTGGAGAATATGATTCACTCACCATAAAGATTCCATTATTCGTACCAACTACAACAACAAGAATAAAAAAGTGTCACATGAGAAAATCCCACTTAATGTCGAAAAATATTGTCAAAAAGTATATTTTTCATTTTCACATAAAACAAAGTTTTTTTTTTTGCTAGAAAGACCAGCCTCTTTAGCTGGAACCTTTAAAGATTTTTTTGGCATAATGCCGGTGATGATTATAACAGTGATGTTAAAAAGATTGTGAACACATAAAAAAATAACCCAAAGAAAAGATATCGATAATATAAACTTATCGATTTGGATGTAAGTGAAATTAAATATTGTAAAAAGACTGCAGATGTATAGAAAAATATATGGAATGTGGTTCTAGGTCTACTGTTTTTCTCTCATCAAGTATACCAAAGGTAGGGTTAAAGGATAACTACCTATACGATATACAACACGACAGCAATACTAAAAGCCTGTTTATACTGTAGCTTTTGGCCGCGTTAAACTTCTCTATAAGCATTTATTTGACATATACGCAATGGAATTGGCATTTGAAATCCAGTAGATTTATTAAGTCCGGTTATATGTAAATGAACTAGGTTAGGTTGAGAAGAGGGGTGATTCAAGATCACCACATGTCCTTAAAAAGAAAGGGCATACACTTAAGCCAGAAGAGGCCTGTTGTGCGCTCTAATTTTATGTGTCCTGGAAGTTGTTTTTGTTAGTTTAGGAGTTCCGTCCCATTGACGTAGTCCCTCAAGTTTTTGAACCCGATGTCCTTGATATGGTCGAGTCCTGTAATTATGTCGTTTCCCATTAGTTGAGTTCTCAAGTTTTGTGAAAGCCTGGCAGTGGCAGAGATAGTGTTCCAACGTTTCGTTGTCCTCGCCACATGCCCTGCATTCACTATTCTCTGCACAGCCTATCCTGTGCAGATGCGCTTGTAGTCCTAGATGCCCTGTGAGGACACCGATCAATCTACTGATATCCTTTTTACTCATCAGTAGGAGGTCACTTGTTTTGTCCCGGTCTGGGTTTTCCCATAGGATTTTTGTAGTTTTTCCCTTTTCCTGGTTATTCCATAGGGATACATGAGCATTCTTTGCCCAAGCTTTTAGTTCTATACGAGCCGCCTTTAAAGGTTTGGCATTGTCTAGACTTACTGTAGGTAGCTCCCTGGCTTGTTTTGCTAAGGAGTTTGCTACTTCGTTTCCCGTAATCCCTATGTGTCCTGGTACCCATATAATGTTTACCGAGCCATAATGGGAATAGTCGTTAATTGAATTTTTACACTCTAAGACAGTTTTCGATATTGTTGCCTTGCTTGTTATAGCTCTAATTGCTGCTTTACAATCCGTAAGGATGTTAACTGTGAGTGGCCTTGTATTTGTTTTAAACCAGTTCAGACATTCTGTGATCGCTCGGATTTTGGCCTGGAGGATCGTGTTATGATCCAGCAGATGAAGGGAGATCCTCGTTTCCGTATCTACGATATAAAGACCCAGTCCCGTTCTCCCCGCTAACACAGCCCCGTCCGTAAACCCTCAGCTTCCAGCGGGAATCTGTGCAAGGGTTCCAACGATCTACATATCTCTGTCAGGTATTAGAACACAGAGCTACTTCACTTGATTCTGGTATCCGGTCCGATACTATTTGATTTATAGATTCACCCGTTGTGAACCGTAATATTCATTGGTGGTATGTTTGGTGGTCTCTTTCGATCCACTCGCTCATCGCTTTCAGTCTTATAGCCGCGATGGCTGCTTACCTGTACTTCTATCGGGTGGACAAAGAATTGTCTCTAAAGCCCTAGTTGGTGTAGTCCTCATCGCCCCGCTAATGCCTAGGAAGCACATTCTTTGGACTCTGCAATGTTTCCACATTGTACTTTTTGTCCATAGGTGTCCACCATACAACAGATGCGTAAGTAAGAATCGGTCTTATTACGCTTCTGTATAGCCAGTGTATCATTCTAGGATTAAAACCCCATTTTGAGCATATAGCCCTTCTACAAGTTGACCAACAACTGTGTGCTTTGGCAGCCCTTTCCTGAATATGGTCTTTCCATTTGAGTTTCCTATCTAGAATTACTCCCAGATATTTAACTGTTGGAGATATAGTTAATATCTTATTCAGGAAAACTGGTTCCTCGACGGAGCCCAATTTCGTTTTTGTAGTGAAAAGACATAACTCTGTTTTTCCGGGTTAACATTAAGACCTCTTGGTCTAGCACAGTTGTAAGCTATATTTAGAGCCTCTTCGGATCTCCTGCAAAGTAGATTTGGATTCTTTCCCCTTATAAGTATTATAATGTCGTCTGCATAACAGACTGGTTCAAATCCTTCCTTGGTTAAGGACCTTAGTAGACTGTTTATTGTAGTGACCCACAGAAGCGGCGATAAAATCCCCCCCTGTGGGGTTCCCTGCCCTACTTTGTCTCTTCTTGTTACGTCATGTAGCGCGCAGCTTATCCATCTGTTCCTTAGCATGTCGTCTATACAGTTCCTCAGCGTTCTGTCTACACGAAATTCGTCTAAGGAGTGGATCAGCGTTTCCGTGCTGACGTTGTTGAAAGCACCTTCAATATCGATGCAAACTGCGAGTGTGTACATCTTCATTTCGAAGGTCCTCTCTATGTGGTGTACTACCTCATGTAATGCGGTTTCCACTGATCTACCTTTCACGTATGCATGTTGTTTATATTTCAACATGTCGTTGGGGATTTTGCTCTTGATCATGGTATCGACTGTCCGTTCCATTGTCTTGAGTAAAAAAGATGTTAAACGTATCGGGCGATAAGATTTTGGTACTGCGTAACTTGCCTTACCTGGTTTGGGTATAAAAACCACCGGTGCCTCCTGCCAGGCTATGGGAGTATACGCAAATTTTAAGCACGCGTTGAAAATTCTAACCAGCTTGGACGAAATGTATTCCACTTCCCTTTGAAGTAAGGCCGGGAAGATCTGGTCAGGTCCTACTGCTTTGTTTGGTGAGAAGCTCATTATGGCTTGCTTAACCATAGAGCTGTCTATTTTTGGTACTTCTTCTGATGTGTGGAAGGGAAGTGTGTTCTCATCAGAAGGCCTAAGGTTTAGTCGCTTGTTTCCATCTTCCTTCCTATTTCATCAACCATTAGCTCGGCTTGTGTATGGGTTTTGGATAGAAACTTTTTAATTTTTGATACGTCGTTTACGCTATCTACCTGTTCGCAGAAAAGTTTCCAGGAGTTGCGTTTGGCGTTCCTTGTCAGTTTGTTGTACTCTTTTAGTTTTGATTTGTAGTTGTCCCAGAATACAGCTAATTTTTTTTCGTTTTGCCCTATTGTAAAGTCTACGGACCTCTTTGCCTTTGTTACGAATTTCCCCTGTCATCCAGTGTTTTTCGTAGGCAGACTTCCTTTCTCGTAGGGGACAACTATCCTCGAAAGACTTTACCAGGGCTTCGGCTAATTTGTTGACTTTACTGTCAATGTCCTCTTTACTTAGGCATTCCTCATCTTCTCCTTGCCCTAGTCTGTACCTTAATTCCGAACTTGTTTTGGATTTGTTACGGAATGTTATCGGGTTTGGCGGTGGCCTTGATATTTTGAACCTAGTATACCTGTGGTCAGAGAAGGAGTGGTCATCTGAGACCCTCCAGTCATGTACCTCGTTTATTAGGTTTTCTGAACATATTTTTATATCTAGTACTTCCTCCCTAATTCTGTTAACAAAAGTATGTTTATTTCCTACGTTAAGAGTTATTAGGTCGTTAGTATTCAAATAATCTAGAAGGGCTTGACCCCTTTTGTTAGTGTTAGTACTACCCCACGAAATGTGGTGTGAGTTAGCATCGCTACCTACTAGTACTTCGTTACCTGTTTGCTTGATTTTCTTCACCAGCTGCTGCAATTCCGACGTAGGTGGTAATGTCGGGGAGTCGAACGGTAGGTATATAGACGCTAGTTATATATTACCATTCCCATGCTTGAATACCGTGGCGTCCGACGATGACAACTCTGCCATCTTCTTTGTCCTCCCTGTGGAAGACTTCCCACCTCTTCACTTCCAAAGTCTCATTTTGTTTTTCAAAGACTTCGAGCATGCGTTCTGTCTCCAACTTGCAGCCATAACCTTTTACGAAGACTGACGCTTTAGTCAGGTGAGGTACGTTCTCCTTCCTCACCAGCTTCAATTTACCTCCTTCCCAAGGGGTGGCTACTCCACTTATAACCTCCTCGAGAGCGGTCGGTTTTGCTTTTGGGCCCAAGTAGAACCACAGGAAGTCCCCCTTGAGCTCGCTGCTAATTATGTTTATTGGGCCACTTCTCAGGACGTGATCCAATATTTTGTCGCCGATCGTTTTTTCGATGGCCTCCTGGTGTTCTTTTGGCAATCTCCCGGACCCTCTACTGGCGTCGATCACTGCATAGCACTGTTCGTCCCTGTAGTACTCCCTGGCTACCTTGGAGTAAGAAGTTGGCGGCTCCGCTCCGTTTTCTGCGACCATCTTCGTCTTCTGGAAGGTCTTGGACTTCTTAATTGAGTCACCGGGTCTTCCAGAAGATTCTGCAGTCGCACTCACACCCTTCATGTCTGAGCTCACTTCTTCGCCCTCCTTGGAAGGGTTCTTTGAGCAGTCTCCTTCGTGTGGGTTTTGAATTGGTTTGCTCGGGGCATTCGAGTGTAGGAAGCTCTTTTTCTTCTTACTCGGCTTAGCGGTGTTCTGTTCCTCGGGAGACCTTATCCTCTTCGCCGCTTCCGAGGAAGTGGAGGGAGTATCATTGGTCTCTTTTGGAGCATCCCGTTGTTTTTTGTTAAGCCGCGCCTGGTTCTTCTTATACCTTCGTCTTTGAGCCCCAGTCCCCCGCACTTTATTTGTTGTAAGTTTTGCGATGCTATCGCTTATTTCTTCTACCATCTTTTGGGCCTCCTCTTAATTTGGGTTTTCCACGACGGTAGTATTGTTTTTGCTGTTGCTGTCGGATTCGGAGTCAGGGTCGCTCCCATACTCTGATGGTTGGGTCAAGTTTAATCTATCCCTAGGCTTCCCTGTCTCCTCATCCATTTTACCTTTAGGTTGTGTGCTTGTAGCCGTACCTTCGACCACAGATGCCATGGCACCCACATCTGTGGGAGATGTTTGCTCACGATCGCTTGATGACGACGAGGTGTGACTCGCAGGCAGATCACTGGTCCCCGCCGGTACTGGGTTATATAGATGCGTTGGGCTCAAAGGCCATCTATCTTTGGATAGATGGGCTCAAAGGTCATCTATCGTTGGATAGATGGGATCAAAGGCCATCTATCTATGGATAGATGGCCTCAAAGGCCATCTATCGTTGGATAGAAGGGCTCAAAGGCCATCTATCTTTGGATAGATGGGCTCAAAGGCCATCTATCGTTGGATAGATGGGCTCAAAGGCCATCTATCGTTGGATAGATGGGCTCAAAGGCCATCTATCGTTGGATAGATGGGCTCAAAGGCCATCTATCGTTGGATAGATGGGCTCAAAGGCCATCTATCGTTGGATAGATGGGCTCAAAGGCCATCTATCGTTGGATAGATGGGCTCATCCTTGGATAGATCGGCTCAACGGCCATCTTTCCTTGGATAGATGGGCTCAAAGGCCATCTATCGTTGGATAGATCGGCTCAAAGGCCATCTATCGTTGGATAGATCGGCTCAAAGGCCATCTATCGTTGGATAGATCGGCTCAAAGGCCATCTATCGTTGGATAGATGGGCTCAAATGCCATCTATCGTTGGATAGATGGGCTCAAAGGCCATCTATCGTTGGATAGATGGGCTCAAAGGTCATCTATCGTTGGATAGATGGGCTCAAAGGCCATCTATCGTTGGATAGATGGGCTCAAAGGCCATCTATCGTTGGATAGATGGGCTCAAAGGCCATCTATCGTTGGATAGATGGGCTCAAAGGTCATCTATCGTTGGATAGATGGGCTCAAAGGCCATCTATCTTTAGATAAATGGTCTCAAAGGCCTTCTATCTTTGGATGGATGGCCTCAAAGGCCATCTATCGTTGGATAGATGGGCTCAAAGGCCATCTATCGTTGGATAGATGGGCTCAAAGGCCATCTATCTTTAGATAAATGGTCTCAAAGGCCTTCTATCTTTGGATGGATGGGCTCAAATGTCATCTATCGTTGGATAGATGGGCTCAAAGGCCATCTATCTTTAGATAAATGGTCTCAAAGGCCTTCTATCTTTGGATGGATGGCCTCAAAGGCCATCTATCGTTGGATAGATGGGCTCAAAGGCCATCTATCGTTGGATAGATGGGCTCAAGGGCCATATATCGTTGGATAGATCGGCTCACAGGCCATCTATCGTTGGATAGATGGGCTCAAATGCCATCTATCTTTGGATAGATAGGCTCAAGGGCCATATATTGTTGGATAGATTGGCTCAAAGGTCAGCTATCGTTGGATAGATGGGCTCAAAGGCCACCTTTTTTCGATAGATGGGCTCAAAGGCCATCTATCGTTGGATAGATGGGCTCAAAGGCCATCTATCGTTGGATAGATGGGCTCAAAGGCCATCTATCGTTGGATAGGTGGGCTCAAAGGCCATCTATCGTTGGATAGGTGGGCTCGAAGGCCATCTATCGTTGGATAGATGGGCTCAAAGGCCATCTATCGTTGGATAGATGGGCTCAAAGGCCATCTATCGTTGGATAGATGGGCTCAAAGGTCATCTATCGTTGGATAGATGGGCTCAAAGGCCATCTATCTTTAGATAAATGGTCTCAAAGGCCTTCTATCTTTGGATGGATGGCATCAAAGGCCATCTATCGTTGGATAGATGGGCTCAAAGGCCATCTATCGTTGGATAGGTGGGCTCAAAGGCCATCTATCGTTGGATAGATGGGCTCAAAGGCCATCTATCGTTGGATAGATGGGCTCAAATGCCATCTATCGTTGGATAGATGGGCTCAAAGGCCATCTATCGTTGGATAGATGGGCTCAAAGGCCATCTATCGTTGGATAGATGGGCTCAAAGGCCATCTATCGTTGGATAGATGGGCTCAAAGGCCATCTATCGTTGGATAGATGGGCTCAAAGGCCATCTATCGTTGGATAGATGGGCTCAAAGGCCATCTATCGTTGGATATATGGGCTAAAGGCCATCTATCTTTGGATAGATGGGCTCAAAGGCCATCTATCGTTGGATAGATGGGCTCAAATGCCATCTATCGTTGGATAGATGGGCTCAAATGCCATCTATCGTTGGATAGATGGGCTCAAAGGCCATCTATCGTTGGATAGATGGGCTCAAAGGCCATCTATCGTTGGATAGATGGGCTCAACGGCCATCTATCGTTGGATAGATGGGCTCAAAGGCCATCTATCTTTGGATAGATGGGCTCAAAGACCATCTATCTTTGGATAGATGGGCTCAAAGGCCATCTATCTTTGGATAGATGGGCTCAAAGGCCATCTATCTTTGGATAGATGGGCTCAAAGGCCATCTATCGTTGGATAGATGGGTTCAAAGGCCATCTATCGTTGGATAGATGGGCTCAAAGGCCATCTATCTTTGGATAGATGGGCTCAAAGGTCATCTATCTTTGGATAGATGGGCTCAAAGGCCATCTATCTTTGGATAGATGGGCTCAAAGGCCACCCTTTTTGGATAGATGGGCTCAAAGGCCATCTATCTTTGGATAGATAGGCTCAAGGGCCATATATTGTTGGATAGATTGGCTCAAAGGTCAGCTATCGTTGGATAGATGGGCTCAAAGGCCACCTTTTTTCGATAGATGGGCTCAAAGGCCATCTATCGTTGGATAGATGGGCTCAAAGGCCATCTATCGTTGGATAGATGGGCTCAAAGGCCATCTATCGTTGGATAGATGGGCTCAACGGCCATCTATCGTTGGATAGATGGGCTCAACGGCCATCTATCGTTGGATAGATGGGCTCAACGGCCATCTATCGTTGGATAGATGGGCTCAACGGCCATCTATCGTTGGATAGATGGGCTCAACGGCCATCTATCGTTGGATAGATGGGCTCAACGGCCATCTATCGTTGGATAGATGGGCTCAAAGGCCATCTATCTTTGGATAGATGGGCTCAAAGGCCATCTATCTTTGGATAGATGGGCTCAAAGGCCATCTATCTTTGGGTAGATGGGCTCAAAGGCCATCTATCTTTGGATAGATGGGCTCAAAGGCCATCTATCGTTGGATAGATGGGTTTAAAGGCCATCTATCGTTGGATAGATGGGCTCAAAGGCCATCTATCGTTGGATAGATGGGCTCAAAGGCCATCTATCGTTGGATAGATGAGCTCAAAGGCCATCTATCGTTGGATAGATGGGCTCAAAGGCCATCTATCGTTGGATAGATGGGCTCAAAGGTCATCTATCTTTGGATAGATGGGCTCAAAGGCCATATATTGTTGGATAGATTGGCTCAAAGGCCAGCTATCGTTGGATAGATGGGCTCAAAGGCCACCTTTTTTCGATAGATGGGCTCAAAGGCCAAGATCTGATTGTCTATGAAAACATATTCTTTAAAAATCCATGCCTAAAAATTATGCAACCTGGACTGTCTGCGTGCATGTCGAATCAGGGGACGGATGAATGGGTTTAGCTGAGCAGTTAAACAGTCGTGCAGTCCCAATCCACATGCAGTATTTGGGTATCGTGCTATCAATTCGGCCCAATACCAATTTAGGCGGCGGCATCGCCTGGATCTTTATTGGGCTAAAACTACTCATGTTTGGCTTGGCTACATGATGACATGATTTGCTTCTTCTACGTCACCTGGTTTATTGTGCCATGAGTACTACCTTGTGTATGATCTACATCAATTTATAGTACCACCTTGTGTATGATTAATTTTAATAAAAGCGTACTTGAAGATTCCAAGATGTAGATGTTATGACCAATAAAGTTTTTTTTTTAATAATAGCAAACCTTAAAAACTCAATAAAATAAATTGTGATTATTAATTAATTGTATGATTATTATGATTAATGTTTCCCCATATTTACACCCAAAATACATATGTACATACATACAAAATGACGTACATAAGTGTGTAAAAAATTTTGCGAAATAGAACACAGATTTTTAAAAATAAATAAAATTTTACAAACAATGCAGAAAAAAGTGCAGTAGCAGCACCACCATCAGTGACAGCAAAAAATCGGCCCAACTAACCAGCAAAAGATTAGCAAAAATCTAGCGGCAGTAGCGTTTGCAGAAACAAAACAATAAAACAAAACATCCATCTAATGTCACCTATTCAACTAACCAGCAAATCCGTCAGCAATAACAACAAAAACATTACAACATTAGTAGTTGTACCCCTTGTATTTTTTTGGTTGATGGTGATACCTTTTTGGCCAATTGTATTAGCCGCATCTTAATTTTACTGGTAGTAGTTGTAGAAATAATAGAAGACAACGAAGAAGAAGAAGAGAAGCAAGAAAAAACAACTCAGCCACGAAACAAATATATTGGAATGAAGAAAATTCCTTTATTCTGATTTTTTTCAGATAGATTTTCACATTGCACATAATGAGAAGATTTGGCTGCTGGCTGTTGTTTGGATGGTGGATGTGTAATGTTGTAAATTTCGAACATACATACAGATTTATATTAACCACGCCGCTGCTGCTGTAAAGACAGGGACGGATGTGTAGTTGGAAGGTTAGAATGCGGGGTTTCTTACTCCCTTATAGTTTGTGACCATGATATTTTCTAATATCCATCCTGCTAACTTAAGAAGGGCTACCTATAAACAAATGATGTGGAAAAATTGATCAAAACAGAACCGAACTATTGTTATTTGTGTTTAACATAAATCAACTTTTTAATCTTTCATAGTCCATATTTACATTAGGCAATTTTCCTTGCGGTAATTGTCAGTTTGTCATTGAGAGAGGGTGCTGAGAGGCAAAGGGTTACCATATGCTTCGGGTTATGCTACTTCGAACTGACAATTGCCGCAAGGAAAATTGCCTAATCTAAATATGGACATACGAGTACATACTTAATTCTCGTTAAACAAACATCCTACGTATGCTTAATATTTTTAGATATTATAAAACAAATCAATGCTCATACGCTCCAGTATAGTTGGTTTATTATGTATTCTTGTTTATTGTCTTTGTAAGCTACTCTTCAATTCAATTCCTTGTTTTGTCATTCCCATTGAGAAAATCAAAAGACGCCTAAAAATATGCTTTAAGTTAGGTTTACAACATATGAGGGGGAGTGACAACAAAGCAAACTTAGTAGCTTCGTTCCAGAACTAAAAAGTTTTTACACATTTTGAACATTTTTCCCCGAAATGCGTTCCCGTACACCAAAAAAATTGCAAAATGTTCACTTCTCTTTGAACAAATATGGCGCTGAATGGCTCTCTCTTTAGAAACTTTTTACAAGACAAATTTGAGCGAGCAAAAATGTGCAACATGTTTGCCGGCTTCCGATTGGCTGACACGCCGACTTTGACATTTCTTCCAGTTTTTTTGACGTTTCTGCCATTTTTCCGTTCCCGTACATTTTGGAAAAATGTGTGCGTTGAACTCATTTTTGGCGGCTCTCTTTTGCAGATTTTACCATTAAAAAGTACTGGAACGGAGCTAATATTTGTTGTCTATAATAGCATGTTTACATATAACTGGATTTAGTTAATTCAGTGGGTTCCAATTGTCAAATCCACTGTTATAGATTCGAAGACTCATAATGTCGACTGTCATTGAATGGAAGACTTCTGAGGACGACTGTTATAGACAGGGTGATTTCTGAAGTCCACTGTTATGGACAGGAAGATATCTGAAGTCGACTGTTATAGGCAGGAAAAACTTCTAAAGTCGAGTGTTCTGGACATAAGGACTTGTGGAGTCGACTGTTATACACAGAAAGAATTCTGAAGTCGACTGTTCTAGACAGGAAGACTTCTGAAGTTGACTGTTATAGAAAGGGTGACTTCTGAAGTCGACTGTTATGGAGGGGAAAAATTCTTAAGTTGACTGTTATAGACAGAAGAATTCTGAAATCTACTGTTATAGAAAGGATGACTTCTGAAGTCGACTGTTTTAGGCAGGAAGACTTCTGAAGTCGACTGTTATAGACAGGAAGACTTCTGAAGTCGACTGTTATAGACAGGAAGACTTCTGAAGTCGACTGTTATAGACAGGAAGACTTTTGAAGTTGACTGTTAAAGGCAGGAAGACTTTTAAAGTCGACTGTTATAGAAAAAATGACTTCTGAATTCGACTGTTATAGACAGGAAGACTTCTGAAGTCGACTGTTATAGACAGGAAGACTTCTGAAGTCGACTGTTATAGACAGGAAGACTTCTAAAGTTGACTGTTAAAGGCAGGAAGACTTCTAAAGTTGACTGTTAAAGGCAGGAAGACTTCTAATGTCGACTGTTATAGAAAAATGACTTCTGAATTCGACTGTTATTGACAGGAAGACTTCTGAAGTCGACTGTTAAATGCAGGAACACTTCTGAAGTTGACTGTTATAGACAGAAGACTTCTGAAGTCGGCTGTTATAGAAAGGATGACTTCTAAAGTTGACTGTTATAGACAGGATGACTTCTGAAGTCGACTGTTATAGAAAAATGACTTCTGAATTCGACTGTCATTGACAGGAAGACTTCTGAACTAGACTGTTATAGACAGGAAGGCTTCTGAAGTCGACTGTTATAGACAGGAAGACTTCTAAAGTTGACTGTTAAAGGCAGGAAGACTTCTAAAGTCGACTGTTAAAGGCAGGAAGACTTCTAAAGTCGACTGTTATAGAAAAATGACTTCTGAATTCGACTGTTATTGACAGGAAGACTTCTGAAGTCGACTGTTAAATGCAGGAACACTTCTGAAGTTGACTGTTATAGACAGAAGACTTCTGAAGTCGACTGTTATAGAAAGGATGACTTCTGAAGTCGACTGTTATAGACAGGAAGGCTTCTGAAGTCGACTGTTATAGACAGGAAGACTTCTGAAGTCGACTGTTATAGACAGGAAGACTTCTGAAGTCGATTGTTATAGACAGGAAGACTTCTAAAGTTGACTGTTAAAGGCAGGAAGACTTCTAAAGTCGACTGTTAAAGGCAGGAAGACTTCTAAAGTCGACTGTTATAGAAAAATGACTTCTGAATTCGACTGTTAAAGACAGGAAGACTTCTAATGTTGAATGTTAAAGGCAGGAAAACTTCTGAAGTCAACTGTTGTAGAAAAATGATTTCTGAATTCGACCGTTGATGACAGGAAAGCTTCTGAAATCGACTGTTATGGAGGGGAAAACTTCTAGTTGATTGTTATAGACAGATGACTTCTGAAGTCGACTGTTATAGAAAGGGTGACTTCTGAAGTCGACTGATATAGGCAGCAAGACTTCTGGAGTCAACTGTTAAAGAAGGAAAAACTTCTGAAGTCGACTGTTGTAGGCTGGAAAACTTCTCAAGTCGACTGTTATAGAAAAAAATACTTCTGAATTCGACTGTTATTGACAGGAAGACTTCTGAAGTCGACTGTTATAGTCCGAAAGACTTCTGAAGTGGAAGTGTTTGACAGGAATGTTCCTAACCTCCCCTGTTACAGAAGTTCACTTTTATAGACAGGATGACTTCTGAAGTCGAATATTATGGACAGGAAAACTTTAAATTAAAAAAAAGTACAGAAACAAAGCAAATGTTTTAGCGATAAAACTGAGATTATAATAAAAATTCTCATCAATTTGTCCCCTAAACTACCTCCCTGTCTAATGATTTATAAACCCATGAACAAAAAACAAAAATCAAGAAATTATTGAGGTGTCTCCAAGTATTTTACGACGTACTGTGTACCCATTTGAAATTGTAAAATGAAGAAGAAGAACCAGTAGCAGCAGCATTAGCAAAAAAACCAACAACAAATTTCAGAATTTGAAGGAAAAACAAATTGCATACGTTTAATTCAATTTTGGCTGAAATATACGCTTGCTGTTGTTGTTGTACTAATTGTTCTTGTTGTTGTTGCTAGTTGCATGAACCGGTAAAAATAGCAGCCCTCGGACAAAATAAAACAACAATAACAACAAGAGCGACCAGCAAAAAGGCGACAAATCTGAAGAAAAAAAAGAAATGAATATCTAAACACTCATGCATTACAAAATTTATTTCAACACCACTAACAACAACAACAACAATAATTGCAAGAACAAAAGCATATAATCCAAATGCATAGAAAGAAATCAAACAAGAACAACAACAATTATCATTTAATTTTTTTTTTTTTTTTGGTGGACAAAGAGCTGATTTACACAGTAGTGACTAGCTGCGAGGGGGGACGGTGTGGGACCCACGATCAAATGGACAATAGTAGGTACTACATTGACAAATTTACAACAACAATGGTGAGCTATTGCTGCCAAAAAATCAAATCTTAAGTAAAATAATAGAAATTTTTGCTAGCAACAAAATGGAAATGCATCAAGGCAATGAAATTTGAGAAAGTGAAAAACATAATTTGAAAACTAAAATATTTATGTAGATCCTCAAAGAAAATTGGACACATTTAATATGCACATGTATTAAAAACTTTATTTTATACGATCGTCCTAGAAAGGACAAATGTTGGTTTTTATTTCAATTGTATGAAATGGCCTTTTTATTGGCGGTTTCAGACGGACAAACATAGTTACGACACCGCTCATTTGAACATGATCAACATTTTTGAAGTATTTTTACATATAAGAAAACCAATGTCAATTGCATTACTTATATGTACGTCAAAATGAAAATAATCAAATCTCTTGTGGAGTATACATAATACCCTCAGAGCTTTAGATTAACAAGAATACTCTCATATTTCTTAAAATAATAATAATAATAATAATAATAGGATAAAATTACATACAGTGTTTTGTTAATCTAAGTTTATGTTCACATTTACGAAATCCACTCGATTTCAACTTTGAATTCCTTTGCGTATACGTCAAACGAAAACTCATATGAAATGCATTACATTTCATTTGACGTTTAGGCAACAGAATTGACAGTTGAAATCGAGTGGATTTCGCAAATGTAAACGTACGTAAACGGACACAACGAAAGCAACGGTGCAAGGAACGCCTTTTAATTAAGTCAGTCAATGAAATATCGTCATTTTAAGCCTGTTTTTGTAAAGTGGAAACTTCAAATGCAAATGGCGCGTATTTGCAGCCATCAAATAGGACGCCATTTAACATTTACACCATCTTGGCGTCGGGTCCTAACGTCGATGATAGGTTAAAAATAATCATAGCTGACTTTCTATACCACGCTGATTTCGACCACTACCTATGGCATGACATTTGGTATAAGGTTCGATAGCATATTTAAGTCGTCAGCCCAATCCACTTGCGACAAGATTGGGGTGTTATGACGCAACTTTTGCAATTTCGGTACTGTTAAAAAATAGTTGTGTGGGAAAGAACTTTTTGACATTTGCTAACTTTACTATTAAAAAAGTACGGGAACACAATGTATATTGGTTTACTTTCATTAGTCCCAATTTACATTAGGCGAGTTTACTTGCGGCAATTGTCAGTTTGTAGGTGAGAGAGGGGGCTGAGAGGCAAAGGGTTACCATATGCCTCACCTCTCTCTCCATCAAACTGACAATTGCCGCAAGTAAACTCGCCTAATGTAAATTGGGACTTAGTCCCCAGCAAAATGTTCGATGCCAAAGATGCTATTCAAGAATGGGTGCAAGTGAAATGGAATGTCATTTTTTTAGCATCTTCACTCATTCTTTTTACAAGAGCGTGACCCCCAAAAGATGCAATTCATTTTCAGATCCTAAGCATGTCATCTTCACTAACTCGGTGGAATGGCATCTATACCAATTCTTTGGCATGTCATCTTAATTAATTCCCTAGAATAGCATTTTCGCTAATCTTTGGCATGTCATTTTCACCAACCCTTTGGCATGAATTTTTCACGTCTTGTTCGGAAAATGCTGTATTGAAATATGATTTTCATGGCTTTTTTATTTATTCAAAGCAATTTATGAAATAACTATAATTTAAATATAAATGCGTGGAGTGCTTGAAGGTCTCAAAGGGTTACTATCACTGTTAAATCACACGGCTTACTTTGATTGAGTCCTCGACTAATATGTGTAGAGATGGCGTGTAGCGCAGTTGTTGTGCTGCTTGCGGATGTCATCCCAGCAAAATGTTCGATGCCAAATATGCCATTCAATCATGGGTACAAGTGATCTGGCATGTCATCTTTTTAGCATCTTCATCGATGAATTTTATATGAGCGTGGACCCCGAAAGATGCTATTCATTTTTGGATCCAAAGCATATCATTTACACCAATACTTCGACATGTCATTTTCACCAATGCTTTGTCATGTCATTTTCACCAACCCTTTGGTATGACATTATCATTACGACGAGAGTTTTAACAACGTTTCGAGTTTCCGACAACATCATCCCTTTTTTAAATAATTAATCTTATATATTTAGAAAATTTGTGTAAACAAAAACACAAAATTCATCTCTATTGGATCGATGGAATGGGTTCAAATACTGATGAAAAGATCGGATCTTTCACGACTTCCTTTGCATGGGTTTAAATGCTGATGAAAAGATCGGATCTTTCGCGACATCCTTTGCATTGGTTCAAATGCTAATGTAAAGATCGGATCTTTCACGACTACGTTTGAACCAATGCAAAAGATGCCATGAAATCACGTCATCGCATGGAACCCATTCCTTCAAATTTTGCTGAGATGTTATTGATCGGCAACTAGACAGTTATTTCTGATGCTGGGATCTTTGGGCGACTAAAGCGAAATTGGTCCGCACGATTCACCTTTGCTGGCATCCTTGCTAGGCTTCAGTAGCTGGTATATTGACTTCGGGAACGATGTGTGTGGCTAGCGACAGGTTGAGAACTTTATTGAGATACTTGACATTCGGCCGTCCAACTGTTGCAGTTTAAACACCGCCGCTACTCGCAACATAGTTTAATTCCTCCGCAACTGATTGATTGATTCATCTTACCAAAGGTTTTTCAGTTCCCATCACCAGTACAGATTTCGACATGGACTCTAACTGCAAATTACTATTTCGTGAATTTTATTTTACGAACATTTTGGAATTGTCGGAATCTACAAATCGGCTTGTAGAGCAGGGCTCTCTAGAGCAGACAAAGAAACTTTAATAATACCAAAGATTGCAGTCCGACTCTATTTTTTGCTCAAAGATTGGGACTTCCTAGCGTAATAAATCTTACATAGATTTAATAAATCTTAAATAAGCAAAAGAAAAAATATATACATGTGTATAAATAAAAACACAAAATTCATCTCTATTGGATCGATGGAATGGGTTCAAATGCTGATGAAAAGATCGGATCTATCACGACTTCCTTTGAATGGGTTCAAATGCTGATGAAAAGATCGGATCTATCACGACTTCCTTTGAATGGGTTCAAATGCTGATGAAAAGATCGGATCTTTCAAGACTTCATTTGAGCCAATGCAACAGATCCAGTGAAATCATGGCATCTCATGGAACCACTTCCATAAAATTTTGCTGGGTCCATATCTACATTAGGCAATTTTCTTTGCGGCAATTGTCAGTTTGATGACGAGAGAGGTGACGCATATGGTAACACTTTGCCTCTCAACACCCTTTCTCACCAACAAACTGACAATTGCCGCAAGAATAATTTCCTAATAAGAAAATAGTAACGTCATGTTTACATTAGATTTTTTCTGGGTTAATCTTCTTTATGAGGGTTTATTTGAAGTATACGCAATGAAATTGATATTTGAAATCTAGTGGATCTATTAAATCTAGTTATGTGTAAACATACTATGAGAGAAATATTAGCCCATATGAATTATCTCCATTGTACTTATTAAAATGTACCGTAATTGTTTTGTTTTTTCCTGCATGAATAACGGCCAAGTTATACTCAGAGAGAAAAAAAAACACAATTCTCTCCATTAGAAAACTTTTCTTAAATCTCATGTGAACACCTTTTGTTGTTGTTATTGTTATAAAAAGAGAATGAAAAACAAATTGTATTCTCTTCAAAAAAATATAGATCCCATCTCATCTCTGATTTTTCACATATTAACACATCATTAATAATAAATAAATTTGTGAAACAAATTAGGAAACCGACCAACCAACATCTTAATGTCATTATGATGATTAATTGTCATTAGTTAAAGTGCTAATAAATTTCATTTATTGTTCTATTTATTTTTATAGCAAACATTTTTACACACATTTCTTTATGACAACTTTGGCATTTCTTATGTAAAAGCATCAAACACTTAACAAAAGTATGGAACATCACAATGCCGGAACAGCAGCAACGACATCAACAACATCAACGGCGGCTGTGGCAGCGGCAGGAAATTTACGTTCACCACGTGACTCGGAACCACAATTAACGCAAAAATTTCAAAATCAGCAAACACAGCAGCAGCAATCGTCCTCGTCTTCACAGCAGCAGCAACAACAACAACAGCAGTATCATCATTCTCAACAACAGCAGCATCACCAGCAGTCCCAACATCATCATCATCATTCACAATCAGCGCAAACATCCACACAACAACAACAACAACAAAATAATGATCATCAACAACAATTCTGCTTAAGATGGCACAATCATCAGGTAAATAATAATGAAGAATATTTCTTTGGATTTCACTATTTTTAAGGAGCAAATGTCAAAGGACCATCATGGAGGAAGAAAAATATATAGAAAGAAATTAAATTGTGAGAGTAAAGTCTAATTTACACTAACACCTGATCACATTCTGCCCTGTTATAGACTTTTTATATTATGGGTCATTATTATATGTGTCCTTTTACTATCTGATGGATTTGAAAACGCAAAATAAACCAATTTGGAAGCATTAACAATATATTTCTTTCATTGAAAGTTAATGCTCCTCCTTGAAATTCAATCATCACTTTTAACTTTATGTTAACCGGAACGCTATAAATCTGTTCAGTAAATCCAAACTATTACAAAAGAAGACTTATAATAATGGGGGGTATAACTTTTAGCCGGTTAATACCCCGTTTATATATAACTGGATTTAACAAACCGACTGGGTTTTAAATGTCAATTCCATTGCTTATATTTCAAACAAATCCTTATAAAGAAGGTTAACCCTGCAAAAAACCTCTAATATAAACAGCATATAACATTCTTTATAGGTTTATTTAACGTATACGTAATGGAAATGACATATGCAACTCAGTGGCTTTTTTAAATCCGGTTATATGAAAACGTGTTATTAAGCTTCTTTATGAGGATTTATTTGACGTACTAAATTTCCTTTGATGTAAATGCGCTATAAAAGCAATTCTAAAACAACAGCAGCTACTGTGTCATAAAAATGATTCTGCATCGTATTAAAGAGTTTAAGAAGACTTTAGATCCTAGAAGACCACATGTCTTATAGAGAGAGGTTTTATAGGAGATCAGAGGTCTTATAGAAGAAAATAGATGTCTTATAGAAGACCTGTAGTGCGATTCTCTAACTCATTTTTTGAGTTACCGACAAAAATCGGTAAAATTAAAACGCAAAATTATGAATAAAAAGTTCAAATAAAAGTTGATAGCACTCTTGCTATCGGTAGAACTTTACGACTACTTTTTATTCGTCGCTAACTTATCGAAAAAACATCATTAATTACCCCAGCGAAAAGTTTGCCTCCAAAGAGGCAGTTAAATGATATGTACAAGTGATTTGGAAGTGCATCAAATTATGCATTTTCACTCATGATTTTTACAAGGGAGTGACCCCGGAAAGAGGCACTCCATTGCACCGCATTTTAACTAACCCTTTGGCATTGCATTTTAACTGAACCTTTGGCACTGCATTTTAACTGACCCTTTGGCATTGCATTTTAACTGACCCTTTGGGGTAGAATAGGAGGCAGTCCAGAGCACGTGTTTTGAATAACAAAATAAAATGCATTTATTATTTGTGTAAAACAAAAATATTAATAACTTTATTAAATTAACATAAATTATGAAAATTCTCTATTGAATTCAATAGCAAACATGTGTGTTCCTTCGCTCTTTATTTAATCCAAGCTTAAGTGCTTTTGCTTCTTCTGCTAAATGGGTTTGATATTGTCTTCCCATCACCAGTTAAGATTTCGACATGTACTCCAACAGCACCCCATTGGGAAATTTTCTTCTCGTGAGTTACCGGAAAAATGTTCACAAATTAAATATTATTTAGTTTGTATTAACAAATGTTTTGAAATGTTAACGCGATTATCTCTTTTATTCCGCTGCCTGTAGAGATATATAAACTGATTTATGTACATGTAGGGATCTCTAACAACTGCTAATAAAATGTAGTGAACGGAGTGCCTTTTTCACGACTCCGTTTGCACTGCATCCGGATGCTGTTAAATTGTGAGGAATTGGAGTGCCTTTTTCACGACTCCTTTGAACTGCCTCCGGATGTTGTTAAAATGTGACGAATGGATGTGATTCTTTGGATTGCATCCAAATGCGGTTAAAATGTGAGGAATGGAGTGCCTTTTTCACGACTCCGTTTGAACTGCATAAAAACATGCCGTGAAAGAACTAGTCTACATTGCACTACTTCCAATTTATTTTGCTGGGTACCGAAATTATAACCATTTTAATTTTACCAACATTTGTCGGTAACTCAACAAATGAGTTCGAAAATCGCACGACTGAGTTGTCTTAGAAGAGATCGGAAAGGCCCAATAGAAGATCTGAGGGGTCTTATAGCAGACCTGAGGGTTGTTATAGAAGTCCATAGATGTCTTATATAAAACCTTAGGGATGTTAAGGTGAGGCTTACCCAAGCCTCAATTTCTGTAAAAGAATAAAGGAATTCAGGATCGCATTTGTATTAGGTAGTACCTGGCCTTTATTCGTTTACATGAAATTAAGCGTGAAGCTAGCAACAAAAGTCATTGTGTTTCGGCCATTATAGAAGACCATAGGGGTCTTATAGAAGACCTGCGGGATTTTATAGAAAGCCAGAAGGGTCTTATGAAAGATCAGAGAAATCTTATAGAAAGTCAGAAGACCATGAAGGTCTTATAGAAGATATCAGTGGTCTTATGAAGACCAGAAAGTTCTTATGAAGACCAGAAAGGTCTTATAGAATACGGAGAGGACTTATAGGATGTCAAAGTTGTTATAGAATACTAGAGAAGACTTATAGGAGACCAGAGGTCTTTAGAAGACCATAGATGTCATATAGGACATATGAAGTCAGATATGAGTTATACGCGATCGGAGGTTTTATAGAAGTCCTGAGAGGACTTATAGAAGACCAAAAGTCTAGAGAAGACAAGCGAGGTCTTATAGAAAAACTAAGGGGTTTTTTAGAAGACCAGAGATGTCTTATAGACGATCGCAGAGGTCTTATAGGAGATCAGGGATTTAGGAGATCTGAGAGGATTTAGAAGACCAGAGGGGTCCTGTAGAATACCAGAGAGGTCTTATAGAAAGCCAGGGAGGTCTTATAGAAGATCAGACAGGTCTTATAGAAGACCAGAGAGGTCTTACAGAAGTCCTAAGGGATTTTTAGAAGACCAGAGATGTCTTATAGAAAACCACAGAGGTCTTATAGGAGATCAGAGGTCTTACAGAAGACCACAGAGGACTTAAATAAGATCTGAGAGGATTTAGAAGACCAGAGGGGTCTTATAAAAGACCAGAGAGGTCTTATAGAAGACCAGAGAGGACTTAAATAAGCTCCTAAGGGATTTTTTCGAAGACCAGAGATATCTTATAGAAGACCTTAGAGGTCTTATAGGAGAGCAGAGAGGTATTAAATTATATCTGAGAGGATTTAGAACACCAGAGGGGACTTAAAGATGACACAGAGGCGTCCTATAGAAGACCACAGAGGTCTTATAGAAGACCAGAGAGGTCTCATAGAAGACAAGAGAGGTTTTATAGAATACCAGAAAAGTCTTACGGAAAACCATAGAGGTCTTATATAAGACCAGAGAAATCTGGAAGACCGGAGAGGTCTTATAGAAGGTCTGAGGTTTTTTATGCAGACCAGAATACCAAAGAGGACTTATTGAAGACCTGAGGAGTCTTATAGAAAACAAGAGAGGACTTATAAGTGATCGGAGGGGCCTTATAGAAGACCAACGACATTTTATAGAGAAATATTATAAAAGACCAGAGTGCATTTAGAGAAGACCAGAGAGGCCTAAGAGATGAACATAGAGACCTAAGAGAAGACCAGAGAGGTCTTAGAGAACGCCAGTGAGGTCTTAGAGAAGACAAGATGGATCTTATTGAATAGCAGAGAGGTCTTATAGGTCATCAGAGGGGTCTTATAAATGACCACAGGGGACTTAGAGAAGACCGGAGAGGCCTTAGGGACGACCACAGAGGTCATAGAGAACACTAGAGAGGTCTTAGAGAAGACCAGATGGGTCTTACAGGGGACTAGAGAGGTCTTATACATGATCCAAGGCCTTATACAAGATTAGAGGCCTTATACAAGATCATTGGTCTAATACAAGACCAAAAGTCTTATGCAAGACCAAAAGCCTTGTACAAGACCAAAGGTCTTATACAATACCAAAGTTCTTATACAAGACCAAATACAAGACAAAAGTTCAAATAAAACACCAAAAATCTTATACAAAACCAAAGGTCTTATACAAGACCAAAAGTCTTATAAATGATTAGAGGCCTTATACAAGATCATTGGTCTTATACAAGACCAAAGGTCTTATACAAGACCAAAGGTCTTATACAAGACCAAAGCTCTTATACAAGACCAAAACTCTTATAAAAAACCAAAAGTGTTATACAAGACCAAAGTTGTTATAAAAGGCCAAGGGCTTTATACAAGACCAGAGGTCTTATAGTAGACCAAAGCTCTTATACAAGACCAAAGCTCTTATACAAGACCAAAGGTCTTATACAAGACCAAAGGTCTTATACAAGACCAAAGCTCTTATACAAGACAAAAGCTCTTATACAAGTCCAAAGGTCTTATATAAGACGTAAGGTCTTATACAAGACCAAAGATCTTGTACAAGACCAAATGTCTTATAGAAGACCAAAGGTCTTATAGAAGATCAAAGGTCTTATACAAGATCAAAGGTCTTATACGAGACCAAAGGTCTTATACAGGACCGAAGGTCTTATAAAAGACCAAAGGTTTTATACAAGACCAAAGGTCTTATACAAGACCAAAGGTCTTATACAAGACAAAAGTTCAAATAAAACACCAAAAATCTTATACAAAACCAAAGGTCTTATAAAAGACCAAAAGTCTTATAAATGATTAGAGGCCTTATACAAGACCAAAGCTCTTATACAAGACCAAAGGTCATATACAAGACCAAAAGTCTTATGCAAGACGAAAGATTTTATACAAGACCAAAGCTCTTATACAAGACCATAACTCTTATACAAGACTAAAGTTCTTATACAAGACCAAAGCTCTTATACAAGACCAAAGCTCTTATACCAGACCAAAGGTCTTATACAAAACCAAAGGTCTTATACAAGAACAAGGTCTCATACAGGACCAAAGGTCTTATACAAAACCAAAGTTCTAATACAAGACCAAGGTCTTATACAAAACCAAAGGTCTTATACAAGACCAAAGGTCTTATACAAGAGCAAAGGTCTTATACAAGACCAAAGGTCTTATACAAGAGCAAAGGTCTTATACAAGACCAAAGGTCTTATACAAGACCAAAGGACTTATACAAGACGAAAGGTCTTATACAAAACCAAAAGTCTTATACAAAACCAAAAGAGTTATACAAGACCAAAGGTCTTATACAAGACCAAAGGTCTTATACAATACCAAAGGTCTTATACAAGACCAAAGGACTTACACAAGACCAAAGGTGTTATACAAGACCGAAAGTCTTATAAATGATTAGAGGTCTTATACAGGACCAAAGTTCTTATACAAGACCAAAGTTTTTATACAAGACCAAAGGACTTATACAAGACCAAAGGTGTTATACAAGACCAAAAGTTTTATAAATTATTAGAGGCCTTATACAAGATTATTGGCGTTATACGAGACCAAAGGTCTTATACAAGATCAAAGGGTTTATACAACACCAAAGGTCTTATACAAAACCAAGGTTTCATACACTTCCAAAGTCTTGTATAAGACCAAAGGTCTTATACAAGGTTAGAGGCCCTTTACAAGACTAAAGCTCTTATATAAAACTAAAGGTCTTATACAGGACCAAAGGTCATATAGTAGACCAGTGGTTATAGACTAAAGCTCTTATATAAAACTAAAGGTCTTATACAGGACCAAAGGTCATATAGTAGACCAGTGGCTATAGAATGGGGAGAACAAAATTAAAAATATTTCTAATTATTCAATGTAAAGCGGTACGCTGGATTCTCTACTTAACCTCTGAAAGTGACAAAAACTATTTATCCTACACATTCTTTTAATTACTGAAAATATGAAATACTGTAACTAGAGCATAAACTATTCGCGATATGGATGAAAAATCTATAGTAATTGCTACAATTTCGAACTTTTTCGTTCTTCAATAATAGTTTGTCCAAATCTTTTCGCATTCGTATTTGTCACATAGAAATATATCTATAAATGTTTCGCTGAACTTTTTTTGTTTATTTATTTTTAAAAGCAAATTTTACAAATGACTGGACATTTCAGGCACACCAACGAACAACGACAGGCAGACAGACATCGACAGAACGACAGAAAACCAGCAACGGAAAATTGTCATTTGCCATTAGAACTCAAAAAAAAAAAAAAATACTATCCAAAAATATCAGAGATCGACCAATAAACTGCCCAACTATTAGGTGGGACAGACGTAACGACGACGACGTTGCTCCTTTATCATTCTAACGGAGGTTGGTTGGAAAAATTCAACAAAATACTACCCGTACCCGGCATTACACATGTGACATACAATTTAAAGTGTACCAACCTATCCAAAGACCATTCAATTTGGCTGTCTTTTTTTCGTTTCTTTTTTTTAGGAATTTTATTTATTTTTAAATAATTCCGTACTGTGGTGTAACGCCTCGCCAGTCGTTGGCCTGGCCCAGCCTAGCCTTTTTTTCCAATTTATTTGGCGAATTGGATGCTCATTATTTTGTTTTTAAAACTATCCAAAAACTGTTGTTGTAGTTGTCTTGTAAAAATAAAACACCCAAACCAAAACGAAATCTCCGCGCAATTGGAAATCAGGAAAAGAAAACAAAAAAAAGATGTATGAACGTCTTGTCTACAAATGAAAATTTAGTGTATTTGTCTCTTGGCCGCTCCGACTGGCTGGTCTGGTCTATCGGTCAACCGACGGGCAATCCATCCATTTGAAAATCTATGGGTCTAGCTGTCGGTATGTCTGTCTGTCCGTCCCTCCAACTGTTTCAATCGTAATTGTCAGGCCAGAAAATCCAAAAAAGTCCCAAAGTGACAACAACAAACTTGTCAAAATTGAATGCATTTGAAAATGAATGTGTGGTGTATGAAAATATTTGGACAGTTTTTAGTTTTTTTGTCGTTGGCGTGTCTGTCCAAATGAGAGATTTAATAATATTTGGATAAGATGTTGATGTCTGGTTAGATGTACTTTAGTTTGGTTTTTGTTGTTGTTGTTAGTATTTTTTTTTCAATAGCATTTTCAAAATAAGTGTTAGGTGGAGAGGAACGCTTTTTTATATGATTAGAATAGGTTTAACCTGCAAATATCGTTCATCTACGGTGTGGTAGATGATTTCCCGGGTAATATACGCTGCTATATACCTACCCTCAGATCATTTAAGGTGTTTTAGTTGTCCTCTCACGCCATCTGCGTTATTGTAGGTGACCACTAAGTCAATCTAAACAACTTTAAACGTCCGCCTCAGGTCATCTACGTTATTGCAAATGTCCCGTCAGATTATCTACTGTACTGTAGAGGCCTCCTCATGTCATCTACGCTATTGTAGATGTCTCCTAAGGTCATCTTCACTATTGTAATTGTCCCCTCAGGTTATATACTCTACTGTAGATGCTAGCTCAGTTCATCTAAGCTATTGTAGATGTCCCCTCAGGCAATATTCACTATTGTACACGGTCCCCTCAGGTCACCTACGCTATGGTAGATGCCCCCTCAGGTAACCTACGCTACTGTAGATGTCTCTTCAGGTCATCTACGCTATTGTAGATATCCCCACAGGTAATTTAGGCTACTGTAGATGCCTCCTCAGGTCGTCTACGCTATTGCAGATGTCCCCTCAGGTAATCTACGCTACTGTTGATGCATCTTCAGATCATCTACGTTATTGTAGATATCCCCTCAGGTAATCTACGCTACTGTAGATGCATCTTCAGGTCATCTACGCTATTGTAGATATCCCCTCAGGTAATCTAGGCTACTGTAGATGCCTCCTCAGGACATCTACGCTAATTCAGATGTCCCCTCAGGTAATATACGATGACCTCTTCAGGTCATCTACGCTATTGTATATATCCCCTCAGGTAATCTAGGTTACTGTAGATGCCTCCTCAGGACATCTACGCTATTGTAGATATCCCCTCAGGTAATCTACGCTACTGTAGATGCCTCTTTATGTCATCGCTATTGTAGATATCCCCTCAGGTAATCTACGCTACTGTAGATGCCTCTTCAGGTCATCTACGCTATTGTAGATATCCCCTCAAGTAATCTAGGCTACTGTAGATACCTTCTCAGGACATGTACGCTATTGCAGATGTCCCCTCAGGTAATCTACGCTATTGTATATGACTCTTCAGGACAACTACGCTAATGCAGATGTCCCCTCAAGTAATATACGCTACTGTAGATGCCTTTTCAGGTCAGCTGCGCTATTGTAGATATCCCCTCAGGTAATCTAGGCTACTGTATATGCCTTCTCAGCTCATCTACGCTATTGTACACGGTCCCCTCAGGTCATATACGATACGGTAGATGCCTCCTCAGCTCATCTACGCTATTGTACACGGTCCCCTCAGGTCATATACGCTATTGCAGATGTCCCCTCAGGTAATCTACGCTACTGTAGATGCCTTCTTAGCTCATCTACGCTATTGTACACGGTCCCCTCAGGTCATATACGCTACGGTAGATGCCTCCTCAGGTGATCTACGCTATTGCAGACGTCCCCTCAGGTAATCTACGCTACTGTAGATGCCTCTTCAGGTCACCTACGCTATTGTATATATCCCCTCAGGTAATCTTGGCTACTGTAGATGCCTCCTCAGGACATCTACGCTAATGCAGATATCCCCTCAGGTACTCTACGCTACTGTAGATGCCTCTTCAGGTCATCTACGCTATTGTATATATCCCCTCACGTAATCTAGGCTACTGTAGATGCCTCCTCAGGACATCTACGCTAATGCAGATATTCCCTCAGATAATCTTCGCTACTGTAAATGCCTCTTCAGGACATCTTCGCTATTGCAGATGTCCCCTCAGGTAATCTACGCTACTGTAGATGTCTCTTCAGGTCATCTACGCTATTGTAAATATCCCCACAGGTAATCTAGGCTACTGTATATGCCTCCTCAGGACATCTACGCTAATGCAGATATCCACAAAGGTAATATACGCTACTGTAGATGCCTATTGTAGATATCCCCTCAGGTAATCTAGGCTACTGTATATGCCTCCCCAGGCCATCTACGCTATTGCAGATGTCCCCTCAGGTAATCTACGCTACTGTAGATGTCTCTTCAGGTCATCTACGCTATTGTAAATATCCCCACAGGTAATCTAGGCTACTGTATATGCCTCCTCAGGACATCTACGCTAATGCAGATATCCACAAAGGTAATATACGCTACTGTAGATGCCTATTGTAGATATCCCCTCAGGTAATCTAGGCTACTGTATATGCCTCCCCAGGCCATCTACGCTATTGCAGATGTCCTCTCAGGTAATCAACGCTACTGTAGATACCTCTTCAGGTCATCTACGCTATTGTAAATATCCCCTCAGATAATCTATGCTACCGTAGATGCCTCCTCAGGACATCTAAGCTAATGCAGATATCCCCAAAGGAAATATACGCTACTGTATATGCCTCTTCAGGTTATCTACGCTATTTTAGATATCCCCTCAGGTAATCTATGCTATTGTAGATGCCTCCTCAGGACATCTCCGCTATTGCAGATGTCCCCTCAGGTAATATACGCTACTGTAGACGTCTCTTCAGGTCATCTACTATATTGTAGATATCCCCTCAGGTAATCTAGGCTACTGTAGATGCCTCCTCAGCTCATCTACGATATTGTACACGGTCCCCTCAGGTCATCTTCGCTACTGTAGATGCCTCTTCAGGTCATCTACGCTATTGTAGATATCCCCTCAGGTAATCTAGGCTACCGTAGATGCCTCCTCAGGACATCTAAGCTAATGCAGATATCCCCAAAGGAAATATACGCTACTGTATATGCCTCTTCAGGTTATCTACGCTATTGTAGATATCCCCTCAGGTAATCTAGGCTACTGTAGATGCCTCCTCAGGACATCTACGCTATTACAGATGTCCTCTCAGGTAATCTACCCTACTGTAGATGCCTCTTCAGGTCATCTACGCTATTGTGGATATCCCCTCAGGTAATCTAGGCTACTGTAGATGCCTCCTCAGGACATCTACGCTATTGCAGATGTCCCCTCGGGTAATCTACGCTACTGTAGATGCCTCTTCAGGTCATCTACGCTATTGTAGATATCCCCTCAGGTAATCTAGGCTACTGTAGATGCCTCCTCAGGACATCTACGCTATTGCAGATGTCCCCTCAGGTAATCTACGCTACTGTAGATGCCTCTTCAGGTCATCTACGCTATTGTAGATGTCCTCTCAGGTAATCTAGGCTACTGCAGATGCCTCCTTAGGACATCTACGCTATTGCAGATGTCCCCTCAGGTAATCTACGCTACTGTAAATGCCTCCCCATGTCATCTACGCCATTGTAGGCGCCCTCTCAGGTCATCTACGCTACTGTAAATGCCTCCTCATGTCATATACACCATTGTAGATTACCATTAGGTAATCTACACTACTGTAGACGTCCCCAAGTTCATCTTCGGTGTTTTAGATGTCGCCTTAGGCCTACTACGTTACTGTAGATATCCCGTTAGGTTATCTGATCTGCTGTATTGTAGGTGACCCCTCAGGTAATATACGCCTCTGTAGATGTCCCCTCAGGTCATCCACGGTGTTTTAGATGGCGCCTCAGGCCATGTACGCTATTGTAGGGGTCTTCTCAGGATATCTACTCTACTCTCGATGCCTCCTCATGGCATCTAGCCTTTGTAGATGGCCCCCTGGTAGTCTACGTTATTGCAGATGTCACCTCAGGCTATCTATGCTATTTTAGATGCCTCGTCACGTCATCTACATTATTTTAGATCTCCCCTTAGGTGTTCTACTCTACTGTAGATTCCTCCTCATGTCATCTACGCCATTGTAGACGTATCCTGAGATCATATACGGAGCTTTAGATGTTGCCTCAGGCCATCTACGTTATGGCAGATGTTCCTACGATACTATAGATGCCCTCAAATCTGATTTGATCCGCTTTAAAACTATTGCGGATCCTTTAAACTTCTCCCTCCACAACTTCATACTGTTCCTAAAGTCCCTACAATATTCTAATTAAGATTATACTACCATTTTTTCTTCCAGACAAGTTTACTAAGTACACTGCCCATATTATTGGATCAAAGCCATCTAACAGATGTTACCATATCAGCTGAGGGTAGGACAGTACGAGCCCATCGTGTTGTGCTGAGTGCCTGTAGTTCATTTTTCTTGGAAATATTTCGGACGCTGGATAATACCCATCATCCGGTAATAATAATACCAGGGGCTTCTTTTCAAGCCATTGTGTCACTTCTGACATTTATGTATTCGGGGGAGGTAAATGTGTATGAAGAACAAATACCAACCCTACTGAGTTTGGCAGAAACCTTGGGCATCAAAGGTTTGGCAGATGTACACGACAATGTAAGTTTTGCAGAAACATAAATTAGGCCTTTAAAAATAACCTCACTTTTTGTGCTAAGTTACAGAAATCCTCACACAAACCAGTTGTAGAGAGCAAAGACTCGGAGGAACCTGAGTTATCGCTGACACCACCCACACCACCACCATCATCCTCATCACAACAAGCTACCTCAAGTAATTTTACCATGCCTCCGGCACCAGCGGTGGTGCAGGCCTCCAGTGCTTTAGCCAACTTACCTCCCTCCCCCTTTAGTCCCCTATTAAA
This sequence comes from Musca autumnalis, assembly GCF_047663935.1. Classification (NCBI taxonomy): domain Eukaryota; kingdom Metazoa; phylum Arthropoda; class Insecta; order Diptera; family Muscidae; genus Musca; species Musca autumnalis. The sequence goes on along the minus strand of NW_027411977.1, from coordinate 238,437,540 downwards.
CCCCGTTTTAAATTCCAAATTTCCCTCTCCCTTGGAGAATTTTTTCCTCAAATCTTTGCAATTCTATCCGAATCTAATGCATCAGCCATTGAATTTTTCCCAAACTGCCCTGAACAAGACTACGGAAATTTTGGCCAAATATCAGCAGCAATGTAATTTGTATCAAGCCAATTTGGCCATGAACTCCAAAGATTTATTACCTCTATTACCACCACCGAATAACAGCGAAGATCCAAATCGCAATGAAGACATACACGGAACCAAAAGATTTTGTACGGGTCTTGAGAAAAAATGTGCCATGACAAATTCACCTGGCATCAATTCCATGTCCGCAGCCCAACAAAAAGACATGAAGCGTATCGATAAAATTGTGGAGAATCTGAGAGGCTCAACGGCGGGTTCAATGTGTGGTGCTGCAACAAAATTGGGAAATCATGAGAATACAACGGGTGGTGTTGCAACTTCCCATTTGCAGAGCCAACTAAATCCCCTCAATATTAAAACTTCAATGGAGAACTACACTACAGCCACATCACCTTTGGTGCCGGGTAAATCTTCTCTCTTTTCATCACCCACAACATCGGAACCAAATACGACACCATTGACGCCTCATCCCCAATTGGGATTTCAAATTTCCCCTGAGGATCAGTTAAAGTTGCAACAACATTTGGATAAATATGCTGCATCTTGTGCAGCAGCAGCTGCTGCTGCCAGCACCATAAATGCGAATGATAATTTGAAACAGGAACCAAGAAGTGGAGAGAAGTTAACAACTCCTCAAAGTCCTCAAAATAAAACGCCGTCCAGCTCCAAATTATATGCCACCTGTTTTATATGCCACAAGCAGCTATCGAATCAATATAATCTGAGGGTTCACCTGGAGACACATCAGAATGTCAGGTGGGTTTTGTGGAATATGATTAGTTCCCCAATAGGTCATATATCCTTTGCCCTAATTTATACCGTAGACACCTCCCGAGGTCTTATACAAGAACCGAAATCTTATACAAGACCCGAAGACTTAAAAAAAACACAGGTTTTATACAAGACCCAAAATCTTATACAAGACCCGAAATCTTATAAAATACCAAATAAGACCTTGTGTCCTTTTATAAGACCCTTTGTACTGTATAAGACCTGTGGTCTTGTATAAGAACTCTAGTCTTGTATAAGACCTTTGGTCTTGTATAAAAACCCCGGTCTTGTATAAGACCCCTGCTCCTGTATGGGACCTCTGTTCTTGTATAAGACATCTGGTCTTGTATAAGACCTCTGGTCTTGTATAAGACCTCTTATCTTGTATAAGACCTTTAATCTTGTATAAGACCTCTGGTCTTTTATGAGACCTATTGTCTTGCTTAAGACCTCTGGTCTTGTATAAGACCTCTGGCCTGCTATAAGACCTCGGGTCTGCTATAAGCCCTCTGGTCCTGTATAAGACCTCTGGTCTTGTAAAAGACCTCTGGTCTTCTATAAGACCTTTGATCTTGTATAAGACCACTGGACTTGTATAAGACCTCTGGACTTGTATAAGACCTCTGGTCTGCTATAAGACCTTTGGTCTTGTATAAGATCTCTGGACTTGTATAAGAGCTCTGGACTGCTATAAGACCTCTGGTCTTGTATAAGACCTCTGGTCTTGTATAAGACCTTTGGTCTTGTAGAAAACCTTTGGTCTTGTATAAGACCTCTGGTCTTGTATAAGACCTCTGGTCTTGTATAAGATCTCTGGTCTTGTATAAGACCTCTGGTCTTGTATAAGACCTCTGGTCTTGTATAAGACCTCTGGTCTTGTATAAGACCTCTGGTCTTGTATAAGACCTCTGGTCTTGTATAAGACCTCTGGTCTTGTATAAGACCTCTGGTCTTGTATAAGACCTCTGGTCTTATATAAGACCTCTGGTCTTGTATAAGACCTCAAGTCTTGTATAAGACCTCTGGTCTTGTATAAGACCCCTGGCCTGCTATAAGACCTGTGGTCTTGTATAAGACCTCTGGTCTTGTATAAGATCTCTGGTCTTGTATAAGACCTCTGGTCTTGTATAAGACCTCTGGTCTTGTATAAGGCCTCTGGTCTTGTATAAGACCTCTGGTCTTGTATAAGGCCTCTGGTCTTGTATAAGATCTCCGGTCTTGTATAAGACCTCTGGTCTTGTATAAGACCTCTGGTCTTATATAAAACCTCTGGTCTTGTATAATACCTCTGGTCTTGTATAAGACATCTGGTCTTGTATAAGACCTCTGGTCTTGTATGAAACCTCTGGTCTTGTATAAGATCTCTGGTCTTGTATAAGACCTCTGGTGTCGTATAAGACCTCTGGTATTGCATAATACCTCTGGTCTTGTATAAGACTTCTGGTCTTGTATAAGACTTCTGGTCTTGTATAAGACTTCTGGTCTTGTATAAGACCTCTGGTCTTGTATAAGACCTCTGGTCTTGTATAAAACCTCTGGTCTTGTACAAAACCTCTGGTCTTGTATAAGACCTCTGGTCTTGTATAAGACCTCTGGTCTTGCATAAGACCTCTGGTCTTGTATAAGACCTCTGGACTTGTATAAGACCTCTGGTCTTGTATAAGACCTCTGGTCTTGTATAAGACCTCTGGTCTTTTTTATTGACGCTCCTTTGGTGTAAATGAGGCTTTAGATTTCTAATTTCTCAATATCTCTTGTTCCAGATATGCCTGCAATGTCTGCTCTCATGTGTCACGTAGCAAAGATGCCTTACGCAAGCACGTCTCCTATCGACATCCGGGGGCGCCATCGCCATGTGAAACTGATGCACGAAGGAAACGGGCCAATAAACTGTTGGCCTCCACACTAAACGCAGCGGCTGCCGCGGCAGGAAATGCAGGCAACTCTCCTAGTGGTGGCGATGACATGAAAATGAATCTGCCACTAACCCCACCTGGCTGCGGCCTACCAAACCCATATCAAAATAACTCTGGCCTTAATAGCGGTGAACGCCTAAACTTGGAACCAACATCACCCTCGCAACAATTGGCGGCACAATTGAATTATCAACAAATGTTTCTGCCCAATCAATTTCATTTGGCCGCAGCCGCTAATGCAGCGGTGCAACAACATTTAAGAGAAAAATCACAAGAAAATCCCGCCACAAGTACACCCACAAACACGACACCAACCACAACACCTACACCGACCAAAGAATTGGGAATGAATTTTTCCCCAAGCAAAACCAACAATTCAATTGGCGGGGAAGATATGGAGAATCCACAGAAAACAACTTCTCCCATCTCTGCAACACCAATGACAGCCACACAGGAACACAATAATGAAGTAAATAATACACCAAGTGTCCTTAATGCAATGGGTGGTGGTGAGACAAGGAACAGTCCCACCACTTAGACCACTTAGAGAAGCCCATCATTTATTTTATTTTCGTTTTAGTTTTTGGTTTATTATAGAGAAATGTTTGTTGTTTAGAAACCATCCATCCCATTGTTAGTCCCGACTGTGATATATTTTTTCGAAGAAGGAAAAACAAAGTCATCCTCTCACCTAGTTTTCCAGCCTTTCCGATTTTTAGTGTTAAAGAAAATATGTTTCAAAGATTTTGTTTTGAAAAACTGTGACATTTGATTTCTAATTTTTATTTTATTTTAATTTTTCATTGGAGGCTAATAAATGCACAAAACTTAGTTAAATAGTAAACTCTTATACGTACGAACCGTTAAATGCATACAATGACTCTCTCTCTCTCTCTCTTCATAGCCTTCTTTATGAAAGGGAAAAGATTAACGGTTCTTTTATTTATAGTTAAGATATTATTATATTTAAAATTCTCTTTCTCTTTACCCATTCACTCTCACCACACACTCTTCTTTTCAATACATCAAAAACACACGTGAGCACATACACACACATCCACACAAATCCATACACTCTTAGTTTTTAGTTTGAATTAATTTTAAGTAAATTTAAACAATTTTTATACACAAAACACAACACCAATGCACACAAAAGACAAAATATATATTTAAACAAAATTAAAGAAAAATTATAAATTCAATAAATAAAATAAAAAAGTGTTTTTGCAAGTTCGAAAAATGAGATTTATTTGACAATGGGGTTGTATCATGGAGCGTTTTGCCATATCAATACGTAGGTATACGCAGTATTACAAAGAAAACCTTATTCAGCCAGGCTGAATAGTGTTTTCTATAGGAAAACTTCTATTCAGCCCGGCTGAATAGTGTTTTCCATAGGAAAACTTCTATTCAGCCCGGCTGAATAGTGTTTTCCATAGGAAAACTTCTATTCAGCCCGGCTGAATAGTGTTTTCCATAGGAAAACTTCTATTCAGCCCGGCTGAATAGTGTTTTCCATAGGAAAACTTCTATTCAGCCCGGCTGAATAGTGTTTTCCATAGGAAAACTTCTATTCAGCCCGGCTGAATAGTGTTTTCTATAGGAAAACTTCTATTCAGCCCGGCTGAATAGTGTTTTCTATAGGAAAACTTCTATTCAGCCCGGCTGAATAGTGTTTTCTATAGGAAAACTTCTATTCAGCCCGGCTGAATAGTGTTTTCTATAGGAAAACTTCTATTCAGCCCGGCTGAATAGTGTTTTCTATAGGAAAACTTCTATTCAGCCCGGCTGAATAGTGTTTTCTATAGGAAAACTTCTATTCAGCCCGGCTGAATAGTGTTTTCTATAGGAAAACTTCTATTCAGCCCGGCTGAATAGTGTTTTCTATAGGAAAACTTCTATTCAGCCCGGCTGAATAGTGTTTTCTATAGGAAAACTTCTATTCAGCCCGGCTGAATAGTGTTTTCTATAGGAAAACTTCTATTCAGCCCGGCTGAATAGTGTTTTCTATAGGAAAACTTCTATTCAGCCCGGCTGAATAGTGTTTTCTATAGGAAAACTTCTATTCAGCCCGGCTGAATAGTGTTTTCTATAGGAAAACTTCTATTCAGCCCGGCTGAATAGTGTTTTCTATAGGAAAACTTCTATTCAGCCCGGCTGAATAGTGTTTTCTATAGGAAAACTTCTATTCAGCCCGGCTGAATAGTGTTTTCTATAGGAAAACTTCTATTCAGCCCGGCTGAATAGTGTTTTCTATAGGAAAACTTCTATTCAGCCCGGCTGAATAGTGTTTTCTATAGGAAAACTTCTATTCAGCCCGGCTGAATAGTGTTTTCTATAGGAAAACTTCTATTCAGCCCGGCTGAATAGTGTTTTCTATAGGAAAACTTCTATTCAGCCCGGCTGAATAGTGTTTTCTATAGGAAAACTTCTATTCAGCCCGGCTGAATAGTGTTTTCTATAGGAAAACTTCTATTCAGCCCGGCTGAATAGTGTTTTCTATAGGAAAACTTCTATTCAGCCCGGCTGAATAGTGTTTTCTATAGGAAAACTTCTATTCAGCCCGGCTGAATAGTGTTTTCTATAGGAAAACTTCTATTCAGCCCGGCTGAATAATGTTTTCTATAGGAAAACTTCTATTCAGCCCGGCTGAATAGTGTTTTCTATAGGAAAACTTCTATTCAGCCCGGCTGAATAGTGTTTTCTATAGGAAAACTTCTATTCAGCCCGGCTGAATAGTGTTTTCTATAGGAAAACTTCTATTCAGCCCGGCTGAATAGTGTTTTCTATAGGAAAACTTCTATTCAGCCCGGCTGAATAGTGTTTTCTATAGGAAAACTTCTATTCAGCCCGGCTGAATAGTGTTTTCTATAGGAAAACTTCTATTCAGCCCGGCTGAATAGTGTTTTCTATAGGAAAACTTCTATTCAGCCCGGCTGAATAGTGTTTTCTATAGGAAAACTTCTATTCAGCCCGGCTGAATAGTGTTTTCTATAGGAAAACTTCTATTCAGCCCGGCTGAATAGTGTTTTCTATAGGAAAACTTCTATTCAGCCCGGCTGAATAGTGTTTTCTATAGGAAAACTTCTATTCAGCCCGGCTGAATAGTGTTTTCTATAGGAAAACTTCTATTCAGCCCGGCTGAATAGTGTTTTCTATAGGAAAACTTCTATTCAGCCCGGCTGAATAGTGTTTTCTATAGGAAAACTTCTATTCAGCCCGGCTGAATAGTGTTTTCTATAGGAAAACTTCTATTCAGCCCGGCTGAATAGTGTTTTCTATAGGAAAACTTCTATTCAGCCCGGCTGAATAGTGTTTTCTATAGGAAAACTTCTATTCAGCCCGGCTGAATAGTGTTTTCTATAGGAAAACTTCTATTCAGCCCGGCTGAATAGTGTTTTCTATAGGAAAACTTCTATTCAGCCCGGCTGAATAGTGTTTTCTATAGGAAAACTTCTATAGTGTTTTCTATAGGAAAACGGCTGAATAGTGTTTTCTATAGGAAAACTTCTATTCAGCCCGGCTGAATAGGGTTTTCTATAGGAAAACTTCTATTCAGCCCGGCTGAATAGGGTTTTCTATAGGAAAACTTCTATTCAGCCCGGCTGAATAGGGTTTCTAACAGAAAACTTCTATTCAGCCCGGCTGAATAGGGTTTTCTAACAGAAAACTTCTATTCAGCCCGGCTGAATAGGGTTTTCTAACAGAAAACTTCTATTCAGCCCGGCTGAATAGGGTTTTCTAACAGAAAACTTCTATTCAGCCCGGCTGAATAGGGTTTTCTAACAGAAAACTTCTATTCAGCCCGGCTGAATAGGGTTTTCTAACAGAAAACTTCTATTCAGCCCGGCTGAATAGGGTTTTCTAACAGAAAACTTCTATTCAGCCCGGCTGAATAGGGTTTTCTAACAGAAAACTTCTATTCAGCCCGGCTGAATAGGGTTTTCTAACAGAAAACTTCTATTCAGCCGGGCTGAATAGGGTTTTCTAACAGAAAACTTCTATTCAGCCCGGCTGAATAGGGTTTTCTAACAGAAAACTTCTATTCAGCCCGGCTGAATAGGGTTTTCTAACAGAAAACTTCTATTCAGCCCGGCTGAATAGGGTTTTCTAACAGAAAACTTCTATTCAGCCCGGCTGAATAGGGTTTTCTAACAGAAAACTTCTATTCAGCCCGGCTGAATAGGGTTTTCTAACAGAAAACTTCTATTCAGCCCGGCTGAATAGGGTTTTCTAACAGAAACTTCTATTCAGCCCGGCTGAATAGGGTTTTCTAACAGAAAACTTCTTCTGAATAGTGTTTTCTATAGGAAAACTTCTATTCAAATAGTGTTTTCTATAGGAAAACTTCTATTCAGCCTGGCTGAATAGTGTTTTCTATAGGAAAACTTCTATTCAGCCTGGCTGAATAGTGTTTCCTTTAGGAAAACTTCTATTCAGCCTGGCTGAATAGTGTTTCCTATAGGAAAACTTCTATTCAGCCTGGCTGAATAGTGTTTCCTATAGGAAAACTTCTATTCAGCCTGGCTGAATAGTGTTTCCTATAGGAAAACTTCTATTCAGCCTGGCTGAATAGTGTTTCCTATAGGAAAACTTCTATTCAGCCTGGCTGAATAGTGTTTCCTATAGGAAAACTTCTATTCAGCCTGGCTGAATAGTGTTTCCTATAGGAAAACTTCTATTCAGCCTGGCTGAATAGTGTTTCCTATAGGAAAACTTCTATTCAGCCTGGCTGAATAGTGTTTCCTATAGGAAAACTTCTATTCAGCCTGGCTGAATAGTGTTTCCTATAGGAAAACTTCTATTCAGCCTGGCTGAATAGTGTTTCCTATAGGAAAACTTCTATTCAGCCTGGCTGAATAGTGTTTCCTATAGGAAAACTTCTATTCAGCCTGGCTGAATAGTGTTTCCTATAGGAAAACTTCTATTCAGCCTGGCTGAATAGTGTTTCCTATAGGAAAACTTCTATTCAGCCTGGCTGAATAGTGTTTCCTATAGGAAAACTTCTATTCAGCCTGGCTGAATAGTGTTTCCTATAGGAAAACTTCTATTCAGCCTGGCTGAATAGTGTTTCCTATAGGAAAACTTCTATTCAGCCTGGCTGAATAGTGTTTCCTATAGGAAAACTTCTATTCAGCATGGCTGAATAGTGTTTCCTATAGGAAAACTTCTATTCAGCCTGGCTGAATAGTGTTTTCCTATAGGAAAACTTCTATTCAGCCTGGCTGAATAGTGTTTCCTATAGGAAAACTTCTATTCAGCCCGGCTGAATAGGGTTTTCTAACAGAAAACTTCTATTCAGCCCGGCTGAATAGGGTTTTCTAACAGAAAACTTCTTCTGAATAGTGTTTTCTATAGGAAAACTTCTATTCATAGTGTTTTCTATAGGAAACTTCTATTCAGCCTGGCTGAATAGTGTTTTCTATAGGAAAACTTCTATTCAGCCTGGCTGAATAGTGTTTTCTATAGGAAAACTTCTATTCAGCCTGGCTGAATAGTGTTTCCTATAGGAAAACTTCTATTCAGCCTGGCTGAATAGTGTTTCCTATAGGAAAACTTCTATTCAGCCTGGCTGAATAGTGTTTCCTATAGGAAAACTTCTATTCAGCCTGGCTGAATAGTGTTTCCTATAGGAAAACTTCTATTCAGCCTGGCTGAATAGTGTTTCCTATAGGAAAACTTCTATTCAGCCTGGCTGAATAGTGTTTCCTATAGGAAAACTTCTATTCAGCCCTGGCTGAATAGTGTTTCCTATAGGAAAACTTCTATTCAGCCTGGCTGAATAGTGTTTCCTATAGGAAAACTTCTATTCAGCCTGGCTGAATAGTGTTTCCTATAGGAAAACTTCTATTCAGCCTGGCTGAATAGTGTTTCCTATAGGAAAACTTCTATTCAGCTGGCTGAATAGTGTTTCCTATAGGAAAACTTCTATTCAGCCTGGCTGAATAGTGTTTCCTATAGGAAAACTTCTATTCAGCCTGGCTGAATAGTGTTTCCTATAGGAAAACTTCTATTCAGCCTGGCTGAATAGTGTTTTCTATAGGAAAACTTCTATTCAGCCTGGCTGAATAGTGTTTCCTATAGGAAAACTTCTATTCAGCCTGGCTGAATAGTGTTTTCTATAGGAAAACTTCTATTCAGCCTGGCTGAATAGTGTTTTCTATAGGAAAACTTCTATTCAGCCTGGCTGAATAGTGTTTTCTATAGGAAAACTTCTATTCAGCCTGGCTGAATAGTGTTTTCTATAGGAAAACTTCTATTCAGCCTGGCTGAATAGTGTTTTCTAAAGGAAAACTTCTATTCAGCCAGGCTGAATAGGGTTTTCTAACAGAAAACTTCTATTCAGCCCGGCTGAATAGGGTTTTCTAACAGAAAACTTCTATTCAGCCCGGCTGAATAGGGTTTTCTAACAGAAAACTTCTATTCAGCCCGGCTGAATAGGGTTTTCTAACAGAAAACTTCTATTCAGCCCGGCTGAATAGGGTTTTCTAACAGAAAACTTCTATTCAGCCCGGCTGAATAGGGTTTTCTATCAGAAAACTTCTATTCAGCCCGGCTGAATAGGGTTTTCTAACAGAAAACTTCTATTCAGCCCGGCTGAATAGGGTTTTCTAACAGAAAACTTCTATTCAGCCCGGCTGAATAGGTGTTTCTAACAGAAAACTTCTATTCAGCCCGGCTGAATAGGGTTTTCTAACAGAAAACTTCTATTCAGTCCGGCTGAATAGTGTTTTCTATAGGAAAACTTCTATTCAGCCCGGCTGAATAGTGTTTTCTATAGGAAAACTTCTATTCAGCCCGGCTGAATAGTGTTTTCTATAGGAAAACTTCTATTCAGCCCGGCTGAATAGTGTTTTCCATAGGAAAACTTCTATTCAGCCCGGCTGAATAGTGTTTTCCATAGGAAAACTTCTATTCAGCCCGGCTGAATAGTGTTTTCTATAGGAAAACTTCTATTCAGCCCGGCTGAATAGTGTTTTCTATAGGAAAACTTCTATTCAGCCCGGCTGAATAGTGTTTTCTATAGGAAAACTTCTATTCAGCCCGGCTGAATAGTGTTTTCTATAGGAAAACGTCTATTCAGCCCGGCTGAATAGTGTTTTCTATAGGAAAACTTCTATTCAGCCCGGCTGAATAGTGTTTTCTATAGGAAAACTTCTATTCAGCCCGGCTGAATAGTGTTTTCTATAGGAAAACTTCTATTCAGCCCGGCTGAATAGTGTTTTCTATAGGAAAACTTCTATTCAGCCCCGGCTGAATAGTGTTTTCTATAGGAAAACTTCTATTCAGCCCGGCTGAATAGTGTTTTCTATAGGAAAACTTCTATTCAGCCCGGCTGAATAGTGTTTTCTATAGGAAAACTTCTATTCAGCCCGGCTGAATAGTGTTTTCTATAGGAAAACTTCTATTCAGCCCGGCTGAATAGTGTTTTCTATAGGAAAACTTCTATTCAGCCCGGCTGAATAGTGTTTTCTATAGGAAAACTTCTATTCAGCCCGGCTGAATAGTGTTTTCTATAGGAAAACTTCTATTCAGCCCGGCTGAATAGTGTTTTCTATAGGAAAACTTCTATTCAGCCGGCTGAATAGTGTTTTCTATAGGAAAACTTCTATTCAGCCCGGCTGAATAGTGTTTTCTATAGGAAAACTTCTATTCAGCCCGGCTGAATAGTGTTTTCTATAGGAAACTTCTATTCAGCCCGGCTGAATAGTGTTTTCTATAGGAAAACTTCTATTCAGCCCGGCTGAATAGTGTTTTCTATAGGAAAACTTCTATTCAGCCCGGCTGAATAGTGTTTTCTATAGGAAAACTTCTATTCAGCCCGGCTGAATAGTGTTTTCTATAGGAAAACTTCTATTCAGCCCGGCTGAATAGTGTTTTCTATAGGAAAACTTCTATTCAGCCCGGCTGAATAGTGTTTCCTATAGGAAAACTTCTATTCAGCCTGGCTGAATAGTGTTTCCTATAGGAAAACTTCTATTCAGCCTGGCTGAATAGTGTTTCCTATAGGAAAACTTCTATTCAGCCTGGCTGAATAGTGTTTCCTATAGGAAAACTTCTATTCAGCCTGGCTGAATAGTGTTTCCTATAGGAAAACTTCTATTCAGCCTGGCTGAATAGTGTTTCCTATAGGAAAACTTCTATTCAGCCCGGCTGAATAGGGTTTTCTAACAGAAAACTTCTATTCAGCCCGGCTGAATAGGGTTTTCTAACAGGAAAACTTCTTCTGAATAGTGTTTTCTATAGGAAAACTTCTATCAACCTCATAGTGTTTTCTATAGGAAAACTTCTATTCAGCCTGGCTGAATAGTGTTTTCTATAGGAAAACTTCTATTCAGCCTGGCTGAATAGTGTTTTCTATAGGAAAACTTCTATTCAGCCTGGCTGAATAGTGTTTCCTATAGGAAAACTTCTATTCAGCCTGGCTGAATAGTGTTTCCTATAGGAAAACTTCTATTCAGCCTGGCTGAATAGTGTTTCTATAGGAAAACTTCTATTCAGCCTGGCTGAATAGTGTTTCCTATAGGAAAACTTCTATTCAGCCTGGCTGAATAGTGTTTCCTATAGGAAAATAGTTGAATAGTGTTTTCTATAGGAAAACTTCTATTCAGCCCGGCTGAATAGTGTTTTCTATAGGAAAACTTCTATTCAGCCCGGCTGAATAGTGTTTTCTATAGGAAAACTTCTATTCAGCCCGGCTGAATAGTGTTTTCTATAGGAAAACTTCTATTCAGCCCGGCTGAATAGTGTTTTCTATAGGAAAACTTCTATTCAGCCCGGCTGAATAGTGTTTTCTATAGGAAAACTTCTATTCAGCCCGGCTGAATAGTGTTTTCTATAGGAAAACTTCTATTCAGCCCGGCTGAATAGTGTTTTCTATAGGAAAACTTCTATTCAGCCCGGCTGAATAGTGTTTTCTATAGGAAAACTTCTATTCAGCCCGGCTGAATAGTGTTTTCTATAGGAAAACTTCTATTCAGCCCGGCTGAATAGTGTTTTCTATAGGAAAACTTCTATTCAGCCTGGCTGAATAGTGTTTTCTATAGGAAAACTTCTATTCAGCCTGGCTGAATAGTGTTTTCTATAGGAAAACTTCTATTCAGCCTGGCTGAATAGTGTTTTCTATAGGAAAACTTCTATTCAGCCTGGCTGAATAGTGTTTTCTATAGGAAAACTTCTATTCAGCCTGGCTGAATAGTGTTTTCTATAGGAAAACTTCTATTCAGCCTGGCTGAATAGTGTTTTCTATAGGAAAACTTCTATTCAGCCTGGCTGAATAGTGTTTTCTATAGGAAAACTTCTATTCAGCCTGGCTGAATAGTGTTTTCTATAGGAAAACTTCTATTCAGCCTGGCTGAATAGTGTTTTCTATAGGAAAACTTCTATTCAGCCTGGCTGAATAGTGTTTTCTATAGGAAAACTTCTATTCAGCCTGGCTGAATAGTGTTTTCTATAGGAAAACTTCTATTCAGCCTGGCTGAATAGTGTTTTCTATAGGAAAACTTCTATTCAGCCTGGCTGAATAGTGTTTTCTATAGGAAAACTTCTATTCAGCCTGGCTGAATAGTGTTTTCTATAGGAAAACTTCTATTCAGCCTGGCTGAATAGTGTTTTCTATAGGAAAACTTCTATTCAGCCTGGCTGAATAGTGTTTTCTATAGGAAAACTTCTATTCAGCCTGGCTGAATAGTGTTTTCTGTAGGAAAACTTCTATTCAGCCTGGCTGAATAGTGTTTTCTATAGGAAAACTTCTATTCAGCCTGGCTGAATAGTGTTTTCTATAGGAAAACTTCTATTCAGCCTGGCTGAATAGTGTTTTCTATAGGAAAACTTCTATTCAGCCTGGCTGAATAGTGTTTTCTATAGGAAAACTTCTATTCAGCCTGGCTGAATAGTGTTTTCTATAGGAAAACTTCTATTCAGCCTGGCTGAATAGTGTTTTCTTTAAGAAAACTTCTATTCAGCCTGGCTGAATAGTGTTTTCTATAGGAAAACTTCTATTCAGCCTGGCTGAATAGTGTTTTCTATAGGAAAACTTCTATTCAGCCTGGCTGAATAGTGTTTTCTATAGGAAAACTTCTATTCAGCCTGGCTGAATAGTGTTTTCTATAGGAAAACTTCTATTCATCCTGGCTGAATAGTGTTTTCTATAGGAAAACTTCTATTCAGCCTGGCTGAATAGTGTTTTCTATAGGAAAACTTCTATTCATCCTGGCTGAATAGTGTTTTCTATAGGAAAACTTCTATTCAGCCTGGCTGAATAGTGTTTTCTATAGGAAAACTTCTATTCAGCCTGGCTGAATAGTGTTTTCTATAGGAAAACTTCTATTCAGCCTGGCTGAATAGTGTTTTCTATAGGAAAACTTCTATTCAGCCTGGCTGAATAGTGTTTTCTATAGGAAAACTTCTATTCAGCCTGGCTGAATAGTGTTTTCTATAGGAAAACTTCTATTCAGCCTGGCTGAATAGTGTTTTCTATAGGAAAACTTCTATTCAGCCTGGCTGAATAGTGTTTTCTATAGGAAAACTTCTATTCAGCCTGGCTGAATAGTGTTTTCTATAGGAAAACTTCTATTCAGCCTGGCTGAATAGTGTTTTCTATAGGAAAACTTCTATTCAGCCTGGCTGAATAGTGTTTTCTATAGGAAAACTTCTATTCAGCCTGGCTGAATAGTGTTTTCTATAGGAAAACTTCTATTCAGCCTGGCTGAATAGTGTTTTCTATAGGAAAACTTCTATTCAGCCTGGCTGAATAGTGTTTTCTATAGGAAAACTTCTATTCAGCCTGGCTGAATAGTGTTTTCTATAGGAAAACTTCTATTCAGCCTGGCTGAATAGTGTTTTCTATAGGAAAACTTCTATTCAGCCTGGCTGAATAGTGTTTTCTATAGGAAAACTTCTATTCAGCCTGGCTGAATAGTGTTTTCTATAGGAAAACTTCTATTCAGCCTGGCTGAATAGTGTTTTCTATAGGAAAACTTCTATTCAGCCTGGCTGAATAGTGTTTTCTATAGGAAAACTTCTATTCAGCCTGGCTGAATAGTGTTTTCTATAGGAAAACTTCTATTCAGCCTGGCTGAATAGTGTTTTCTATAGGAAAACTTCTATTCAGCCTGGCTGAATAGTGTTTTCTATAGGAAAACTTCTATTCAGCCTGGCTGAATAGTGTTTTCTATAGGAAAACTTCTATTCAGCCTGGCTGAATAGTGTTTTCTATAGGAAAACTTCTATTCAGCCCTGGCTGAATAGTGTTTTCTATAGGAAAACTTCTATTCAGCCTGGCTGAATAGTGTTTTCTATAGGAAAACTTCTATTCAGCCTGGCTGAATAGTGTTTTCTATAGGAAAACTTCTATTCAGCCTGGCTGAATAGTGTTTCTATAGGAAAACTTCTATTCAGCCTGGCTGAATAGTGTTTTCTATAGGAAAACTTCTATTCAGCCTGGCTGAATAGTGTTTTCTATAGGAAAACTTCTATTCAGCCTGGCTGAATAGTGTTTTCTATAGGAAAACTTCTATTCAGCCTGGCTGAATAGTGTTTTCTATAGGAAAACTTCTATTCAGCCTGGCTGAATAGTGTTTTCTATAGGAAAACTTCTATTCAGCCTGGCTGAATAGTGTTTTCTATAGGAAAACTTCTATTCAGCCTGGCTGAATAGTGTTTTCTATAGGAAAACTTCTATTCAGCCTGGCTGAATAGTGTTTTCTATAGGAAAACTTCTATTCAGCCTGGCTGAATAGTGTTTTCTATAGGAAAACTTCTATTCAGCCTGGCTGAATAGTGTTTTCTATAGGAAAACTTCTATTCAGCCTGGCTGAATAGTGTTTTCTATAGGAAAACTTCTATTCAGCCTGGCTGAATAGTGTTTTCTATAGGAAAACTTCTATTCAGCCTGGCTGAATAGTGTTTTCTATAGGAAAACTTCTATTCAGCCTGGCTGAATAGTGTTTTCTATAGGAAAACTTCTATTCAGCCTGGCTGAATAGTGTTTTCTATAGGAAAACTTCTATTCAGCCTGGCTGAATAGTGTTTTCTATAGGAAAACTTCTATTCAGCCTGGCTGAATAGTGTTTTCTATAGGAAAACTTCTATTCAGCCTGGCTGAATAGTGTTTTCTATAGGAAAACTTCTATTCAGCCTGGCTGAATAGTGTTTTCTATTGGAAAACTTCTATTCAGCCTGGCTGAATAGTGTTTTCTATAGGAAAACTTCTATTCAGCCTGGCTGAATAGTGTTTTTCTATTGGAAAACTTCTATTCAGCCTGGCTGAATAGTGTTTTCTATTGGAAAACTTCTATTCAGCCTGGCTGAATAGTGTTTTCTATTGGAAAACTTCTATTCAGCCTGGCTGAATAGTGTTTTCTATTGGAAAACTTCTATTCAGCCTGGCTGAATAGTGTTTTCTATTGGAAAACTTCTATTCAGCCTGGCTGAAGAAATAGTGTTTCTATTGGAAAACTTCTATTCAGCCTGGCTGAATAGTGTTTTCTATTGGAAAACTTCTATTCAGCCTGGCTGAATAGTGTTTTCTATTGGAAAACTTCTATTCAGCCTCGCTGAATAGTGTTTTCTATTGGAAAACTTCTATTCAGCCTGGCTGAATAGTGTTTTCTACTGGAAAACTTCTATTCAGCCTGGCTGAATAGTGTTTTCTATTGGAAAACTTCTAATTCAGCCTGCCTGATAGTGTTTTCTGTGGAAAACTTCTATTCAGCCTGGCTGAATAGTGTTTTCTATTGGAAAACTTCTATCATCTGCTGATAGTGTTTTCTATGAAAATAGTGTTTTCTATTGGAAAACTTCTATCAGCCTGGCTGAAAGTGTTTCTGAATAGTGATTTCTATAGAAAAATTCTATT